>NW_026137825.1:2400000-3600000 GCF_019393585.1 Leptopilina boulardi | reverse complement strand
TTTAATTTTTGTCAAATAAAATTTATTACAATTTAATAATAAATAAATTCAAAATATTATGATAATAATTTTTATAAATAGATTTTAATTTTTATAAAATAAAATTTATTATACAAAATGAATATTAATTATTGTAAAATTTTGTATATTTATATCTATCAAAAAAAGGAGTTATATTATAATTATTAAAATTCATATTATAATTTATAACATAATTACTATAATTTAATTAAAAATAATTATTTAATTTTTCAAATACATATTTTAAATTTTTGTAAATTTCGCGCCTTTTTTTTTATTTTTGGTTGGTACTTGTACTTTCCGTAAATTCACATTCCTAACCTATTTCTATTTTTAATTTGGATAAATGTATTCTTATATAAAAAAGAAAACAAAATATAAATGTTGATGAGATATTTAAAGTCTTATTAAATTAACATGTGAATAAAAGAACGTTTTTCAATAAGTGGGTCACATACTGTCTATATATATATATATATATATATGTTTATGGTACTCTTGTAAAAATGTCCTTTTTTCACTTGACACTAGCTGACATCTACGTATATAGTATATATATATGAATGTCGTGAGAACTAACTCCAATGTTTTGCACTTATTTTTGCGTAATTTTGCAAGTATGTAAATTTTTATAAACACTTGAAATGTGAAAATCATTACTATTACATATATATATATATATATATATATATATATATATATATATATATATATATATACTTACAACCGGAAGAAATTAAATAAAAAAAAAGAAAACATTTTTTTAATCTCCACATAAATCTTTCCCAATTACTTCAACCCTTATAATGATTCCACTTTCTGAAATTATATACTAAAAAAAACTGTAGCAAAAAGTACTTTTTTTTCTCCTAAAAATCATAATTTTTTTTTTAAATCACCCCAGAGTCGATAAAAATTTGAATATATATATTTTTTTAAATTTTTAACGATTTATTAGCATATTTTTTATACTTTTATTAAAAAATATTTCATTAATAATTAATAAAATTTGACAAATTTTTTTTTTTTTTTTTTTGTTCTCAAATGTATTGGAAAGAAATAAAATAGGAGAATTTTTGAGGTTAGGAACCTTGTGTTTTGATAGAAACATAAGTGCCAACCATGTAACACAAAACTATATAGATAATGGCGCGAAATTTAAAAATTGTTGAAATAAATAAGTTACCATAGTTAATAAAAATGTAAATAAATAAATAAAAAGCGAAAACAAAAAAAAACGTAATTTATACGCTAAAATTTACTCTAGTCTTTTAAATTTCTGCAGTGCTACCAATATAAGAATAAATAAAAATTTTGAACAGTAAATAACAAAAATGAGTTTTTTCTTATACTGAGGGGCGAGAGGGGGTGAGGGTATAGGTTAAAATTTAAAAATCTAAAAATAGCATTGAATTATTGAAGCATCTCATCTCACCTGCTGCCAGACAAGAAACATCTGCACTGCAATATTGAATCTCTATGGAATCATTGTTAATGGTGACCACGCATCGCCGCTTCACTGTTTCCTCAACCATGGAAATTAATCAACCTCAATGAGACCACAGTCACAAATATCTTTTGGTAACAATGATTTTTTTTTTCGAATCCTCGAAAATGCGTTCCTAATGAATAAAAAATATATGTATATTATATCAAAAATCGTTCAATTTTTATTTGTATACAATAAAATATATTACTTATTATAAATTATTAAACTATATAATAATATTATTATTACTTATTAAAATTCATATTATAATTTATAACATAATTACTGTAATTTAATTTAAAATAATTATTTAATTTTTCAAATACATATTTTAAATTTTTGTAAATTTCGCGCCTTTTTTTTATTTTTGGTTGGTACTTGTACTTTCCGTCAATTCACATTCCTAACCTATTTCTATTCTTAATTTGGATAAATCGCAGTGAAATACATTATTTTTTCACTTTATAAAAAAATAATTATTCGAAAAATATATGAAATTATAGGTTATGTTTTTTTTACTTTAATCTTTGTAAAATTTTCAATAAACGAAATTACAGTTAACCTAATGTCATATTAATTTTGAAACTTTTTCAATAAAACGTTATTATAGCATATATTAGGGGGATTTTTTTTTCTTTATATACTATATATTAATTGCGAAATCTAAATAACCGTAAATATTTCTGCATTGATTTTTATACAATCGATGTGTCCTTATTTCTGATTATGTCTGAGATAATTATATGATGATTGACTTAATGCGAGGCATATAGTATCGATTTTATATTAAAAAAAAAAAAAAAAAAGTTTGCTTGAATGCACATTAGTGCGTCATTTTATATGCAGAGAGTGCATTATTATAATATACTATATAGAAACTTACTTGCTTTTAACCCATAACCAATTTATGCAGTTAATATCTATTTATATTAAAACGCTCTTTATGCAAAAAAAAGCAAACTTTATGAATTTATGATAATTTTACTGTATTTAAAATTAATTTTCAGATTTCTTTTCATAATCAATATTTTTTTTATAACTAATTCTTTTTATAAATACAAATTAATAATTAACAAAATTTAGTTTCGAATTAATTAATTTACTTTTTCGAAGTGTTTAGAAAATTGCAAAATTTTTAGGTTAGGTGTATTGTCAATTGACTGGAGTTCAAGTGCCAACTATGTAACACAAAAATTACTAAGTAATGGCGCGAAATTTAAAATTTGACTGAAAAAAAACTAATATATATAGAACATAACCTATAAATAGTTACGTGAAAAATACCAAAATCATTTCCTCATTGTCAATAGAATATTGTATAAATATAAATAGAAAACTGATAATTATTTGAAAACTAATACGAAACTTTTCCCTTGTTTGCTATTTTTCGGTTTGATTATAGAGGGAATTGAGCTAATTTTGAACAATCTATATACACACTTTTAGTCAACTATTTTTGTACCATGAATGGCAAATACAATATACGTATAGAATTTGATCTTTCATTATAGATATATTTCCCTTAAAAAAAAAAAAAAGAAAAAATAGACCCTTGCTGTATTGTATTGTCTTGACGGTTACTTGAGAACTGTGCGTCTTAGGTCATTCATACAATTTTTTTTTGTTCCTAAAATAACCACTACATTAAGAATTTCGATTCAATTTTTAGATTATATAAATATAGATAAAATTCACTTTTTACAATATTTCAAAAAATATTTTTTTATTTTAATATTTATAAATTAATAAAATAAATAAATTTTATATTTATAAATATTTAAATTTTTTATAATTAAAATTTTAATTATTACTTTTGCAAAATTTTTATTAAACTGATTTTCTACATTGCAGCGAATTTTTAAATTAACCGAAAATTCACTTCATACAGAATTTTTAAATTATACGAATTTTCATTTGTCCAAAATTGCAAATGACCGAACAAACAATCGATTTTGGCGCGATTTTTAAAATCAACCAATCACAATTTTATGGATAATTTTTGATTGGTTGATATTAAAAATCGCGCTAAAATCGATTGTTTATTCGGCCATTTTCAATTTCGGACAAATGAAAATTCGTATAATTTAAAAATTCTGTAAAAAGTGAATTTTCGGTTAATTTAAAAATTCGCTGCAATGTGGGAAAATCGTTTTGATGAAAATTCTGCGCAAAATACTAATTTGAACAAAATGAAAATTCGGTTCAAAAATAATTAATGACAAATAAAAATCCATGAAATGAAAATTGTAACTAATGATTTTTATATAGAACATATATTCAACCGTCCCGATAAATTTCAAAAAAATTGCGCTAAAATCTTTCTGTCTATTGTTTGTTCGGTCATTTTTGTAATTTCAGATAAATAAAAAATTCGACGTCTTTAAAATTTGTGTAAAATAAAAATTCGGACAAATCAAAATTCGAGGTCTTAAAAATTCGTATAAATTAAGAATTCGTATAAATTAAGAATTCGGACAAATAAATATGACTGTAAAATGAAAATTCTATCAAAAATTCGATAGCTAAAAATTTTATTAATTAAAAATGTAGTAGTATATAAAGAAATTCTGTTAAATTTTTATATCAAAAATTTAAAAATTCGTCGAAATAATTAAATATTTCTAATAAAATACTTTAAAATAAAAATTCTAATTAATGATTTTTATGGAAAATTCATATGCGTTCGTTAAAATGGGGTAAATTATGTTCATATGTACTAGGACAAGTATAGTAATATGCATACGTGACAATGTATAGAAAACACATATACACATACATACACATATATATATATACTTTTTAGAAACATATGTGTACGTATGTATACTATTGTCCTTTGTAGGTACAGGGTTATGATTTAATGGTTAGCAATATAAAATTTATAAGCAGACTTCCTGACGGTAGCGCAGGCGTCGTTATTATAAAGAACACCATATTATCCATCGAACAGGTATGTACAAGGAAGACTCCTGTTATTCTATTTAGTTATCAAAAAATTTCTGTCAAACGCCACTGTGTCTAATATAGACAAAAAAAAAAAAAAATTCAACAATGTTGTCAAATACAAAATCATTATTTCCAGTTTTTATATTATTTCTACCCGGTATTTGTTCACAAAAATCTGTTACATTACGTGAGTAAAAAAAAAAAATAATAATTACAAATTTTTAATTCTTCATTTTTTAAAAACATTTTTTTCTCTTTTTTTATGCCATTTTTTTTTATTGATAATTGTTTATATTAGAAGTAAAAATAATCACAATAATAGTGCCATAAAAAAACTAATTAAAATAATTTAACAATAATAATGAAATAATTTATTTAATAAAAAAAAATTAACAACAGTAAATACACTCAGAGAAATGGTATATTTGTCTCCGAGCCTACTAACTCATTTATTTGTTGCAAATATATTTTATTTCATTTAAATAAGAAATTTATTTGAGCCAAAGAAAAATTTATTTCTGACAAATAAAATTTTTATTTACGCCAAATAAATAAGTTAGTAGGCTTTTGAGACAAATATATACGTTTATTTAACTCAAATATATTTTATTTGGTTCAAATAAATGATTTCTCTGGGTGTAGAAAAAAAATTTTTATTATTTTTATTAGTCTAATTATTATTTATTAATTAATAAATTATCAAATAATATAATAATAATTATTATTATTAAATTATTTTTATTATTATTATTATTATTATTATATTTTATTTATTTTCTTTTAAAAATAAAAATTCAATTTACATATTTTTGTAGAAATTTTTTCAAACAGTAAATAATATTAAAGAAAAACGTGAATCGATAAATTTTATTTTAAATATATAATATAATTTTATTATTGTTTCACATCAATATCAATTTAGGAGGGGTAAATGTATTTTTTTCTTTTATACATATATACGAGTCGCTACACCGACATAATTTATCGACAATTGTTATAAATTTGTCTTCTCATTCTCAAATATACACTTAATTTTTGTATAATTTCTCTATATACATTAGCCTAATCAAAAAAATATGTATATGTACGTTTAATAGTCCATCTTTCACTTAATATATATATATTTCACACCAAATCGAAATTGATCAAAGTCATAAAAATGAATTGTCATACCCACGTGGAAAAAAAGATATAATTTTCCGTTAAAAACTGTTTACTTTTATAAAAAGAAAAAAAAATTGTATTCTTTTTTCGAAAGTCATACAGAAAAATTTTTGTCTTTTTTTTTGATAAAATAATATACAATTTTAATAAATAATAACTTAATATTTTTTGATAATAAGAAATTAGAAATTTTTTTAAAAGTAAAAAAAATTTTTTTTGTGGTGGGAAGCGAACGCGAGACCCGAAGGTAGTTTTTAATTTTTCACGTGTATACCCTATGCCTTACGCATGTCAGCCGTGTGAAATTTTATATAGCAAAATATTGCTAAATAAATAAATTCTTTATTTGAGAAATATTTTAATGGACTAAAAGATTTAAAAAATAGAAGTTACTGTAAAATTTTATAACTGATGACAAAAATAATAAAAGTAATAAAATAATAATAATAAAAATATTTTGTTTGCTTTTTTTCTAAAAAAATCGTTATTCGTACAAATCTCTTTTTAACGTTTTGCAATAACTAAAAAAAAATTATTTTATTATTTTCCAGTTGTTGTAATTGAAAAACCAGATGCAACACATTTACGTGCATTAAACGAAATTCTCCCAAGGTTGGAAAAAGAAACAGGAAACAATAATCAATTGAAAATTGATGCAAAAAAAATTGAAGTTGATAGAGAAAATGTAGACACAAGTTTTCAAGAAGGTTGGTATTCCACAAAAAAAATTCTATTTTTCTTTGTGTTTGCTAAATCAAAATTTAAAAAAAAAAAAAAACGAATCTAATAATTTTAATAGAGCGTTTTATCGAAAATTTATAAATGTATTTAAAAAATAAATTATTTTTTTTTTTTCGCTTTTTTAGTATGCCAATATTTATCTGGTGGTATTACATTAATATTGGATTTTACCTGGACCGGTTGGGATAGATTAAAAAAAATGGCATTTTCCCAAGGAATTGTTTATATAAGAGGTGACGTAAGCATAAGTCCCTTTGTACAAGCAATGGACGATTTACTTTTTATGAAAAACACCACAGATTCAGCATTAATATTTGAAAATGAAAAAGGTAAATTAATTTTTTTTTTTTTCATTCTCTCTCTATATTTATTTTGGTCAAATTGAATTTTTAACATGGAAAAAAAATATTTACCTGAAACAACGAAAAGTTTCTCTAAAATAGATAAAGTTTTAATTGTTTCAATTAAATCTTTCACTAATCTAGTAAAATCTTTCGCTGTTTCAGATAAAAATTTTTTTTTCCCGTGAATAATATTAAAATAATTATTATATACACCCAGAGAAATGTTTTATTTGAACCAAATATAATATATTTGAGTTAAATAAACGTATATATTTGTCTTACATCTAGCCTATTTAATTGGCGTAAATAAATTTTTTTTATTTAAATCAAATAAAAATGTATTTAAATCAAATAAAAATTTATTTGAGTCAAACAAATATTTATTTAAATTCAATAAAAATTTATTTGAGTCAAACAAATATTTATTTAAATTCAATAAAAATTTATTTAAGTCAAATAAATATTTATTAGGCTGTGAGACAAATATATAATTTCTCTAGGTGTAGAGAATTATTATTATTATTATTATTTAATAATTATATATTAATAATTTTTTAAATTAATATATCTATTATTATCAATATTTATTAATATTAATTTATATATATTTTTTTTTAATTTAGAACTAAATGAGACTTTATATTATTTAATTGGAAATTCAATCATCAGACTGGTTGTTATTGATGATTTTTCTCAAAAGCAAGTTGAGAAAATAATTAAAATGAGACCTCTACCTTCATATTATGTGATTTATGCAAGCACAGAAAATATGGCAACTTTATTTAAAACGGTTTAAAAAATTTTAATTAATAAACAAAATTGAAATCAAAATTTTTCAGGCTTAATTTCTAAATTGCCTGAGAAGAAAAAATTTTTTTTTTTTTAAACTTTTTCTTTGGGACAATTTAGAAAAAATGCCCCTTTTTTTGAAAATAAAAATTTTTTTTGTAAATTTTTACTATTTTTTATTTTTTTTCTATAATAGGCAATTGACGGTGCATTAGTGACAAGAAATGGAACTTGGAATCTTGTTTTTACTGATTTTCGATATCAAAATTTTCAATATTATAAACCACAAAATGATATGGAAAGAATTGATTTTACAGTGACAACAATGAATATGAAAAATGAGGTTTGCTGTCGGCTATTGTCACAAACGGATTCAAATTCAACATCACTCCAGTGTGATTGTTCAAAGGATAAAAAAGTAAAAAAAAGAAAATAATTTTTTTTCTATTTAATTACAAACAAAATTAAAAAAAAAAATTTTTTTTTGCAAAAAATGAAATTATTTAATTTTTAATTTTACATTTCAGATATCGGAAATGTATTTTCAACGTCTCATTGAATTTATAGTAAAAGTTTTAAAAAATATCGAAACAGGTTCACCAATAAAAGGAGATTGTAAAAATAATAATTCAAAACCGCCTAAAAATATTGTGTCCACATTTTTGGATCAACTCAATGCTGTAAGTTAATTAGAAAACAAAACATTAATTATTATTAATTATTTCTGATTATGAATTATTTTTAAATTAATTAATTGTTATACGTTAAATTTATACAAAATTTTATTTACCATCTGTTGATAAAAACTGCTTTACCGATCGCTGATATTAACAAATAAATTAAAAAAATAGTAACAGTTATCGGTAAAACAGATATTGTTGACAATCGGTAAAGTAGATGTTATCGACATAAAGCAAATATTATGAATCGTTAGTGGAATTTTTTTTTTAAATTAAATAATCTAGAGTAAAATATGTGATTTTTTTCCAGGAATTAAAACAAATGGATAAATTTTATTTTGATAGTGAAAAATTGTTAATAGCATATAATGCAGAAATTGAAATAAATATTTTACAACAAGGTCGAGTATCTAATATTGCAACATGGACAAAAACTGAAAAAGTCAAAGCCCTACCGGATCAACAAATTATTGCTGCTAAACGTTATTTTCGAGTTGGAACGACTCCGGTATTTTTTATAATATTTAATTTCAATTCTAAAATTTTTTTTAATAATATTTATATATTAATTAAAATTACAAAGTTTTTATTATTAATAATAAATTAATTATATAGAAAATAAATTAATTAAATAAAAAATAACTAATAGTAATAATAATAATAATAATAATAAATAATGATAAAAAAATAAAATTAATAAACAATTTACTGTAAAAAATTATAAAAAAAATATTTAAAAAATTGATTAATTAATTTTTTATTCAAATCATATTATTTTTAAGGCAATTCCATGGACAGTCGAGGATGGAGTCGATGAAAATGGAAATATCAAATGGAAGGGTTATTGCATTGATTTAATAGCAAAATTAGCAGAAGTCATGGATTTTGAATATGATTTGGTAATTCCCAATGATAGAGAATTTGGTGCAAAAACGCCAAATGGCGAATGGACTGGCCTAGTTGGTGATTTAGCGAAAGGGGTAAGGGCAAAAAACAGAAATTTTTTTTTTCTAAAAAATAGAAAAAAAATTTAGTAAAAATTGAAGTAAACAAATTTTCATTAATTGTGCTTCAAAAAAAAACGCCTAAAATAGATCAACCAGTTTTACACAACTGTATATATACACAGCCTATATAAGTTCGGTTCAAACTAAGATGGAAAAAATTTTTTTATATGTTTAATAGTTAAAAAAAAATAAAATTTTTTTTATTATTCATCAGGAAACCGATATTGCTGTCGCAGCATTGACAATGACATCGGAAAGAGAGGAAGTTATTGATTTTGTTGCTCCTTATTTCGAGCAATCTGGAATTCTTATTGGTAAAAAAAAAAAAAAAAAAATAGAAAAAAATATGTGACAGAAATTTTTTTTTCATTTAAATATCAATACCAATTTTTTAAATTAAATATTAATAAACAGTTTTAATTTTAAAAATAATTATTTTATTTTAGAAATAATTTTTTTTTTTAATTAAATTTTTTTTATTTTAAACATTACTTTTTTATTTATTGAGGCATTAGTTTTAATAATTAATTTGTTATTTAAAAAAAAAATTTTTTTTCTTAGTTATGCGGAAACCAGAAAGAGAAACGTCACTTTTCAAATTTATGACTGTGTTAAGGGTGGAAGTTTGGCTTAGTATTGTTGGCGCATTGACACTAACGGCCATAATGATATGGTTTTTAGATAAATATTCACCCTACAGTGCAAGAAACAATAAAAAACTCTATCCATATCCCTGCAGGTTTGTTAAATAGAGAAAATAATTATATTTATTACAATTTTGATTCGAAGAAAAAATTTATTTTAACGTTCATTTTTTATTTTTTTAATTTATTTAAATTTATTTTTTTTTATTTTTTAATTTTAAGTAAATAGGCCATAAAAAGTTCGTAAGGTCTCAGAGACCTAGTGTGTGCTTCGTGTACCAAAAAAATTCTCCGAGGATTAATAGTTTCATCAATAACAGTAACAGTAACAGTAACTGCAGCAATAACAAAATTATTAATTAATTATTTAATTTATTTTGTTGCAGGCAATTCACACTAAAGGAAAGCTTTTGGTTTGCTCTAACCTCATTTACACCACAAGGAGGAGGAGAAGCACCAAAAGCTCTCTCTAGTCGAACACTAGTTGCCGCCTATTGGTTATTTGTTGTTTTAATGTTGGCAACATTCACCGCTAATTTGGCTGCATTTCTAACCGTCGAACGAATGCAGGTTAAAAACTTATTATAAATAAATTTAATAGCAAATTTCTACTATTTTGACTGTCGGTAAAGTCAATTTCTACTATTTCGACAGTCGATAAAGTCAATTTCTACTATTTCTACGGTCGGTAAAATCAATTTCTACTATTTCAATAGTCGGTACAGTCAATTTCTACTATTCCAACAGTCGGTAAAATCAATTTCTACTATTTTGACAATCGGTAAAGTCAATTTCTACTATTTTGACAATCGGTAAAGTCAATTTCTACTATTTCGACAGTCGATAAAGTCAATTTCTACTATTTCTACGGTCGGCTTAATCAATTTCTACTATTTCAATAGTCGGTACAGTCAATTTCTACTATTCCAACAGTCGGTAAAATCAATTTCTACCATTTTGACAATCGGTAAAGTCAATTTCTAATATTTCGACATTCGGTAAAATAAATTTCTACTATTTTGACAATCGGTACAGTCAATTTCTAATATTTCGACTGTCGGCACAGTAAATTTCTAATATTTTGACAGTCGGTAAAGTCAATTTCTAATATTTCGACAGTCGGTAAAATCAATTTCTACTATTCCAACAGTCGGTAAAATCAATTTCTACTATTTTGACAGTCGGTAAAGTCAATTTCTAATATTTCGACAGTCGGTACATTCAATTTCTACTATTCCAACAGTCGGTAAAGTCAATTTCTACCAAAGAAAATTAATTTTTTTTGTGAAATTCAAAAAAAAATTAGTTGTGGCATTTACCTTAGATCATAATAAGGCGAATACCATCGCCAAATATAAAAAATAAAACTTATAATTTTTGAAAAATAGTTGGAAAACATTTCAAAACTTTTTTTTCCAAAATAAATACTAATTAAAAAATTTTTTTCAGTCACCAGTACAATCTTTGGAACAATTGGCACGACAGTCGCGTATAAATTATTCAGTTCTAACAAATTCAACAATTTATCAATATTTCAAAAATATGAAAAATGCTGAAGAAAAACTTTACAAGTGAGTTTTGAATATATGAGAGATTCTTTTTCAATCGCCCCAGCCCAAAAAGTCAATGTTCTGGGATTGGCTTCATACTTTGGTAAATTGTTGTCCTATATGATAGTAATAAATCCCTAAAATATAAATTAATTAAAAAAATATTTGTAGAAAGTAGAGGGGGTTGAAGTTTTGACGTTAAGGGTAACATTGTCATTTTCAAATCCGTTTAACTATGACAAAAGTTAATGGATTTTAATTTATCTATAATGAATTTTATTGCATTTTTCACGTACTTTTCAAAAATGTATATGAAATTTAAAAAAAAAAAATTTTAACCCCTTTTTTGTCAAAATCAACCCTTATTTTTCGATTTTCACCCCTTCGGGTATTTTTTTTTTTTTTTTTTTATTTTCATTGGAAAGCTGAGGTTTTTTCCGATGAGCTATGTAAATATGAAAATGGGACAACAATAATTTTGTGAGTAACAGAATATTAAAGTAGGCGGTGCCGATAAGGGGTGTACCTGGAGATCATCTTTGAGGATTTAGTTAGGCACCGCCTAATTTAATATTATGTTTCTCACAAAATTATTGTTGTCCCATTTTCATATTTACATAACTCATGGGAAAAAACCTCAGCTTTCCAATGAAAATAAAAAAAAAACAAAAAAAAATTCCCGAAGGGGTGAAAATCGAAAAATAAGGGTTGATTTTGAAAAAAAGGGGTCAAAAATTTTTTTTTTTAAATTTTGTATACATTTTTGAAAAGTACGTGAAAAATGCAATAAAATTCATTATAGATAAATTAAAATCCATTAACTTTTGTCATAGTTATACAGATTTGAAAATGACAATGTTACCCTTAACGGCACCCTTATCGGCACCGCCTACTTTAATAGTCTGTTACTCACAAAATTATTGTTGTCCCATTTTCATATTTACATAGCTCATCGGAAAAAACCTCAGCTTTCCAATGAAAATAAAAAAAAAAAAAAAAAAAATACCCGAAGGGGTGAAAATCGAAAAATAAGGGTTGATTTTGACAAAAAAGGGGTTAAAAATTTTTTTTTTTAAATTTCATATACATTTTTGAAAAGTACGTGAAAAATGCAATAAAATTCATTATAGATAAATTAAAATCCATTAACTTTTGTCATAGTTAAACGGATTTGAAAATGACAATGTTACCCTTAACGGCACCCTTATCGGCACCGCCTACTTTAATAGTCTGTTACTCACAAAATTATTGTTGTCCCATTTTCATATTTACATAGCTCATCGGAAAAAACCTCAGCTTTCCAATGAAAATAAAAAAAAAAAAAAAAAAAATACCCGAAGGGGTGAAAATCGAAAAATAAGGGTTGATTTTGACAAAAAAGGGGTTAAAAATTTTTTTTTTTAAATTTCATATACATTTTTGAAAAGTACGTGAAAAATGCAATAAAATTCATTATAGATAAATTAAAATCCATTAACTTTTGTCATAGTTAAACGGATTTGAAAATGACAATGTTACCCTTAACGTCAAAACTTCAACCCCCTCTACTTTCTACAAATATTTTTTTAATTAATTTATATTTTAGGGATTTATTACTATCATATAGGACAACAATTTACCAAAGTATGAAGCCAATCCCAGAACATTGACTTTTTGGGCTGGGGCGATTGAAAAAGAATCTCTCATATGTATATAATTCTAATGGAAATAGTTACTAAAAAAATTATTTTATTTATAAATAATAAAAATTAGATATGTAAATAATTTTTTTTTTTATTTTGCAGTGTTTGGAAAGAAATAACATTAAATAGTACAACAGATCAAGTTGAGTATAGAGTATGGGACTATCCAATTAAAGAACAATATGGCCATATACTACAGTCGATACATCAGGCGGGATTATTAAATTCCACTGAGGAAGGTTTTAAAAAGGTTGTATACAATAAATTTAAATAGATATTCAATTTTAAAAAATTAAAACTGAAATTTTTTTTTTATTTAAAAATACAACTAACTTTTGTTCTGACTGTCGGTCAAAGTTTTAATTATTATTAAAAAATCTAACGATTTCTATGCCAAATTCCAGGTTCTAGAGAGTAAAGACTCGTTATTTGCTTTTATTCACGACTCACAGGAAATAAAGTATAGAGTTACACTAAATTGTTCTTTGACCGAAGTTGGAGAAGTTTTTGCCGAACAACCTTACGCAATAGCCGTACAACAAGGTAGTCATTTACAAGAAGAAATAAGCAGAAAGTAAGCATTTCTTTTTCGTTATGAATTTTTCAAAATTTTATTATTATTATTATTATTATTATTATTTTTCATCTATATTATTTTCTTTGATACTAAGAAGCCTTTTTTGTTTCAAAGAAAATTTTATTTTGAATGAAAGAAAACAAGTCAAGGAAATTGGTTTCTTTAAATCAAAGAAATCTTTTCTCTGGATGTATATAATTTAAATTAATTTGTATTTTTAAATTATGTACAACAAATAAATTTTAAAAATAATAATAATAATAATAAATAATAATAAAATAGTTTTAAAAAAACGTAAAAATTTAATATTCACAATAATTAAACAAATTATTTTCTAGAATATTGGATTTGCAAAAAGATAGATTTTTCGAGGGTCTCAATTTTAAATATTGGAATTCAACTCTCAAAAGGCAATGTACCGATGCTGATGATAATGAAGGAATCACCTTAGAAAGTTTAGGTAAATGACAGTGCAAAATTTTGTTAAATATTAAAAAAAATTAAAGGAGATTCGTTCAGGTCTACTGTATTTTTTCGGGTACATGAATTTCCCATAAAAATCATAAATTACAATTTTTATTTTCAAAAGTATTTTATTAGAAGTAATTATTTTTTAACCGAATTTTCAATTTTCAAATTAAAATTTAACTAAATTTCTTTTTATAAGAATTTTTTTTATTCATACGAATTTCTACAGAAGCTGAATTTTCATTTTGTCCGAAATTACAAATTGTCCGAACAAAAAACAATCGACTGACAATTTTTGTTCGGACAATTTATAATTTCGGACAAAATTAAAATTCGGCGTCTGTAAAAATTCTATCAATTAAAAATTCGGATAAATTTAAAATTCGGTGAATTGGAATCTAAAAATTCGTATAAAAAGAAAATACAAATTTTAATTCAAAATTTGAAAATTCATCTAAAAAATAATTCTTTCTATATATAATATTTTGAAAATAAAAATTCTAACTTATAATTTTTTTTTTTTGGGAAATTTATTTTTTAAGATGTTGTTGACTGTATCTCCTACTTATTTAAGATTACGTTTAAAAAAAAAAAAATACAAAAAATTTTGTAATTAATTTCTATTTTTCAAAAAAGGTGGAGTTTTCATAGCAACATTAATTGGATTGGCACTGGCAATGCTCACATTGGCCGTGGAAGTATTGTACAATAAAAAGAAAAACAAAACACAAGATTTAATGCAAAAAGAAAGTAAAGAATTTCAATTGACAGAGAAAGCAATGAGGCAATTTATGAAAAAATTACCCTTCAAAGCAGCGCCAACAGTTGCATTTGTTGAAAAACCACCACCACCAAAACCACGAATTTCACATATTTCAGTTTATCCACGACCATTTCCTTTTAAAGAATAATTTCTCATATACAAAAAAAAAAAAAAAAAATCTTTATAAATATAAATTTACATTATAGATATGAAAAAATTTTCTACTCTATTTTCTAAAAAATAAATCTTCGAAAATAAATTAAATAGTAAATTTTTGCAAATAAAAAGAAAAAAAATATAATAATATTAAATTATAGTCAAATTGTAGCATAAAATTTCTACATTGTAGTGTTCAAAGAATGTGTGTTATTATTAAGTTAAAAATTATTGTTGCCTCTTTTTTTTTAGT
Organism: Leptopilina boulardi; assembly: GCF_019393585.1. NCBI lineage: Eukaryota > Metazoa > Arthropoda > Insecta > Hymenoptera > Figitidae > Leptopilina > Leptopilina boulardi. The sequence goes on along the minus strand of NW_026137825.1, from coordinate 3,584,726 downwards.
ATCATTTTTTAATGGGAGAAAATATCTTAGTTTCTTTAATTATATTTATTTATTATATTATAAATTTATTATTATTATATTCTTGTTGTTACTAATTATTAATTAATTATGTTCTTCATATAATATAAAAATATTTTAATTTTATTTTGACAGTTATTTTAAAAAACACATATGTAAATAATTGATGTGATAAAAACGAAAAATAAATTGACTATTTTAAAAAAAAGTAAATGTTCAAAATTTAATTTTTAATTTAATTTTAATTTTGATTTTTTTCAATATTTCAAAATAATCATATAATAATAATAAAAAAAAAATGTTCTCATGTGATAAGAATCGAACGCAAGTTTCGCCGACTGGAATGTTTCACATGTACCCTACGCCTTAAGCACCTCAGCCGTTTGATATATATATATATTTTTTTTTCGTTTTTATGTTTCATTAAAATTCAAATTACTTCTGAATTCGACAATTTTGTAAATAAAATAATAAAAATTTTCTACTTACAAAAAAACCGATACGTATAACAGCATGGCTGATCTTAAACTGCACCGAAGACAATTTATAACTGAAAAAAAAAATTAGACTTTATTTTCTACAGGACGACAATTCATATGGGAAAAAAAATAAATTACTATCCATAAATTGATAGTTCTTTCTTTAAGAAAAAGAAAAAATTAATTAATATTGAATTATAAAAGTTTCGTTGTAAAATTAAATACGAAAATTAAATAATAGCATTGCAGAAAAATTTTATATGATTTAAAAAAAAGGAATTATTTTTTTTTATTTAAAACTGAATTAAAAATTTAGAAAACGTAATTTTTTTTTGAAATTCAAAACCGTGAATAATGACATGTTACATTTAAATAATGTAATAAATTATAAATACGTCAAATGAGGAAAAAAAAACATTGTATAACTAATTTATCGAAAGTAAAAGCTACGTCATGAGCATATTGAAAAAAAACAATTTTAAAAAAAAAAAGTATTTCAAATAATTTTTTTTGCTGACGCATTTTTTTTTCACATATTACTCTAAAAAATAATTTTTTAAATTGTAAATTTTTTATGGTAAAAGTAATCATTTTTTTATTTGTTTCGAGTATAATTAAACTAAATTTCTAAATTAGAATTAATATTGGAAAAATGAAAATATTTTTTATTAAAAATTTATTATTTTACAAAATAATGGTTTTTTTCGCACGTGATATTGATTATCGCTTCCGTGTACGTTACACGACAATCAATGAGTGTAAAGCAATGAAGTAATATCTGCAGTGCAAGATATAGTCAAGGCATATAATGTTTTTCTTTCTTGCGGTAAAATGAAATCCATTTTACGTTTCTTTTGGTTCATTATCGATCTCTCAAGGGGAGAGTTTTACTCAAAAAAAAGAAGAAAAATTTTTCTATAGTTTTACACTTTCTTTTTATAATATAGTTTTTAGCAAAACATTTCACTTCGTTTTTCAATAAATAATACAGAAAATTAAAATTTTCTTTTATTCAAAATATGAGAGATTCTTTTTCAATCGCCCCAGCCCAAAAAGTCAATGTTCTGGGATTGGCTTCATACTTTGGTAAATTGTTGTCCTATATGATAGTAATAAATCCCTAAAATATAAATTAATTAAAAAAATATTTGTAGAAAGTAGAGGGGGTTGAAGTTTTGACGTTAAGGGTAACATTGTCATTTTCAAATCCGTTTAACTATGACAAAAGTTAATGGATTTTAATTTATCTATAATGAATTTTATTGCATTTTTCACGTACTTTTCAAAAATGTATATGAAATTTAAAAAAAAAAAATTTTAACCCCTTTTTTGTCAAAATCAACCCTTATTTTTCGATTTTCACCCCTTCGGGTATTTTTTTTTTTTTTTTTTTTATTTTCATTGGAAAGCTGAGGTTTTTTCCGATGAGCTATGTAAATATGAAAATGGGACAACAATAATTTTGTGAGTAACAGAATATTAAAGTAGGCGGTGCCGATAAGGGGTGTACCTGGAGATCATCTTTGAGGATTTAGTTAGGCACCGCCTAATTTAATATTATGTTTCTCACAAAATTATTGTTGTCCCATTTTCATATTTACATAACTCATGGGAAAAAACCTCAGCTTTCCAATGAAAATAAAAAAAAAAACAAAAAAAAATTCCCGAAGGGGTGAAAATCGAAAAATAAGGGTTGATTTTGAAAAAAAGGGGTCAAAAATTTTTTTTTTTAAATTTTGTATACATTTTTGAAAAGTACGTGAAAAATGCAATAAAATTCATTATAGATAAATTAAAATCCATTAACTTTTGTCATAGTTATACAGATTTGAAAATGACAATGTTACCCTTAACGGCACCCTTATCGGCACCGCCTACTTTAATAGTCTGTTACTCACAAAATTATTGTTGTCCCATTTTCATATTTACATAGCTCATCGGAAAAAACCTCAGCTTTCCAATGAAAATAAAAAAAAAAAAAAAAAAAATACCCGAAGGGGTGAAAATCGAAAAATAAGGGTTGATTTTGACAAAAAAGGGGTTAAAAATTTTTTTTTTTAAATTTCATATACATTTTTGAAAAGTACGTGAAAAATGCAATAAAATTCATTATAGATAAATTAAAATCCATTAACTTTTGTCATAGTTAAACGGATTTGAAAATGACAATGTTACCCTTAACGTCAAAACTTCAACCCCCTCTACTTTCTACAAATATTTTTTTAATTAATTTATATTTTAGGGATTTATTACTATCATATAGGACAACAATTTACCAAAGTATGAAGCCAATCCCAGAACATTGACTTTTTGGGCTGGGGCGATTGAAAAAGAATCTCTCATATGTATATAATTCTAATGGAAATAGTTACTAAAAAAATTATTTTATTTATAAATAATAAAAATTAGATATGTAAATAATTTTTTTTTTTATTTTGCAGTGTTTGGAAAGAAATAACATTAAATAGTACAACAGATCAAGTTGAGTATAGAGTATGGGACTATCCAATTAAAGAACAATATGGCCATATACTACAGTCGATACATCAGGCGGGATTATTAAATTCCACTGAGGAAGGTTTTAAAAAGGTTGTATACAATAAATTTAAATAGATATTCAATTTTAAAAAATTAAAACTGAAATTTTTTTTTTATTTAAAAATACAACTAACTTTTGTTCTGACTGTCGGTCAAAGTTTTAATTATTATTAAAAAATCTAACGATTTCTATGCCAAATTCCAGGTTCTAGAGAGTAAAGACTCGTTATTTGCTTTTATTCACGACTCACAGGAAATAAAGTATAGAGTTACACTAAATTGTTCTTTGACCGAAGTTGGAGAAGTTTTTGCCGAACAACCTTACGCAATAGCCGTACAACAAGGTAGTCATTTACAAGAAGAAATAAGCAGAAAGTAAGCATTTCTTTTTCGTTATGAATTTTTCAAAATTTTATTATTATTATTATTATTATTATTATTTTTCATCTATATTATTTTCTTTGATACTAAGAAGCCTTTTTTGTTTCAAAGAAAATTTTATTTTGAATGAAAGAAAACAAGTCAAGGAAATTGGTTTCTTTAAATCAAAGAAATCTTTTCTCTGGATGTATATAATTTAAATTAATTTGTATTTTTAAATTATGTACAACAAATAAATTTTAAAAATAATAATAATAATAATAAATAATAATAAAATAGTTTTAAAAAAACGTAAAAATTTAATATTCACAATAATTAAACAAATTATTTTCTAGAATATTGGATTTGCAAAAAGATAGATTTTTCGAGGGTCTCAATTTTAAATATTGGAATTCAACTCTCAAAAGGCAATGTACCGATGCTGATGATAATGAAGGAATCACCTTAGAAAGTTTAGGTAAATGACAGTGCAAAATTTTGTTAAATATTAAAAAAAATTAAAGGAGATTCGTTCAGGTCTACTGTATTTTTTCGGGTACATGAATTTCCCATAAAAATCATAAATTACAATTTTTATTTTCAAAAGTATTTTATTAGAAGTAATTATTTTTTAACCGAATTTTCAATTTTCAAATTAAAATTTAACTAAATTTCTTTTTATAAGAATTTTTTTTATTCATACGAATTTCTACAGAAGCTGAATTTTCATTTTGTCCGAAATTACAAATTGTCCGAACAAAAAACAATCGACTGACAATTTTTGTTCGGACAATTTATAATTTCGGACAAAATTAAAATTCGGCGTCTGTAAAAATTCTATCAATTAAAAATTCGGATAAATTTAAAATTCGGTGAATTGGAATCTAAAAATTCGTATAAAAAGAAAATACAAATTTTAATTCAAAATTTGAAAATTCATCTAAAAAATAATTCTTTCTATATATAATATTTTGAAAATAAAAATTCTAACTTATAATTTTTTTTTTTTGGGAAATTTATTTTTTAAGATGTTGTTGACTGTATCTCCTACTTATTTAAGATTACGTTTAAAAAAAAAAAAATACAAAAAATTTTGTAATTAATTTCTATTTTTCAAAAAAGGTGGAGTTTTCATAGCAACATTAATTGGATTGGCACTGGCAATGCTCACATTGGCCGTGGAAGTATTGTACAATAAAAAGAAAAACAAAACACAAGATTTAATGCAAAAAGAAAGTAAAGAATTTCAATTGACAGAGAAAGCAATGAGGCAATTTATGAAAAAATTACCCTTCAAAGCAGCGCCAACAGTTGCATTTGTTGAAAAACCACCACCACCAAAACCACGAATTTCACATATTTCAGTTTATCCACGACCATTTCCTTTTAAAGAATAATTTCTCATATACAAAAAAAAAAAAAAAAAATCTTTATAAATATAAATTTACATTATAGATATGAAAAAATTTTCTACTCTATTTTCTAAAAAATAAATCTTCGAAAATAAATTAAATAGTAAATTTTTGCAAATAAAAAGAAAAAAAATATAATAATATTAAATTATAGTCAAATTGTAGCATAAAATTTCTACATTGTAGTGTTCAAAGAATGTGTGTTATTATTAAGTTAAAAATTATTGTTGCCTCTTTTTTTTTAGTATCATTTTTTAATGGGAGAAAATATCTTAGTTTCTTTAATTATATTTATTTATTATATTATAAATTTATTATTATTATATTCTTGTTGTTACTAATTATTAATTAATTATGTTCTTCATATAATATAAAAATATTTTAATTTTATTTTGACAGTTATTTTAAAAAACACATATGTAAATAATTGATGTGATAAAAACGAAAAATAAATTGACTATTTTAAAAAAAAGTAAATGTTCAAAATTTAATTTTTAATTTAATTTTAATTTTGATTTTTTTCAATATTTCAAAATAATCATATAATAATAATAAAAAAAAAATGTTCTCATGTGATAAGAATCGAACGCAAGTTTCGCCGACTGGAATGTTTCACATGTACCCTACGCCTTAAGCACCTCAGCCGTTTGATATATATATATATTTTTTTTTCGTTTTTATGTTTCATTAAAATTCAAATTACTTCTGAATTCGACAATTTTGTAAATAAAATAATAAAAATTTTCTACTTACAAAAAAACCGATACGTATAACAGCATGGCTGATCTTAAACTGCACCGAAGACAATTTATAACTGAAAAAAAAAATTAGACTTTATTTTCTACAGGACGACAATTCATATGGGAAAAAAAATAAATTACTATCCATAAATTGATAGTTCTTTCTTTAAGAAAAAGAAAAAATTAATTAATATTGAATTATAAAAGTTTCGTTGTAAAATTAAATACGAAAATTAAATAATAGCATTGCAGAAAAATTTTATATGATTTAAAAAAAAGGAATTATTTTTTTTTATTTAAAACTGAATTAAAAATTTAGAAAACGTAATTTTTTTTTGAAATTCAAAACCGTGAATAATGACATGTTACATTTAAATAATGTAATAAATTATAAATACGTCAAATGAGGAAAAAAAAACATTGTATAACTAATTTATCGAAAGTAAAAGCTACGTCATGAGCATATTGAAAAAAAACAATTTTAAAAAAAAAAAGTATTTCAAATAATTTTTTTTGCTGACGCATTTTTTTTTCACATATTACTCTAAAAAATAATTTTTTAAATTGTAAATTTTTTATGGTAAAAGTAATCATTTTTTTATTTGTTTCGAGTATAATTAAACTAAATTTCTAAATTAGAATTAATATTGGAAAAATGAAAATATTTTTTATTAAAAATTTATTATTTTACAAAATAATGGTTTTTTTCGCACGTGATATTGATTATCGCTTCCGTGTACGTTACACGACAATCAATGAGTGTAAAGCAATGAAGTAATATCTGCAGTGCAAGATATAGTCAAGGCATATAATGTTTTTCTTTCTTGCGGTAAAATGAAATCCATTTTACGTTTCTTTTGGTTCATTATCGATCTCTCAAGGGGAGAGTTTTACTCAAAAAAAAGAAGAAAAATTTTTCTATAGTTTTACACTTTCTTTTTATAATATAGTTTTTAGCAAAACATTTCACTTCGTTTTTCAATAAATAATACAGAAAATTAAAATTTTCTTTTATTCAAAATATGAGAGATTCTTTTTCAATCGCCCCAGCCCAAAAAGTCAATGTTCTGGGATTGGCTTCATACTTTGGTAAATTGTTGTCCTATATGATAGTAATAAATCCCTAAAATATAAATTAATTAAAAAAATATTTGTAGAAAGTAGAGGGGGTTGAAGTTTTGACGTTAAGGGTAACATTGTCATTTTCAAATCCGTTTAACTATGACAAAAGTTAATGGATTTTAATTTATCTATAATGAATTTTATTGCATTTTTCACGTACTTTTCAAAAATGTATATGAAATTTAAAAAAAAAAAATTTTAACCCCTTTTTTGTCAAAATCAACCCTTATTTTTCGATTTTCACCCCTTCGGGTATTTTTTTTTTTTTTTTTTTTATTTTCATTGGAAAGCTGAGGTTTTTTCCGATGAGCTATGTAAATATGAAAATGGGACAACAATAATTTTGTGAGTAACAGAATATTAAAGTAGGCGGTGCCGATAAGGGGTGTACCTGGAGATCATCTTTGAGGATTTAGTTAGGCACCGCCTAATTTAATATTATGTTTCTCACAAAATTATTGTTGTCCCATTTTCATATTTACATAACTCATGGGAAAAAACCTCAGCTTTCCAATGAAAATAAAAAAAAAACAAAAAAAAATTCCCGAAGGGGTGAAAATCGAAAAATAAGGGTTGATTTTGAAAAAAAGGGGTCAAAAATTTTTTTTTTTAAATTTTGTATACATTTTTGAAAAGTACGTGAAAAATGCAATAAAATTCATTATAGATAAATTAAAATCCATTAACTTTTGTCATAGTTAAACGGATTTGAAAATGACAATGTTACCCTTAACGTCAAAACTTCAACCCCCTCTACTTTCTACAAATATTTTTTTAATTAATTTATATTTTAGGGATTTATTACTATCATATAGGACAACAATTTACCAAAGTATGAAGCCAATCCCAGAACATTGACTTTTTGGGCTGGGGCGATTGAAAAAGAATCTCTCATATGTATATAATTCTAATGGAAATAGTTACTAAAAAAATTATTTTATTTATAAATAATAAAAATTAGATATGTAAATAATTTTTTTTTTTATTTTGCAGTGTTTGGAAAGAAATAACATTAAATAGTACAACAGATCAAGTTGAGTATAGAGTATGGGACTATCCAATTAAAGAACAATATGGCCATATACTACAGTCGATACATCAGGCGGGATTATTAAATTCCACTGAGGAAGGTTTTAAAAAGGTTGTATACAATAAATTTAAATAGATATTCAATTTTAAAAAATTAAAACTGAAATTTTTTTTTTATTTAAAAATACAACTAACTTTTGTTCTGACTGTCGGTCAAAGTTTTAATTATTATTAAAAAATCTAACGATTTCTATGCCAAATTCCAGGTTCTAGAGAGTAAAGACTCGTTATTTGCTTTTATTCACGACTCACAGGAAATAAAGTATAGAGTTACACTAAATTGTTCTTTGACCGAAGTTGGAGAAGTTTTTGCCGAACAACCTTACGCAATAGCCGTACAACAAGGTAGTCATTTACAAGAAGAAATAAGCAGAAAGTAAGCATTTCTTTTTCGTTATGAATTTTTCAAAATTTTATTATTATTATTATTATTATTATTATTTTTCATCTATATTATTTTCTTTGATACTAAGAAGCCTTTTTTGTTTCAAAGAAAATTTTATTTTGAATGAAAGAAAACAAGTCAAGGAAATTGGTTTCTTTAAATCAAAGAAATCTTTTCTCTGGATGTATATAATTTAAATTAATTTGTATTTTTAAATTATGTACAACAAATAAATTTTAAAAATAATAATAATAATAATAAATAATAATAAAATAGTTTTAAAAAAACGTAAAAATTTAATATTCACAATAATTAAACAAATTATTTTCTAGAATATTGGATTTGCAAAAAGATAGATTTTTCGAGGGTCTCAATTTTAAATATTGGAATTCAACTCTCAAAAGGCAATGTACCGATGCTGATGATAATGAAGGAATCACCTTAGAAAGTTTAGGTAAATGACAGTGCAAAATTTTGTTAAATATTAAAAAAAATTAAAGGAGATTCGTTCAGGTCTACTGTATTTTTTCGGGTACATGAATTTCCCATAAAAATCATAAATTACAATTTTTATTTTCAAAAGTATTTTATTAGAAGTAATTATTTTTTAACCGAATTTTCAATTTTCAAATTAAAATTTAACTAAATTTCTTTTTATAAGAATTTTTTTTATTCATACGAATTTCTACAGAAGCTGAATTTTCATTTTGTCCGAAATTACAAATTGTCCGAACAAAAAACAATCGACTGACAATTTTTGTTCGGACAATTTATAATTTCGGACAAAATTAAAATTCGGCGTCTGTAAAAATTCTATCAATTAAAAATTCGGATAAATTTAAAATTCGGTGAATTGGAATCTAAAAATTCGTATAAAAAGAAAATACAAATTTTAATTCAAAATTTGAAAATTCATCTAAAAAATAATTCTTTCTATATATAATATTTTGAAAATAAAAATTCTAACTTATAATTTTTTTTTTTTGGGAAATTTATTTTTTAAGATGTTGTTGACTGTATCTCCTACTTATTTAAGATTACGTTTAAAAAAAAAAAAATACAAAAAATTTTGTAATTAATTTCTATTTTTCAAAAAAGGTGGAGTTTTCATAGCAACATTAATTGGATTGGCACTGGCAATGCTCACATTGGCCGTGGAAGTATTGTACAATAAAAAGAAAAACAAAACACAAGATTTAATGCAAAAAGAAAGTAAAGAATTTCAATTGACAGAGAAAGCAATGAGGCAATTTATGAAAAAATTACCCTTCAAAGCAGCGCCAACAGTTGCATTTGTTGAAAAACCACCACCACCAAAACCACGAATTTCACATATTTCAGTTTATCCACGACCATTTCCTTTTAAAGAATAATTTCTCATATACAAAAAAAAAAAAAAAAATCTTTATAAATATAAATTTACATTATAGATACGAAAAAATTTTCTACTCTATTTTCTAAAAAATAAATCTTAGAAAATAAATTAAATAATAAATTTTTGCAAATAAAAAGAAAAAATAATAATAATATTAAATTATAGTCAAATTGTAGCATAAAATTTCTACATTGTAGTGTTCAAAAAATGTGTGTTATTAAGTTAAAAATTATTGTTGCCTCTTTTTTTAAGTATCATTTTTTAATGGGAGAAAATATCTTAGTTTCTTTAATTATATTTATTTATTATATTATAAATTTATTATTATTATATTCTTGTTGTTACTAATTATTAATTAATTATGTTCTTCATATAATATAAAAATATTTTAATTTTATTTTGACAGTTATTTTAAAAAACACATATGTAAATAATTGATGTGATAAAAACGAAAAATAAATTGACTATTTTAAAAAAAAGTAAATGTTCAAAATTTAATTTTTAATTTAATTTTAATTTTGATTTTTTTCAATATTTCAAAATAATCATATAATAATAATAATAAAAAAAAAATGTTCTCATGTGATAAGAATCGAACGCAAGTTTCGCCGACTGGAATGTTTCACATGTACCCTACGCCTTAAGCACCTCAGCCGTTTGATAAATATATTTTTTTTTTTCGTTTTTATGTTTCATTAAAATTCAAATTACTTCTGAATTCGACAATTTTGTAAATAAAATAATAAAAATTTTCTACTTACAAAAAAACCGATACATATAACAGCATGGCTGATTTTAAACTGCACCGAAGATGATTTATAACTGAAAAAAAAAATTAGACTTTATTTTCTACAGGACGACAATTCATATGGGAAAAAAAATAAATTACTATCCATAAATTGATAGTTCTTTCTTTAAGAAAAAGAAAAAATTAATTAATATTGAATTATAAAAGTTTCGTTGTAAAATTAAAGTAACAAACGAAAATTAAATAATAGCATTGCAGAAAAATTCAATATGATTTAAAAAAAAAGGAATTATTTTTTTTTTTTTTATTTAGAACTGAATTAAAAATTTAGAAAACGTAATTTTTTTTTGAAATTCAAAACCGTGAATAATGACATGTTACATTTAAATAATGTAATAAATTATAAATACGTCAAATGAGGAAAAAAAAACATTGTATAATTAATTTATCGAAAGTAAAAGCTACGTCATGAGCATATTGAAAAAAAAACAATTTTTTAAAAAAAAGTATTTCAAATAATTTTTTTTGCTGCCGCATTTTTTTTTTGACATTTTACTCTAAAAAATAATTTTTTAAATTGTAAATTTTCTGTGGTAAAAGTATTAATTTTTTTATTTGTTTCGAGTATAATTAAACTAAATTTCTAAATTAGAATTAATATTAGAAAAATGAAAATATTTTTTATTAAAAATTTATTATTTTACAAAATAATGGTTTTTTTCGCACGTGATATTGATTATCGCTTCCGTGTACGTTACACGACAATCAATGAGTGTAAAGCAATGAAGTAATATCTGCAGTGCAAGATATAGTCAAGGCATATAATGTTTTTCTTTCTTTCTTGCGGTAAAATGAAATCCATTTTACGTTTCTTTTGGTTCATTATCGATCTCTCAAGGGGAGAGTTTTACTCAAAAAAAAAAAAAAAGAAAAACTTTTCTATAGTTTTACACTTTCTTTTTATAATAGTTTTTAGCGAAACATTTCACTTCGTTTTTCAATAAATAATACAGAAAATTAAAATTTTCTTTTATTCAAAATATAAAAAAAAAAATTTCAAAATTTTACACAAAAAACACTGAAATGTAACCTAATTTTAGAAAAATATTTCAGAGCAAAAAAAATGTAATTACAATTAACAAAAACATTTTAATTTTTTTTTAATTAAATTTTATTTGTAATAAATTCATAGAATAAAAAAAAACCCGAGTTTGAGTGGGAAACAAATTTGTTAACTTATAAATTATTTTCACTTATTTTCAAATTTGGAAAATCCTTTTTTTCTATAAAAAAAATAGTTTGAGTAAAAAAAACTATAAATTTTATTTAGATAATAATTTTTAACCATGAAAATGAACAAAAATGATTCCGTATCATTACATAATTTTTGTTTCCCTCGACTTATAACAAATGGAGAGTTTTACATTGTAAAAAAAAAAGTATAAAGTGTGAAAATAATTGTATTGGGAGTTCCAGTGTCACGCCTTTTTAATACAAAATCCAGTGACGCGAGGGGCCATTGATCTCCATAGCTTTCACTGTATTGTTTCCCCCTCCCCCCATTTTTTAGTAGAAAAAAATTCAGATAACAAATTTTTTCTATAATAATTCTATAATAATTAAAATATTACGTAAAATTAAATTTTACAATATCAATATTAAAAATATAGACGAATAAATATTTTATAAATTATAAAAAATATATTTTTTTTATAAGTTAACATAAAATATTAATAATTTAATTAATGAATATATTATACAAAAAATTATTTCACATAATTATTTTAAAATAGACTTACAAAATTTACACAAAAATATAATCGATTACTATATATATTACAACCGCAAAAGGAAGTTGATATGTTATAATAATATTTATTGAAACTTTTGATAGTTTTTTTTAGTGAACGCTAATTTTATTCGACATCCACGTGCCTTAATTATTATATAAAATTAAAAAAAAAAAATTGATTCAACTAATTGTTTCGGTAATCGATTGTCGATTGCAAATTATTGTCTTCACGGCTGAAAAATTTGTCACATTTCTCGATTGAAATTGTACTTTTACAATTTGTTTTAAAATCTCGAGGTGGGATATTAAAGGAGATTTTGTTCCACTCTTATGAACAAGCAAGTCAATATAAAAGCAATTCTTTAACGGGCGCGTGGTCATTTTATGAGAAAGTAATGTGTGTATCGATTATTCATTTTATTTAAACGTGAAATTGTTATTTTTTTTTATATCAAACATCTGCCAATGATTGGCTATCATTTATTATGGATTTCTGCAAGGTTTGTTCATTTTTTGCATTGTGTGTTAAAAATATTTTAAAAAATTACTTTCATATAATAATAATAATAATAAGTAATAAAAAATAAATAAAATAGTAATAGAATAATAATTTGCTTTATATTAATTTTTATTTTAGCTTTTTAAGTATTTTAATAATTTATTCTGTTTTTTTACTTTATTTTTTATGATTATTTATATTTTATTTTGTTTTTTTTTAATTACTAATAAGTAATATTGCTAATACGCATGTTAAAATTGCAAAAAAACACTACTGCGCATGATAGAATTGCTTATGACACTACTGCGCATGTCATAATTGCGTACGACACTACTGCGCATGTCATAATTGGGTACGACACTACTGCGCATGACATAATTGCGTATAATACTACTGCGCATGTCAGAATTGCGTACAACTCTACTGCGCATGTCAGTTTTGCGTACAACTCTACTGCGCATATCAGATTTGCATACAACTCTACTGCGCATGATAGAATTAAAACAGAATTTAATTAGTCCTCGATATTAATAATATTTTGTTTTTCTTTATTTAATTAATATCTTGTTTCATTAAACTGTATTCGAAATTATTTTTTTTTCAGAAATATTTGATAATAGTAGCGGGAATTTCGACTGTAATGGCCGATATCGATCACGAATTACACAAGATTATAAATCTGAATGATGCCAAACATCCTCCACTAAAACCCTGGTTCCTCGATGATTTTCCCTCATATTTACCCGAAGCATCAGAAACAATAGCACACTATGCCTACACCTATCCCTATGACAATTTGGAACACGGTTCCAGTTACATCCCAACCTACAGCGACTATTTACCATCATCATCATCATCATCAGATTCCTTTTTCTCAAACACAAAAAAAATCCCCACGGAGGATAAAAATTACAAAAAAACCATTTCCTCCCACTTAACTGACAAGGATACAAAATTCCTTAAATCCGAACCCAATTGTCAGGAAATTAAGACCAAGGAAACAAAAATTGATGGACAATTAAAACCAACGTCAATGACATGCTACAATTGTAAGGATCCCAAGAGAGGATCAACCTACGAGTACTGTTCCTATTCTTCTCAACCCGATAAGTCGTCATCGGATAAAATTTTCGAATCTATTCCCCCAAGATTTCGGAGATCAGACAATTATCAAGCTGGTAGTGTGTCAATGGCTTATGTTCCTACGCAGCAGAGGGATGAGAAATCAAAAACACCGTACAAATTCAGTGAGGAATACTATTTGCCTGATGCATCAAGAAAATTTTCCATCGATCACAAAGCAGGCGAATCGTGTCAGAAGGTCTACAAGAATTCAATGGTATGCTCGGTGTGTAGGAATCCAAAAACAGGCGGCAAGTCTGAGCAATGTTCACAAATTGCGGATCCTAATGAGAAAAGTTATTCCTTTTCAACTTCCCATTCAATTGGTAAACCGAAGAATAGTAAGAAATCTCATAGCAAAAAGCCAGCGCCAATTCACGAGAATACTGAATCCGGTGAGCAAGAAGCTGATGTTTTGGATGAGCAGCCCACACAAAATGTGAAAAATGCCGCTGGATCTTCAGATTGTAGACAGGTAATCTATTTTTATTTACAGATATTATTCGCTAACTACTTCTAAAGCTAGAAACATCCGAAATTACTTCTGTTCGCATCATTAGTAACTCCAGAATTAGAATTGTTGAAAGTATCCTATTTCCGAAATTAGTCCCATCAGTTAGAATTAGATAAACCTTCCGATTACTTTTCCAAGTAGTAAATCCAGAATTATTCAGATATTCCCAGGCATTAAAATCAAAAACACTTTCTTGTTCCACAAAAAGGTACGAAAGGACTCGGAAATCTGTACAGTCTGCAAAGATCCGAAAACAGGTGGCAATTCCCAAAGATGCACCTACAATTATGAACCTGATGAGAAAATCTACAAATTCACCAGGTCCAAGTCATTTGGTTATCCAGAATCATCAAAACAGCAGAAAGTTAATGACAAAGATGACAAAGAAGTATCAGGTTCAGATCCAGAAGAATTTACCACCTATTCAGACGATAATTCCCAAGATGAAGAGGACTACAGTGGTTACGAAAATCCAGACGCCTATTCGGGTTACGAAAGTCTCGAATCTCCATCGTCTGACGAGAGTAGCAGCAGTAGCAGCAAGGAAAATCAAAATTACGACTACAATCCCGATCACGTTGACTATATACGTTCTGAATCGGAGAAAATTTTGAAAAACGCAGATTCGGAGAATTGTCGAAAAGTCGAAAAAGACTCAATGGTGTGCTCAATCTGCAAAGATCCAAAAACAGGCGAAGACTCCGAATCGTGTTCCTATTCTTATGAACCAGACGACAAGAAATTTGCCTATTCAAAATCGAAATCTTTTGGAAGCCCCACGGAAAATTCGGATGAATACAGTGGAGAAGATGCCTATTCCGATGAAAATTCCCGAGAAGCTTATGCTACTGAGATAAAACCAACCGTCTCCTATCCGAATCGAAAAATCCAACTCACTGCCGATTCAAATACACGCGGAACAGTTTTTCTAGGCGAAGCTGATCAGGTAATTATTTTAACTTTTCCTTCCTTCGGCAGTTTCTTTTTTTTAACTATTTTCCAAATTTCAGCCCGAACACGCCAAAGTTGATCTTGGACTTTTAGGAGCTTCACAAAAACAAGCAAAATTGGAGCAATTGTTAAAGGACGATCGAACCGCAAATAGAACGAGATGCAAGAAAACTATGAAAAACGAAATGACATGCTATCAATGTATCACTGACAATGGACTCCGTCAGGAGGAGTGTATGTATATAAAAAATCCCGAGACAAAAATTCTTGACAATCCTCTCACAAGCAAGGACTTAAAATTGGACAAACAACCTATTGCTGCACCTTCTGATGATATTTCGAAAATAAAAAAGAAAAGGAGACTAGTGGTTAAAAATGAAAATACAACCAATATTCCATTAGAACCAGCAGCACAACCAAGTAGACGTTCCTATCGATTAAAAAGACAATCAAGAAGAAAATCTAATGATAATCAAAGTTACGAAAAGAATGAAAACAGCGAAGAAGAGAATTATCATGATGGTTACAATAAACAAAAAAAGAATGAACACAATTATGAAACTGATCCTTACGAGTATGTTGCCGAGACTCAGTATAAATATGATACTGATCTTGGACTTAAAATTCCATCACATACTTTAGAAGTCTCCGATTATGAGAAGGAATTCGATGAAATTTTCTATGGAAATCGGGATAATTGATAAAAAAAAAAAATTAAATCCGAACAAAAAAAGCATTTACATCTTTGTTGAAAGAAAACAAATTTACCAATCAAAACAATTTGATTGTCCACAATAATCTGAATAGGACTAGAACCAAATTGTTTTGGTCGATGAATTTTTTTTCTGCCAACACAAGTCTAAATACTCCCAAAGAAAAGAAAACTTTTTCCAACTGAGTTTCTTGTCTAGTATCACGTTAGTCATAGGTCGGTAAAACAGAGTGGATTTTAGGCGCGAAATTTAAATTTCGTTTCTATGATCAAAACCTAATAAACTAATAAATTTTATAGACAACAAATTTCTTTTACCCCTTAAAATAAGATTTAAAAATTCGCTATATTAAATATACGGAAATTCAAATTTAATATTATTTAATTCAATTTCGACTGATTTTTCTTTTCCGGAATATTGGAAAGAATTCCCTGTTGTTATTTAGTGTGTAATAAAAACTTATATTTATTGTTAAATAAATAGAATTTCCCACGGAATTCCAAATTATTTTTCTAATCCATTTGCATTTTATTCCTCCTCTTAATTTTTTGTTATTTCAATTTAGAAAAATTTTTTTTAAAGTTACAAAATGGTCAAAAATCAATTGTTTATATTGTTTACAAAAAAATAAAAATTTATAAAACAATGTTTACATAAGTTAGTAATTAGAGATAACGATTGACAATAAAAACCGAAACACAAATACAAAGTGATAAAAAAAGAGAGAAACGAAATAACAAATGAGGAAATGTATAAATTAAGTGTCGTATTTTAATAAAAAAAAAAATTTTAATGAAAATTAATTATTATTTCTTAGCATTTCAAATTTTCACTTACAATTCGATGATAAAAAAATGAAATTTATTACATTTATCAATCGAGTGTAATTTTTTTAATTTAATAATAACATAATGATCACGGTCCTTTAATGAGAAATAAAAAAAAAAAATTAAAGATATAAAATTCCCAGTACAATAAATTTTCCTATTGACAATTTTTAATGATAACGTTTAACGAACCTTTAAAATAATTCAGTTTTGAGAAAAAAATTCCACATTTCTCAATTAGTTCTTGTCGATATCGTGTCGTTTAAAGTTTTATTCATTTAAAATTTTTTTATTAGGAATTATTAAAATAATTTTTTTTTTTTTTTTTTTTGAGGGGGTAATTTTAAATCAAATCCAGTTTATTTTCTTACAGATACAAGAAAAAAATACAAAAAAAATGATAAAGACATTTAAAATTGTAATTTTATTTTCTCCTCATTTCACAAATGGTGAGTATAAAATTGAATATGAATTTAAAAAATTAAGAAAAAATTAATATATAATAATTAATATTAATAATTAATTAAATTTATTTTTTAATTTAAAAGTTTTAAAATACTTAATAAAAGCTGCAATGATAAGTTGCGCGCGCATCAAGAAAGTAGAGGGGACAGCACTAAGTAACCAATCAAAAACGTTACCCCCACTACTCCGGATTAGTCCGCGCACTTTTCGGCACAAAAAATTTAATTTTAATTGAATTTCGCTTTTTCTTTTATAAA
This sequence comes from Leptopilina boulardi, assembly GCF_019393585.1. Taxonomy (NCBI): domain Eukaryota; kingdom Metazoa; phylum Arthropoda; class Insecta; order Hymenoptera; family Figitidae; genus Leptopilina; species Leptopilina boulardi. The sequence continues at coordinate 3,567,320 of NW_026137825.1, read as the reverse complement.
TTAAAAAAAAAATGTTTTCTAATTTCTAGCTGTACTTCATCTATTATTGGGACAAACTTTTACAACAAAAATGAACAATATAAAAGACAATATAACCGACTGTATAGAAAATACTTTTCCTCGTGCATCATTTTCCATTGACAATGACAAAAACAATAAAATACAACAAAAAAGTTTTTCACTTCCCGCAGGAGGCGTACAAAAAAATAGAAAAGACATACAAGAAAATGTTCAATTTCTCCTCTACACACCGGAATTAAATGGCACATTTGAATTATTACAATTTAATAACAGTACATCAGTAACGACAAGTCATTTTGATAAAAATCGTTCAACTCGTTTTATAACACATGGTTACATGTCTTCTGGAATTGGATCCTCATGTAAACTTGTTCGAGAAGGTTTAATATTCAGTGTAAAAGAAAAAAAAAATTTTTTACTGCTTCCAAAACTACAATATTTACCAATATTAAAATAATTTTAATAAATTTTTATTTTTAAATCAATAACTTTAAGATTCATTTAATCGATAAATTGAAAATAAATTTTTTTTTCCTAAACAGCATATTTAAATTTTACTAACTGTAATGTCATTGTGGTTGATTGGAGTCAACTAGCAGACGATTTCTATCCAATAGCGGCATTTTATGTGAAATTAGTTGGCGAATATGTGGGAGCAATGATAACATTTTTAGAAAATATGGGAATGAATCCAAATACAACAACACTTGTTGGTCATTCATTGGGTGCGCATGTAATGGGCATTGCCAGCAGTTCTGCCGCTCATAAAGTTAAATACATTTACGGTACGTAAAAATCAAAACCTAATTATCCCAAAAAAATTTTACTTATTTTAAAATCTCTTTGATCAATGAATTTTTATTTGCCAAAATTTTTACATTATAGAATTTATTATCTTACTTTATCCAATATTTTTACAAAGATAACCTACAAAAAGATTTCGGTGGATTTTTAAAATTCCACCAATTTTTTCAACTTCTGATTGGTTACTTTTAAAAATCCTGCCGAAATGTTTTTGTAGGTTATGTTTGTTCGGACATTTTAAATTTCGGTCAAATAAAAATTCACACGTTTTAAGAAATGAAATAACAATTTATGCAAATAAGAAACCAAATTGGAAATCTAGTAATCAAAAATTCAAAAATTTTACTTTTTTTCAAAAAGGATTGGATCCCGCAATGCCGTGTTTTCTCAATGCACACACTAGAGAACGTATATCGCCAGACGATGCTGAATTTGTCGAAGTAATTCACACAAGTATATTTGGTGACAATCAAACAATTGGTGATTATGATTTTTATCCAAATGGTGGACGCAATCAACCAAAATGTGCATGCAATCTCATCACTGAAAGTGCATGTTCACATTCGACAGCATTCAAATATTTTGCCGCTTCACTTAATAAAACAAATCCACCATTCTATTCAATATTATGCAAAAATTTAGATGCATTTAAAGCAAATAAATGTGAAAATTATGAAACAATAATGGGTGGCATTGATCATATACCAAAACGAAAGGGACATTATTATCTTTATACAAAAGCAACATTTCCCTACTCATTTGGTAAATTTTATCGAAAAAAATCATGTTCAATGACACAATTGTCAATGTGCTTTTTTAATATTATTAATTTTTTATTTGGCACACATTTATGTTACAACTAATTATTAATTATAAAAAGAAAATTTGGGATAATTTTTGATTTTTTGAAAAGTTATTTTCTTTAAACAATAATTTGAAATAAACAAAAATTATGAAAATATTATACTTTGTAATTAATATTTTTGTATAAAAAAAATAATAAAAAAAACATTTTAGTTTATTTGAGCGTACCGAAAGTTCGCGTTCAAAGGCAAACGGAATGAACGCAATGAATAAAGGTTTTAAAAAATCGATCGAATAAATTGTCTTTTGAGGTTTTCAATAAAATCTTTGTATTTTATTTTTCGTCTATTCCTTATATTAATTATATTATTATATTCATATTTTCTAAAGCTTATAAAAAATTTTCATAGGTTATGTTCTCAAGTGACAGTAGAATTTCTATAGACATAACGGAAGCTATCTTAATTTAATATTTGTTATTAGTAGCATTTCAGATTAAATACTGTCTAATTGAAATAATTTTCTATTAAATATTAATATTTAATGTTATTATTAAATTTAATTTTTACGACTTACCATATTCAGCAGACGTTTTCCTCTTCTAGAACGTCAGAGGAATTTTGTCATTAACAGCAATAGTTCTAAAATGCGACCGAAGCGCCATTGATGTCCGGTGAGTAAAAAAGGTGTTCAAATGGCTCTGCAACGGTTGGTAACCATTTTTTGATCGTCTATAATTTACTTGATTCTCACTAGAGGCGCTGACAGTTTGCCATAACCAAAAATACTGAGCAAAGAAAATCTGCAACAAACATTTAATTATTTTTTTAATATAAAAAAAAGAAAACTTTTTTAAACTTATTTTCTTGTATCACATTACTCATGGATCGATAAAACAGAGTAGATTTTAGGCGCGAAATTTAAATTTCCTTTCTACAATCAATGATTTTGCAGAAGAATTATTTTTAATGTTATTGTCTTTTGAGGTTTTCAATAAAATCTTTGTATTTTCTTTTTCGTCTATTCCTTATATTAATTATATTCCTAATGACTTAAAATTGAAATAAAATTTAATAAAAAAATTTTCCCTAAAGTTTTATAAATTTATATTATGCAAAAAAAAAAAAAAATTGTCTACCAATAACAATGTATAAATTACGATGTATTAGAATATCACCTAGTCCCTCACCTTAATACAATGACATTGGCAGATATAGAAAAAAAGAATTTTAATATTCAAGTTTGTATACAAATATATTTAAATACCGATAACAATTCACAATTAAAAAATAAAAAAACATATTGATAACGTGTAACGAACCATTAAAATAATCCACTTTTGAAAAATTATTCAACATTTTTCAATTAGTTCTTGTCGACATTGTATATATCGTGTCCTTTTATTAGAAAATTTGTTATAGAAATTATTATACATTTTATTTTCGGCAATTCAAAAACCAGTTGGATAATAAAAAAAAAATTTCTATTAAAAAAAAAATTAAAAAATGATAAATAAATTTCAAATTGTAATTCTATTTTATATTCATTTTACAAACGGTGAGTATAAAAATAGGGAAATTTTTTTTGTTAATTTTCAAAATTTAATTCAACTAATAATGCACTGGCAATATAATTAAAAAAAATAAGAATTATACTGTAAAAAAAGTTATTTGATTGAATAGGTTAATTGACTATTATCAAATAAATATTTATTTGTATTAAATAAATTATTGAGTCAATTAAATGGTATTTTTATTTCAAATACAGAAATTCTTGGTTCAAGTACAATTTATTTAATTCAAATAAAAATTATTCAAATATAATTTATATTTAATTTAAATAAAAATTAAAAGTGATCGATATCTTCTCTTTTATTATTTAATTAAATAAAAATTATTTGGTTCAAGGAAATATTTATTTGATAGTAGTCAATTGCCGATTATTTGAATCAAATAAATTTTTCTTTTAGAATTTTTTTTTTAATAATTTAATAATAATATAATAATTAATATTAAATTAAAATAATAAAAATATAATAAATATTAAATTAATAATAATCATTTTTTATTGAATTAGCGTCATTTCAGTGTTTTGTCCCCCACCACCGATAAATTAAACAAGTTGCGCGCGCACCAAGTCAGTAGAGGGGACTAACCAATCTGAATCGTTTCCCCCACTCTTTCAGCTCTGCGCGCGCACTATCCTTAAATAAATAGAAAAGCAGACGCTAATTCGAAATTTCCTTTAATCTAAATTAAATAATTAAAAAAAAAATTTCCACTCTTTTTTTTTAATTTAAAAAATTGTTTTTTTTTTAATTTATATCTAGCTGAACTATGTTTAATTTTGGGAGACAATGTTTCATTGAACATGCTTGAGATTAGGGACAATATAACCGATTGTATTGAGGATACATTTCCACATAAATCATTGTACATTGAAAATGGTGCAAACAAACCATATTTGAGAAGTTTTTCACTTCCCGAAGCAGGTGTAACAAGAAATAGAGAGGATTTAAATGAAAATGTCAAATTTTATCTCTACACACCCGAATTAAATCCCAATTATGAATTATTAAATTTTAATGACAGCACATCATTGGCGGCGAGTCATTTTGATAAAAATCGTCCAACTCGTTTTGTAACACATGGTTTCACCTCATCTAGCACTGCACAGTCATGTGAACTTGTCAAAGAAGGTTTCAATTTTTAATCACTCCTTAACATAATTTTCAGGTTAAATTTATATTTAACTGAATTTTCATTTCGCATCTAATTTTTTAATTTTTTCAAATTTTTATTTAACCAAATTTGCCGAATTAAATGACTGAACGAACATAACCTAAAAAGAAAAAAAAATTTCGGTCGTATTTTCAAAATTTGAACCAATTTTATTAAGTTCTGTTTGGTTAATTTTCAAAATCCCGCCTAAATTGTTTTTCTAGGTTATGTTTGTTCGGTCATTTGCAATTTCGATCAAGAATTTTACCATAAATTATTCGTGCGAATAAAAATTAGAAAAAAAAAAACGAAGAAATTCGCCTAAATAATAAAATTTGAATTTCTTTTTCGAACAGCCTATTTAAATTTTTCTAACTGCAATGTCATTATAATTGATTGGAGTCATCTTGCCTGTGATTTTTATCCAATAGCGGCATTTTATGTGAAATTAGTTGGCGAATATGTTGGAGCAATGATAACATTTTTAGAAAATATGGGAATGAATCCAAATACAACAACACTTGTTGGTCATTCATTGGGTGCGCATGTAATGGGCATTGCCAGCAGTTCTGCTGCTCATAAAGTCAAATACATTTACGGTACATAAAAATCAAAACCTAATTATCCCAAAAAATTTTTACTCAACTTAAAAACTCTTTGATCAATGAATTTTTTTTGACAAAATTTTTACATTACAGAATTATTTTACTTTATCCAATATTTTTATATAGATAACCTACAAAAAAGATTTCAGCGGGATTTTTAAAATTCGACCAATTTTCTCAACTTCTGATTGGTTACTTTTAAAAATCCCGCCGAAATGTTTTTGTAGGTTATGTTTGTTCGGACATTTTAAATTTCGGTCGAATAAAAATTCACACGTTTTAAGCATTGAAATAACAATTTATGCAAATAAAAATCCGAATTGGAATTTTAGTATCTAAAAATTCCAAAAAAAATTTTACTATTTTTAAATTTTTAAAATTTTTTTCAAAAAGGATTGGATCCCGCAATGCCATGTTTTATCAATACAAAAGCCAGTGAACGTATTTCATCAGATGATGCTGAATTTGTTCAAATTATTCACACAAGTGTACTGGGCGATATTAAAAAAATTGGTGATTATGATTTTTATCCAAATGGTGGTGTTCATCAACCAAAATGTGCCTGTAAATTCATCACTGAAAGTGCATGTTCACATTCAACATCGTATGAATATTTTGCCGCGTCACTTAATAAAACAAATTCATTCTATTCAATTTTATGCAAAAATTTTGATGCATTTAAAGCAAATAAATGTGAAAATTATGAAACAATAATGGGTGGCATTGATCATATACCAAAACAAAAGGGAAAGTATTATCTTTATACAAAAGCAACATTTCCCTATGCAATTGGTAAATTTTCTCAAAAAAAATTATGTTCAACGTCACAATTATCAATGTGCATTTATAATGTTATTAATTATTTATTTGGCACACATTTATGTTACAACTAATTATTATTATAATTATGAAACAATAAGTTATACAAAAATAGTAAAATATATATTATGTATATAATAATTATTTTTGTAAACCAGAAAATAAAAGTATAATATATATTATAAGAAAATTCTGATTGTTTTTTGAGGTTTTCAAAAATTATTTGTTTTTTCTTCTTTGTCTCTTTCTTATATTGATTTATAATATTCTATTGATATTCAAATTAATATTCAAAATATTAAAAAAAATTTTTTATTATTAACAATTTAATATTTAGGCAACTTTTTTTAAAAATTAAAAATTCAAATGAATTTGGGATTTAGGAAAAAATTTTCCTTTATAATTATTGTTAAAAATCAATTAAATTTTGTGAAAAAAATTTTTTTAATTAAAAATTTATAAAAATTAAGTTATTTGTTCAATAAATGATTTTTTTAAATTAACTATAATTGTTTCTTTATCTAATAATACATATATATATATTTTTTTTTAATTGAATAAAATTTATTTGCAACTTTCTAATCTTGCAAGATAATTTTTTTTAAGATTTCCCAAATAACAAAATGTATGACAAAAGAATTTCGCCATTTGAGAAATTGAGGATTGTCTTCAGCGCTCGTGTAATCAGAATTAACATTTGTCAGGGGCAATGTGATACCAAAAATTATTTGCAATACTTTTTCCTTTCACACAATAATTTTTTTAATTTTCTGAAATTTTTTAGGGTTCCGTACTCGGTTCGGAACCCTATTAATATCGGTTTTTTTGAAATCGTGTACCCCCCCCCTAGCGGCCACATAAATTTATCTGGAGGGCTGAAAATTAGTACACATATGTATTTTCGCGTGTAGATTACAGGAAAATTATAGCGAACTTGATTGGAATTGATTAACATAGCGTTGTCAAGGAAAAACCATGAATTTTTACGAAAAATGCCTAAAAATGACTATGTACCCCCCCCCTAGCGGCCACATCTTTTGACATAAAGAGCTCAAATTTGACACACTTACGTATTTTTACATGAAAATTACAGGAAAATTATAGCGAACTTGATTCGAATCAATTTACATAGCGTTGTCAAGGAAAAATCAAAAATTTCGAAAAAAATAATTTATTCTCCCTAGCGCACACAATATTCAACCCAGACAGATCATATTTAGTATACAAATGTATTTTTACGGGAAAAATACAGGGGAAAAAAAGCGGTCACGATTAGAGTTGATGATTAACTTTTTATCAAGTTTTTCAAGAAAAAATGACAATTTTAGGGAAAAAATGTATTTTTCCACCAAAAACGAACAAAATTTTATTTAAAGGAAATTAAATTTATATATTTTAACGTATTTTTACGTGTAGATTACAAAAAAAATATAGCGAGCATGATTGGAGTTGATTATCATAGCGTTGTCAAGAAAAAACCATGAATTTTTACGAAAAATACCTAAAAATGAGTATGTACCCCCCCCCTAGCGGCCACATCTTTTGACATAAAGAGCTCAAATTTGACACACTTACGTATTTTTACGTGAAAATTACAGGAAAATTATAGCGAACTTGATTCGGATTAATTTACATAGCGTTGTCAAGGAAAAATCAAAAATTTCGAAAAAAATGATTTATTTTCCCTAGCGCACACAATATTCAATCCAGACTGTTCATACTTGCTGTAAAACTCAATTTTTGCGTGAAAAATACAGGGAAAAAATGTAAGCGCGATTGGAGTTGATGATCAATTTTTATCAAATTTTTGAAGAAAAATGATAAATTTCAGAAAAAAATGTATTTTTCCGCAAAAAACGAAAAAAGTTTTTCTACAGTGATTCAAATTTATATATTTTGACGTATTTTTACGTGTAGATTACAAAAAAAATATAGCGAGGATGATTGGAGTTGATTTTTCTGGAATTAATAAACAAATTTTATTTTTTAGATAACTTTCGATTTTTCCTTGACAAGCAGCTACTAGCCTTATATCAATATCTTAAGTTTTATCTCTTTTTGACTTAGAAAGATAAAATTTAATATTCAATATATTTTTAAAATGTAAATACAATAAAAATATTGCGAGTTGAAATAAAATTATGTTTCTTATATTTTTTTAGTAAAATATTTTTTAAAAAATAAAATCGGACAAGTGCGAGTTACACTCGCACTGAAATCGAGGGTTCCGTACTCGAAGCGAACTTATTTGGTATAAAAACAAATGTTTAAAAAATATGTGTTGTATGACAACTAATATAAGTGATACGAAGAGGAACAATTTTCTTTAATTTTACAAAATTGTTCCTTTTTTGTATCACTTATATTAGTTGTCATACAACACATATTTTTTAAACATTTGTTTTTATACCAAATAAGTTCGCTTCGAGTACGGAACCCTCGATTTCAGTGCGAGTGTAACTCGCACTTGTCCGATTTTTTTATTTAATAAAACAATAATAGGTAATAATCCCGTGCGGGGTTGCTGGTCCCCCATCGTGGCGCGTCCCCGGGTGGCGGATAGGGGAATGCCTCCTAGAAATAGGTGGTACCGGGGAAATGAAATACCCGGCGTGGACCAAAACCAGAAACAAATATGAAATGAGTACAGTAGAAAATGAACTACCCCAAGGAGGAACCCCGAAAGGGGACAATACTCCCGGCAGTCTCCTCGTGAGTACTGCTGCAGGCCCCACGGATTTTGGGAGGGGCCAACGCAAAGTTAATGTGGAAATAACGGGCAGCTTTGAAGATAATATTGCTGCTCAATTTCAGGTCATCCCGCAGGTCCTGGAAAGCATGCGCCAGGCCTGCAAAAAGCAAAAAAATATCAGCCGAGGCGTTCAGGATGGCATGATGGCTCTGGAGGAGGCGTTCGAGATAATTCGCAGTAATCTGCGTTTTATTTCGGAGCCCTTCGGAAAACCGAAGCCGTCTACCCCAGTTCTCAGGGCGCCGGTGCTGATGAGAAATGTAGCAACTACAATGAGTAGTGAAAAAGATGGAAGAAAACGCGGCAGAGAGGGACCGGATGCTGGCACTCAGCCGGAGACTCCCAAGCGCATTAGGAGCGGAGATGTTCCTCCTTTTGTGAGGGATGTCCAGTCGAAGGCTGGGAATTATGCTGCAACGGAGGCCTTGAAAGCCACCTGCGCTGCGGTTGCTTCCGGAAGTGCTACAACGGAAGGTGATAACTTTGAAGTTGTCAGAAATAAAAAACGGGAGGCCCGAAAGGAGAAAGCCTCCAAGAAAAAGAAGAAAGAAGAGGCTCAGAAGCGTCCTTCAAGAATAAGAGCTACAGAGGCAATTAAGATTTCGGCAAAAGATTCAGAGTCTTACGTCGAAATCTTAAAATTGATGAAAAGCTCGGTCAAACCAGAGGATACTGGCACCGAGATTCTAAAAATTAGGAGAACTCTAAATAAAGAAGTTCTCCTGGTTGTAAAAAAAGGAGGTGAAACCTCTAAATTCGCAAGAGCAATTACATCTGCACTGTGTGACAAGGCAGATGTTACAGCTCTCGTGAATAAGAGGACCCTCGAGATTGGAGATCTCGATGAAACTACTTCTGAGGAGGAGGTTGTTTCATCATTGAGGGATAAGCTGGGAAAGCCAGACCTGGATGTAACGTGTCGGCTTCTACCACGTTTTGGCGGGACGATGGTTGCACTTGTGAGTTTGACGGAAGCAGAGAGTGACTCTCTTCTTAGTCTTGGCAAGATTCGGATTGGCTGGATTAATGCTCCCATCCGAAATCATCTAGAAGTTCAAAGATGCAAAAAGTGTCTTATTTTTGGACACACGACCATAGCATGCAAAGGCCCCGACAGAACTAAAAACTGTCGGAGATGCGGCAGCGAAGGTCACTTTGCTAAGACTTGCTCGGTCAAGAAACCAAAGTGCCTTACATGCATGGACTTGAAAAAAACAGAAACGGACCACGCCGCCGGATGCAGTTCTTGCCCGGTTTACAGAGAGGAACTGTCGAAGCTGAAAAGGGCAAACCCTTGAAGCTTTTACAGGTTAACCTGCATACAAGTAAGGTTGCACAGGTCCTCCTGATGCAAACAGCCAGGGAAAATGAGATCGATATCCTGTTCTGCAGTGAGCAGTATCGAGGAAGCGATCTCGCTCCCTGGTATCAGGACAAGGCGAAGAGAGCCGCCATCAAGGTGTGCAACCCAGAATTGCGGGTTGACAAGTTCCTGGAGACGAGCAGTGGATTTGTTTGGGTGGAGGTGGCTAACATACGTATGTATAGCTGCTACTTCTCGCCAAATGATCCACTGACAGACTTCGAATCCGAATTACAGGACCTCGAATCGAGCCTTCGACAATCCAAGTTGGATGTTCTCGTCACTGGCGACTTTAATGCAAAGTCTCCAGAATGGGGCGAGACAAGGCTCGATAAAAGAGGAATTCTGACCGGCGAAATGATCTCCAGGAACGACTTAGTAGTTGTGAACCGGGGGAGAACATGGACGTTTCGGAGGGATGCGATCGGATCCATTATAGATCTAACGATCGCATCCTCCAAAATATTTAGCCGCATATGCGACTGGCGGGTCTCTGAGGATTATACCGCAAGTGACCACCAGTACATCGAGTTCTCAGTCTCAGTGGGAGACACACGAGGAGGCAGAAGACAGGAAGCTCCTAGTCGAAAAAGCCCCTCGTGGAACACTAAGAGACTCGACAAGGAGAAGTTCGGCCAGTCCCTTCTAGAAGCCCGCTTAATTCAAGAGTTGGGCTGGGTAAGGAGGCCGAACAGTCTTGATGGGGAAGTGCGGGCGGTGAGAAATATAATTGTCACCGCCTGCGATGCGTCAATGCCGCGTCGCAATGGCACATTCCCCAGGAAGAGATCCTTGCACTGGTGGTCAGAAAGGTTGGCCTCCTTGCGAAAGGCATGTTTCAGAGCAAGAAGGACATATACCCGATCTAAGGGAGATCCTTTGCTCAAGGAAGCATTCAAGGAGGCCAAAAGAAACCTCAAGAAAGAGATCCGCGCGTCGCGACGCCGTAGCTGGAAGGACCTAATCGAGGACGTCGAGAAGGACCCATGGGGTCTGGCTTTTAAAATCGTTACTAAGAAATTAGTAACGAGGCAAAAGACCCCCGGCCTGGACAATCCCGATTGGGTCAGAAAGGTAATAAAAGCCCTGTTTCCTCCTGCAGAGCCGTGGCTTAGGAAGGACTGGAGTTCTTGCGTAGTCACAGGGGAAGAACTCTTTACTCTTGAAGAATTGGAATCAGCAGGTAGAAGATTGAAGACAGGCAAGGCGCCTGGAATCGATGGGATAAGCAACAAGATCCTAAAAGAGGTGATTGTTGCTTCCCCCCAGATTTTGCTGGACATCTTCAATCGCTGCCTAGAGAGAGGAGAGTTCTTTCCAGACTGGAAGAGGCAAAGGCTAGTCCTCCTAAGAAAGGGTGACAAACCTCTAGATAAGGTCTCATCCTACAGGCCTATATGCCTGTTGGATACGATGGGCAAACTTCTAGAGGACATGGTTCTGCAGAGAATGCAATCTCACTTGACCGGAGAGAATAGTCTATCCGATAACCAATTTGGATTCCGCAAAGGTCGGTCCACAGTTGATGCCATAAAGGCAGTTGTGGACCTCGCCAGAGAAGGGAAAAACAAATTGGGTCCAGATAAGAAGAAGAGCTTCTGCGCGTTGGTAGCAATCGACATACGAAATGCGTTCAATTCCGCGAGATGGGCAGATCTCATCGAGTCGATGATACAGAAGGGTATACCGCCCTACCTGTTGCGGATAATGGATAATTATCTAAGCGACAGGTGGGTTATTTATGAGGGAGACACCTGCATTCTCAAGGAAGAGATGCAGCGTGGGGCCCCTCAAGGCTCGAGGGTAGGTCCGTTTTTATGGAATGTATCTTACGATGACTTCCTGAGAATGGACCTGCCCGAAGGTGCGGTGATCATCGGCTTTGCGGACGACGCGTTGATCGTGTGCACTGCCGACTCTGCGGAAGCTCTGGGGACATTGGTGAACGAATGTCTGCGGCTAGCAAAATGCTGGCTGGAAACCAGAGGTCTTCAAATGGCCCTGGAAAAGACCGAAGCATTGCTGGTCACAGACAGACGTGGTTATAAATCCCCACGAATCGTGATAGACGAATTCGAGGTCAAGTGGAGGAGACAGATAAAGTACCTTGGTGTGGAACTGGATGGAAGGTTAAACTTCCATCACCACATGGCTACGGCGTCGAACAAGGCGATCGAATGTGCGGCTAATTTAGCACGGGTGATGCCAAATGTTGGAGGCCCCCGTGAAAAGAAAAGGAGACTGGTGGCGAGTGTCGCCCACGCTAAGCTGCTTTACGCAGCGCCAGCGTGGGCCCCCTCCCTGAGAACAAACAGATGTTCAACCATCTGTAAAAAGATGCTGTCCGCGCAGAGGTGCATTACTTCACGTATCGCCTCTGCTTATCGGACAGTATCTACGAGCGCTGTGCAGGTCCTTGCAAGTGTCCCGCCAGCAGATCTTTTGGCGCTTGAGAGGGAGGAAATCATCCTCCTTCTCAAAGAGGCGAATTCCTCTGAAGAGGAAGATCGACCCAGCAAGGACCGCATCCGCTTCGAAGCGAGGCGCAGGCTCGTAGAAAAATGGCAGGAGAGATGGGATGGGGAGGTAAAAGGTCGATGGACTTATCGCCTTATACCGACACTCGCCACTTGGTTAAGTAGGAGCCATGGAGAGGTCTCCTACTATTTGACACAAGCGCTGACAGGTCACGGATGTTTCAATTCGTACCTGCAGCGCTTTAAGAAGAAAGAGAGTGAGGTGTGTGCTTACTGCCAGTTCCCTGTGGACAACGCAGAGCACACCCTCTTTGCCTGCAGTCATTGGGACTTGGAGAGGCAGGCCATGTTCACCGGTGTAAACACTACAGTTATACCGGAGAACATGGTAGCGCTGATGATCCAGTCCCAGGAAAACTGGCGGCTCATCGAGACCTTTATCATCTCTGTTATGATGAGAAAGGATCTCGATGGCCGCAGATAGGCGAAATTGACAGTGTACAGTTTTTATTTATTTATTTATTTGTTTATTTTATTATTTATTTTGTCCTTTTATAGTCTTTTTACAATTTTCTGTTTATTTATTTATTTATTTTAGTCTTTTTACACTTTTATGTTATATTTTGTTTGTTCATCAGTCTTTTTACAATTTTATTTTTGACTTTTGTTTATTTTACTTTTATTTTATTTACTGACTTTTTATTGTTTTCTTTTCTGGTGTGCTGTTGATTCCGCTTGACATTCATTTTAGAATTATTTTAAATTCATAACGCAGGATGTCCGCAGGAATGGACGAAGTCGCTTTTGCGACAGAGTTGGAGCGCCACCCTCGAAGGCAAAAGTCTTCACGACAGTACCGAGGGTGGATCAAAGGGCTCCCAAGAAGGGTTGACGGGTTTTAGTGGGTCGGGGCTGGTAGTAGTTCGCCAGCTTATTTTTGTTTATTGTTCTCCTTTTTTTTTACCAACCCCACATAACCTTGGCATGCGGAAGCCAAGGTATCTGTATACAGATTTTCCCAATAGTCCCTAAGCAAAAAAAAAAAAAAAAAAAAAAAAATAATAGGTAATAATAATAATAATATTAATAATAATAATAATAATAATAATAATAATAATAATAATAATAATAATAATAGTAATAATAATAATAATAATAATAATAAAATAATAAAAACAATAACAGAGATGATAAAAAAAGTAATGATAATAATAATAATAATAATAATAATAAAAATAACAATAATTTTAAAAATAAATAAATATTATAATTTGTAAATTATTAAATAAAAAAAAATTTTTGTAAATTTTTTAAAAACAAAAAAGCTGATTTCTTTGAAAATAATTCCTTTGTGATTTATTATAAATAATATCTAATTTTTTGTTTACTGAAATATAATTTTTTTTTTTTTTGGTTAAAATAATACAAATAATAAAAGGTAAATATAAAATAAATAGAAACCTAATATTATAGTATTACTTTGTTATTTCCAGTTATAGATAAAAATTGTAGTTTATTATAAACATCGTTTTTAGTAAAGGAATATAGTATATTTCATTTTCTCGTTTTGACGTGAGTCTTTTTTAAATTTAATACATTTTATTTATTTTATAAAAAAGAAATTATTTTAAAAAAAAAACAAAAAACAGAAAATTTAATGAAATCACAATGTCAAATAAATCTACAATAATATTAACAATAATAAAAAAATAATGATAATAATAATTTTTTATAATTTTCGTGATTTTAATAGCAGTAAAAATTTATATATTGTTGTTTCTAATTAATCATTTATTTTAAACTATAAATATATATTGTCAAAATAAAATTATATATTTAAATAAATAATATTAAATTTTGAATATCATATTAAAGGTAAAATGAAAAAAAAAAAATTTCAAAAATAAAATATTTTATAAGTGACAATAAAATGAAATAATATTGTTTTAATTTTAAAATGATGTCACATTTATTAATATAAAATAATTACATTTTAAATAATACCCCTAAATATTTTTAGTGATGCATATTCAAAAAGTCCGTTAATTAATTTAACAAATTTTAAACAACCAAAAAAATAATACGAAATTTTTAAATTATCAAAAAGTATACAACAAAAATATAAATGAAAGAATTAATTGTCATAATTTTACTAATTCCTTTTCTACAAGCCTGTAAGTATTTCCATGTTTTTCCTCATTGAATAATTTAAATAATTCTGTCATATATAATTTTAAACCAATTAGCAATATATATCATTAACATTACATTTTCAAATTTTTTTTTTTTTTGACTTCCCTATAAATTATTTATTATTTAATAAATATTTAATTTAAAAAAAAATTTAAGGACACTAAATTTATTAAATTATTTTAAATTAATAATAAATTTAATTTAAAAAAAAATTTAAGGACACTAAATTTATTAAATTATTTTAAATTAATAATAAATTTAATTAACTAATAAAATGTGGAACGTAAAATAAATTAAATATTAATAAAAAAAAAATTAATTATTCTGATTTTAAGTGACAATTGATTGGCTAAATCAAATTAATGAAAATTTATATAATCACACTCAAATTGTGACGAATTATATAAAACATGAAATTGAGAAACTCGCAAGAACATTTGTCTATTTTGATAATGACAAAAATGAAAAAATTCGAACGAAACTCTCATTTCCAAATGAGAGTCTACAAATACCAAAAGAAAGTATTTTAAATAATAAAACAAAAATTGATTTAACAACAATAGTGTCATTTCGTTTATACACATTGGAAATATGGAAAAATTATGAAATTTTACAATTTAATAATAGCGATAGCTTAAAAAAAAGTCATTTTAATACAAAACGACCAACACGATTTATTACACATGGATATTTAACATCGGGCAATGGACCATCTTGCACTGTAATTAGAGATGGTAATATCAAAATTTTTATTATTTTCTATTTTTTAACAACTTTTTATAATTTTTTTTTATTTATACACACGGAAAAAAATATTCACTTGAAACAGCGATATGTTTCACTAAAACAACGAAAGTTTTTGCTATTTTAGAGAAATATATAGCTATTCCAGATAAAGATTTTTTTCCATGCAATAATAATTAAATAAAATTTAAATAAATAATTACTTCCTAAAATAAATATATCTTTGTTTAATTCGCAAATAATTTAATTAGAATAGAAAAAAAAATTATTGAGAAAATTTTTTTCTAATTAGTTGTAAAATTAATTAATTTTTTTTTTAATTTATAGCTTTTATGAAAAGAACAAATTCAAATGTTATCGTAGTCGATTGGAGTCCAGCATCGCAAGAATCATATTTATTAGCAAGATTATTAGTGCCACCAATTGGAATGCACGTTGGTGAAATGATATCATTTTTGGAAGACAATGGAATGAATGCAAGTACAACTGCACTTATTGGACATTCACTTGGTGCACATGTTATGGGAATTGCTGGGAAAACTGCCAAAAAAAGAGTCAAATATCTTGTCGGTATGAGAAAAAAAAATAAAATTAATCCTCAAAAAAATTTTTTTTTCAATTTTTCTGAATGTTCAAAATTATAATTAATTACTAATTTTAAATTATTAATTTAATTTTCCACAGAAATGATTAAATCAATAGAATTTTTATTTGACAAAAATTTTCATATTCTTTCTTTTCTATAAAATTATTAATTGAATTTAAATTTACCGCTTAAAATTCACTCTGTTTTACCGACCCATGACTAAGGACACATATACATACACTGTAAAAAGAAAGGTATTAATTTAATACCGACTTCAGGTACTAAATTGTCACTTGGTACCTAAAATCGGTACTGTTTTAGTACTTTTCGGTACTGTTTTAGTACTTTCTTTTTACAGTGTAGATAAAAAATTCGTTAAATAAAACTTTTACTTGTATTAAAATTTCGAAAGATAATGATTCTTATTATTATTATTATTATTATTATTTCGAATTTTTGTTTTAATTACCTAATCAGACAATAATTTTTTATAGTGAGTTTTCTATCTATCATTTCTGTAGTCTACAGTCGGTAAAACAGAATAAATGTCGCGGGAATTTTAAATGTAACAATTAATTAATTTGAATTTCTCTCGTGAAATTTACTCTGTTTTACCGACCCATAACTAAAAAAAACAAATAGATAGAAAAATCACTGTATAAATTTTTTTACTTCTACTAAAATTTCGAAAATTATTAAATTTATTATTATTATTATTTTAAATTAAATTTGTTTTAATTTTCTGATGACAATAATTTTCATTTGTGAGTTTCCTATCTGTCAATTCTATAGTCTAGAGTCGGTAAAACAGAATAAATGTCCCATCATAACGAAGGCGGCAAAATTTTATGTTTAACAATAAATTAATTTGAATTTTGCTCGTCTCGTGAAAACTCTGTTTTACCGACCTGAGTTTCCTATCTATCTTTTATACAGTCTAGTGTCGGTAAAACAGAATAAATCTGGCATCGTAACAAAGGTGTGAAATTTAAAATTAACAATAAATTAATTTGAATTTCACTCGTAAAATTTAATCTATTTTACCGACCCATGACTAAAGGTACATATAGAAAGAAAACTCGTTCTGTAAATATTTTTTACCATCTGTAATTTTTATAGCCCAAAGTCGGTAAAACAGTGTAAATGTAGCGAAGGCGGAAAATTTTAAATTCAACAATAAATCAATTTGAATTTCGCTCGTGAAATTTAATTCAGTTTTACCGACCCATAACTAAAAAGACAAATAGATAGAAAAATCACTGTATAAATTTTTTTACTTCTACTAAAATTTCAAAAATTATTAAATTTATTATTATTATTTTAAATTAAATTTGTTTTAATTTTCTGATGACAATAATTTTCATTTGTGAGTTTCCTATCTGTCAATTCTATAGCCTAGAGTCGGTAAAACAGAATAAAAGTCCCATCATAACGAAGGCGGGAAATTTTATGTTTAACAATAAATTAATTTGAATTTTGCTCGTCTCGTGAAAACTCTGTTTTACCAACCTGAGTTTCCTATCTATCTTTTATACAGTCTAGTGTCGGTAAAACAGAATAAATCTGGCATCGTAACAAAGGTGTGGAATTTAAAGTTAACAATAAATATTATTTGAATTTCACTCGTGAAATTTAATCTATTTTACCGACCCATGACTAAAGGTACACATAGATAGAAAACTCGTTTTGTAAATATTTTTTACTATCTGTAATTTTTATAGCCCAAAGTCGGTAAAACAGTGTAAATGTAGCGAAGGCGGGAAATTTTTAATTCAACAATAAATCAATTTGAATTTCGCTCGTGAAATTTAATTTAGTTTTACCGACCCATGATTAATGAGATTATATTATATAGATGGAAAACTCAAATTAAAAAAATAAAATTTTTTCTCTACTAATTAAAAATATTTTTATCATTATTAAAAATTTAATAATTTTTTTGAACAGGACTAGATCCGGCAATGCCATTATTTCGTTTTGTTGAACCAGAAGAGAGAATTGCAATAGGTGATGCCGATTTTGTTGAAATAATTCACACGGACGCTGGAATTTTAGGTTTTCCCGAAAATATTGGCGATTTTGATTTTTATCCAAATGGAGGAATGTTTCAACCTGGCTGTGAAAATGATGATTTACTTTATACAGCCGCTTGTTCACATTCACGTGCCTATATGTATTTTGCTGAATCAATTGAAAATCCATTACATCCATTTTTTTCACTCAACTGTGAGAATTACAGTGCATTCAAATATAATGTTTGTAGTCCACATGTTGATATAATGGGTGCCATGAAACAATCATCGAATCACAGTGGTAGTTATTATTTAAATACAAATTCAGAACCACCATTTTCACAAGGAAAAAATTATGGTAAACCAAAATGTTCAAAATGGAGAATTGTTAATTTTTTTCTTAATATTATCAGAAGAATAAGGGGCGGTTATATTTGTTAAATAAAGAATTGTTTTTTTAAATCTCCTAAAAAACTAGAGGGGAAATTGGTTAAATTAAATTAATTAATAGTTCATTAATTAATTATAATTAATTTGATTAAAATAAATGATTTTTATTTTAACCCAAGATAGAGCCCAGTTTCAGCCAGGATTCAATAAAAATACAGCCAAGATTGCGCTAATATTTATTAAAAATAAAGTCGAAAAAAATGTGTAGTTTTAATTATTATTAATCCCTGTTTAGCCAATGTTAAGCCACGATTAAGCCAGAATTGAGACAGGAATAAATCAAGATTTAATGCAAAAATAGTTTATAAATTTTCATAAAAAATATTTTCAAACCCTACTGTGCCAAATTTGAGCCAAGTTTGACCCTAGTTTCTGCCAGGATTAAATCAACTTTTCATCAAAGTAGAGACAAAAGAATAAAGGCTAATTTATTCTGGAAATAAAAAAATTAGATCTATACTGATCCAAAACTGTCTGTAAATATTGTGAAACTAGATATATTTAAACTTCCCTCAAACAAGATAGTTTTATGAAAATACTTCATTTTTCTTACAACCCAAGATAGAGCCAAGTTTCAGCCAGGATTCAATAAAAATACAGCCAAGATTGGGCCAATATTGATTAAAATAAAGTCGAAAAGAATTTTGTAGTTTTAATTATTATGAACCCCCGTTCAGCCAATGTTAAGCCAAGATTAAGCCAGAATTGAGACAGGAATAAATCAAGATTCAATACAAAAATAGTTTATAAATTTTCATAAAAAATATATTCAAACGCTAGTGCTTCGAATTTGAGCCAAGTTTGACCCAAGTTTAAGCCAGGATTTAACCAATTTTTCACTAGGGTAGAGGAAGAAGAAGAAGAAGAAATGTTAATTTATTCTAGAATTAAAAAATTAGGATCTAGATTGGCTCAAAATTGTCTGTAAATATTATGAAACTAAACACATCTTACACCCAAGATAGAGCCAAGTTTCAGCCAGGATCAATAAAAATACAGCCAAGATTGGGCCAATATTGATTAAAATAAAGTCGAAAAGAATTTGTAGTTTTAATTATTATGAACCCCTGTTCAGCCAATGTTAAGCCACGATTAAGCCAGAATTGAGACAGGAATAAATCAAGATTCAATGCAAAAATAGTTTATAAATTTTCATAAAAAATATATTCAAACGCTACTGCTTCGAATTTGAGCCTAGTTTCACCCAAGTTTCTGCCAGGACTTAGCCAATTTTTCGCCACGTTAGACCAAAGAATTAATTAATTTAATTATCTACTTTAATTAATTACTTATATAAGAGCTAAAAAAAATTGAACCAATAATACACCCACGACTGAGCCAAGATTCGTCCAATATTGCCCCAATGTTGGCCTTTCTAAAAAAAAAAAATAATTCAAAAATTTTCTATTTTCTTTGATTAAATTCAGCGTAAAAAAAATATAAGACAATTAAATTTTGAAAATATCATAAAAAAAATTGTTTAATATAAATTTTTTATTGCCCTTTTGTTAAATAAAAAACAACATTTATCCCTTCACTATAATTAATTGCCAAAAGTTTTTTATATTATTTTTTTTAAAAGAAACTATAAATAAAAAATGGTATTAAAAAAATCGTGATTATTATTTCCGTCTTTTCATTTTCATCATTCTAAAAAGATTAATTTCAAGGGTTATTTGTTTTTTCTAAATATAAATTCTTCTTTTTTTACAAAAAAAAAAACCTATACAAATAGGCTATACAAAGAAAATTGAAAAATATACTATATAAATTAATTGTTTAATTAATTAAATTGAACAAAAATTATTTTTTTTTACTTCTGAATTTAATTTATTTAAACAAATTAATTCATTAATAAAAATTAATTGATTAGTTTAAAAAATTGGAAAATATTTTTTTTTACTCCCGAATTTAATTTTATTTAAATAAATTAGTTTAAAAAAAATTAATTAATTAATAAATTTTAAAAAAATAGAAAAAAAAAAATTTTTTTCTAAATTAAATTTAATTAAATAAATAAAAAAAATTATAATACGGGTCAATCCATTATATTTCGAATGAAGTCGTCGCTGACTAATTTTTAAAAATTATAATACTTTGCAGGAATGATTTTGAAGTTATCAAGATCACGAAATGAAAAGAATTTTAATAAAATTTTAATTATTTATTGCAAAATATGAATTTAAAGTATATGAGGTGCTGAAAACTGTCAATTTTTTAGCCATTAGAAAATATGCAAAAATACGTATAGAATTTACTATAAAAATAAAAAATTTTTTTTGTAATTTACTAAGAATGAATAAATTTGTCATTATTAATTGATGTAATTATTTAAATATGTGAAATAATATATAAAATATGATTTTCAAGTTCGCCTGTCAAATAACCTAAATTTGCAAATTTCATCTATTAAATGTGAGAAAGAGAAGTCATTAAATTGAAAAAAACCTTACCAAATATAAAGTACCTGTGACTAACTTTTAGTTTTTCTTAGCACTTTTTTCCTTTTTTCTTCATAAATGTGAAATAAAAAGCAATAAAAATTGGCACTTTGCTTATTTTCACTAGTTTCAAATGTAAATAACTTTCTTGGAGAAAACTGAAAAATTACAAAACTTGGGCAATATCTAATTGATCACTAACTACACACACTGGAAAAAAATTCGCTTTGGTCCCGAAGATACTTTTTGAGATAATTATGTTTAAATTTTTCACAATTTTCATCAGGTTAATGCATGTGATTTTTATAAAATTGAAGTTAGTTCAAAATGTTTAACCAATAAAACCTAACTTCGTCCTTAAAAAACTACATGTATTAACCTGATAAAAATTGTGAAAAATTTAAACATAATTATCTCAAAAAGTATCTTCGGGACCAAAGCGAATTTTTTTCCAGTGTGTGTAGTTAGTGATCAATTAGATATTGCCCAAGTTTTGTAATTTTTCAGTTTTCTCCAAGAAAGTTATTTACATTTGAAACTAGTGAAAATAAGCAAAGTGCCAATTTTTATTGCTTTTTATTTCACATTTATGAAGAAAAAAGGAAAAAAGTGCTAAGAAAAACTAAAAGTTAGTCACAGGTACTTTATATTTGGTAAGGTTTTTTTCAATTTAATGACTTCTCTTTCTCACATTTAATAGATGAAATTTGCAAATTTAGGTTATTTGACAGGCGAACTTGAAAATCATATTTTATATATTATTTCACATATTTAAATAATTACATCAATTAATAATGACAAATTTATTCATTCTTAGTAAATTACAAAAAAATTTTTTTATTTTTATAGTAAATTCTACGTATTTTTGCATATTTTCTAATGGCTAAAAAATAGACAGTTTTCAGCACCTCATATACTTTAAATTCATATTTTGCAATAAATAATTAAAATTTTATTAAAATTCTTTTTATTTCGTGATCTTGATAACTTCAAAATCATTCCTGCAAAGTATTATAATTTTTAAAAATTAGTCAGCGACGACTTCAGTCGAAATATAATGGATTGACCCATACATTTTTTTTCGAATACAAAAATGTAATTATTTTTTAATATAAATTAAAAAAAAAAGGCGCGAAAAAATTGAAAACTAAAATTAAACGTACAAATCATGAGTTTGAAAATTATTATTTCGTCGCTTTACCGTTTCATTTGGGTGTGAGGAGAGTAAATAGAATGAATCTTATAACTAAACGCAATTCACACAAAACGATCTCAGGAGATTCAACAGCCGCGGATTTAGCACCGTACCGCAGTAGCGGTAAGTGTGCGCTAGTGTCGGCATCGCGATTTGTTGGACAAATTTTTTTTTTTTTTTATTTTTTTTTTTAAATTAAATAATTTCTCGTCTGGACGGTTACAGACGTTTTTTTTTTTAAATAAAAAGAACTTTATAAAGAAAAAAAAATTCCAACTCGTAAATCGAACGTTCTCGTGACGTGTGATTTTTTTCCACAAATTCTGTATATATAGGACAGGGGACCCCTTTCAACAAAATCGGATCAAAATTATGAATTCCTCCACTTTTCCTGGGTAAGATTATGAAAAAAGGAAAATAATTTTCTACTTATTGTAATAATTATAATTATTATAAAATTTAACTACTAGGAAATATTTGTATGAAATTTTTTTATTTTTCGAAAAAATACTAGAAACTGATTGATTTTTTTTTTATTGAATTAATTAATAAAAATTGCGACCTTGGAAAAATATAATTTTGGGAAAAAAAAGCAAACGAGCGCTTTTTAAAACGGTACGAAGGCAAAAGTTATATAAGAAAAGGAAAAAAAAAATTTTTTTTAATGCAAAAAAGCCTATTAATTTTACAATCGTATAAAAAATTATATTATAATTACTAATTTAAAAATTAATTATATAGGTTATAAAAATTTAATAAATTAGTTTATTTTTTTAGTTATTATTAATTAGTATTATATTATTATTACTTAGTTTTTTTTTATTATAATACTTATTAACAAATTAATTATATAAATAATCAATTAATTTATCAAATCTTGAATAAAAAAAATTTATTACTATTAAAATATTTTCCCCAATATTTTTTTTAGTAAAAAATTTATTTTTCAATGTAAAATTATTTTTTTTTATAATTTTTTTACACAGCCTTAAACGATAATTTTTTTTATTATTATTATTAATCATCGTTTAAGGCCATGTAAAAAATTTTTTTGAAAATAAAAACCGAAAACAATTGTAATAAAATTATTAATCATCAAAATTTTTAGTATTTATTTTTTTTTTACAATTTCAATTTTCAATTCAAAATTGAATTTTAATTATTAATATATCAATAATTTTAATTCTAAATCTACTATTAATTATTCAAAAGTGTCTCTCGCGTCTACTATGTGGCGCGCGTATATTATAGAAAAGACGGGAGGAGTTATTTGAATCTTTCAAAAATAGGTCAATGGGTCGTGTCATTTTGGGTGGAAAATAATATGAGTATATAAAAAAAACGAAGTCATAAAGTAAAAAAAAAAATATCTAAAAAAAACCAAAATGGAAATAGGGATAAAAAACAATTTTGTTTTTTTTTTGGGTAAATAGTGAAACAATATTGTATGCGCATTTAAAATCATTTTATAGTGAAAGATTAAAAATCAAAAAAAAAAAATCACAAATGAAAATAATCAAAAATTTTAATTAAAATTAAAATTTAATAAAAATAAAGAAAAAAAAATCAACTTCCGATTCAGCAATAAGTGAATGACCTTTTGATCGAAAGTATCGGGAAAATTGTTCATTGCCACGTGCTGACTCAACTGGCAATAGGGTATTTTTAACACTTTCAATAGAGCACCGATGAGTCTTGAGGCACAATTTTAAATTTCGCTCCGGATATCGACGGCAATCGTGTATATATATGATAATAACACATTATAATAATTTAACTTTAATTAAAAAATTTAAAAAAAAAAATTTTTTTTTCAAAATTTAATTAATTTTTTTAAATTAAATTAATTTTTATTAAATTCGTTAAAATTCAATAATTAATAATAATAATAATAATAATAATAATAATAATAATAATAATAATAATAATAATAAATATAATCATAGACAATTAAACTTGAATTAAAAATTTTTTTTTTAATTTTTTCTCTGCTTTCTATTTGCCAATTTCTTTTCTCTTTTTTTTCTCCCACATGTCCCTTTCTTTTTTCTCTCTCTTTCACATATCCTTTCTCTTTCGCTATTTACCTATTTTTTCTATGTATTTTTATTATTTTTTTTAAATACTTTTAATTTTCTTTCTTTTCTATTTTTTATTTTCTTTTTTACATTTTATATTTCATTTTTTCAATTGGAAAAAAAAACAATTTCTTTAAAATTAGCTTAATACAAAAAAAAATTATTTCAACAATTGCTAAAGGAATTTAAAAATTAATAATAAATAATAAATAAATAATTAATAAAAAAAATTAATGATTTTTATAAGAAATTCATAAGACCAAAAAATTTGTTTACCTATCAATTTGACCAAAAAAAATAATTATTATAAACAATATTAAATATTTTATATTATAAATATAATAAAATATATAATAAATAATAATTGTTTAGTTCCTTTGTATGTTTCTAAGAGATTAGAAGAGATTAGAAAAAAAACCTTGAAATTTACATAAAATAAAATTTTTATTATCTCATCTTTAAAAAGAGACCAAGGAATTTAAAAACAATTTTTTATTTTCCCACAAGATATGATAAAATTAATAACATCTTGCAAATTTGATTTTCACACACGAAATATATGAAAGAATCATTTTTAGATTTTCATTACTTGTAAAGGAAATATAATAATATTTATAATAATAATAATAATACCTACTAATAATAAACATAAAAGAATAATAATAATAATAAGATAAAATTATTATTATTATTATTATTATTATTATTATTATTGTAAATAAAATTTGTGATACTCTCTAAAGAAAGGTGCCTAAAAAACAAAAAAATTATAGGTTATGTTTATGATAGTTTTACCTTTTTTAAAAAAAAAACAACAAATTTTACGTAAAATAAAAATCAGTTTTTATTGAATATTATATATAAAAACAATATGATTAAGAGTTAAAAAATGAATGGTTTGCATATTGAGATTTGATCTTCTTTTTTTTATTTTTACTCCAAACAATCATAAACATAACCTATAATTTTTTACTTCTTAGATCATCCCTTTCTTTAAAGCGCGTCACATTAACAGTTGTTTCATTGCAATTGCAATAATTTTACATTTAATTCAAGCCAATTCTAATTTTTAGAATTATTATTATTATTATTATTTTTATTATCATTATTTATTATTATTTACTATTATTATTATTATTATTATTTAATTTAGTAGGTAAATGATGTTAAATAAATCGGTTTAAGGCCAGTGTATATTAATTTAGTAATTTTGAAAAGCCATATAATTTAATATTATTAATTTAATTTATTATTATTATTATTATTATTATTATCATTATTTATTATTATTTACTATTATTATTATTTTTTTTATTATTATGATAATTTTTTTTAATTATTTTTAATATTACATTTTTTAGTCAGTTTTTTTATTTTTTCAAATATTAAAAAGAATTTTTTATTATAATATATTTTTTGAACATTCCGTTTTAATGATTGTTTTTTTTATTAATTTTCGTTAAGCTACAGAGAGCTTGGTTTAAGAAAAACGACAGTGGCGTATCTATATGTATATAAATAATTTTTTTTTTTTCATTTACGAGTTTTGAAATGTTGATTTTGTAATTAAGTGAGGGCGATTTTTTTTTTTTTTTTTTTTTTAAGGGGTGGAAAAAAATGAAAACCGGCAAAAATACTAAAAATAAAATAATCGAAGGCATTTTATACAACTGGTAAAGCGCAGGTCAGCCTACTCTAAAATTAAACGCGCTTTATACGTATCCACCTAAATACATTTCTAAGCTTGTAAAAGCCCCTTGGCTGGGTTCCCGCGAAAGAGGAGAGAGAGACGAGCGTCGAGATGGTCGAGCGTCTACGATTCGTTTTGCGAGAGATAACTAATTTTTTTTTTTTTTTTTTTAATATAAAATAAAAATTCACTTAATTTATTTTATTTAATATTTAAAATTTTTAATAAATAGGAAAAAATTTTAAAAACATAAAAAAAAAATATTTAGATTTTTTATTAAAAAAAATAATTAACTTAAGGGGGGAACACCAGTTGTAACTCAAAAAATAATGCTTTATACAAGAATATTTTCCAAAAGAACAATGAATCTTTTTAAAGAATACTATTTATTAGTTAAAAGTACATGTAAAAAGCTGTAATTTAAAAGAAAAAAAAAATTTTTTTAACAAAAACTTTTGGAGATATGAGCCATTGAAGTGGCGCCTTAAGAAAAAAGGCGAATTGCGGTGACCAGCATTCTGCAAGTATACTTCGTCTGAAATACAAAAATGAAATTGATTTACATTTATTATAAGATTATCTAGTTCGTGATCGAAGGATTTAAAAAAAAAAAAAAATTTGACAAATTGGCGACCTGTCAAAGTCAAAAGTATGATTTTCGTTAAAAAAATACGGTCGATTTTCAGCTATATAAAAAAAAGTTTTGCATAAAAAAAAAAATCCTTCGATCACGAACTAGACTTATATGTGTAAATGAAGCACACTAAATTTTAAATAAATCGGTTTAATGGTATTCGAGTAATCGTGGTCACCGACTTGGAAAATGTCATTTTGAGAAAAACGCATTCAAAGTTTCAACTTACTTTTTTTTGTTCAGGAGAAATTTTGTTTCCAAGTTACAAAGAGTCATCGATTCCTGGACCATATAATAACTCTTCCGCAGTGGTTGCCGTTTCTAAATCATAGGAAAAGGCCATGTGTCGTTAGGGTCAGGTATGGCTGGCCACCTTGTATAAAGCCACGGGACGCGCCGCTGCAGTGTTCTGTATATCTCATTTATTTTTCACCGGATCAACTTTGAAATTTACAGACACATTTCTAAATATGTATACTTTAAGAAAATGCACAAAAAAAAAATTCGATTTTTCGAAAGTTACAACTGGTGTTCCCCCCTTAAAGACACTGAAAAAAAAATTTATTTAATTCAAATACTTGGATTAACTTGACTATTGTCAAATAAATATTT
The DNA here is from genome assembly GCF_019393585.1 of Leptopilina boulardi. Taxonomy (NCBI): domain Eukaryota; kingdom Metazoa; phylum Arthropoda; class Insecta; order Hymenoptera; family Figitidae; genus Leptopilina; species Leptopilina boulardi. The sequence continues at coordinate 3,540,320 of NW_026137825.1, read as the reverse complement.
ACTTGAACCAAATAATTTTTTTTTGAATTAAATAAATTTTATTTGAACCGGAATAATTTTTGTATTTGAAAAACAAATACCATTTCATATAATAATTATTTGATACAAATATAAATATTTATTTGAAGATAATCAAGTAGGTAATCGATTATTTGAATCAAATAAATTTTTTTTCAGTGCATAAAATTAGAATAAACTGACAATAATTTCCAAAACACAATTAAATTAAAAAATTTTTTTAAAACGAAATGCCACAGTATTACCAATTACTGAAATTTTTTATTTTCCAATAAATTAAAATATTTACCTTAATAATGAATTTTTGAGCTTCAAGGAGATATTCTTTCAAACTAAATAGCCCTCGGAGATCCCTATACTTTCAAGTTAAATTTCCATTCAGAAAATGTGAAAAATAACCGTAAAAATAGACCGAGTTCTAAAAAGTCTGTGAATTTTGTATCCTTCAAAGATAAGATTGCAGGATTGAATCTGCAAAAAGAAAAATTAAAATACTGTTAGAAAATTTTAAAAATATTTTCTTAATAAAAAAATAAAATCGAAATTTATATGGAATCGAAATTGTAAATATGATTTTAAATATTATGATTTTTATTATACAAAAAAAAAATTAAAATAAAATATTCTCAAAAAAAGAAAAGTGAAATTTTCATTAAAATTCTAAAACACAAAACTTGGTAAACATTACATTACGAAATTGATCCAAGAATAAAATTGCATATTCAATTTAGCTGCGAAATTTTCACTATACAACTGCGTCATAAATATGATTTGTCATATATTTTCAAAAATAATAATAATAATAATTGTTATTATTATTATTGTTATTATTTATTATTATTATTACACTACATAATATCATATTATCACAAATAAAAAACAGTTTTAAAAAAATTAATTAATTAATATATATATTTCAGATAAAAAAAAAAATAAACAGTTATTAAAAACAAATAATTCACTAAAAAAAGAAAAATTAAAGTTACAATCAGGACATTAAAAAATTCCTTTGTCTTAAAATTTGACACATTTTGCAAAGAAGAAGTAAATCGGGTCGATGATGCTTTAGAATTCTAAAATATTTCTCGACAATCGTGGGCGGGTTAAAAACGGTTGAAAATTTTCTCATATGCATTTTAAATACAGATGTGTAATATGCGCGAGAGTATGCGTAAATTCTGTCCGACTCATCGGTTCCGCGAACAATATAACGCAAAATTTTTATATACAAATAATTTAATATGACGTGCATATTAGACGCATCATCGCATGCGGTAAAAATGGATTAACCAATTTTTAAAAAACATTTATATATTCTAACCATATATATATAAAAAATATTTTATTTTATTATTTATTATTTATTATTTTATTATTTTTTAAATTAAAATTTGACAAATTTTCTTTTTTTACAAATTTTTACAGAATAAAATATTTTAACTAGCAAATTTTTATTTGTACGAATTTTTACAGACGCCGAATTTTTATTTGTCCGAAATTACAAATGACCGAACAAACAATCGACAGAAAGATTTCGGCGTAACTTTTGAAAATTGACCATTGATAATTTCTAATTGGTCAAATTTTTAAAAATTGCGCCAAAATCTATCTCTCGATTGTTTGTTCGGTTATTTGAAATTTCGGACAAATGAAATTTCGGCGTCTTAAGAATTCGTACAAATAAAAATTCGGACAAAAATTAAAATTCGGCGTCTTAAAAATTCTGTCAATTAAAAATTCGGTGAATTGGAATTTTTAGAGAGTAATATTTTTTAAAGTTAATTAATTAATTAAGAAGTTCATTAATTCGTAATTAATTATGAAAAAGAAAACAAATAATAATAAATATAGTACTATATAAAATTGGTGCTAGTCCATAATATTGGATATACAAAATAATTATTATGAGTAGCATTATTGTGAAAAACGTGTGATAAATCGCGGCCACGTGTCGTCGTGAGTGTGCCAAAATAAAATCATTTCTGTTTTCGCCGCTTCTTCGATATTCTATTCTTAAAGAGCCTCCTCCGGCTTCCTCAAGTGAGTTAACCATATCCAATTTTACAACTTTTATAAAAAAAAAAAAAAAAAAAATTTCAATTTTTTAAACCTATTTAGTATAAGTAAAAAAATCAGAGTTTCAAGAGGCGCCGACAATATTTTATTATTATTATATATTCCCTACCAAAAATTGCCAGTACTACGCCAGTAGTCAATTTTTGATAGAGTTATTATTATTATTTATTTATTTTTATTTTTATTTATTTAAAACTAAGTTTTTGGATATTAGAAGAAAAATTTTTTTTTCTTTTGTTTAAAAATTACAGTAATATTTGTTTATCGACTATATAAATATATTATATTAGATAAGTAGAAGTAATCGGTTGTATAGTCAGACTATTATATATCAAAACGAATACGGAATGACCTTGTAATGCCTAGCCATGAAGCAAGAAGTTTAAAACTTCCTTCCTTAAAAGGTTCACTTAACAGGTACCACTTGTCAGGATTTTACTTACCGATCAGAACGATGTAGGTTACACCAGTCACCATGGATTCTTCCATCCGAACGATTCTCACTCACGTATTGTGTGGGTTGTTGCATCTTTTTTTTATTTCACTCTAAACAAAAACAAAAAAAAACGAAACCTCAATTATTAAACGTTACTTTATAAATTCTGTGTAATGTGTTTTTGTGATCAATAATTTAATTTTGTTTTTGAAAAAAGGAAGAAATTAATTTTATAGAAAATTTTTATAATACGTTGTTAGTAATTATTATATTAATTAATTATTATTATTATTATATTAATTATTTTTTATTATTATAATTATTATATTAATTTATTATTATTATTATAAATATTATTATACGTATATAAAAGTATTTTTGATAGTTTTTAAAAATGTGTGAACTAGAATGTGTGAATCATGAATCATCGTTTGATCTCAGGAAAGCCAGGAGATAAAACAAGAATCATTTGACGAAAGAACAGAGGAGAAGGTATATCTACTATATAGAGAGAAATAAAATTCGTATCTTTTATATATTGTATACATCTCTTTTCTCATAGAACCCTCAAAAGTTTCATGGTTTTTTTTAAATCGATATTTTATTTAGAATTTCAAAATTTTTTCTTTAAAAAACACTATTGAGTTTGTCAATTTGTAAACCAACAAAAATTTGCCATAAAATTAATAGAAAAAGGCAATAATAAAGTAATAATAATAATAATAATAATAATAAAATATTAACAAAATAATAGTAAAAATAATCATTATTATCATAAATCAAAAAAACCGTAGTAATAATAAATAATTTTTTCTGTTGCAGAAACTCCGGCTCAGCCGCGCCAGGTAATGCAATATGCCTCCAAAGTAAATAATTTCTCATATGGAGTAAGGTCAATGCTCGTTTTATGAAATATAAATATCGTCTGCTTAAATAATTTATTACTATATATATATACCCAAATATTATCTTCTCTTCATCGTATATGCAACATCAACAAATACTAAATACTCCACACTTTTCTTAAAGTGTTTAAAAAAATTTATATCAATTTTAATTGTAGAGAAATAATAAATTTTTTTTTTAAATTATATACCAAAAACCATATCTAAACCCTGAACATTGGCAACAACTTGACCCAATTATCTTTATGGAAGCGCAAAAATGTCATGCCTCCCATTAAGGATTGTTGATGACATAGAAATACTGCCCTTGAAATTATCTTCATCTAAATTAGTCTCAAAAATCATCTAACCAAAAACTTTTTCTATCACTAAATTGACTAGAAATTTTTTTTTAAATTTGTTAAAATTATTAAATTACCCCAGCGGAAATCGATATTAATTTATACAATAACTACTGTTCGATATAATCCGTAGTACCGAAAAAAATTAGTAAAACAAAATTAAAAATTTCTGTGATTGTTGTAAAATTTTAGGATTAGGTCCTGTGCCACCACCACCGCCTCCACCTCCAATAGGCGGACCAATACCATCCTTGAGAATCAACACTGCTGAGGTAAGAATATCCAAAAAAAGTTCAAAAATTATTTCTAAGAGCCATTTGTTTTAGCAACGTAATCTAAAATTGCATTTCAAGATGCAGAATTAATAATTAGTAATTATAGTAATGGAAAAATTATTACAGACTATAGTAGAATTTGTATAGTGAAACGAGGATTTTATTTCAGACATGCGGATCAAGAAGACCGCAAGCACCATCCGATTCATATGAACCGCCAGCCGCTATCCAAAACGCAATGATGACTAAAGACAAAAAACCCTTCACCTATACTCCCGGTATGGGTGGAAAATTGGATCTTTCACAAATAAGAAGTCCAAGAATGGCACGTAGAGTAGCTAAAAATGCCAATGATGAAGGTATCGAAGGTCCGCCAAAATCTGCCCTAGAACCCAAAGTTCCTGTACCACCAGGAAGCGCAAATCTCTTCGTACAGCCACAAGTTGCTGTTCCAGTCTTCCCATCAACTATCCCATCACCACCAACAGCCAACAGAACACCGAATGTGCAAATTAATCGAGTACCACCAGCTGGTAATTTCTATTTTTACTGTATTAGCACCATATAATTTTGGTAAAACCAAAACTGATATGATGCAAGTTTGTAACTATAAATATTTGTAGTATACCAATACTAAAAAAAAAACCGTTTTTCTATTCCCAGTACCAGAAAGACATTCATCAGTCCCAGAGCAACCACGAATGAAAGTCGAAACAAAAATAATACCCATTACAAATAGTTCGCAGCCAAATTCTCCCGAAACGCCAACGTCACCTACATCACCTACTCAGGTGACTTTAGCAAAAGCTCCAACACCATGGCTTCAAAATAAAAATAAATCTCCAGATGAACTACCAGAATGGGCTCGACGATCAAATGTCACCAAATCTCAGGAAACTTCGCCTGAAAGTCCTACATCGCCTCCAATTTATATTCAAGTTCAACAGGCACAACCTTTACAACAAAAACAGCAACCGCAACAATTTCAAAATCGACAATCTCAACAACAGCTTCAGCCAAAATCACTACCTCAACAACAACCTAGTCGTCCACAAAGTAGTCCTCAAGAAAGGACCATACCCCTCCGAGTAAGTTTAATGAGTATTTTCCTTAAAACAATCCTAAATCTCTTCTTCTTCCCTTTTGATAACTTCCTTACTGATCAAGGAATAATTTCGCACGAACTAATTTCGGATGATCAAAAGTGGGATCGAACCATTTTCGAATTACTCTGTTTTAACCAGGAAATATTTTCAAAGGAATAAAAAAACGTTTTGCTAACAGATTTTTGGTATATCTACAGATTGAAGACAGACCTTCGGTATTTTCCGTGAAACAAGAGCCAGGACATCATCAACTTCAAAATACACAGCCTCATCATCAATCACGTTGGTATCAACAACCACAAAATCAGCCACAACCCGTTAGTCAAAATCCACAACCAGTTCGACAAGATCCTCAACAATCCGGAGGTTACATCATACCAATAATGGTCGAAGGTGGTGGTAATAGTAACAGAACTAACGGTCAATCAATTCCACAATCTACAAATTACTCACAACCTCAAATTAGAATTGTTCCAATCGACAATCAGAATTCAAAAATGTAAGCTAAAACACCCCTTATTTCTGTTAATTAGAAAATAAGGAAACATTTTCTAATTTTTTTTTAGGAATACACAACGTGGACCATCGGCAGCAGTTGCTCAAGAACCCGGACCAATACAATCAAAATCATTTCGTGTTCTTCAGAAAATAACAAGTACGGATGCTGACGATGTTGATGGTGATCAGTTGCGTAGAATGCAACTCACTGAGGATGAGAAAGTTCTCATGAATAAATTCAAAGAACAGGGTAATTGTAAAGTTATTTAAAAATCCTATTCGTGGACTTTTAATATCAATGTTAACTATTGATATATATATATATATTTTCAGTTGACGCTGACACTTATCTACATCAGGAGGCTGATCCTCGATATCGTGGTTCGGCAATACCGTCACGCGCTTTTCGTTATTTACAAAATATGACTGATTCTGGAGAGGTTACAACTGCCGGAGGTATGATTCTCAAATGCTAATTCTTCATGATGATTTTACAGGTGAAGGATTCAAAATTAACCATCCATTGACATGGATTCATTTTCAGTAACTTGTCTCAAACACACATATTCGAGTAATTCTCTCTACTTTACTCTCTACTCTAAACTTTTGTTTTGGAACTATTATAAAGTCTATTTGATAACACGTCTTTTTGAAAAAAGACCCTAAACAACTGTGTCAACGGAAGATTAATTATTTTTCAGAAATTTAGCAACAAAAAACTTTCATGCAAAAACCTTTTCTTTTGCAAAGAAAGACTTCTTCAAAATTGATCCAATTTTCTTTTCCAGCCCCAAGAGCAGTTAACTCAGCCATTAAGAAACAAAATAGAAACTCAAAATCGTTCGGTAAATTTCACAAATTACAAAAATCATTCTTTCATTTTATTGTCACTTTTTTGTCTACTAAATTAATTGTAATTTTATTTTTCTAATTTCGTAATTGCAGAAGAAATGCAAGCTAATTTACCAGCAAGCGAGCAAACTGTACCGGAACCGAAAAAATACACCGGAAGTGCTATTCCATCGAGGTCGTTTAGGATACTACAAGCAATGACTACCCCAGAGGCTATTGGTAAGTCCTGTTCTTTCAAGTCTTGAATAATAATATAATAATAAAAATAATATTAATAATAATATTATTAATAAAATTATAACAAAACTGTGCTAGATGAAATTTTGAACAAGGGTTAAACAGATAAACCTAAATGAAAAATACTGAATTTAAGCACAGATAATCACTAAAAGTAAATAAATATTTTAATAACGATGAGATTCACTAGTACAAGAGTTGCAATATTTACGTTTATAATATTAATCATCAAAAGCTTTTTTCTTGCCTCTGTACATTAATAATGTTCAAAATGACGCTCTAATGAACATTTTGAATTAAATTTTTAAAAAAATAAAATTAAATAACACGAATCGCCAGAACGTTTCACCCGAATCCTGTGTTCACAGGAATAACGAAAATTCCTTCGAGAATTACCGCACGAGTGTAATTTATACGTTTCTGTGATGATTCCAAAATTGCGAGGTTTCTTTTTCTAAAGTAGAGCAAAAAATTATATACCATTTGAAAAAAAAAAAAAATTTTAGAACAAAATTCATCGTTTCAAAAAATGATTTTGATGATACAAAATATAAGTAAAAAGGTGTATATGAAAAATTCCAAATGAAAAAAAAATATTAGAAATATAAGATGTCTTTTCACTATATTTAATCAAGGCAAACTTGATATAAAAAGAAAATGTAAAAATAACTTTGAAATCAAAATAACAATATTTGAAATTAATGTTAACTTGATCCAAAAATGCACAAGGAGCCAGGAATGCAAAAATTTTGATATGGGAATGTGCATGTTACGATATAATATTCACACGTGTTTAATGTACGTATATAAATTTTTGAAAACATTAATATTGCGACACTTATGCATGTACAATTTTTACATATATATATATATATATATGTAGAGAGAGAGAGAGAGAGATAATTTTCGTTTATGTAATATAGCGACCGATTTTTTAAGACATTATCTATAAGATTGCAAATATTAATTTGTAGATACAATTCCATCACTATTTTTCCGCATGTTTTATATCCATTTCAGAGTATTATCAGTAGAATTTTAAATTTACATATAATTTTAAATATCGATAAATCGTGACGCTTCATCGTGGCCCGAAATTTTTTCGAAATTCGATTTCCTTTGAACACAGGATCAAGCGTTTCGTTCTTTCTAATCGTTCCCCGCTCTCATTTTCATATTCTCTTATCGCGAAATAAAGGATTTTTTTTTCTATTGTCTTCTGCCATTTTAATTTTGTTCAAAGAAATTATTGTTTTAAATTTTTAAAAAATTAAAATGACAGAATCGCTAGAGTCGAGGGAACAGAAAACGCGAAACGATGAATTGATTTCTTTTTTTTTTGAATATGGTGTTTTGTTATAGCCACGCAAGAAAATTGGCAAGCAGCTGATTTCGTCAATCATACAGAGAATAACATAACGGGCAATCAGCAGGCTATTTTTTATCCCCCATATCCTAATAATAGTTTTTGGTGTCCCGACGGTGGTTGGTGGACTTATCATCCAACGCCATGCATTCCAAACTCAAATCCAAATAATCAACCCTATACATTCTACAATGACGAGGATGGTAACACCTACATTTGTTATCCAATTTTCAAACCAAATTGTCCTCCTCAGTTTCTTCAAAATGAAAAACAACAATCTTCAATCCCAGAAACTTTCGTTACTGACGAACCACTTTTTCTTCAAAACGATCACGAAGTCTTAAATTCTCCAAAGTTTGGGACCAAATCTGAGAATTACGAACCTAAATCTCCAAATCCAAATCCTGAACCATCGAATGATGACATCGAATTTTGGAATCACAATCTCAAATCATCGAATAATCTCCAGGCAACATCATCTCAAGAGGAGACGAGAATAATCGTCACTCCATGTACTGACGATGACACCGATTCAGAATCAGAGTCTTCGCAAAGTAACGAAAAAACCGATTCCACTTCTTCTGATGATTCGGAGTCATTTCTAGCTTACTCGACTGGTCTCAATCCAAAGACAAATTTCCAATCATTATCCGCAACGACCATCTCAGAGGATCAATCTTTATCGTCGGGTAAATTAGACTCCGATTCTGATTCCGATGATCAAGAATACACCACCGAAGATGACAAAGAAACTTTCTACCCTAAGGATCATGATTGTAAACTATCGAATGTAAATCAAATGGAAGATCAACGGTTAAGTGTCATTCAAGAGGATTCGGTGACAGAGGAACAGAACGATAATGACGATGCAAACACAGTTAACGTTAGTCTTCCATTGAGATTCAAATTTTCCGTCTCCGAGAACAATCAAGATGTAACAACCGTAATTGTCGGTGACAGTACAATTCAACCGGAAAAACCCAAAAACGACGAAATCCACGTTGATTTTACACTACGACGCAAAAAGACACAAGAAATCGAATCAGAATTTACAATTGATGAATCGCGAACTTTAAATACCAAACAGAATTCATCTAATAAATCCGAAAAACTTTTCTACGAATCTAGAGTCGTTTATGATATAACCTCCTGTCCAACTTATCCAACTTCTGATAATTACGATTCTGGTGATTACGATTCAACTTCCGTAGAGGTTTACAATTTACCGACTACAGAGGAAATTTACGACTTGACCTCAAAACAAATTCAAGAAAAGACAAATTCAATTGATTCTATAACTAAATCGACAAATTTACTCAGTGTTCAAAATTCACGAGAGGAAACCGATGACGAGGACAGTGGTGTCACTTCAGATATGAGTCGAATCATATCCGAAGTTGACACCGACTCGGAATGTTGCACAATAACAAGGAAACAAAATAAATATCAAAGAACACAAACACATTCACGTCTTTTTCGACTCTTGACCAATGATTCCATCACAACGTCCAATAATTGTCCCCTTGAAGAACGAATTCATTCTGAACAACGGGAACACTTAAGTCTTCCATTACAATCAACTGCTCCCAATGATGATCATCATTATTGTTCCAATTACTCCAGTGGAATGACATCGCCTGAATATTCCCCCAGTTATGAACCCGAAAAATCAACACAGGACTGTTACTATCAAACATGGAAATCATCAAAATCTGACGACTCAGACATTCTACCATCAATGGCTCATAAAGTTCTCGACAGTCAAAAACCCCATTGGACATATAAAGTAAATGTTCTCTGTCCGAGAATTCGTAGTTCAAAAAATGTTCCCAGGGATTTGACATCAATTACAAATGATCCATCGTCATCCTATCCTAATCACGATCCACTAGAGAAAAATAGCCAATGCTGATTTTAGCCCCTCCCAGGGTAGGAATATGAGACCGAGCATCCGGTTCACAAGCACCGAACGTGCCCTACGAATTTTGTCTCTATCTCTTTAATCCGCAAGACTGGGCCACGATGCCCGGAATGTAAAAAGGCGAGACATGTGATTTTTTTCTATCGGTACATATTTTTTCTGTATTTTTTTTTACTCTTTCTCTATAAATGTGTTGGCCGCCTTATTATCGATAGGTGGCGTTCTACATACATTCTTCCCTTATTAATAAAATGATAAATAAATATATACACTTTCGAATGCGTCCTCAAAAAAAAATAGTCGAAATGTGAGAGTTTTTGTTTTTTCTGTCGTTATATACTTTATGCGAAATAACTTGTCAAGTGTGAAGCGTGCTTTTTTTAAAATCGCTGAGGTAATTGATAGTTAACATTAGGAAGGTTGCCATTGTCCACACTCGCTATTTGTCATAATTCTTGTCAACTACCGCACCCTGCTCTTGTGAAAATCTAGTGAATTTATTGTTAAAATTAAAAGTTACTATTTAGTCACTAAATCACTAGAGCAAGGTGCAGTAGCTGAGCGAGAAAGTTGTTGAAATGTTTCCCTGTTCCCTCGTGTAATTTTCCCAATTATTCATTATCTAGTATGAAACACTTGCTTTCAGCAACTGAATCCAATACGACACTAATCACACTCATTGAATTTCTTCTTCTTCATAATTTTATTTTCTAAACAATTTTCAAAATTACCGATGTCCCTACTGGCTATTTGTCATAATTCTTGTCAACTACCGCACCTTAATCTAGTAAAAATTTAGTAACTTTATTGTTAAAATTAAGAGTTACTATAAAGTTACTAAATTTTTACTAGAGCAAGGTGCAGTAGTTGACAAAAATTATGACAAATGACAAGTGGGAACAATGGCAACCGTACCATAGCAATCTACAGGGTTTGGAACGTAAATTACGTAACGAAATCTTTTCTGAATTAATCTATCTTCATCAGGGGGTTAAGAAAAGTGATGAACGTAACAAAACCTCAAACGAAAAACAGATTTTTAACGCAAACAAAAATTAAAAATTAATTCTTTTATAATTTTTATATATTTTTGTTTGTTTTAAAAATCATTTTTAGTTTGTGGTTTTTTTACCCTCTCTAATATAAATTTTATGACTTTGTAATAAAAAATTGTAACTAGACGCGCATGCGTTGTATTAAAAGCGCCAAATTTGAAATGATAAATTATAAAAAAAATGAATTATCAACGAAATTACTTAATTTTTGAATTCGAATTTGTTTTTTAAATAAATAAAACAAGCACTTGACACGTTTTTTTGCTCTTTTTCTTCAGCATGCTAGGTTTTTTTCTCCTGAAATTCTCGACTTTGACTTTTTTTTATTATTCTCTTCTCGTGCCTCTATTTTTATTGTTAATATTAGGATCGTTATTGAATTTTTCAACACGTTTTTATGAAGAATTAATATTCTATTCAACAATAGAACTATTCTCTAAATTTGAATTTTTAATAATTTTAACTAATTTCAAAATACTGGATTTTGCTAAATTTTACCTATAAATTAATAGAATTTTTTGAATTAAATTAATATAAATAAATTAATTAAATAAATAACTATAGTAAAATTTAACTAATTCGTAATAAAAAGTAATTCAAATTAGATAAAATTTTTACTAATTCTAGAAAGCGTAGAATTTTTTTCATTTCGATTAGCAAGAATATTGTCAATATCTAATAATAATAATAATAATTCAACGCATTCCTTCCATTTACTGTTTATTAACAAAAGTTTTTATTTAGTATCGCATCTTGTTATTTTGCATTTTGTTTGCACGTTTATGACTTGCATATATTTTGCTTTAATTGTTTCTTCAATTTATTTTAAAATACATATAAATAAATTATATTGAAATTAAAGAAAAAAAACTTTTTATCAAAGGCAAAGAGTTTACAATTAATGTTAATAATATTTATTAATTAAATAATTGATTAACATTATTAATTAATAAATTAGTAATCTTTTTTTAATTAATTACGTCTATATATAATAATTAATATTATCAGTAATTATATTATTTATTAATTAATATCATTGATGCAATATTATTTATTGATTAATGTTATTAATTAATTATTTTATTCTATTTTGATTTGTTGCGTAAATGTTTTTTTTTTGCATCAGTTTTTTATTTAACTTTATTTTTCTCAAAAAAAAAAATATTGAAAAATTATTTCCTTAACTGAAAAAATAAATTAATTTCTTTTCTTTATTTTCAGGTCCCGACACTACTGATTACTGAAGAAAAAGAGATGGGCATCTTTTAAGAAAATGTGGCATTGCTATATAATATAATGTGCTTTTTTGATTTTTATTTCTATATTTTCTTATACGAAAAAAATAATATCAATTTATAAATTGGAATCGTGGACTTAAATCTTACTATTATTATAAATATATAGTTATTGCTTCGAAAAAAAAAACTAATGCATGGAGCATATTATATTGGCTCTATTATTTGTATACAGATTCGCTTTATAGATTTTTTTTTTATAATATAATACATAATTTGACGAGTGTGAAAAAAAAATTCATAATGACAAATGATCGTGAAATTTTATTTTTTCTTTTTTCAAATATTAAATATATTTAAATGTGTCAATCTTGTAAAGTATATTGTAGATTTTATTGGATATTCTCTTTATTATTTATATTTAATTTATCTATATATATATTTTTCTCGAATTTTTATTTTCTTTTAAATATAGTAATATCATAAACAATTAATTGTTAAATAATTAAAGAAAACGATAAATTTTATTATTATTAAATATAAAAAAAATATTTTTCTCTTTTTGTTGTCACTGTTTTTCATTATTTATACTTCAAATTATAACAAAAAAATCGTTTTCTTTTTTAACCTATAAAAAAAAAATTTTTTTCTAACAATACATTTATTTTTCATTGAGAAAAAAAAATAATTTCTCAATTCTATCTACGAAAAAATTAATATTTACGTAATATTTCATTAAAAAAAAAGATGGGGGAAATGAATTATCGTTTTTAAAAAATATTTTCCAATTGTAAATTACAAAGAAAATTTTTTTTTTTAATGCAAAAAATAACAACAAATGCTAACCTGAGTGTTATTTTCCTCTATTTCTTCAAGATGAATTATTATTATTATTATTATCAGTTATATTTATCTATAAGTATGTTTAACTTTATCTTTAATTTACCTGATTTTACTGTACTATTTATTATTTAAGCTGTGTAAAATAAATTATTTCTGTGAATGTTATAAATTTATTGTTTATTCACACACTCCTCTTGAAAAAATCGGAAAAAAATCATTTTGTATTAAAAACAGAAAAATTGAACAGTAATTATCATAAAGATATGAAAATGACTTTTTATTTTTAACAACATTTAACTTATTTGCTACAGAAAGAAAAAAGTTTTAATGAATTTTTTTAACCGTGACTATTTCCACCATTGATCTTTAAATATTAAGCTGCTTTTACAAAAAGAAAATCTCAAGTCTGACACTTACAGGGTTGGGAAGTTACGCGCGCAAACTACTTAACCCTGATACTTATTGTAAAAGAACCTTAAGCGCCTACGAAACCGGAAGTACCATATTTTAGATAACCTTATTAAAATAGAGGCGGAAAATTTAAAATATAATAAAATTAATAAATACTTGGAATCACAAAAATATAAAAGATGATTTATCCTCACATGCTGTATTAAAGGATTACTATTACCATTTTTTATTGTAAAAATAACTCACCTATTTGTTGAATGATATTAATTTTTTCAGCAGCACTCTACGATGGCGATAAAAATCTTCCAAGCACAAAAAAATACACGCGGTTTTAAAAATTTTTTACGAACACTCCTAATTCACGTAAAATATAAAGGGAACATATTTTTATATTACAAAAACGATCGCGGTTTTAAGTATTATAACGAGCACTCGCGAGATTTTAAAATTAATTTTATTTTCAATAATAGTAAAAAACAAAGTTAATGAGGAAAGAGAATAGTATTCTTAATAATAAACACTCGCGGATATGAAAAATGTACTAACACTCCCGAAGCTAACGCACGACTGATTGGTTTTTTGATTGACGGGTTCTGAATATAACCTCTTCACACGATGAAAATGCTAAAGCAATATATGGAAGTAAAAATTTTAAAGATTAATTAGATATTAACAATAATAGAGTTAATTTTTTCACAATAACTTTATTAGTAATGAGGAATATTTACTGCATACTGTTTTATGACTGCGGTACTGTATCCGGTACTTGTTATAACAGGTCTCGCAAGTGTAATATGAAGTTAGTCATGAATCGAAAGACGTTCTTAGTGAGAATGTAAGATGGCGCTAGTCATATGTTCTACTTTTACCGGCAAATTTGAATTATAAAAAATACTTTCGATTCAAATTAGGAGTAATTAATTAATATAAATAATAAATAACATTTCAAAAAAAAAGGGGAGAAAAATATTAATTTTAGGTTATTCAAAAAAAGGGAAGGGGCAAAACTTATATTTGTGTTAAATAAATAAATATTAAATCTAATTATTAATTAAAAAAATAATATTCTTAACAAACAAAATTTGAAATACATTTTAAAAATATATAAAACAAGGTATTTTTTGTCCACATCAATATTCGAAAAATCAGATTTTCTTTATTTATTTATTTTTTCTTAAGAATCAAACAAATCCTGAATCGACAAAAAAAAACGCAATTCAATCAAATCGCAGGATTGTAAGATTGTTTACAAAAAGAATATATTAAGCATTGTACACATTTTTTTTTTTACTAAAAAATACAAAGAAAGTTTTTTTTCAATTCTATCAAATTGAAAATAAGTATTTTTCTTCATCTATAAATGTCAGGTATTCAAAAAAGTACATTTCCTTTTTTAAAACTATACGTATTTCCCGACTGGAAATAGTTTTATATCTAATATACAAAAAAAAAAAATACTTGTCTAAAAGCTTGTTTACTTAACAAAAAACAAAAAAAAAAATATCAATATGGCAAGCTTTTTAAATAATACTATAAATGAGAAAAAAAAATTACATTGATCAGTTGTTTTTTTTTGCGAGTCAAGATGATGTAAAAAAAATAATAAATAAAACCTATAAGAGAAAAATTTTGAACACTGATCAAATAGAATTTTTTGCAGAGATCTTTTTCTTTTTCTTTTTTTTTAAAATCTAAATTATTTGTGTTGTTTGCTTCAAAATTTTGTTTCTTTTTACTGTTAATTGAACACATAATTATAAATAATTCATAAGTAAAATTTCTATAGTCGTTGATATTAATCAATGAAAATAAAATATAAGTTTATCGAAGATTTACACAATAAAAAACTTATTGTAATTTAAATATTATCCAATATTTTTTTTTTTTTCTTCTAATTTAATTATATAGAAATTAAATGACTTTTTACTTTTTGTTCGTTAATTATTAGACACATTAGAAAAATGTACTTTCCTACCGTTATTATCGAGTACGTCCATTAAACTCGATGTAAAACTGAATTCCGACGAACTATCTTCATTTTGACATCTGTAAATTATTTATTTGAAAATTATTAAAATTAATCTTTTTTTAAAATCCTAGAAAAATATCGATTAAATAAATAAAAAAATAGTTGAAAATATAAATAAATTAAATTGGTATAAATTATAAATGAAAAATAAATTATGAATGTAAATAAATTAAATTTGGTACTTACAATGTATCTATACTAGTGAGACTGCCACTATTTCGTATTAATGAATTTCCTTCGATTTTCAGTAATTCAAGAACGGTATTAACAGCAGATATGTAAATACCTTTGGTACCAGCCAAACCCAAATAACGAGGATTATTGAATTCCATTAATGTTCTTTCCGGTTTATTCGAGTACGATTTAAATGATTCGGAATCGATTTTTATTATTTCCACTGATGAAAAATGTACAATGAACAAATACGGTTTGCGATAAGCTGCAAAAATTTCAAATTCATTAGTTTACCTATTTTATTTCTATTATTTTTATTATTTTTATTACTATTTTGTTTGTTAAAAACAAAAATAAAATTTCAAAAGTAAAAATAACTAAAAAAAAAATAATGAATAGAAAATTTGTTTAAAAAAAATAATAATATCTTGTAAATAAAAAAAATATTTAAAAACTAAAATTACAAAAATAAGTAAATAAAATTTTTTCAAAAATAATACTTTTCCATATAAATATAGTATTAGTACAAAAAAAAAATTTCTTACCGAATGCAAACGGAAGATGACTCCAATTTGGATTAATATTTCGTGTTCTTTGTCCTTTTTCATTGACAAAAACGCCAAATTCATTGTAGCAAAGTAACAATTCAACATGTTGTGGATTACTCGATACATCGAGAACGCAAACCGGAAAAATGCCAAGTCTCGCAACACCCATGAGAGCAGCTTTAATTGAATTATCATCCTCTTCCGGAAAATCTAACGAAACAAAAGAAAAATTTACTAAATAAATAAATTAATTTTTTATTATTATTAATTTAATTTTTAATTATTATTAATTTAATTTTTAATTTTTAATTAAATTAATGTTTTTTTTCACAATTATCATTGAAATAACTCACCATCGATTTCATAAGTCGTCATATCAATTTGATAAAATTTATTACAGCCAACAATTAGTATATTTCTTGCAAATAAGGCACAACTACAAGGCTCTTGCGTTTCAAGTTCGCGAATTCCGATAAATTCGCCGGAATCTTCATTTACTGTCCACTTAAGAAGTCTGTAAATTATAAAAAATATTACATTTTTATAAAATTGAAAAAAAAATCAATTGTTAATATTTTTTTAAAATTTTATATTATTAAATTTCAGTTTTATAAATTTTATTTGTTTTTTCAAATTAATTTGAATTTAAAAAAAATGTCAATTTCCCGCTTTAATTAACGAAAATATAATTCAAAAATTAAAAATTTTAAATATCTATTTTCGTATTTTTTCTCAATAAAACTGAAAAAATCGGAAAACAATTTTCAAATAGAAGAATTAATATCATAATTATTGAATTAATAATGAATAATAAAAATATTTTTAAAAAAATAATTAAAAAATAGTAAATTAATAAAAATAATAATTTTTTGAATTAATTATATAATATTTACATGACGTGCGATGTTGTTGCTGCACAAAGCATTTCGCCTTGTACTTGATAAAGATGACAACTTTCTGAACCGGTAAGTACTGGTTTTGTATTAATTGCAGGACGTGAACATTCAGCAGCGACTGCATTACTTTTTAATTGTCTCAAATCGCAAGCAACCAATTGTCGATCCTCACCGGCAATCATTAATGCTAATCCCAATTTTGGATGTAATGTTAATTGATGAACTTTTTTCACGCCTCTTATTGCCGTCAATACTTGTGCTTTTGACGATTGATACGAATATAAACCTTCCTCGGCGCCCAATAATAATACACCCTCCTCACTCAATTCAACAAGACAATTAAGATCCAACTGGAAAAAAATAATTTTTCATATCAATAAAATAGTCAAAATAAAAAAAAATTTTTTTTAATTAATGAAATACCTGATTTTTCTCCAATCTCAAAACCGTATGATATTTATCAATCTTTGGTGTATTTGAAAGTGATTTTAATGCTTTAAGCCAATTTTTCTTATCCAATTGACTTAATGCCATAATATCAAGTCGCGCCGTTGGCCAACATGTTGTCGGTGAATTTGGTTCAACACGAATGATAAATGGTAAATCAGATTTTGCCGTACCAACAACATCGGCCATTTCAACAGCATCATTAATGATAAAACCATCTTTTTCCGTTAATTCCAAACGATTTATTGGCACCATACCTGGACTTGGTTGATGTTCATAAATCAATAAATTAGCACCCTCTAATTTCAAATATTTCCTCTCCCAACACGATTTTCCTCTACCTGGCACTTTTACCCAACTTTCCATTGTCACCAATTCATTATCATTATTTTTCTGCTGTTGATTTGTTTTCATTAAATAATCCGTATCACGCTCTGGTTTATCAGGCTCATCAATAGCCAATGTTCTAACACTTTCACCATTACTTGATAAACTATTTAAACTATCGCGTGAATATTTACCAAAATGTCGTGCAAAATCACCAGGTAAACCACATGTTGCCGGCACTGATACTGAACATTTTAAATGTGTCATTATTTGACATTCACTACAAATTGCTGCACGTTTACCAAATTGTATTGAATCAAGACACGCTGAACATTTACCAGCTCTCATTGGTAAACTAATATTAAAACGATGTGGAATATTGTGTTTTATTCTTTGTAATGAAAGATGACGTGTCATCATATCTGTACTATTATCAATATATTTTTTCTCCGGCGATTGTCGTGGTGATGTTGATTTTAATGGTGATGTTGTTAATTTTGCCGTTTTTGTCGTTAATATTTGTTCAGTTAATGCTTTTACTTTTGCACGTTCTTTATCCAATTGATTTTCTAATTCACGATAACCAACGGGCATTGCTGCACCAACATTTGGCGGTGTATTCTCTTTCTTTGAACCAAATATTTTATCGCAAACACCTTTTTTCTTTTTACCACATTCCTCAAGTTTTAATTGTAAATAATCAATGAGTTTTGTTTGTTGTTGACATGTACTACCGGCTTTAACTTCACGTTCCTGATAAAATTGTCTCATTTCATCCATAACGCCCTCAAGTTCAGCGACACGTGTTCTTAATTCCTGTGATTGATCAACAGTATCTTGAAGATCGGCCATTAAATTTAAATTTGTCTCCTTTAATTCATGTAATCTCGTTAAATGTTGTGATGATTCTTCTTTAACAATTCTTGCCTCTTCTTTTGAAACATCAAGTAAACGACGTGTTTGTGATAAATCACATTCAAGTGAATCGCATTTAATTGTAAGCACACCAATTTCTTCATTTAATTTTTGTGCTAATTTTTTATATTCATCACGTTGCGATGATAATGTATTACGTTCACCTTCAATATCAGATGCGTCTGATTCTAAACGTTCAATTGCACGTTCAGCAACTAAACGCATTGTTTTCTCTTCATTTTGTGCTATTTTTGCTTCACGTAAATTCACCTCCGTTGATTCCAATTCTTTTTGTAGGCGCATTTTTTCTTGAATTAATGTATTTTCACGTGTCTCATGATCATTTGTTAAACGTTCATAATCAGTTAATTGTTCCTCTAAAACGGTACATGTCTCCTTAAGAAGAACATTATTCACATGATAACTATTTACTTCTTCTTGTAATTTTTCAAGTTTTGCCTCATATTCATCCTGTGTATCATTATGCTTTGATATTTGTAATTTTAAACGTTCATTCTCAGCTTTAAATGAATCCATACGATCCTGATTGCCACGCACTTGTTTTCGTGTTGCGTCCAATTCACGACGTAACGCTGCACTTGAATTTTGTAATTCTTCTATTTGTTTATTCGCCTGTGTTAGTGCCTGAATAAAGGAAATTTTTTTATTAAATTTTGAAAAAATACAATAAATAACTTAATTTAAAAAAGAAATTTGATTTTAACAAAAAAAAAACTCACCCTTTGAGCAGAATCTGCTTGCATTTTATTTCTCGATGATTCTCTTGTTATTTCATTCAACGATAATTTTGCACTTTCCATTTCTTTCAATAATTTCGCCGATTTATCCTCCTCGTCTTTTTCCATTTTCTTCAATTTCTCCAATAAACGATGTTTATCGTCTTGTAAATTTTTAATTTTTTCCTCAGCCGTTTTTGCCTCTCTTGTTGCAATACGTTTATCAAGATTTGCATCTGACAATTCTTTTTCTTTTTTCCATAATGAAATTTGTGCTTGTTTAGCAACTTTTTGTTCAGCTGCTAAATTTTCATTTGCCGTTTGTAATTGTTGTTCTAATTTTTGTAATTGTTGTTCTAATTGTGAAATATTTTTACCATGATAATTATTATAATCAATTGATGATAAGCGTTTTGGCGCTTGTGGTTTTTCATGATCAATTGCTTTTAATGTGGCATTTTCTGTTTCAAGTTTTGACACACTTTGCTCAAGTCGTCGTAATAATTCTTCTAAATTGCTGACTTTTCGCAATTGTTCCTCTGTTTTCGAAAAAAAAAAGAATTTATTTTTTTAATGAAAAATGTTATTTAATTTTTGTTAATCGTGAATTTTTTTTATTCATTGATTATTTTATTTATATTATTTTGTTTACTATTTTTATTTAACAATTTTATTTACTAATTTTCAAAAAAAATTTTTTACTTATTGTATTTACTAATTTTATTTATTAATTTTGTTGAACAATAATTAATATTTAACAAAATGTTTGATTTTATAAAATGGATGGTAAAAATTTCAAATACCTTCTTTTTCCAAAGAACTACGCAATCGAAGTTCCAATGTTGCTCTGTCTTGTTCAACTCGTTCCAAACTCAAAGCAATCGATTCCCTTTGCTCCAAACTCATCAAAGTGTCGCTGAGATCTGATTTTGTTGCCTTAAAAATCGAGAATCAATTTTTAACATTAATTTCAACCAAATTAAAAGTAAATAATATATTTATGCTAAAAAAAAATTTAAATGGAAAATAAAAGAAAAGCTTTATTTTCAAAAAAAAAAAAGTATTTTTTAATTAAAAAAAATTTCTTTTTTTCTTACTTCAAGTTGATTTCTCAATTGATCATTCTCAGCGCATATTCTTTCAATTTGCTCCTGCATACTAATAACTGTTTGTTCATTAACAACAGCATTTTCCAATTGTATTGTCTTTTGATGTAATTCTTTTTTTAATTCCTCCATTTCGGCATCGCGCGCCGGTATTGTTGCCTTTAAACTTCTCAATTGTTCTTGACAATCGCGTAATTCCGATTGTGCTAATTCCAATGCAACATTTAATCGCGATTGACGACAATGATTTGAGTCCTGCTCATCACGTAAATTACTCTCTAAATCAGCTGTTTTTGCCACTTCTAATTCAAGTTTTGTACGTAATTCGGCAATTTGATTATGTGCACGCGCTGCCATTTGTTCTAATTTATTACCCACTCCTTGTGCACTTTGACGATTTAATTCACGCATTTTTGCCAATGACTCTTTATATTGAACCTTTAAAAAAAAAAAAATTATTATTAAACAATTTTTCAATCTGTTTTTATTAAATACAAAATTTCTTTGAAATGAAATTAATTAATAAAATTCAAATATTAATTTTAAATTTAGTTTCATTTAATTTACAATGTGGACATTTAAATTAATTTAATTGAAATTTAATTTCAATTAAAAAAACCTCAATTTTTTAAAAATCGTATACATAGGAATTAGAAATTTTAATTAATTTTTTTTATTAGAAATTAATCGTATTTTAATTATTCCTATGAAATTACTATTATTTCAGACCTCCGATCGACTTAAAGGCACAAAAAAAGTCGTTTTAATCGATTTATATTCCAAAAAAAGTCGATTTTTTTTATTTTAATAAAAAATTTTTAGATTTTTAAATAATAATAATTTTGAAAAGGGTTAAAGTTGAAATCTTAACAAAAAACTGAATTTCAAAAGTTAATTTTCAGACAATAATTAAATTTTACAGAACTAAAAATAATTTATTAAATAATTTTAGATAACATTTTTTAAATGTAATTGAATTTTCAAAGATTTACAATTGAGATTCTTGAAATTAATTGAACTTCAAGTGATTTTTAATTAAATTTTTTTTTTGATGATTTCACAACAAAAATTTATTAGAAATTACGGACAAAAATACAATAATTTGAAAACCATTTTTAATTGAAAAATGGTTTAAAATAGTTGAATTTCGGAAGAGTTATAATTGAAATTATTAAATTTTAAAAAATTATTGATGGAAAATTTTAGAAATAATTAAATTTCAATTGAAATTTTGGATAATAATTGAATTTTAGTTGATTTTTGATTGAAAATTTTAATAATAATTAATTTTAAATTGAAATTTTTGAGAATAATTGAATATTTTAATTGATTTTAAATTGGAAATTTGGAAAATAATTGAATTTTAAAAGATTTTGAATTGAAAATTTTGAAAATAACCGAATTTTCTCTGATTTTGAATTGAAAATAATTAAATTTTAGTTAATTTTGAATTGAAATTTTTGAAAATAATTGAAATTTAGTTGATTTTGAATTGAAATTTTTGAAAATAATTGATATTTAGTTGATTTTGAATTGAAAATTTTGAAAATAATTGAATTTTATTTGATTTTGATTGATTGATTTGTGATTTTGAATTAAAAATTTTTGGTAATTTTATTTGATTTTTATTTTTAATTTTAAACAATTGTTAAATTTCATAAAAGTTTTTAATTGAAAAATAATTTGAAATAATTGAATTTGTGACGAATTTCATTAAAATTATTAAAAATAATTAATTTAGTGAAGAATTTTAGTTAAAAATTTGTTAATTAATTGAAATAAAGAAGATCTGAAGAAGATCTGCATTTTATACTAAAAAAAACGTATTTTATTTAAAAAAATTTTTTTTAAATGTAAAAAAAAGTCGAAAAAGTCGCATTTTATTAAAATAAGTCGAAAAAAGTCGGAAATAGTTGAAAAAGTCGTATAATCCGAGGCCTGATATTTATTTATTCAATATACGGGAGTAAAAATGTTTATTATTTGATAGAAAAAAAGGAAAATTTGTATATGTTTAATTGAAAAAATAGATAAATATTTTTAAAAAAATACCTGAAAAGAGCGGAGTTTTTTCAATTCGGCGGTCGATGTTTTTAATTCAGATTCGGCACGTTGTAATCGTGCGCTCATATCATTATTACTTGAGCATAACTCGGCAATTCGTGTTGTTTGCGTTTCAATGTGTTTATTAAGTTGAGCAATTTTATCTTTTTCTGCATTTTCCCATTTTCTCTTTGCGCCCTTTATCAAGTTCAATGCCCTTGTTTCTAATTCTCGTCTCTCTTGCCTCTCCAATTCTACGAATACATGAAATTCATTAAATTACATTTTTTACTATATTAATTTTTTAAAAAAATTTAATTTTCCATTTTTTAGTTTCAATTTATTTTTTCTAACAAAATTTTTATATTATTTTAATTTTTCAATATTTCAAAAAATAAAAAAATAAAATTGACTTATATTTTAAGGAGTTTTAAATTAAAAAAATTTATTTTTGTAAAATTTCCTGTATACAAAACAGTTTCTTTAAGAAAAAAAATTTGTTGGTAAAGTAAAAATAAATGATTAAAAAATTATATTTTTGCTTCAATTTCTTTTTTTTTTTTTTTTACCTAGAATTCTTTTTATTCCAGCTGCTTCCGATCGAGAAGTAACCAATTCTCGCTCGAGATTATCCCTTTTTCTATTCGATAAATCGAGTTGCTTTGATTTTTCAGTTAATTGTGATTCCAAATTGGAATTTGCTTTTAAATTCAAACTCGTCTTATCTTGAAGTTCGAGTAATTTTTTCCTTTGCTCACGAACTTCTTTGAGTTCGCGTTTTTTATTCTCAAATTCTACATCGAGATCCATTTTGTCTAACATTCGTCGTGATGACTTTTATGAAAAGAAAAAATAAAACCCTTAAATAATTATCTTAATTTGCGATTTTTTTTTTTTAATTTCAATATAAATAAAATTAAATTATTAATAACAAAAATTGTTTTCTTATTCACTAAAGAGAATTTTACTTATTTCTATAAAAAAAATTAATATTTAGCTATTAAAAATATATATAAAATTAGGATAAAAATTTCAATTAAAGTAAAAATTTAAATTAAAAACAATTTTTTATTTCTCCTAAAAAAATAATAAAAAGAAAAAATTGTAAGGAAAATTTTTCCAAATACTAAAATTTAAAATAATTATTTAATAATTATTATCAATAATAATTGTTGTTATGTACTAGAAAAAAAATATTAAACGATTATTAAAGAAAATTCCCGAATTTTTAGATTTAATCAGTGAATATTAAGTTTGTTGACATCTTTGTGATTTTTTCCGCGTCAGAAGCGCGGGGGAAATGCTATATACACATAATCAAAAACAAAAAAAAAAAATTTTTTTTAACTAATTTCACTGTTTTTAAAATATAAATAATTAAATTTAAATAAAAGAAAAAAGAAATATCAAAGCCGGTCACAATTTTATAAATATCACGGCATTTTGCATGCAAATTATGTTTATCTCATATACAAACTCAAATTGTATTGTATACACATAATTATAATTCTAACCTCCATTATCGGTGCACTTTTGTTTTGTTCCACTTTAAACACTAATTATACTCTACACACATTATGTTTAGAAAAATTCTACTGTTTAATTTAAACAATTTATTATTTAATCAAAACTTACACGTTCTCTCACTTTAATTTTTCCATTCGGTGACGGTTGCAAAGCGATCTCCATTTTTAAATCCGTTTCAAAACAGTTTGTAGTTGCGCTATTGACGCCATCATTCTACTGTTCTTTGATTGGTGGACAATTTTGTGGAGGGTTGGAAAACAATGCATAAAGGTACGTTCATATCACTTAATCACCGTCAAGGTTGGGTTCGTTATGTTAGTAAAGTATCCGAAATGTGAAATGTCGCTACCAACCTTTTAATAATAAAAACAATAACAATTATTAATTTGTCTGCTATTTGTAGAAAAGGAAAATAATAAAAAAAAAATGTATTAATTTTATAAATATAGAAATAGTATATAATAAAATTTAATAATGGCTTCACAAGTTAATCAAAATATTGGAAAGGTAAGTCATTATTTCTTTTTTTTAATATTCACGTTATTACTCGAAACTAACCTCCAAAAGAGTGTATACGATTTTTTATTTTTTCAAAAGAAATAGATTAATAATGTAAATTTTTGAAATTAAATTACTATTTTTATTAATTACTGTCATATTTGATAAATATAATATTTATTTATTTGAACTGGCCAAATATAAAATGAATAAAATTTTTTTAAACATAACCTCAATGAAAATGTAATTATAAAATTTAATTAAAATGTAATTAATATATAAATTTAAATGTAATTTTAATTTTCTTTAAAAAATCATAATTCTAAACAATAATTAATATATTTGCAATATTGTATTTTGAAAAATCTTTTTTTTTTTGTAATTTAAAAAGAAAAATAGTATTTTTTTCACAAAATAATTATTTTAATGTCTGTAGGCTTTGTACTATTACAAAAAAACAAATAAATGGACAAAAGGTTTAGGTGTGTATTTACCCAATGAATATAAAAAATTCTACAACGAATGGAAAATACAAGAACCTGAACCTCTTCATTATATTAAAAGAGAGGGACGATATTATCGTGATGAAAAGTCAGGATTAATGTGAGTAATTGTTTGTTAATTAATTAATTATTTAAAAACTAGCAAAATTAAACGCGCGTAAGCGCGCCAAATTGAGTATTTAATTGTTTGTTATAAAGAAATTAAAGATTAATAAATGTAAATAAATGTAAATAAAATACATTTTTTTAGTATAAAATCTAGATCTTCTTCAGATCTTCTTCAATTCAATTATTTAACAAATTTTGAACTAAAATGATTCTTTACTAAATTAATTATTTTTAATAATTTTAATGAAATACATAACAAATTCAATTATATCAAAATTATTTTTCAATTAAAATTTTTATGAAATTTAACAATTGTTTATAATTTAAAAAAAAATATCACAATAAAATTGAATTATTTTTTAAAAATTTCAATTCAAAATAAACTAAAATTGAATTATTACCCGAAATTTTAATTCAAAATCAATTAAAAATCCAATAATTATCCAAAATTTTCAATTTAAAATTTAATTATTTACCAAGTTTTTAATTTAAAATGAAATAAAATTCAATTATTTTCTGAAATTTCTATTCAAAATTAATTATCCAAATTTTCAATAAAAAATGAACTTAAATTAAATTATTATCCAAAATTTCAATTAAAATTCAATTATTTCCCAAAATTTTAAATTCAAAATGAACTGAAATTCAATTATTTTCCAAATTTAAAATCAAATAAAATTTCATTATTCTCAAAAATTTGAATTCAAAATTAATTGAATTTTCAATAATTTAAATTTAAAAGCATCTAAAATTTAATTATTTCTAAAATTTTCCATCGAACATTTTTTTTTTGAAATTTAATAATTTCAATTATAACTCTAAGGAAATTCAATTATTTTTAACTATTTTAATAATATTCTTTGAAAATTCAACTATCTGAAACCATTTTTCAATTAAAAATGATTTTCAAATTATTGTATTTTGTCCGCATTTTCTAATAAATTTTTAGTGAAATCATCTAAAATTTTAATTACAAAACACTTAAAGTTTCAATTAATTTCAAAAATCTCAATTTTAAATCTTTGAAAATTCAATTAATTTTAAAAAATGTTTTCCAAAAATTGTTTGATAAATTATTTTTATTACTGTAAAATTTAATAATTGTTTGAAAATTAACAATATCTTTTGAAATTTAATTATTTCTAAAAATTTCAACTTTAACCCTTCGAAAAGGATTATTATTAAAAAAAAATTTTTTATTTAAAAATCTGTAAAATATTTTTGTTAAAATAAAAAACAAATCCACTTTTTTTTGGAATATAATTCGACTAAAACGACTTTTTGTGTCTTTAATTAATATTAATTAATATTAATTAATATTAATATTATTAATATTTAATAGGTATTCGTTGGCCCCTGGTACCTTAAAAATTAATTTTTAAAAATAAATTTTTTTTCAAATTACTATCTTGTACGAAATTTCCTGGCGCATCTTTTTTCTCATTATTAATTTTTTGTATTTGTATACAATTTTTGAATCAATATACAACTTTAAAAAAAAATTTCGTTGGTAAACGTTGTGTACTTCAGCTTCGTGAATTGAATTTTCGAATTTGGAATTTTAAAGAAACTTATTCCGAAAATTGGAAACACAATTATACAACTTTGGCAAAAATGAGAAAAAGAATTGTCAAAATTGGACACGTCATAAGATTACTATTCAAAAAAAACACGTGAAATCAGAAAAGGCCAACTTCAAGTTAGGACAGAAGGACAGACCAAGCATTTTATTATTATATAATTGTTCATAATTGAAATTTATTACGAAAATTCCAATTATATTATGTAATTCTATATTTTTTTTTTAATAGAAAATTTTCGTTTATCAATTTTAGTATCACTAATTCGTTTTTTTTTTTCATCCAATTTTTATTGATTTTTTTTTTTATGCAGACATCCAGTGCAAGATTATCCAATTCCCTTAAAATTCCCCTTAGAAGCTGACGAAGGTCTTTGGGGTGGCGAGGGTGTAATACAGGGATTTACAAAAAAAGATCGCTACAGTAGGAGAGTTCCTCAATTTTGGTTTCCACGATTAATATCGTCAGTTGTTTATAGTCAAGTTTTAAATTTATATTTAAAAACAATTGTCACACCAAGAGCACTTGAATTAATACACTCCAATTATGGTTTGGATCATTATATTTTAAAAGTACGTAATTAATTTAATTAAAAATTTTTTAAAATGATTAAAAAAAATCAAATTAATTATTAATTTAAAAAATTAAGTTCAAAAATTATTGATTTAAATTTAATTAATATATATATATATATTTAATATTCTAATTTAAATTTCATTTAATTGTAAAATTGATTACGATTTTAATTTTCACAGACAAAAGCTTGTGATATAAGAAGTTTGCTCGGTATTAAATTGAAGAGAAAAATACTTTTGGCTCTCGCAAACAAAACTCTCTATCCAGATGATCCTGATAAACGAGAAGAGGTTTATGAAATGTATAAAAATTATCTAAATGATGTAAGAAAATGAAATTTCTTTTTTTAAAGAAAAATATTCTTTTTCCTAAAATTGCATGTGGCGATTTATTTATTTTTTTTATTTTATTTTCGTATTTGTTTAATTGAACTTTTAAAAATTTATTTCACTAAAAATTTTCATTAATATTTAATATGAATTTAATTATTTAATTATATAAATATTAAATTTTGTTTTGATATTAAATAAATTAAATTATCATTTTTTAGTATACGCCGAAAGAAATTGAATGGTATGGTTTGACATTTAAAGAGGCGAATATAAAATTAAGAGAAGAAAAGGAGGCGAAAATTGTGATAGAGCCTATGAAAATTGAATATCGAAAAAAATTAATTGAAGAATTGCGAAATAATACCGAGGCAAGCGAACAATATGAGGAGGACAACAGGTTAGTCAAATTAAAAAAAAAAAAAAAATATTGAAGTACAAAAATAATAAAAAAAATACCTATAAAATATTAACAAACAAACAAATTTATATTAATTTGAAAATTTTTCTTTTTTTTCAGTTTACTTTCAAAAATCAAGGACTTCAATCCCTTTAAAAGTAAAACAAAATCAGATTAAGACAATTTGTAACAAATTGAAAAAATAAAATTGTTAATTTTTTTTTAAATAGAAAAACAAATGAAATTTTACATTTTTTTTTATAGAATAAAAATAAAATGTAACTAATTGCATAAAAAAAGGCAAATTTCAAATTTTGTCTTCTTTAAAAAAATTAAAAATAATTCCCTTTGAAATTGGAAAATTTTTTCCCTTTTGGAATTTAATGTAAAATAATAAAATACGAGAAAGTTAAACAAAAAAAAGCAAATATATAATATTTGCCGAAAACTTAAATATATTTATAGGAAAAATTTTAAAGATTTATTTAACGTTTATTCATAATAATAATAATAATAATATAATAATATACGAGTATTTTATACACAATTATCTAAATTTTTTTTTATTTTCTTGGCACTTGATTTTCCGTCGAATTGTGTAAAAATTATAAGGAAATTTCACACAAATTTTCATTCGAAAAAAAAATGAAATTAACTATACAATTAACACTTGTAAATACCCTTTTCCAGTCACATTTTTTTTTTCATTCGTTCCATTTAATTTATTTTCTAATCGCGAAAAAAAAACTTTTTTAATATTCAAATATTAAAAAATAGAAATTAATATTTAATATTAATTTACCTTAAATTTAAAAAAAAATGGAAATTTATATTTTATTAGTTTAATATAAAATAATTATTAATTAATATTCAATTATTATAATTTTCAATTTAAAATTATAAATTGATTATAATTTGCACTTATATTAAGTTTTCAATTAAATTAATGTAATATCAAATTTAAATCGATCATTTTTTTTTAATTTATTATTTTTGTAATCTTTTTGTTCTTTTTGAAAAGTAAAAAAAAAACTTTTTTAGTCCTTGGAGGAAAATTGTAAAAAAATTAAGTGACTGTAAAAGGGGTTAAAGTGTATATAATATATGAAAAAAAAAATAAAAACAATTTACCTATGATATAGAACACTCTAGATCGTGATTAATCGGCAAACAGTCTAACATGGAAGCCACAGCTCTCGTAATGTATGTCATTGTACCAAAACTTCCACTTGGCGCACTATCGTAAAAATGTTGACAAACGTATGCAGCACCACCGCAAAGTAACATTCCCGTTGAATTTATTTCCCTTTGGTCTTTTGGTTTCGCGCAACATAAAGTCGCATCTCCATCACATTTGATCTGGAAAAAAAAGAGAAAAAAAAACCTTTTTTGTTATTATTATTTCAAAAAGGAACCTTTCTTTTATTATTTTGAAAAAATAAATAAATAATTATAAAAATATACATATAATTAAAAAAAAAAAAAAGGAAATTGTAATTTGAAAAAAAAAACACGAACCTGATCGGCGAGAAAAATGCCATTAGCCTTGTGGACCAAATCTTCGACTGCAATAATTCCTCCTAAAGACGGTAAAACATTGTACTCGGTAACGAGTGTTAATACCATTAAAGCCTCAACGACAAGTTGACGATATTCCGGCTGTGGAATTGTATTCAAAAATGTTTCAACAGCCAATGCAAATTTTAATTCACCCGGTGTCATTTCTTGAGTGAGATTTTGTTGCAATAATTTTCCCTCAATTGCCAATCCTTGACACTAGAAAATCACAAGAAAATAATAATTATATTTTTTTTTTCTTAAATTATAATTTATTATTAACTTCAATAATAATAATTATATATTTTTTTTCTTAAATTATAATTTATTATTAACTTCAATAATAATAATTATTATTATTTTTATTATTAAATAATTAAAATAATATTTATTTATTAATTAAATTTCAGCCTTTCCGCCCAGAAGTGGACTTGGTTTAATACAAAAAATAATTAAAATAATAATAATTATTATTAAAAGAATAATAATAATAATCATTAACATTAGAGAGAATAAAAATAAAAATATTACTCTTTCTAAAACATGCCAAACACGAGGATAAAAATCTCTTGGAACACGATTTAAAGCTCCATCGAGTCTTCGTCTTCGTAACCATTGTCCCTGTCGATCTGGTTCAATTTCTCCTATTTCGCCTGGATCTGCACTCAAAAATCCAATCTGCGATTTCTTTACAAAAAAAAAGAAAGAAAAAATACGCTAATTAAAATTACTTCAATATTTAATTTATTGACATCATATTTTACTCTAAAAAAAAATTCTATTTTATAATTCTAATATACTAATTTTCTATTTAAAATAAAATTTCAATAAACAAATTTTATTGTCAACATAAATAACATCAAGAAGTTAATACTATTTTTTCAAATTCAAAATTTTTCTAAATTTATCGATTTATATCGAAATTATTTTTTAAATTAATTTTCTTTTCAATTCAATTGTTTTTAAATTAAATCATTGAATATGAAAATAATTAAAAAATTTAACAAATTGTACAACGAAAAAAATTGCATTTTAATTGCAAAATGTAATAGTGAGAATTATGGAAAATCAAAATACGAAATATAAAAAATTAATACCTTGCTGACTTTCCCCGATTTGCAGCTGATAACGGAAAAATTGCCACGTCCAACTGTAACAATTTAAAAATTTATCTTCCTACTTTTTTCTTATTTATTTCCAATTTTTCTTTTTTTTATAAATAATTATAAAATTATCAAAAAAAGGAAATTTTCTCTAAAAAATTAATAAAAAAAAATAATAGGAAATTAATAATTAATTTGCGTAATAGCAAAAAAAAAAGATACAAACCGCTGCTAATCGCAAATTCCTTTCCACTCATAATATGATGAAGTAAATTTTTCATTTCAAATGGCGAGAGATTGAGTAAATGTTCTGATGCTTCTTCACCGCTACAAATAAGAGTACGCGACAATTCAGTTGCCATTACTTGAATAATTAAACCAATTCGTAGCCTTAACATTTCATGAAATAATTGTGGTTCAGTTCTAATGAACATTGCAAGATAGACAAGTAATTCTTGCGTTAACATTGCCGTTGATTCATCATCACCATATGCTTGATGAATTAATGAGCGTAATTCATTTTCTGGTAATGGTGCAACAATTGTGTGTTCATTACTTGGTGGCATTCCAACAGTTACTTGTTTTTGTCGCACAAGAAGATCAGTGACGGCTTTCGCTAAATCCTCAACTCTTTTGCCCAACATACCCGCAGTGTGACGAACAATTCCCCACATTTTTTGTTGACACGCCTTTTCATAGAGGCCCTTTAATAAATCTTTCACAAGAACCGAATGACCATCCTCCACCATTCCGGTGTTAAATTGCAAACCCTGAGTGTCAACCTGTGATCAAGATTAGAAAAAAAAGGAGTTAAATTTTTTTAAATAAACTTATAAGAATATAAAAATGGAAAATAAAAAATTAACTATAATAATTTCCGTATTCATTCATTAATTCAGTCTGTCCACACTTGAAGTTAGTCGTATTTTGTTCCTTTTGTTTTTCTAAAATTTTGACAATTCTTGATTTCGTAATATTTTATGGTTAACGCGACGGATATTTTTATTCATCGTCATTAATTAAGTCATATACTAAGTGACAGTTTAAAGTAAAAAAAAAAAAAAAATATTGTTCATTGTGTGCAGCACCAGTATATTTCCTACTTGATATTTATAAAAAAAAAAGTTTCAATTATAATATAATTTTTATTATTATTATTTATAAATTTATTATATTATATATACATTTTTTATATAATGATTATTACAGATAATTAGAACATTTTAACTTATAATTATTATTTCTTTCATTATTTATTCATTATTCATTATTATTTATTATATATTATTATTCATATATTTATTATTATTAATTTGTTTTTATTATTAATATTATTAAATTATTATATTTTTTATCTGTAAACAATATAAAAATAGTTTGCTTTTTTAAAAAATTTTCCATTTTATTTTAATTTTTAATTTAAATTTAAAGTTTAAAATATTACAAAGTTTTTTTTAGGTTTTATTTTTTCAAAATTTTTAAATATTTTTTAATTGCTCAATACTTTTTAAAATATAATTAATAATTTTCAGTTAATTTAATTTTATTTTTGTTTACATAATTTTTTAATATTTATTAATTATCTTAAATTTTTTGAAAAAAAACATAAATTAAAAATTTTCATTTGCAACGAAATATTTATAGAAAATACAAAAAAAATATTTAGCAAAACTAATTTTTTGTAATTTCAAAGATTATAAAAAATCATCGAACATTATGACTTTATCAAAAATATTTATTTCTAAAATTTTAATATTTATATTTTTTAAATTTTTACTTAAAAATCTTTTTTTTTTTTACTATCAATTCACAAAAAAATGATCTTACTCGTTATAAACATTTATCAACATTTATACCGCCAATTGTAACTATTGGTTTTAATTTATGTTTTTCTTATCATCACTTTTTCGATAGGTTTTTTCTTGGGTTTTCATTGTTGTTACTAATTATATTAACTAATTATGAGCTGGCTTAACTAAAAAATCACTATTTATATAACATCAAACTCATTTTTTTCTGTGTATAAATAAATGATAACATGAAAATTAGAAATATACCTATTATTAATTTATTACTCCACTGATGCAGAATTATTATTATTATTATTATTATTATTATTTTGAAACAACCATTGCATTCAAAGTTGGACGCGCGCGTGTAATTTTGCTAGTTATAATAATAATAATAATAATACTAATAGTTAATTCTTAATTAATAATAAGTAATTAATAAAAACCATTAAATAATTATTCGGCTAAATAAAAATGTTTTAATTCGAAATTCTGACAAATTTAGCTAAATTATAATTTTTTATTATTATACTCAAAATAATAATTATTATAATATTAGTATAATTTTATATTATTATTACATTAATTATAAATTATTATAATAATAATAATTAAATAATTATTATAATTTTAATTATTATTAAATTATTATTTAAAAAATATAAATAAATAATAATTACCAAATATTGCAAAATATCGCCTTGCTCCTCGAGACTCTCAGTTTCTCGCAGCATCGACATTAATTCCTCAACTTCTGTATCAGCGTATTGTGTCTCGGAATTGACACGATGCCGATGTGGACGTGGAGAATATTTCCAAGGGAACATATCTTCAGTTGGCGATGGTGTTCGTTCGGGAATTTTTACACTTGGCGAAAGTGTTGTATCGGTAACTTCAATAAAGGGATTTGTCGACAATATTGTCGATGGTCTTCTTTCTTCTCCAGACATTCCAAGAATTTCCGCTAAAAAAAAAAAACGATGAGAGAATAATTAATAATTAAATTAAATAAAAATAATATTCACTTTAAAAAAAAATAAATAAACTGTTTTATAAAAATATATATATTTGCAGTAATTTCGAAAAAATATTTGTAAATTATTTACAGTAAATAAATTTTTAGTAATTTTTTATTTTTAAATCAAGTTTGAATAATAATTTTTTTTTTTTGTAGTAAAAATTTTTTAAGCGTGAAAAAATTATCGAGCATGAAATTAAACGAATAATGTGAACATTCAAATGTTAGTGTGAATAAAAAAATTGAAATGTTATTTTTTTAAAAAGGACTTACGTTCTTGCAAGATGAGAGGAACTGCTGCTGTAGATGAAGAAAATTAGATGAAAAAAAAAGAAAAAGAAAAAATGCAAAAAGGCGTTAGTTTATCTTCATTGGATGACATGCAATCAAACTTTATGTAAAAAAAAGAACAATAAAAAAATTATTTTGCAGCTTCTTTTTTTTTTTGATATTAATTTTCAACTCACGCTCAACTGCAATTGATCTTGTTTTTTTAATTGCCCCCTTCACGGACATTCGACGTCGTAAATTTTTCGTACTTTTCACGCCAGTTCGACTCAAAAGACTTGTGCGATGTGGAAAAGCTTTCATTAAATGTTCATCTAAATACTGTTGAACCTGAAAAAAAAATTTACAAAAAATAAAACATTATTTTTACCAACAAAATAAAAAAAGAGTAAAATTGAAAAAAAGAATTAAAATAAAAAAATTCAATTTGAAAATTACCTCGGGATTTAATCTATCGGGACGTCCATCCTCTGCACTACCGAGAAAACTGAGATTTGTGATGCAGGACGTACTTAAAAATTCATTTAAATTACCAAGAGAAACACGAGTTCCATTAATATAACCGCTCTTGAGTTTTTTCATTGTTGTAATCATTGCCAATGGAATTTTTCCCTGATCTGTAAAAAAATATTTCTCTCTCATGTAAAATAAAACCATTCAAATAGCAATTATTTTTTTTTCATCTTTTTCTTAATAATCTCAAAATAAAGGAGAAGCGAGAGATTTTTCTCAAACTTTTTTTGTTATTTTTTTCATATTTGCAAGAAAAATACAGCGAAAGCTGAGAGTCACAGTAGAATTGGAAAAAGAAAGCAAAACACTATTATTATAGAGATGTGCAACTAAAAGAAAATCACAAATTAGTAAAAGAAAGCAAATTTCAAATTAATTAAATCTATTGTAACTTAATTTAAATTTAATTTAATGAAATTAATTAATTTAAATTAAAATCCAAGTAACTACTAATAATATTTAAATTGAGAATTTGAATTTGTTTACAATTTTTCGTTTATAAAAAAAACAAAGATAGTTAAATATACAGAAAAGGATTATATAATTATTCGGCAAAAATATTATTTAGTTTTGCGTTAAATAATTAATTGGAAAAAATAAAAATTCTATTAAGTAGAAAATATGTTAATGGAAAATTTTGGCAAATGAATATTCAACTGTATGGAAATTCTATTAAAAATGGAAATACTGTTAAATTAAAAAATTTAGTTAAATAGAAATTAATCTGCTATATAATTATTTGGCTGAATAAAAATTTTTTTTGTGGAAAATTCAAAACGTAAATATAAAAATATTTTAAATTAGTGTACGAAATAAATAAATAAATAAAATTTCACAGAGGAATTTTTGTAGAGTGGCAAAAAATAGAAAAAAGAAAAAAAATTGTGAAGCCTTGAAACAATATGGAAAATTACCTATAGAAAAAAATCACATCATCTCTAATTGTAAGAAGAAGAAGAGGAAGAAGAAACTTATTTTTTTTTTTTTATGAAAACCTAGATCCAGCAGCGGCATACCTAAGTAATTATGAGTAGCAACGAGTGTTATGGTCGGTCTGCCAAGTATTTGCTTCCAGTTGATGGTGAGGAAGGCCATGTTGGTTGTAAATGTGCTGGCAAGAAGGGCAGCATCATTTGTCATATAGAACTCCTCCGCATCAAAATTCTAACACATGCAACATACGCGTACGCCAACGAAGACTTAATAATGTTTTTTTTTTCTCTTTTTTATTTTATTTTTCTCAACTTAATTCATTAAAAAGTCCATTAAAAATTTTATATTTTCTTAAAAAAAAGTTATTGAATTGAAAAATTATTTTCTTGAAAATAGAAGAAAAAAAAAATATAAGGAAAAAAAAATACCGAAATCAGACTGGCGAACCTCTGTCTCGCAATTTATCCAAGGCAGACAATGAAACATGTATCTAATTTAAAAATAAAAAAGAAACAAAAAAAAAGCGTAGAGGCGAGAAAAGTGAATTACAATTACAGAGAGAAAATTGTTTTTATAAAAATTATATTCTCATTCTTTGTAATTTAATTCACTTTTTTTTTGTTGATGTATTTGTAACAGCCAAAATGAATTTCTCTGCAGAAAGATGATAACGATAAGAATTTGCTGAAGCGAAGGGAGAGGGGAGGGAATGATTAAAATATACATGCAATTTGAGAATTGAACTCAAAACAGGATCCACTCGACAAAAAAGACAATTTATCCAAAAGCCATGCACTCTTAACTCCAAAATGCTTTTTTTAATTTCAAAATTTTTTGCGAAATTTTCTTTTTAATTTTTCTTTCTTTCTTTCTTAATTCTTTAATTTTAATATAACAGGCTTCGTAAAAAAAAAGAATTCACAAACTTGGAAAATTAAAAAAATATAATAGAAAAAAAATTCAAGTCGACAAATTTTATAGGATTCAAAAAAGAAAATATAATTTTGGTTTAGAAAAACCACCAAATTTCAAGGAGAAAAATTTTCAATTAAATTACTCTATTTTCATCGAAAGAAATAAAAAAAAATATTAAAAATTTTATTTGAATATAAAATTTAAAATTATATTTAAATTCAAAAAAAAATCAATACAAAAATCTAATTACAGAAAAGAATTGTGAAGCCTGTTTTTTCCAAAAATTTCATTCCGGTTTTTTCCCCCATTTTTCAAATTCTATTGCAATTTCTTAATCACGTGCTCTTATGCATTTTTTTTCTTCATTAAAAAAAAAAATAATAAAATTCCAATTAGGAGTTGAAATTCTATGGCTTTTGGGATATGACTTTACTGTACCTAGGTGGATATTCTTGAGTGGCATGACCACGAGTGGACGGCCTAACATATTCTGCCAGCTAGACTTCAAGAAATTAATTTCGCCTTTGAATATGTCAATCATGAGCTCATAGTCCGATGCGATGTAGAAGCGGGTCATGTCTGTCAACTGTTATTTTTTTTTTTTTTTGATGCAATAATAAACAAAAAATCGTTTGTGAGCAAAAGAAAGTCAACAATTCATTATATTCTCAATATTTCATACGAAGACAAAAGAAATTAAAAAAAAAAAATAATTTCAAATAAATGAGAGAAAGAAAAAAAAAGAATAAATAAAAATATTACAATAGAAGGTGTTCAAAAAGTTTCAAACCTCTTGAGTTTTCAAAAATTGAAAACAAAAATGAAAATTTTGAAAACAAATTTCCATAAGGTATAAAAATTTTTAAACATCCTTTTCAACTAATAAATAAAATAAAAATAAAATACGTAAAATCAATAAACAAAATAAATAAAAAAATTAATAAGATTAGTGGAAAATTTTACCTGCGGTGTAAAGGCAAATATTTTGTCGTGTAGGGAATATAATTTACTGGTACTCAAAATTCCCACGTCTCGTGATTTTCTTCCGGACAATCCCAATTTTTTATTTCTACCTAGAATCGTTAAATTACTTTTATTATTTATTTTTAAAATTTTTAATTTAATAATTAAAAATTTGTTTATGTAAAAAAAAATGTTTTTCTCTATTAAACCTAAATATGTGTAAAGATGACTGAGAACTTTCGCCGGTTGAACCTCAATAGGTGCGACTTCGGCGATCGTTTGAACATGAATATCGTGTTGTGCAATTTTTTCACGAATTTCCGCGTCTTCCGCAAGAATAACAACTTGAACAACGACATCCGGTTTTTTTTCACTACACAATCGACGATTCAGTGGATCCAATTCGCCAACTGCCAGGAAACCCTTGAAAATAATAAATAATAGATAAATAAATTGCAATTTATTTAATTTTATCTATTTTTGTAAATTGTATTTTAAATGTTGATAAT
The DNA here is from genome assembly GCF_019393585.1 of Leptopilina boulardi. Lineage (NCBI taxonomy): Eukaryota > Metazoa > Arthropoda > Insecta > Hymenoptera > Figitidae > Leptopilina > Leptopilina boulardi. Next base: position 3,502,413 of record NW_026137825.1, on the reverse strand, counting down.
TATATTTTTAATTCAATTAAAATTCTAATATAGAAAAATAATTGAATAACAAATGAAAAAAAAACAATTTATAATAATAAATAAATTAATTGTTTTGTTAAATACACACTAACTTTTACTTCCTTCAAAGGAATTTATATTTGCTATAAAAAAAAATTAATCATAATAAAAATTAAATTATTACTAATTATTAATCAAAATAATTAGTTGAGAATAATTAATAAAAATTTTTTGACATTGAAAATTAATGATAAAAAATTGTCTCTTACTTCTTGGAGCAATTTTCCAAGAATATATAAAGATTGCGCCCACATAAAAGGACATCGTCCCAATGCTTCTCTCTCTTGACTTCCAGGTTCTGCATATTCTGCAGCCACAGTGTCATTGGCAACTGCATATAATTCCGGAACAAGTCTCATGCCATCGTCAGTTTTTGTCGTTATTTTTTCCAATTGTTTACTATATTCCGCGACAAGTTCCTTATTCCCTTGAAAGCAATAGTCAAGTATCAAATAGCAAAAGAAAAGTGGCCATTCACATTCAATATTCTCAAACATTCGCAATTCCCACGGCTCATAATATAATCTGAAAAAAAAAATATATTTTTCAAAAAATACCAGAATCAAAATAAAAAATTTTATTAATTCCTTCTGAAAAATATGTAATATTAATTAAAAAATGGAATTCTATAATTAATTTTAAAAATATTTTCAATTATTTTGAAACATTTTCTTAAAATTTAATTACAAACATTTTTATTTTTGATAAAAAAGAAAAATTGGGCAAACCTATTGGGATCCTCTTTTGGTGTACGATGACCATCGCGTAAAAAACGTTTACATCCATAGCGTCCTTGTAATTTTTTTGTAATTGTATCGCGTGTCAATTGTATTAACGATGGTTCATCAACGGCAAAAGCAGGAAAACTGATAATTGACAAAAGACCACTGTCAAGTTCCTTTGAATTTGATTCCCTTGGCAGCATTGATTGTAAAACTGCTTGACATTTTTGTGCCTCATCAGCGAGAACATGAATCACCGATGTTGGTCCACCTCTTGCACCAAAAAGATCTAATTCATTCATTGCTTCCATTGCCGCTTTTGCCATTCCAATGCTACTTGCATTTAATTCCGGTAGGCCATGATTTGTTTTATCGCCACGTTCCCACATTCCATAATCGGGAGTGCAATACGCTGATTCAATGTAAAACACCAAATTTTGAATAAACGCCACCTAAAAAAATTTCCAAAATAAAAAAAAATTAGAATAAAATTAAAATAAAATTAAAAAAAAATTCACCTCATCCAAATTGAAAACCACTTGTAAACCAGAAGCGGTCATTTGTGCTAAAATCAAAAGATAGAGGGAGATTGCATCAATTTGTAAATGACCCCATTCACCATCGCCAACAACACTTTGTCCAGTTGATGAACTATATTTTGCGTGCAATGCATCTAATGAATTTTGTGTTGTTTTAAATTTTTCAACTTTATCCTTTTGTTGCATCATTGCCATTAAAAGGCCACGCATTAATTTAACACAACTTTGTTCGAGTTCATAGGTTTTTGCACGATCCTCATCGGCGTCGGCAATTTTTTTATAAGCCATTGATAGACCCCAAACGGCAAGAATTGTATAGACATTATCGCGAATCCATGCATGATTATTGTCGGGACTTGCTGGAAATAATCCCGTCACTGGATGTTGATGATGCATTATTATTCTTGCAACTGTACGTTGATAATAGTCCAGGCGAACGCCTGAATTACTGCGACTCCTCATTTTTTGTATTTATTTTTTATTCACCTTCAATTATATCACTGGAAAAATAATTAATAATTAAAAAAAATTAAATAATTTAAAAAATATTTAAAAAATTATATATGTAATAATAAAATGCTTGATCTGTCCTAACTTGAAGTTGGCCTTTTCTGATTTCACGTGTTTTTTTTTGAATAGTAATCTTATGACTTGTCAAATTTTGACAATTCTTTTTCTCATTTTTGCCAAAGTTGTATAATTGTGTTTCCAAATTTCGGAATAAGTTTCTTTAAAATTCCAAATTCGAAAATTCAATTCACGAAGCTGAAGTACACAACGTTTACCAACGAAATTTTTTTTAAAGTTGTATATTCATTCAAAAATTGTATACAAATACAAAAAATTTATGATGAGAAAAAAGATGCGCCAGGAAATTTCGTACAAGATAGTAATTTGAAAAAAATTTATTTTTAAAAATTAATTTTTAAGGTACCAGGGGCCAATGAATACCTATTAAATATTAATTATAAAAACACAGGCCTCGAATCAACTTAAAGACACAAAAAGTCGTTTCAGTCGATTTATATTCAAAAAAAAGTGGATTTGTTTTTTATTTTAACAAAAATATTTTACAGATTTTTAAATAAAAAAATTTTTTTTTTTTAATAATAATCCTTTTCGAAGGGTTAAAGTTGAAATTTTTAGAAATAATTAAATTTCAAAAGATATTGTTAATTTTCAAAACAATTATTAAATTTTACAGAACTAAAAATAATTTATCAAACAATTTTTGGAAAACATTTTTTAAATTTAATTGAATTTTCAAAGATTTAAAATTGAAATTTTTGAAATTAATTGAAACTTTAAGTGTTTTGTAATTAAAATTTTAGATGATTTCACTAAAAATTTATTAGAAAATGAGGGCAAAATACAATAATTTGAAAATCATTTTTAATTGAAAAATGGTTTCAGATTGTTGAATTTTCAAAGAATATTATTAAAATAGTTAAAAAATAATTGAATTTCCTTAGAGTTATAATTGAAATTATTAAATTTCAAAAAAAAAATTTTCGATGGACAATTTTAGAAACAATTAAATTTTAGATGCTTTTAAATTCAAATTATTGAAAATTCAATTAATTTTGAATTGAAATTTCAGAAAATAATTGAATATTATTTAATTTTGAATTGAAAATTTGGAAAATAATTGAATTTCAGTTTAAATTTTGGAAAATAATTGTACTTTAGTTGATTTTGAATTGAAATTTTCGAAAATTATTGAATTGAAAATTTGGAAAATAATTAAATTTTAGTTGATTTTGAATTCAAAATTTTGAAAATAATTGAATTTCAGTTTAAATATTGGAAAATAATTGTAAGTACTTTAGTTGAATTTTAGTTGATTTTGAATTGGAATTTTCGAAAATTATTGAATTATAGTAGATTTTGAATTAAAATTTTTCGAAAATTATTGAATGGAAAATTTGGAAAATAATTGAATTTTAGTTGATTTTGAATTGAAAATTTTGAAAATAATTGTAAGTACTTTAGTTGAATTTTAGTTGATTTTGAATTGAAATTTTCGAAAATTATTGAATTGAAAATTTGGAAAATAATTAAATTTTAGTTGATTTTGAATTCAAAATTTTAAAAATAATTGAATTTCAGTTTAAATATTGGAAAATAATTGTAAGTACTTTAGTTGAATTTTAGTTGATTTTGAATTGGAATTTTCGAAAATTATTGAATTATAGTAGATTTTGAATTAAAATTTTTCGAAAATTATTGAATTGAAAATTTGGAAAATAATTGAATTTTAGTTGATTTTGAATTGAAAATTTTGAAAATAATTGAATTTCAATTTAAATTTTAAAAACGATTGAATTTTTATTGATTTTAAATTAAAAATTTTTAAAAATAATTGAATTTCAATTTAAACTTTAAAAAACAATTGAATTTTCATTGATTTTAAATTAAAAATTTTTAAAATAATTGAATTTCAGTTCATTTTGAATTGAAAATTTTGGGAAATAATTGAATTTTAATTGAAATTTTGGATAATAATTTATTTTAAGTTCATTTTTGATTGAAAATTTAAATAATTAATTTTGAATATAAATTTTAGAAAATAATTGAATTTTATTTCATTTTAAATTGAAAACTTGGTAAATAATTAAATTTTAAATTGAAAATTTTGTGGATAATTATTGGATTTTTAATTGATTTTGAATTAAAATTTCGGGTAATAATTGAATTATAGTTTATTTTGAATTGAAATTTTTAAAAAATAATTCAATTTTATTGTGATATTTTTTTTTGTAAATTATAAACAATTATTAAATTTCATAAAAATTTTAATTGAAAAAATAATTTTGATATAATTGAATTTGTGATGTATTTAATTAAAATTATTAAAAATAATTAATTTAGTGAAGAATCATTTTAGTTCAAAATTTGTTAAATAATTGAAAAAGATCTGAAGAAGATCTACATTTTGTACTAAAAAAATGTATTTTATTTACATTTTTTTTCAAATGTAAAAAAAATGTCGCATTTTATTAAAATAAGTCGATAAAAGTCGTATTTTTGAAAAAAGTCGGAAAAAATCGTATAATCCGAGGCCTGTAAACATATAATTTTCATTATTATCATTTAATATGTAATAATATTCTAATAAATTAAATTATTATTGATAATATTAATCTTTAATTTCTTTATAACAAACAATTAAATACTCAATTTGGCGCGCGTTTAATTTTGCTAGTTAAAAAATAATTAAATAATTTAAAAAATATTAAAAAAATAATTAATAATTAAATTAATTTTTAATTCATTCATTTATAGTCTATTTTTATTATTTTTATTTTAGTAGATTTATTTAAAGTTATTTATAATTTACATTGAGATATTAAGATTTTACAATAAAAAAATAGATAAATAATTTTAAAAAAAAATGTAAAACTAAAAGTAAATGAAGAAATAAATCTTAGAAAATAATAATATAGTAGATAAATAATTTAACAAAGAAAATATAAATACAAATACTTAATAGTAATAAAATAAAAATTATTATCTTATTTTCTGATAGCAAATATCTTTAATAATTTATTAAATAGAGAAATTAAATACTTTTTTAATTACATGTACCTATGTACAAAAATAATAAGAATAAAAAATAAAACTTGTTTCAATAAATATTGCATTATTAATTAATAAATTGTAAATTTAGAATAAAAATATAAATCCCATTACAATTATAACAAAACTATTTTATATCTAAAATCTATTTTTAATTTACGAGGTCAAATTTTATATATACATATACATTTAGATTGGAAAATTAGTTTTTAAAATAACAAATAAAAATAATAAAAGAAAACAATTTTCCAATAGCAAAAATATGATACAGAAACGATAATTTGAATTTTTTTAATATCTATTTTGAGGTTAGAAATACCTTATTCAGAATAATTATCCCTGAAGAATGTCACCAGATGAAAATTGAATGAATAAATTATTTTTACACGAGTTGAACATTATAATTTGCACTTCCGACAATTATTTGTCAAAATTCATTAAATTATCACATACATATTAATTAACACACGAACAATTAAATGACAAGTATGCACATGTACACGACAAAAAAACACTAATACTATTACGACAATGTTAAACGAATGTCAACTGCGATGTCAAAAACACGAGAGACAAAATTGATCTTGATCCGAAATGAGAAAAATCAGTATTATAGTTGATGATAATAATAATGATTTTTAATCTACTTTTAATCTTTTGAACTGTACTAGATTTTTTTTAATAAAAAATTTCATAAGGAAATTAAATTGAAGAGTTGATAAATAATATTTGTATTATTACACAATTTGTGTTTTATTATTAGAATTGAATAATATAGCACAATTTATTATTTTAGAAAAATATTTTGTTTGCACAAAATTGTTTACATTAAGATTAAGAGTTATTATTTGAAATTATTTTCAAATTAAATTTTCAATTTTTTTGAAAACATTCAAGGTATAATAATAAATTTAATTTATTTACATTGTTGTTTTTCTTTTTAATTGAAAAATATTTTAATATCAAAATATCAGGGATGGGTTGCAATAAATTGGAAGTTTTAGCTTAAGCTCGCCTCACATTCCAAAATAGAGGGTCTTGAAACAAGAGGGATTCTATTTATAAAACTTACGTATTTTACGTAAATTACAAAAAAAAATACGAAAAACACGACCCAACTCTGTGTTGCATACTTTTGCATAAGAGGAATTTACACAGTATTTTATTTGTATTATTTTTTATTTAAAAATAAGACAATGATTAATATTACATATTAAAATATATAGTGCACTTGTTATAAAATTGAATTATTAAAAAATGTTTATAAAATAAAATAAGAACTAGTTTTAACTAGTTTATTTTTCTAATAACTTAGAAAAAATAGACAATAACCACATTGTTTTCACACAGGTAAATTTTATATATATATATATATATATACATATTATTTTATTGCAAAAATTTTTTTTGGGAAAAATTAATTATTGTAAAATTCATTTTCGATTTAGAATTACAAAAAAAACATATGGAATAAATAGTAATTAAAATTAAAAAGGGAATAATAGTAATTATGTTATTAAAATTACCTTTAATTTTTTAATTTCTTCAATATAAAATATATGATCGAAGTGATAACATATATTTTATTATCGTTCTTTTATCTAGTTTTTATGATGATTACACGAAATTCTAAACTCAAATTAAAAAAAAAAAAAAGTGATGACAAATGTTAAATTCCCACGCACGATATTTGTGGGAAAAAATGATATAAAAAAAATGCAAATTTTAATTTTTTATGTTTTCTTTATTACTTTCGCATTATTTGAAAAATAATCTCTTAAAAATTTTTTCATCATGATAAATTTACTCTAATGCTTCTTTTTTAAAAAAAAATATTGTCTAATTTAAATTTAAAAATTATATTTAGCAATTAAATTATCTGATTTAAATATTAATTAAATTTGATTATTTCCAAATATTTTTTATTTTCAATAAAAAAGTTGTTATTTATTCAAAAAATTAATTTTTTAAAACAATTTTCTCCAATTTTATAATTTTGAAAATTAAATTAAATTTTTCCAATTCGAATTACGAAGCTGAAGTACGCAACGTTTATATAAACGATTTTTAAAGAAATAATTTTTTAAAATGAAAAATTCTATAATTTTTTGCCTAAAAAATATTTTTTTATAATTTGTTGATTAATGAAAACTTCAAGAAATATTTTTTAGGAAAAAAATTATAGAATTTTTCATTTTAAAAAATTATTTCTTTAAAAATCGTTTATATAAACGTTGCGTACTTCAGCTTCGTTTCGAATTCAAATGTTAATTATATTATTAAAAATTTTTTTTTTAAGTAAAACTTTGTAATAAGTAAATAAAAAAATAAATCTATAAAATCTGTTTTTCTTTTTTTAGGTGTAAAAAAAAATTCTTGCAATGAATTTTTATCCAAACGAATGTTTTATTTGCAAGACAAAAAAAAATCTACGACAATGTACACGATGTCAAATGATTTCATATTGTGGCAAAAAACATCAGGATGAACATACAAATCATAAAGAATTATGTAAAGCAATTGTTGATCAAACAAAAATAATGAAAGTCATTCATCTTTATGAAAAATTTCATAAATCAAATATCAATGATTGGTGTAAAATGAAAGAAAATTTTCATCAAATATTTGAAAATAAACTTGGACGTTCATTATCATTGAATGAAATTCAAATGTTATATTTTCCACGTTCATGTTTTATTTGTCATCAATCGAAACAAGAATTACTCATTAATTGTCCAAATTGTCCATCATTAAGTTATTGCAATGAACATAAAGATTTACGTCAACAACATATTAATGAATGTGGTATTTTAAGTCGTACACAAAATTTTGATTCAAAAAAAATTAAAATTCATGAAATTTTAAAAATTGCACAATTAATTGTTGAACGTATTTTTTTCGATGACAATAATAAAATGCCAAATCAACCAAAATCAATGGCACAATTATTACAACATTATCCAAAACCAACAATTGATATAAATGAATTGACAAAAATTTCCATCTCTGATATATTAACATATCCATTGACAATATATAATGGATTTTATAAATTAAAATTTATAACAATGGAAAAATTGACAATTTTTTTACATCAACAATTACAAGAAATAAATGAAATATTATGGGAAATTATTTTACATCTTATGCAAGATTTAAAAATATTACAAATTATTATTCACGGCTCGAATGATAATGTGAAAATTATTGACACATGCAATAATTGTAAGAGAAATAATAAAAAATTAATAATAATAACAATGAAGAATTATGAAAAATCATTAATTATATCTGATGTGATTGTTAATTTTTGTTTTGACAATCAACAAGACACGTCGATAAAAATGAAACGTATGGAAAAAATTGATGAAAATAATATTAATCTTTATCAATTATCTAAATGTCCAATTATTTATTCTGGTTATAAAGAAATTGAGATAATTCGCAAAAATTTAGAAATTGATTTATCAAAAATTATTATTCATTATGATGGTGTAAATAAATTTTGTAGTTTACAACAAAGACGCGATTGTCGAACGGAATTAAATTATGTGATTAATTCGAATATGTTAATATTTCAATATACACAAAATTCTCACGATAATACAAATTTAGTGAAGAAATATAGAGATGAATTTTTGAATGATATGAAAACAATGGAAATTATTGAAAATAAAGAAATTAAAGAAAAAATCACAAATTCACCAAATGATGAATTGAATTTAAAAGAAAATAAAATTGACAAAAAATTAACAATTGATAGTGAAAATAAAACAAAAGTAATTTTAATGAGAAAAACTGATGCAATACATTTATCAATAAATGAAAATAAAAAAATTGTTTCATTAACAGAAAAAAAAATGGAAATTTCATTAGAAAAGATTGATTTAGCAATAATGAAAAAATTATCAAAAAAAACTGAAGATCAGAAAGTAAATCAAATACAAAATACACCTGAGAATTTATTAAAAATGAGGAATATCATTCTTCTTCATTTATTCAATGAAAAAAAATTAGCAACACAAAATTCATTAAAGGAAAATAAATTACAAACATCAATATTTGAAAATAATGTTGAAAATTCAAATCCAAGCAATAGTGAAAATTTATTGAATGAAAAGAAAATTGAAAATTCATCAAATGAGAAAAATATGTTAGAATTAATTTTCAATCATGATGATTTGAATTATTATGAAATTGATTCTTGTCAGGTTTGTCATTTATCACGTGATTGTGTACCGTGTACACGTTGTAAAATAATTTCCTATTGTAGTGATAGTCATCGACGTGAACATTGGACGAAGCATAAGGATTTTTGTAAAGTTATATTGGGAATGCTAAAAGAAAGCGGTGGTACGACACTTTATGATAAATCAAAAACAAATTATATGGATGCATGGATTAAGATAAAAGTGAATTTTCTCGTTAAAGCACAAACAAAACTTGTCAGACAACTTTTCGATTATGAAAAGCAAGTGATACTTTTTCCACGAACATGTTTCATTTGTCACGAGAGCGATAGAAGTATTTTGAAAACATGCGAATGTGGAGTAAGTGTTTTTTTTTTTTTTTTTTTTACAAATTTTGACAAATTATTATTTTAATAAATTTTCTTTTTATTTTCAGACAAGTCTCTGTAAACAACATAAAAATAATTCAACGCATAAAAAAATATGTTCCGATCTTCAAACAGCTGTAAAATTTGAAAAAATGCAAAAACTTTTACGTCAATATCCAAAACAAAATTATTATTTGTCACGATTGCCAGAAAATGCCATGGAAAATATATTGATTAAAAATAAAATTAAAAAATTACCAACTGGAATGACGGCATTTATTGAATCAAATTCTATTAAAGAAATTGGACTATCAATTTATGGAGAAAATGATAAATTTAAAAAATGTTTAATCACAGAATATTTTTCACGACCATTAACAGCACTTTATGCCATTGAAAAACTTAATATGCCTGTGAAAAAATCATTAATTATTCATATTATCGGTGCAAGTAAAAATGATCTTTTATATAATTCTTATTGGGAAATTCTCTTACATTGGCTAATTGATTTAAAGGAAATAAAAATTCATTTTTTTGGACCGAAATTTGATGGAAATTATTGTATAAATAATGAATTATGCAATTCCTGTAAAGCAATGGATAAAAAATCATTTCAAATTTATTGTTATTCTATGAATTATCATGAGTCTTTAAACAATAAATCAATAGTAACGAAACCGGATATTATTTTTGGTTTTAATTTAAATTTACACGAGAGCGATTATGGAATTTACGAATGTAAATGGAAGGAGACGTTTTGTGTTTTAAAAAATTATATCAATATTCCTTTTATAATGACATCAGAAACTGAAAGACGAGGACAAAAAGATCATGAAAAATTATGTTCATTTCTTGAAAAATCAGTGATTTATGATTTTTTCCAAGAAAATCCCTTTGCTTCGTCAATAATGATGCGTGATTTTGAAACTGAACAATTGAAAAATCCAAATAAATTTCTTCTCATCTATAAACAATTTTACAAAACGCCAAATAAATCTGCAATAAGTTTAGAGACAAAAAATGAATCGTTTAAACAAGAATCGGAAATTTTAAATAAAAATTTGATTACAAAAAATGCAACACAAATGCTTACAGTTGGCGAATTGGAAAAAATACACGAAAAACAAATGGAAGAAGAGAAAGTAACAATGGAAAAATTCAACGAATCATTGATGCAAACGGAAATTAATTCAGAACATTTAATTAAAAAAACAAAACAAATAAACGAACAAATTGAAAATTTGCCAAAAAGTCAAATAGAAATAGAAATGAAAAAATCTCAAGAAACAAATGAAAAACTAAATATTAAATTATCAGAAAATAAATTAAAATCGCAAGTAATTACAAAGAAAGAAGAAGAGGAAAAAGATGATTTGAAAAATTTCAAAACCGACGCATTTATTGAAGAAAAAAAAAATTTTTCTGAGAATTCATTAGAAAAATTAAATACATCTACAACTAAAACGATTTCAATGGACAGTTTAATGAATACTATTGAGGAATTGAATCAAAGTTCATATATACAAAGAAAAGAAGAAGCCAAAAGACAAGTAGAGTTTCTAAGAGAAAGTTTTATTTTTATACATGAAGAAACTTTAAAAATGAAACAAGAAAATTTACGTCTTCGTGAGGAAAATAAATTACTTATCGATATACGCAGTGAAATTGAGGAAACTCTTAAAAAATTACTCGAGAAAAAAAATTGTCAAACCTGTGATAATTGTCAGAAATAAGTTGTAGAACATATTTAAAAAAAAAAAAAAGAAATTGATTCTTAATTATTTTAAGAAAACTCATCTAATTTATCTTCAAGAGTCATCAATATTTTGTAAGATTTTTGAATTTAGAAAAAAAAAATATTTAATATGAAACTTCTTTTTGTATTATAAAATATCGTTTGTTTTTTTCATATTTCATTGAGAAGTAAGAAGAAAAATTACTAATTTTATAAATTTCTTCTACAAATTATTTTTTTCTATTTGAAAAATATTTTACAAAAATCCAAAGGGATTTTTAATTTATTTTAGTATATTTAATTAAGTAAATTACAAAAATTATTTTTAAATAATTTTTCTTTTCGCACAAAAAATTATTTTTTCCTATATTTTTTTTCAAAAACATTGCATTTGAAGAAAAATATCGATTTACAATTAACTTGATACATTTTCCATATTTTTGAATGTAGCCAAAGTTAAAACTTGTATATATTTTGTGAGTTTAATTTAGTTTTTTTCTTTTCTTTAGAAAATAAGAGATTTATACAGTTTATATTATAAAATACACAGCAATATATATAAAAAAAAAAAATATTTTGTATTAAAAAAAAAAAATTCTACATTAAATATATTTTGTACAATAAAAGAAAGAAAATGAAATAAATTTATACTATAATAAAAAGATAAAATTTTATTTTATTGACATTTTAGAACTTTTTAAAAGTACAAAATGAAGAAAATAAATTTAATCTAATTTAGAACTATTAAAATTAAAATTTTAAATAAAATTCGTTTTTCTAAAAAAAAAATTGTAATATTTTATTTTTTTATTTATATATAATTTTAAATATTTAAATAATATTTAAATAATATTTAATTATAATTATTTAAAATATTTTATTTTTAATGTAAATTCTACGTATTTATTTTTTAATAAAATTTTTTTTTTTTTTGGGTGAATTAATATTAATTTTAACATTAATAAATTAAATTTTTTTTTTATATAATTTTTTTTTTATTATAAAAAATGAAGAAAAAATGCCGATAAAAATTACTGCGCAAACTCGCACATTAACGTTTTGTGTATGAGAGAGAAAAGTCAAGGAAAAATGTGTTTTAACCGCTTTAAAAGAAAGTGAAATAATTACTAATTAAATTTACATAATTAAAAAGTATGTTCTGTCACTATTGATTATTGATTTCTCACGTGTAAACAAGTGTTTTATAACTTTTAAAAAAGACAATTTCATCTATATAGATTGCGGAAAGCCATGCACAACATAACCTATAAATTTACATTATTTACGAGAATTAATGTATATTAATATTTATAAACAACATTCCAGAATATAATAATAAGCGCGGGTAAGTGAATCATTGATTTAGTTTATAATATTTATAAAATGCTTATTTTTAATTTAAAATTAAAAAATTAAGTTTCATTTTTTATATATAATTATAAAAGCACAGTAAAAAGTACATTTTAAATTCAACAATACGTCGTTTTTCGAATATTTTATAATTTTTTTTTTACACAACTAAAATAATATGCAAATTAGGTATTTCAAAAATTGAATTTTAAAAAATTAATTACAGAAAGATTTAAGTTAATTTTTTTCGCGTTATTAAAATTTTATTCAATATTTTACGAAGCTGAAATACGCAACGTTTATGAGAAACGATTTTTAAAGAAATAATTTTTAAAATGAATAATTCTATAATTCTTTGCCTAAAAAATATTTCTTGTAGTTTTCATTAATCAACAAATTATAAAAAAATATTTTTTAGGAAAAAAATTATAAAATTTTTCATTTTATAAATTATTACTTTAAAAATCGTACGTTGCGTACTTCAGCTTCGTAATATTTTTTTAAAGCAAAAAGAAAATATTTAAATACATAAACGGGTTTTAAATAAACCCTTTCGTTATAAAAGTACTTAAATAAAAAAAAATTAATAACAATTATTATTATAAAAGTTTTGAAAATATTTTTAAATATCTAAAACTAAATAATAATATATATTATATTATTTTAGATATAAAAAAAAACCGCCCCGAGAGACGAGACAAAAATAAAATTATTAAACCTAATAAAATAAAAAGAGAAAAAAAAATGTATTTCTATCCAAACGAATGTTACGTTTGTGAGGCAACGGATTCATTGAAACAATGTGGTAGTTGTAAAATGGTCTCATATTGCGGTGAGCCACATCAAAAAGTCGATTGGAAAAATCATAAAACATTTTGCCGTGCTATTTCCACTTTATTGAAAAAAAATCATCAATCACATTTATTTGAGGGACTTAAAGGTTTATCGCGTCACAAATGGATGGACGAAAGTAAAAATATGTGGCCAGAAATTATTTTACTTTTAAATCGTTCATTCTTTCCAAATGAAGAGGAAATGTTACAATTTCCACGCGTTTGTTTCATATGTTTTGAGGCACGACAAAATTTATTGAAAAATTGTCCCAATTGTCCATTCGCAAGTTTTTGCAAGGAACATCCAACAAGTCCAATACACGATAAAAATTGTCACGAGATAAAAATGGTATGAAAAACTTAATTAATTATATCGGAAATTTTTTTTTTTTATGAAAAGAATTAACATTTTTTAATCCCAAAATTTTATTATAGAAAAAGAAAAATTTTAATTTCAAAATTATTTCAATGATTTTATTGATTATTTGAAGATAACTTAATATTTCAAGATAATTTCAAGATATTTTCAAGAAAAAGTTAATTTTTAATTATTTGATTAATTTATTTTCTCTATTATTTCTAAATAGAAAATTATATAATAATAAAATGCTTGGTCTGTCCTTCTGTCCTAACTTGAAGTTGGTCAAAAAATTTTTTGGAAAACATTTTTTAAATTTAATTGAATTTTCAAAAGATTTAAAATTGAGATTTTAGAAATTAATTGAACTTCAAGTGATTTTAATTAAAATTTTATATGATTTCACTAAAAAATTTATTAGAAATTACAGAAAAAATACAATAATTTAATAATCATTTTTTAATTGAAAACTGGTTTCAGGTAGTTGAATTTTCAAAGAATATTATAAAAATATTTTAAAATAATTGAATTCCCTTAGAGTTATAATTGAAATTATTAAATTTCAAAAAATTTTCGATGGAAAATTTTAGAAATAATTAAATTTTAAATGCTTTTAAATTCAAATTATTGAAAATTCAATTAATTTTGAATTCAAATTTTTTAGAATAATAATAATTTAATTTAAGTTCATTTTTTATTGAAAATTTGGATAATTAATTTTGAATGGAAATTTTAGAAAATAATTGAAGAATTTTATTTCATTTTAAATTGAAAACTACGAAAATAATTGAATTTTAAAAGATTTTGAATTAAAAATTTGGAAAGTAATTGAATTTTCTTTGATTTTGAATTAAAAATTTGGAAAGTAATTGAATTTTCTTTGATTTTGAATTAAAATTTTGGGAAATAATTGAATTTTAGTTGATTTTGGAATTGAAATTTCGGAAAATAATTAAATTTCAATTAAAATTTTGGATAATAATTCATTTTTAGTTGATTTTTTATTGAAAATTTTAATAATTAATTTTGAATTGAAATTTTAGAAAATAATTAAATTTTATTTGATTTTAAATTTAGAAAATAATTGAATTTTAGTTGATTTTGAATTGAAAATTTTGAAAATAATTGAATTTTCTTTGATTTTGAATTAAAATTTTGGGAAATAATTGAATTTTAATTGAAATTTTTGAATAATAATTTAATTTAAGTTCATTTTTTATTGAAAATTTGGATAATTAATTTTGAATAGAAATTTTAGAAAATAATTGAAGAATTTTATTTCATTTTAAATTGAAAACTACGAAAATAATTGAATTTTAAAAGATTTTGAATTAAAAATTTTAAAAAATAATTGAATTTCAATTAAAATTTTAGAAAATAATTGAATTTTAGTTAATTTTCAATTGAAATTTTGGAAAATAATTGAATTTTAGTTGATTTTGAATTGAAAATTTTTAAAATAATTGAATTTTAATTGAAATTTTAGAAAATAATTGAATTTTCTTTGATTTTGAATTAAAATTTTGGGAAATAATTGAATTTTAGTTGATTTTGGAATTGAAATTTTGGAATATAATTGAATTTTTGTTAATTTTCAATAGATAAATTTGGAAAATATTTGAATTTTAGTTGATTTTAAATTAAAATTTCGAATAATAATTGAATTTTATGTGATTTTAAATTGAAAATTTGGAAAATAATTGGATTTTAAAAAATTTTGAATTAAAAATTTTAAAAAATAATTGAATTTCAATTAAAATTTTAGAAAATAATTGAATTTTAGTTAATTTTCAATTGAAATTTTGGAAAATAATTGAATTTTAGTTGATTTTGAATTGAAAATTTTTAAAATAATTGAATTTTAATTGAAATTTTAGAAAATAATTGAATTTTCTTTGATTTTGAATTAAAATTTTGGGAAATAATTGAATTTTAGTTGATTTTGGAATTGAAATTTTGGAATATAATTGAATTTTTGTTAATTTTCAATAGATAAATTTGGAAAATATTTGAATTTTAGTTGATTTTAAATTAAAATTTCGAATAATAATTGAATTTTATGTGATTTTAAATTGAAAATTTGGAAAATAATTGGATTTTAAAAAATTTTGAATTAAAAATTTGGAAAATAATTGAATTGTCTTGGATTTTGAATTGAAATTTTGAAAAATAATTAAATTTCAATTACAATTTTAAATAATAATTCAATTTTAGTTGATTTTTGATAATTAATTTTGAAATGAAATTTTAGAAAATAATTTTATTTTATTTGAATTTAAATTGAAAATTTGGAAAATAAGTGAATTTTAGTTGATTTTGAATGGAAATTTTGGGTAATAATTGAATGTCATTTGATTTTAAATTGAAAATTTGGAAAATAATTGAATTTTAAAAGACTTTGAATTTAAAATTTAATAATTTGATAATTAATAATCTGAGGCCTATAAACATATAATTTTTATTTTTATCATTTAATATGGAATAATATTCTAATAAATTTAAATAATTATTGATAATATTAATTTTTAATTTCTCTATAACAAATAATGAAACAGTCAATTTGACGCGCTTGCGCGCGTTTAATATTGCTAGTTAAATATAAAACTTTAATTCTATAAATTTTTATATTTTAAATTTATTTATAAATTTATTTATAAATTTATTTATAAATTTATTTATAAATTTATTTATAAATTTATTTATAAATTTGTGAAATAATAAAACATTTTTTTTTTCATTTCTTGATAAAATAAAAATTTCAGGTACACGACAAAAAAGTTCTCGTCGTACCATCCGAAGAACGAATACAATTAAATATTCTTGTTGCATCGTTAAAAAAATCCGACAAACCACCACTATCAATGGAAGATCTCATGGAACAACAATTTGGCAAACAAACAGAAATCGAGGAGAATGTAAAATATTATGTATCAGAAGCAATGAGCGTGCCATTAACGCTCTATAATGCATTTCAAAAATTAAATCAACCATTACAATCAGAAATTGTTGTACACGTTCAAGGTGTTGCCAATGTTCATGTTTTTGTACAATCATGGGAATCAATTTTACATCTAATGCCACACATCATATCATTGACAATTGTATTTATTGATAGTAAACAAAATTCCTGTACAAATGTCACATTATGCAATAAATGTGTAATGGGTAAAAAAAAATTAATTGTCGAAGTACCAACATTGCCATATGTGAAATATGTAAAGAAAAAATCATGTCGTAAACCAAATTTATTGGCAATGTTTATGATGGATTTATATTATTGTACACGCGATCAATTTCGTATGTGGCATGAGAATCTTGATTATTGGAATACATCATCATGTCCAATTGTCATTGCCTATAAGGGTAATGTTGAGAGATTTGTCATTGAAAATTTACATCCATATATTTGTAATTCATCATTTTATTATATGGGATTAAATAGTTTTTCACCACTTTATCCATGTTTAAATCCATATGATTGGACGTGTTGTAAAAATTCAATGAATTTAATAATTGCAAAAAGTCCACGTGAATCAAAAACAACAACAACAACAACGGGAGCTTTAATGATGGATGGAACATCATTGGAAAAATATCAAGAAGAAGACGATATTGATGATCCTGATAATTCAATTGAATGGAAAAAACGTTTATGGAGAAGATCATTTTATCATAGTGTTTGTTATGTTTGTCAATCAATGAATCCAATGTTGGCATGTAAAAAATGTAAAATGATATTTTACTGTGGTGAAAATCATCAACGTGTTCATTGGCCATATCATAAAATGATTTGTCGTGCAATATTGGGAATGTTAAATGAAACTGGTGCAACAAGTGTTTTTGATAAATTGCCAATTGATAATGATGCATTATGGTTAAAGGGTAAATTTGATTTATTAAAAAAGACAGAATTAAAAATTGGCAAAGAACTTTTTGATGGTGAACGTGAAATGTTTTTATTTCCAAAAACATGTTTCATTTGTCATATCAATGATTCGAGTATTTTGAAGAATTGCAAATGTGGGGTAAGAAGATATTTTAAAAAATTTCATTCTTTTATAGAATTTTTTGAAAATTTTTTTTCTACCATTCTCTTTCTTTTATTTTTAAAAATCGAATTTTAATAGCAATAATTTTGAAAAATTAAAATATTTCTGCTAAATATCAATTTGATTACATCAAAATTTGTTAATTTATTAAATAAGTTTTGATAATTAAAATTTCTGCTAAATAAAAAACTGGTTAAATAAAAATTCAGTTAATTAAAAAATTTTGTTACGTAAAAATTCTGCTAAATAAAAATTTGGTTACATAAAAATTAAGATAAATAAAAATTCTGTTCATTACGATTTCTGCTAAATAAAAATTCGGTAAAATAAAAATTTAGTTAATTAAAAATTCGGTTAAATAATAATTTCGATTAGACGAAAATTCGGCTAAATGCAAAATTTGGTTACATAAAAATTATGATAAATAAAAATTCTGTTAATTACAATTTCTGCTAAATAAAAATTCGACTGAATGCAAAATTCGGTTAAATGATAAATTCGATTAAACAAAAATTCGTCTAAATGAAAATTAAATCTATAGTTAAAAATTCAATTAAACAAAAATTCTGCTAAACAATAAATTCGATTAAATAAAAATTTGGCTAAATGAAAATTTGGTTCAGTTAAAAATTCGATAAAACAAAAATTATGCATAATAAAAATTTGGAGTCATAGAAATTCAGCTGTGTTCAAAATTCGGTTAAATAATAAATTCGATTAAACAAAAAATCTGCTAAATGAAAATTTGGTTACATAAAAATTAAGATAAATAAAAATTCTGTTAATTACAATTTCTGCTAAATAAAAATTCGACTGAATGAAAATTCTGTTAAATAATAAATTCGATTAAACAAAAATTCGTCTAAATAAAAATTTAATCTAGTTAAAAATTCAATTAAACAAAAATTCTGCTAAATAATAAATTCGATTAAACATAAATTTGGCTAAATAAAAATTTGGTTCAGTTAAAAATTCAATAAAACAAAAATTCTGCATAATAAAAATTTGGCATTATAGAAATTTAGATTTGTTAAAAATTCGATTAAACAAAAAATCTGCTAAATGAAAATTTGGTTACATAAAAATTAAGATGAATAAAAATTCTGTTAATTACAATTTCTGCTAAATTAAAAATTCGACTGAATGAAAATTCGGTTAAATAATAAATTCGATTTAACAAAAATTCGTCTGAATGAAAATTTAATCTATAGTTTAAAATTCAATTAAACAAAAATTCTGCTAAATAATAAATTCGATTTAACAAAAATTTGGTTTAGTTAAAAATTCGATAAAACAAAAATTCTGCATAATAAAAATTTGGCTTCATAGAAATTTAGATTTATTAAAAATTCGGTTAAATAATAAATTCGATTAAACAAAAAATCTGCTAAATAAAAATTAGGTAAAATGAAAATTTGGTTGTATAATAATTTCGATTAAACAAAAATTCGGCTAAATAAAAATTTTGTAAATTAAAAATTTGATTAAAGAATAATTTCGATTAAACAAAAATTCTGCTTAATAAAAATGCGGTTAAATGAAAATTTGGTTAATTAAAAATTCGGCTTAATGAGTATTTGGTTAAATAATTTCTAATTTCGATTAAATAATAATTATGTTAAATAAAAAATTTGCTGAAATAAAAATTTGCTTTACTAAAATATATTTTTTTAAATATATAAATATTTATAATGAATGAAGTTAATAATAAGTAATTAATTTATCATAAAAAATAATGTTTCTCTTTTTTTTTATTTACAGATAAGTTTCTGCAAAATTCACATGAGAAATGCAAATCACAAGGAGAATTGTAAAGATTTTTCACTATCAAGAAAATTAATGTTAATCCTTGAGCCACGTGTAATGCATCTTGATGTTAAAGTATTATCAAAAAAAAGTAATAATTTTCCCGAGAAAATTGAGGATTTCATTAGAAATTATTTAAAATTTAATAATGAAGATTTTGGTATACCAAATATACAAAATATTTTACTCTCTGATTATTTATCGCGTACATTAACATTTCTCTATTGTGCCGAATGTTTAATGGATCCATGTTATTTTGAAAATGATTCATTAGTAATACATGTGATTGGTGCAACAATGCGTGAAAAATATGAAGCTGTATTTTGGAAATTTATTCTCTATTGGTTTGATCATATGAAAAATTTAAAAATTATTTTTATTGGACCAGAAGTTGAAACAAAAATACCACCCACACAACAAACGCTACTTGTACGTTTTGATTTTTCTTCAATTGCTTATATGCGTTATCAAAATTTGGAAATAAAATCCTATACAATGAAATATGAAGATTATTATCGTCATCAAGAATTTATTGTACCGGATATTGTTATTGGATTTAATTTAAATATTCATGAAAGTGATGCAAATACATGGGATGAAGCGGCTAAATGTTTAACAGATATTAATTGTTATTTTATAATGACAGCCAAAAGTAAAGCGCGTTCATTTAAAGATGATAATTCAATGGAGGCGATTTTAGATAAAATTGATTATTATACATTAAATTATGGCAATGGATTAAATCCATACGCGAGTCTTATTCCTGAACGTGATTATGAGACAGAGGGTCTTTGTTATTCGAATAAAGCAATTACATTTTGTACAATGTTTGAAAAACGTTATCGACCATCGGGCAAAAGTCTCGCCGAATTGAAAATTGAAATGGTAGCGAGTCAAAAGAGATTGGAGGCAATGTTACGCGATCAAAAGAAAGCTGAAATAATGCCAGAAGATAGTCCTATGAAGAAAAACTGCGAAGAATTGAATGCGTTAGTAAAATGTTTGAATGAGGAAAAATTACCTCAACTTGAGGCATTATTTGAAATGGAGGAAAAAATTGAATTAGTTACAGAAGTAGAGAAAAAATTATCGGAAATTAAACTTTCTATTGAAAAAGACGATAAAAATTGTGATATTGAAAATTCTATTGAAAATAATAACATATCAATTTCAAGTCAATTAGAAGAGAATTCTGATAATGAAATAAATGATAAAAATCTCGAACAAGAATTACAGGCAGAGATTTTGGAAATACAAAGAAAATTTGAAAGAAAAATGCCCGAAACACAAAATGAAAAATTTGATCGTAAAATACGTAAAGCAATGCGTAGAATTGGAAAATTAGATTTAAAAGATGAACAAAAAGAAAATACACTGAATGGAGAAAATTTTGAAACAAATAAAATAGATGACAAAGACGAAGAAAATGAAGAGTTTGAAGAAAAAATAGATGAAACTGAAAATGAAAATGGAAAATTAAAATATGTTAACGAAAGAACAATAGAAAAAGAAAATTTAGAAAACATAAATGAAGAGAAAGAAGAGACAATAAAAGATGATAAAGAACGAAAAATAAAAATAGAAGATGAACGAAAATTAAATGTAGAAAAATTAATAGAAGAGAAGGAAGAGAAAGAAGGAAAAATAAAAGAAGAAACAGAAGAGAAAAAGGTGAAAGAAGAAAAAATTAAAGGGGAAAATGAAGAGAAAGAGGGAAAGATAAAGGTAGAAACGGAAGAGAAAGAAGAAACTGAAAATGAAGAAGAAAAATTAAAAGACGATAAAGAAAGAAAATTAAAAAAATATGATGCTGATAAACGGAAATTAAATGTAAAAGAAGAGATTAAAGAAAGTTTAATAAAAGAAGAAACTGAAGATGCAGATGGAAAATTAAAAGATGATAATGAAAGAAAAATAAAAAAAGAAGAAGAACGAAAATTAAATGTAGAGGATAAAGAAGGAAAAATAAAAGAGGAAACGAAAGATGACAAAGAAAAATTAATAAAAAATATGGAAGAGAAAGAAGAAAAAATTAAAGAAGAAGTGGAGGAAGAAATAGAAACAAAAGAAATACCGAAAGGAAGAGAAGATAAAGAAGGAAAATTAAAAGAAGTAAAGGATGAGGTAAAAATAAAAGTAAAAGAAGAAAAAGAAGGAGAAAAAAATGAAAATAATACAAGTGTAAAAGAAGAAGAAAAAAATAAAGAAAAAATGAAAGCAGAACCAGAAAAAGAAGAAACAAAACAAGAGAAGCCGCAAACAGAAAATTCTTCAATTGTCACTACAAATTCAAAATACGAGAAAAAATTGAAAATCGAAGCACAAAATGGAATAATTGTCGTTGAAGGTATAAAAATTGAAAAAAGACCAAAACAAGAATTAGAAATAAAGCAAAAAACTGAAAATTATTCTCTTGTCTCTTCCACTTTAAAAAATGAAGACAAACCAAAAGTGGATGAAAAATTAGAAGTCAAGGAAATTCTCGAAATTGAAAAGAAATCAGAGAAAAAATTGCAAATTGTCAAGAAATCAGAAATTACAAATAAATTAGAAACTAATGAAAAATCGAAAATCGAAAAAAATGAAACAACTTCTGTTGAAAATATCAAAATAAACGAAAATAAAAATAAAAAGAAGGAAGAAAAACAAAAGGGAAAATCAATAAAAGATGAACCAAATTCATCGAATCAAAATGTCACCAATAATTTGGATAATATTGAAAATATAAAAGCAAAAGTAACAAAAAAATCCCCTGACGAAGCAAAAGCCGAAGAAAAAGTAGAAACACCAAAAGTTAAAAATGACGTGACAAAAAGCAAGAAATCGAAAAATAAAAAACAATCCAAACCAGAAACAAAGGAAAATGAGGTAACCAACAATGAAAATATTGAGACAACAATTAAACAAGAATCCAATAAACCAAAATCAGAACCTACTCCAATTGAGAGTAAAAAAACAAAAAATAAAAAACAATCAAAAATTGATATTAAAGATAAAGAAATACCTATTGAAATTGAAAAACAAGAAAATTCCAAAACACCGGAAAATAATAGTCAAAATATAAATAATAAAAAATCGAAAAATAAAAAATCCAAAAACAATTCCAAGGAAATAATTGACGAAGAAGATGCAAGCGGAGTGAAAGAAATGCCAAAAATAGAAAATGCAGGCGGTAGTAAAAAATCAAAAAATAAAAAACAATTAAAAACAGAAAAAGAAACAATAACAGTCGAAAGTAATGATAAATTAGAAAATAAAAAAGAAATTGATAAAAAAGTTGAAAATAATACAAATGATAAAAATGAATCGAAAAAATCAAAAAAACAACAAAAAATTGATGCAAAAAAAACATTGGCAGAGAATAGTGAAAAAATTTCAGAAAAATTGAAAAATGAAAATATCAAAAAATCGAAACAACAAAAAAATCATACAAAATGTGAAAATGCAATGGAAAATGCTCAACAAATTGAAAATACTCTTTTAAGAGAAAGAAATAAACTTTTAGAAGAACATTTATTTCTAATGCGTGAAAATGAGAAATTAAAATTAGAAAATTCACGACTAAGAGAAGAAAGTGAGAGACTGAAAAAAGAGAAGAATGAAATTATCAATAATAATGATGATGACGATGACAACGTTAATTAAGTAACGATTTAATGCATAAGTAAGCATTGTGATTTCTACTTTTATAATACAATATAATATATTATAAATGTATAATATAATATCAGGAAATAATTTATCAATAAATGTGATAATTATATTTTTTTAATTTCAAATAAAAAAAAAAATATAATATTATAATATAATTGCGAATTTATAATGTTAAGTTGAAAAAAAAAAAAAAAAAAATTCTACAAATATTATTTATAATGAATTTCAAATTGTGATTAATTCTGTGTAATTATATTTTATATATAAATCATCTTTTTGTATTTTTAAATGACGACACATAATTTGTGAAGATTTTATTTGTAAATATTATTTATAATTAATATAATAATTTATAATTAATATAATATACAATAACAATTATTGTATGAATCGAAATTTATTTTTTTCAATTGTGTGCTGAATGAAATAATAAAATAATTAATTTTAAAAGTATTGTTTATTTCAAAAATTCAATATTTTTGGAAATCAAGTTATCGAATTAAAAAGGGAGAATAATGGGGGGCTAATAACATAAATAATATTACGGTGAAATTATTTTTTTTTTATAATTTCCATTCTATTTTTTAATATTGTTTAGAAAAAAAAAAAATTTTTAATTAATAAATATTTTTAATTCAACATAAAATAGAAAATAAAAATCTAAAATAATTGTTAATAATGAAGGAATTTCATTTTTATAGTTATCAACAAAGTCTGGGATTTCCCCGCTTTTATATTAAAAAAACTTTTTATTTAAAAAAAAAAAAAAAAAAAAAAAATGACAGGGTTGTGTAGTTACAGAACATAATTTGAATTTTGGACACTTTTGGAAACGTAAAAAAAAAACCTACTATCGCAAAGAGTGTGAAATCTATTATTATATTGTTAATGAGTCGGTATTTGACCGCCAACCTAGTCAGTCCTATAAGATATATAAAAGTGAGGATTAACCTCGCTAGGCTTGATAATAAAGTGCTTTGAACTTAATATACTATCATCTAGTAAAACAGAAAAGGAATTTTCTTTTTAATCAGTGTACGTTTATCTGTTATCAATTGTGGCCGAAACTGAATTTGTTTTAATATAGTGACGCTCATTCAAATGGTACATATATGCAGTGTATTTCGCTACAAAACTGAAAACATTCACATCTTGGAAATTATATATATTTACTCTGGAAATTTTGGATATACAACAAGGCAGTTTTTTTTTGGATTTTGGAAATAATTATATGAAATACTTCTCTGCAACTAGTTTGAATCTTGGAGATATTTACCATTACTGTTATTTTAACAAAATTCAAGGTTGTTTATTAAACTCTTGTTGGCTATAAGGTATTGTCTCTCCTTTCTATTTACTTTTCACACTCTTCACAAAACAATTCTCCTTGGGCCGTTCTTGACTTTTATAAAGATGAGTTAGAACTAAAATTTTCAATAACTATTATAAATTCACTTGGTTTATTATACACACTATTTTGAAATTTTATTTTTAATTTTTATTTAATTACACCACAATATCCATTTATTATCGCTGTATAGTCTACGTAGTGCGACCCAGGAGAAAAATTTATTTTATATTTTTTTTACAAGTTACACTTTTATAATACTCTATTTATATGTTATGTTATCATGTTCCCTGATTAACGTGTATTTTTGAATTTGAACTCGTCAATCGAGACCGCTCTGAACATAAATTCTGCCAGTTTTTCTTATTTTTATAGATCGAGATGGATTTTCCTCGAGAAAATAATCAAAATCGATCTTCTTCCTCCAGTCTGGATCATCGGAGCAGTGGCATCATTCCACACTCGACATCTCGTGGCAGATCACTACGCAGGGGTGACCCAAACGTGCTCCCCAAACCGGGATATTCTTCTGCCCCAAAATCAATCTCAGAAACTCCAAACTCTATTTTGATCCCAGGAAAAAGATCACATGGACCTACTTCTCCTTCCCTTTCTACGGGTTGCATAAGTCCACAAATTAAAAAACCTAAGACTCCTACTTCAATAAATCTACCCCCCGTTCCCTTCCTCCTTCAGAATCAATTGGTTTCCTCAGAATGCTCCATTTATTCTTCAGCTAATAACAACGACCTCCCACTTACTTCTTCTGACATACCTTCCAGCAATAATAATTTTAGTCCCCCCCAACAGTCTCCACCTTCCAAATCTAATTCTGATGATGTATCCTTTCCTTACGAACTCATATGGTACAATGACTCTCTCTCTCACGAAGCCAGATTTGACGAAAAATCTCCGGAACCCTTCAAAATCCTAATCGAATCTTCTTCGCCAGAGAGGAATCTAGGCAAATATAATCGGGTAGCCTTCGCTGAATATCTAGAGGGTATAGTTAGTGATCCCCTTCGCATCATTGTAGCTAATGGGAAAAATCAAATCATAGTCACTTCCTCGACTTGGAACTTGGCTAATTTGCTTCTCAATAACCCCGATTTACCAAATAAAGGATATAAATCATACATCCCGCAATCCCTAGTCAGTAGGAAGACGTTAATCAACAATGTTGATGTTGATCTATCTCCACTGGAAATCAGTAATAAAATTGGTCCTGATGAAACTATTGACTCCATCATTTCAATCCGTCGACGTACTAATCCAGATAACTCATTATCTGAACAAGTTGAGCTGACGTTCGCCGGTACCAATTTCCCTGATTCCATCTTGATCTCTCGATTCTCTTTTAAACTAATATTGGTAGTAACCCCCCCTAAGAGATGTTTTAAATGCCAGAGGTTCAGGCATTTTGCTTCGCAATGTAGATCTACCCATTCTACTTGCGAATTCTGCTCTGAACCTCATAACAAGAGGGAATGTCCTAATCTTAATCGATCCTCTCTTTGCTCGAATTGTCATGGTAAACATATGGCCTCAACCAAGGTTTGCCCAGACTATAAATATGAATTTTCTATCATGAAGACTAGACTTCTCAACAATGTCTCTTACGAGCAAGCAGATGCTATCCTGTTGGAGCAGGGCGTTGTTCGCCCGGGCTATCAGATCTTCTGGGAAGGTAATGTAGATCGGATTGAGCGGTGTGAGCAAACTGAGTTGTCTCACTCAGATCTCTTGGAGCGTGTGGAATCCACTGAATTAAATTCAAGGAATCTTCTGGGCGCGCCTGAGTCTGAAACTCATAGCTCTACTCTGCTTAATTCTGGTTCTGCTCCTTCTCTGTCCCAACCGGAAATTGCTAGGGAATATTATAATCCTGATATGTTTAGGGCGAGTGTCGATAACTCAGATGAATTATAAACTACTTTGAATTTTTACTTATTATTAGTTGTATTATATATTTATTTTATTTATTTGTTTATCTTTTTGTTTACTTGTATTTTTTCTTTTTCTTGTTTTTTCTTTGGATCGATTTACTTGAATTTTTGTTTTTATTTGGCTGTTGCCTTCTTTTAAAATATGACTCTTTTATCGAAAAGTTTTAATTTGATTCTTTGGAATTCTCGTAGTATAATACACAAGCGTCCGGAGTTGGAAACACTTCTCTGGAAACACAACCCGGATGTCATTTGTATTACGGAGACTTGGCTATCACAAAGAATTACATTTGAGTTGCCTGACTACATCACGGTACGACAGGATCGGGTTGATGGCAGAGGTGGTGGGGTTGCTATTCTCATTCGTAAAAGACTCTCTTTTCGGGTCTCCTTCTCTTCTCGTATTGCCGTGGGCAATTTTCATTTCGAAGTTGTCGCCATAATTCTCCATACGTTGTTCGGATCTACACAGATAATTTGTGCTTATGTTCCCCCTGGAGGTGATGTTGGTACAGCGGTATGGGATGACCTTTTTGAAAGACTCCCCTCCACTCACAACTTCATCTTTTGTGGGGATTTTAATGCCCATCACTCTTGCTGGGGTGAACAATTCAATGACATACGTGGTGCTTCTCTTCTCACCTTTACCCTCAATAGAGAATTCTTTCCCTCAAACACTACTACCCCTACTAGACACTCTGAACCAGGGGTTTCTTCTGGTAATCTTGACCTAATATTCTGCTCATCTGCTGTCTTGCAGAACTCCACCACATCTGTTTTGGAAGATGCCTACTCTTCGGATCATTTTCCGGTATCCCTTAGTGCTAGCATTGTCCCTACTCTGATTCCACCTGCAGTTTGTAGACTGAATCTGAAAAACCTTAACTGGACAGAATTTAGATCTCTTCTTGAGTTGGACGTTCTTGAGCTTTCAGCATATCTTTCCTCTGAAATTTCTTTGCCCGAGCTTTATGATCGGTTTCTTAATTCTATCAAGAAATGCATTCTGGTCGCTGGTGCTTTTTTTCCATCTCGCAACTCTCTTCCAACCCGTGCTAAGCCGCTTTGGTGGAATTTGGAATGCGACAGGGCTCTACAAACCAGAAGGGATAACTATAGATGGTATCAGGCGAATCAATCTTTGCAGAACAGGAAGGAATTTAGGAAGAGAGATGATGAGGTGAAGAGGATCTTTAGACGGCAAAAGACTCAAGCCTTTAGAGATTTCTGTGAGGACATCTCCCCATCTAGGGGTACTTCCACTCTTTGGAGGACAATCAGGGCCCTGTCTTCCAGATCGAATCAGGCCAGTACCAACATTGATACTGATCCCTCCAACCCTGAACTTGTAGAATATAAAAAAGACCTCATAAGAGAAGATATTCCACCAGTAAACATTCCTCTCTTACCCACCCCATCTCAATTCAATGATGATGATTTTAGGCCTTTCTCTATGAATGAGTTTAAATCCGCCTTGAATTCAACAAAAACCAATTCGGCTCCAGGTATGGACGGAATCACGGGTGAGATAGTCAAGGGCCTTGGGCCGGTTGCCTTGGAATTTGTCCTCCTCCTGTTCAATCGTATGTTTCTCGCTTCTTCATATCCGGCAACTTGGTTGGAGACACAGGTGCTGATCATCCCGAAACCGGGTGGTAGGGGCTTCAGGCCAATTGCTCTCACTTCTGTGTTTTCAAAAATTTTCGAAAAACTCATCCAACGCAGATTGGATCACGAGGTCGAATCGAGACGTCTGATTCCTAAATGTCAATTTGGCTTTCGTAAGGAACGCTCCTCTCTCGATTGTGTTTCCACCTTTGTTGCTGATATTCTAAATGGTTTTGCTGACTCCTCACACACCCTTGCTATCTCTGTTGATATCAAGGGTGCCTTCAACAATGTCCGTCCTTTGATTCTAAACAAAATTTTAAACAGATTGGGCTTACAACCCAATCTAATCAACTTTTTAACATTTATAACCGCTAGGAGACGTATCTCTTTTACCCCAGATGGCTCAGATGGCAAATTCTGTGGTGTCGGTGTCCCTCAGGGAGGTGTACTCTCTCCTCTTCTTTTTAACCTTTACCTTCGTAGAATAGGACAAATTCTCCCCGCCAACATGAGATTTGCTATGTATGCGGATGATCTTCTCCTTTACATCAAATTTAAAGATCCTACTAACATTGATGAAGAGGTCTCTCTAGTATTAAATAGATTGTGTAAGTGGCTTAGAGGTATGGGTATGGAGGTAGCTCCCAATAAAACCTGTTGCTGTGTCTTCTCGAGATCTCGCATCTCTTTTGATAATCTCAGAATATTTGTTGGAAATACCCCAATCAGATGTGAGCCTACCATTAAATACCTGGGTATAATTCTGGACAGGAAACTCTCTTGGCTTCCCCACATAAAGCAAATTGCTGATCGAGCCATGCGAGCTCTCTCTATCTTAAAAGTTGTTTCCAGGGTGGCATGGGGTACTTCCCCGATTCTTGCCCTCATGGTCTATCGGGGCCTCATACGAGCCATTCTGGACTGGGGTGCTCCACTCTTCTCCGATGCGGCTCCAACAAATTTGAAGATTCTGGATGGGGTACAGAGTGCTGCTCTGAGAATGTCCCTGGGATGCATGAGGTCAACCCCAATTGCCATCTTGTTGTCGGAATCAGGGGAACCCCCTCTTGCCCTTAGAAGAATCTTCATTGCAAATTCCTTTATTTATAGGAATTTCAGATGGAAGGATAACCCTCTAATTCCTAAATTACAACTTTTGAGAGAGAAGTCTTTACGTCCGGGTTTTAGACTGAATAAGTGTAGAATATCTCTCCTGAATGCCTATGATAGGACTATTCCCGTGTTGCAGTCTCTTTATAGAACCAACAGACCTTCATATTATGATGTTCCATGGAAGACCTTGGCTCTCACTCCCATCTGTGATCTTCTATCAGGCAATCTACTTAAAGATATTTCTTTACCTGACAAAAAGTTCAGATCTATAGTCAGAGAAAATTATCAAAACCCTCTCACGATCTATACTGATGCTTCTTATGATGCTAAATCTGGTCTAGCCGCTTCGGCTTTTTACGTTGAGTCCACCCACTTTTCAGTGGGCATCCCTCTTCAATTTGGTCCATCCATCCTAACGGCTGAGCTCTATTCTATCCTTAGAGCCATCCTACATGCTATAGAACAAAATGCCCCTCAGGTTTTGATTGTTTCAGATTCACTGTCTGCCTTATCCAGAATTTCCAACTGCTTTCTGTTCCCAGACAATAATTATCTGGTATACAATATCCTTACCTGTCTATATGATATTTCCAAGTTCTCACGATCCATGGAGGTCAGATTTCTATGGGTTCCGGCCCATACGGGAATCTCTGGAAATGAAAGAGTGGATGGAATTGCTAAGGCCACTAATAGATTCTTAAATAGAATTGACCTTGCCCCCCCTCCCTCTGATCTAAAAAGGATAATCCTGGATCCAGACTCTAAGTTCTGGCTGTCCAGACTCTGGCCTTATGTGGAGGAAGGTAAACAGCAGCGAAGATATTTCTCACATATAACATTCGATACTCTGAGACCTTGGTTTGCTCAAATCTCCTTGCCCAGAAGATATATCAATCTTATCACCAGACTTAGATCTGGACATATATGCACGGCGGATCACCTCTCAAGATTTCACCTTGATGATGCTTTGAGATGTTCTTGTGGCTCGGACTGGAGGAGTCTTGAACATCTGATATTTGAATGCCCACTGTTGGCTTTAACTAGACAGGGATTCATTGACTTTCTTAAACGTAGAAGACCTAACATTGAGTTGTCTGAGGTTTCTTTAGATGAGTTCATTTTCGCTCCGGATATGGAGACTGTTGGAGAGTTTGGCAGGCACCTCTGTTCCTCGGAGTTGGTGGTCTAGCTCTGCTCCGTACTCATGTCATTCTTAGGCCCGTTCATGTGGATGTTCTTGCCGATAGAACCATCCACTATGAAGATCCTTCTCGGACAGGACCTAAGTAATGGCGTCAGTTCTGACTTTGTGATTGTTACCTCCTCGTGGAGCATCTTGTGCTCTCCTGCAGTCTCGGTCTGCGATGAGCTCTAATTATTTGATTCTGATAAATTGATAAATGATGTTTGTGTTTCCACAATTTTGTGGCTCCATGCGGAATATTCAATTTGCTCTGGGTAGTATTGTCCGGACTATACAGCGGATACTTACCGGGAAGAAAAAAAAAAAAAAAGGGAAGATGAAGTAAAGAAATATCTCTTTATTTGAATCGAGCGCGGTTCCAATATATGCCCTTGTCCCTAACCCTTCGAGCAATACCTTACATCATGAAGAAACATCTGGAACACAGTTGTGTTCCCTCCCTAACGTGACACGTGAGAATCCATCTGCCTACCAACAACTTGAACGTTCCGCTCGAGCCTTTTTGACGGTTCACTGTGTATGCACTTTAACTCTCCTTCTTTTCTGATTATTTATTGTTCTGACAGTTGGCTGTGCCTCAAGTCATTAAGAAGAAGAAGAAGAAGATATTGTTAATGATTGTTGATGGATTTCTTATTTTTCAAGTAAAAATAATTTATAATTAAAAAATTGTACTTAATTTACAAAAGCAAAATTTATGAATACGAAGATAACTACTATACTGAGGGTAAATATTTATTTATTTTTTTATTTCAATCAAAATTCCTTTTTTTTGGATAAAAAAAAACTTTCGGCTTATTAAACGTGGTTCGTTTTTTTATAGAAAAATTAAAACCCTAAAAAATCGATTATTTAAACAAAAAGAAAATTTAAAAAAAGCGTCTATAACTGCGCATTTAGTTATTTATTTTCAGACGAGAATAACGTGTAATTAGAGGTTATGTTGCTCGCACTAACTGAACTTTTTGTTTCAATACGTTAAAAAATAAATTAAGACTATTTATTTTTAAATATTTTTTAAAAATTGACATTTTAAAAAAAAAATGATATATAATTCACTGATTTATAAACTAATTTACCTTTCATTGTAAATGCAAATTTATTTTCAGATTGAAATCTCAATTAATAAAAAATGCCAAAAGCTTTCTATCCAAATGAATGTTACGTTTGTGGAGTGACAACATCTCTAAGAAGATGCAGCCGCTGTCATTTAATATCCTATTGTGGTGAAGTACATCAAAAAAATGATTGGACATCGCATAAAACATTTTGCTCAGTAATATCGATGATAATGAGAATTAATGATTTATCACATCTCTATGAAAATTCAAAAGGATTCACATCACAAAAATGGATTCAAGAACGAATGAATATGATTAAACATGTCTCTTCATTATTGGATCGTAATATTCAAATTAATGAAATACAAATGTTAACATTTCCACGTTCATGCATTGTTTGTCACGATACAAAACAGGAGAATTTAACAAATTGTCCCCATTGTCCATTGATATCATTTTGTAAATTACATTCAAATACATTGCGTCACAATGAAGAATGTTTAAAAATAAATGCCTGTTATAATTTTGAAATTGATTGTGACAATTTTCGTGAACGTGCATTTACATTAATTTACAAAATTTTAGATTCACAGCAAATGGAATTATTAAAAAAACCAACAACTATTGACGATTATTTAAATCAAATTCTCGATCATTCACTAAATATTGATGATAAAATGAAAAAATATCTTGCGGCAATTT
Organism: Leptopilina boulardi; assembly: GCF_019393585.1. Lineage (NCBI taxonomy): Eukaryota > Metazoa > Arthropoda > Insecta > Hymenoptera > Figitidae > Leptopilina > Leptopilina boulardi. Next base: position 3,470,185 of record NW_026137825.1, on the reverse strand, counting down.
TAGCTCCCTCTTTAACTATTTTCAATTCTATTGAAAAATTAAATTATCAACCATCAACAAAATTGACAATAAACATTAATACTCGCGATAATCTCAATACATTTCCTCAACATTGGGAAATTTTACTTCATTTATTGCCAAATTTAAAATATTTAAAAATAATTCTCGATAACGATGATACAATTACAATAAGAGATGATGTTTCACTTTGCAAAAAATGTACAACAATGAAACGAAAATTAATAACAAAAACATTGAATGAAGAGAATTGTGATGATTTTGGAAAATTTGATTTATCATTTTTTTCCAATTTAAATGTACCGGATAATTGGGATATTGAATGGGAATTGGTTAATAATGTTTGGAAATTATTTAATTGTCCAATAATTTTTATGATAAGCACAGAAATTCAAATGAAACGTTTAAAAAATAAATTGAAACACGACAATTATTGGAAACAATTAATTTGTTTTGATGGTTCTAATGATTTTGCACCAGCAACTCCATATCGTTCAACAGACGATTGGACAATTGTGGAAGATAAAAAATATTTATTAATTTTAAATACCACTGCTTCAATTCAGAAAAAAATTCCAAAAAATTTATCAAAAACAAAATCTGAAACAAATTCATCAAATAAAATTTCATCGTTAAATAAGAATGAAATTAAAATAAAGGAGAATAATGTTAAAAAAGATGAAATTCCATTGGGAATTAATGCTGAAAATTCAATTGAAAATAAATTTTCAATAAATAATGAAAAAATGGGAGAAAAAATAATTAATGAAAATATTAATTACATGGAAATTAAAAATCTCAATGAAACATTAATAAAAAATACATTACTTCTTCAAGAGCAAATTGATAATATTATTAAAGAAAATATAAATCTCAAGGAAGAAAATCAACGTCTAAAAAATGAGATTTCGAAAAATTAATTAAGAATTAACTATAATTATAAAATTAAATTTAATTAAAAAAAAAAAATTGTGATGTTTTTCTCTACGAATTTCAAAAACTTTCAAAAAGTTACAAATATTTCTCATCTTTTTTTTTTTTTTTCTTTTGTTTAAAGTTAAAAATTATTTTTGATATTAATTTTCATTTGTTAATTATAGAAAATTATATTTTTGAAATAAAAGATTTGTAATCATTTATTTTATAATTATATCATTTTTTAATTTATTTAAAATTAATTTTTTTCCTTTACTTCTAAAATTAAATTTAGATTTAAATAAAAAAAAATTCCTGTGAAAATTTGAATAATTTTGAAAATTTGGCAATTATATAATTAATTAATTTTTAAATTGGATTTTTGGTACACTTTCTATAATATTGACCTTCTTATCACATCTATCCAAAAACATGATTTCATTATGTATTGCGATTACAGTCAAATTATGAATCACTCGCGTAAAACGTCGCACACGATTAGATATGAATGTCTGCACGCTTTATCAAGATAACATTATTTCAGTTTACTTTGAGAATAATATGATTGTGGTCGATTCTATACAAAGTGAGGAGACATTTCAAAACAATCGTTTTCATTTATTCAATGTCTATTATTTTTTTTACACAAGGTAACAATTTTTTATTTTATTATTTATAAAAAAAATGGTAAATTATATAATTTTTATTCATTTAATAAATAATAATTTCAAATTTAATATCAGATTAATATTTTTGATTAAAGAAAACATAAAAGTTATTTTTTAATAGAAAATTATTTTTTATACAAAAAAATATATGGAAAATTAAAAAATTTGTTCTAATATAAAATTATTTTCAGATAATTGGAGAGAAAAGTAAGAAGCTGTATAAAAAAAACAAAAAAAAACTATAAATTAGAGGGGAAAAAAAAATGGAAATCAATTATCCTAATCAATGTATCGTGTGTAAATCGAAAAATAAATTAAGATGCACCGGATGCAATATGGTTTCCTATTGTGGACGAGATCATCAATTACAACATTGGTCAATTCATAAAAATTTCTGTCGTACAATATCAAAAATGCTAAATGAAAAAAATTTATCTCATATTTATGAAAATTTAAATTTATCCATTTGGTTACAAGAGAGAGATAAAATTATTCATCAAGTGAGAAAAAAATTAAAATCATTAAATTCAGAAGAATTATTTCTATTAAAATCGCCGAGAATTTGTTTTATTTGCCATGAAGCTAAACAGGAGAAATTAAATAATTGTCCAAATTGTCAATTAGTAAATTTTTGTAATATTCATAAATCTAGTTATATTCATGAAAGAAATTGTTCAATAATGCAAAATCGTTTTGATTTAATAACAAGAAAAATGAATTTCGATTCACGTGCATTGGAATTATTAATAAAATCAATAGCAAGGGAGACAAAAATTTTTCATTCACCACCAATAACAATGAGAGAATTTCTTGATAATAATACAAAAACAATTAATAAAATTACAGAAATACAAAAAATTTTCCTCTCTGAAACATTTACTGTTTCATTAACAATTTTTAATATTTTACAAATGCACTACGATAATATACCAATGGAAATAATTATTCATTTAAATGTCAATAATTTACAAACAATTTTTATTGATAATTTTTGGGAAACTCTTCTACATTTATTGTTAGATGTGAAATTATTGAAAATTATCTACATTGAGGGAAAAATAAATCATATCAATAATAATGTCATTCTTTGCAATGATTGTCAATTAAAAAAAAGACAATTGTCAATTGAATCAAATTCAATTTCCTATGAGAAATATATAAATCTGAAAAATTATCAAAAACCACATTTAATTGCTTATTTTAATATTAAAAATCCAATGACAACGACAATTGAAACAAATCGTGGTATAAATATAATTAATAAATTAAATGAAATTAATTGTCCAAAATTAATGACATTTCTCACCGAAATGGAATTTACAATAATGAGGGAATATTTACGTTCATCAATTAATTATTCAATTATATACAGTGGTTACAATGATTTTGCATCGTTAATGTTTCATCATGAACAAAATGATGGATCATTAAATCGTACATCACAATTTATGATTGTATTTAAGGAACAAAGAATTAATTTTCCCGAATCATCTCAATATTGGTCACATAATAATTTTTATTCAACAATTTGTCACGTTTGTAGGAAAATTAATGCAAAAATAATATGTCAACAGTGTAAAATGATATTTTATTGCAGTAATAAACATCAAAATCGTGATTGGATTCATCATAGGGATATTTGTAATGCAATTTTTAGTTTTTTATGTGAAATGAAAATTGAAAATATTTTTGATAATGCAAAATTATTGGATTTAAATTCATGGCTGAGAATAAGAATTGATTTAATGAAAGAAATACAAATGAGAAGTGGACGAATATTAGAGGAATGTGAAAGACAAATGTTTTTTTTTCCAAAAAATTGTGCAATTTGTCATGACAATGATTTGAATATTTTAAATATGTGCAAATGTGGGGTAAGAATATATTTTTATTTTTATTGAAAAAAAATTACATCCTTGAATATTTTTAATTTAAATTTTTCGAAAATTCAATATTATTTCAATAACATTTTTAAATTAAATTTAAAAATATAATTAAAATAAAATGTATAATTTTTTAAATAAAATTTAAGAAAATTTCAAATTTTTTTAAAAATTCTTTTAATTAAATATCGATAAATAAAATTATAATTATTTTTATATCTCTCTTTTTTTTAGACAAACTTCTGCCGATTACATCAGAATGACAAAAAACATCAAAAACTATGTGAAAAATTATCAATTGCTTTTCAACTCGCTACAATTAAAAAAGAAACATCATTAAAATCAATATTATCAACGGCATTGGATTCTCGTCACAAATTACCGCCAACGATGGAAGATTTTATAAAAAAATTTTCTAAACCATCAGAAGAAGAAGAAGAAGAAAATTCAAATCCAAACTATAAAGATTTGATAACATCCGATTTTTTGACATCATCATTAACATTAAATTATGCAATAAAAAAATTTACTCAACTATTAAATAATTCTTCAATGGTGATTCATATTTTAAATTCAAAGAAAGAAGATCTATTAGCAAAAAGTTCTTGGAAATTATTGTTGTATCGATTAAAAAATTTGAAAATATTAAAAATTATTTTCATTGGAACAGAAATTCCCCAATGGCCAGAAACTATTGTCGATACATTGAATTTCTCTCAGATTGCTGTAAAATATTTAAAAGTTGAAAGTCATTCAATGAAATATGAAAAATATTTTAAAACTAAACAATTTATTAAACCCGATATTATATTTTCAAGTAATGTTAATATTCATGAATGTGAATTAGATAATAGATTGGAAAATTTTTGGAAAGAGATAATAATGACTGTGAAAAAAATAAGAGTTCCCATTATTTTAACAGCAAAAAGTGAAAAACGTGCAATCATAAATCATAAAAAAATTTGGAATATTTCCAATTTTTCTTATTTTCAACAAATAAATAATCCATTTGCTTCATTATGTCCAGAAAGAGATTTTGAAACTGAAGGAATAATGTATTCAAATAATTTTTTAATTATTTACAATGATTGTTTTCATATTAATTTAGATAAATCATTGTCTATTAAAGATAATGAACGACAAAAGGAAAAATATTTAAAATCACGAGTCACTAATTTTGGAAATATTTCAAATTTTACAAATTCTTCTGAAACAATTAACGTTGAAAATAAAAATTTAAAAGATCAGAATAAAGAAATTGAATCTGTAGTACAAAGTACAAAAATTGTTATCACCGATGTAGAAGGAATAGAAGAAAAAATTTACGAACATCAAAAAAATGGAATAGCAATGGAAAAACAAATAATTTCTGTTAGTTGTGAAAATTTAAGAAACCAAACGAAATTAAATGATTCTGAATCATTTTTAGTTAAACATAATTCATTTCTTAAAAGTGAAAACGAAAGGCTAAGACAACAATTAGATTTGGCAATTGCAGAAATTGCAAAATTGGAGAATAAAATTGTAGAATTACAAAAAAGTACAAATTAGATGTAAATTTGTGAAATAAATTCTATTTAAATATATATTTTGGAATATTTGCAATAAAATATTTTTAGGATTTCAAAAATAATTTCAAAAATAATTTCAAAAATAGAAGAAATAGAAGAAAATCAAAAATTTACTCACGAATTATCTTTTGTTCGAACAAAATTACAGGAGATTGGATTAACCTGAAACAAAACAAAATTAAATAATAATTAATAAATTTAAATTAAAATTTAAAAATTGCTAAATGGTTGTTTAAAAAAATTTATACGTTTTAAGAAAAAAGTATCAAAATGCGAACTATCTTCCAAAATAAGTAATAAAAACAAAATAAAATAAATCAAACCGCTCTAATTATTATCATCAAATTGGGTAATAAAAAATTTTTTTAATTGAATTATACGTAATTTAAAACAAATTGAACATTATACTTTTCATCATGAAATTTTATATCAAGGACAAAAATTCTTCTTTTGCTATAATTAATGAAACAAAATTTTAGAAATTGAAGTAAAATGTTTATTTTTTAATTTATTTATCAATATTGATAAAATTCTACTTGGAAGTGCGAATAAAAACCTAATTCAAAAATTATAGCATGATAAAATTTTTTGTGAAAATTTAGGTACTTATTTTAAAAAGGAAGTTTACACTTATCAACAAAAATGAGATATTATATAATTGTCTGTGTAAGTCGGTGAAGTTCACATCGATTACAATCTTCGAAATATTAAAAACTAAGATACTGCATAAACACAACAAAAATAGTAATAGAGATCTTCCCCTACTCGTATTTGGCTGTCAATTTTTTTCTACACTTTAAGGTGTATTTTGTGCCAGAATTTGCATTAAAATCGTCTGCCTAAAAAAAAATTAAATTTTTTTGAGAACTTTTTTATGATTTTGGATTTATGGGTTGGATGACTTTTAGGTGGTAATAGGTGTCTTCCACTACTCGGATCAGACTGTCAATTTTTTTCTACACTTTTAGGTATATTTTGTGCAAGAAAATGCAATAAAATAGTCTGCCTAAGAAAAATTAAATTTTTTTGAGAACTTTTTTATGATTTTGGATTTATGGGTTGGATGACTTTTAGGTGGTAATAGGTGTCTTCCACTACTCGGATCGGGCTGTCAATTTTTTTCTACACTTTTAGGTGTATGTTGTGCAAGAAAATGCATTAAAATCGTCTGCCTAAGATAAATTAAATTTTTTTGAGAACTTTTTTATGATTTTGGATTTATGGGTTGGATGACTTTTAGGTGGTAATAGGGGTCTTCCTCTACTCGGATCAGACTGTCAATTTTTTTCTACACTTTTAGGTATATTTTGTGCAAGAAAATGCAATAAAATAGTCTGCCTAAGAAAAATTAAATTTTTTTGAGAACTTTTTTATGATTTTGGATTTATGGGTTGGATGACTTTTAGGTGGTAATAGGGGTCTTCTTCTACTCGGATCAGACTGTCAATTTTTTTCTACACTTTTAGGTATATTTTGTGCAAGAAAATGCAATAAAATAGTCTGCCTAAGAAAAATTGAATTTTTTTGAGAACTTTTTTATGATTTTGGATTTATGGGTTGGATGACTTTTAGGTGGTAAAAGGTGTCTTCCTCTACTCGTATTTGGCTGTCAATTTTTTTCTACACTTTAAGGAGTATTTTGTGCCAGAATTTGCAATAAAATTGTGTGTTATGAAATTTTAATTTTTTTTTTAAATGTTAATGTAGGGGATTATACTTGGGTAGTTTGTCATATGAATTTAGGGTTGAACTTAATTTTGAAGTTAAAAAACCAAATGTACAGTTAATAAATTGTATTTCATTAAAATGAATACCACTGTTCACTGGTTCCAATTACTGTCAGTGGTTACTAAATACATTAACACTTTATTTTATAATAATTAATTTTAATAAAACAGCGCTAATACAGAATTAAAATTTTGTTTTTTTATTTATAATAATAATAAAAATTATAAAAATAATAATAACAATTAAAAGTAATTAAGTAATGTGATGTAATTAATGGCAAGATAAGGTTATGTATAAGTTTTCTGTGAAGAGAACTTCGCAATTAAATTCTGCTATTATACTCAAATGAGTCATATTTCTTAAAAGCACGATTAGATATAAAATTCTCCTCCCCTTCTGAGGAACGTAATAATGAGAAATTACCTTCGTCAATGTTTGAGTTTCTAAATTCGAATTTTATATTATCAAAAATATTTAAAAATCAAGGAGATAATTATCAAAAACTTGGCGACATCTAATTTGCTATCTGCTGCGCTAACCTTAAGATATTTTATAAATAAATTCGATTCATTTTTTACGATGCTAACAATGGTAATATTCATATTATTGGCGCAAACAGAAAAGAACTTCAAGAAGTAAATTCGTGGAAAATATTTTTATACTCATTGCGATAATTAAAAAATTTAGAAATTTGTTTTATTGGACCAGATATCAGTTGTCTAGGTATTTAATAATAAGGTAAATATACATCTTTATTGATAATAATTTTGAAAAATGCATTATAAGTACGTTTTAGGAAACAAATATCAAAATGCGACGTAACTTCAAAGAAAGTACGTAATAAAAAAAATAAATAAAAGCACTTTAATTATTATCATAAAATTGAGTAATATAAAAAATGTTTTAATTTTAAAAAAATTGAACATTATACTTTTCATCTTGAAATTTTATATCAAGAAAAATAATTTTTCTGTTATATAATTAATAAAACGAAATTTTGGAAATTGAAGTAATATTTTTATTTATCAATATTGATAAAATTATTCTTGGAAGTGCCAATAAAAATCTACTTTAAAAAGTTATCACGAGATATGATAAAATTTTTGTGAAAATTTAGGTATATATTTTAAAAAGGAAGTTTAAACTTCTTATATCAATAATAACAATGAGATATATTAATAATTAATTTTATAATAATGAATTTTAAAAAAACTGCGCTAATTTAAAAATTAAATTTTGACCTTTATTCTAAAAATTAAATTTTGTTTTTATATTTATAACAATTATAAAAATGATTAATAGTAATATAAGTATGTATAGTAAGAAATAAATATCAACCATCTGAACATGCAAAAATTTAAACGTTTTATAAACACAACACTCATATACCTATATACAACATAAGTTCTACGATTAGATATAAAATTCCTCATGGTAACATATAAAAGTGAGAGAAATAAAAAATGTTCTTATTTCCCTCACTCTTATACGTTACCATAATTATGACGACCTTACTAAAGGCCTGAGCAGAATAGAAACGTAACCGGAATCGTAATCGTAAACGCAACCGGAAGAATAAGTTAGAGAAGGACAAACAATCTATCTATCTTTCTCTAACTCATTCTTCCGGTTGCGTTTGCGATTACGATACCGGTTAAGTTTTTATTCTGCTCAGGCCTTTAGCTGAACTGTGGTCATACACTAATAATGTAACTTCATATCGTTCATAACAGTCTACCGATTGTGGTTCCTCAAGAAGTACATAAATTATTTAAAACTTTTACATTGGATTTAATACCCAGGTAAATATACAATCTATAAAATAATCGAGAGATTCCGTCAGCACTCATTTGTTTATGTTTGGAAAATTCTAATTTTTGATGAATTATTGTTATTATCATTAAAATGCGATTTGTGACGGTTACAAAAAATTCATCTACAATTATCTTTTCTTTGTTGTTGTTTTTGTTTACTTTTTTTTAATTTTAAAGATTTAGAAATTTGTTTGAATTTATGAAAAAAATACTTCATTTGATTTTCAATAAGTTTAAATAATTAATTTGATATTTATGGTTTTTTAATATACACATCAAAAATTATCTTCTTTATTTTTCCAAAAAAAATTTTAATATCTACAATTAGCTTTTTTTTTTGTTGTTTTTATTTACTTTTTTTTAATTTTGAAGATTTAGAAATTTTTTTAAATTTATGAAAAACATACTTCATTTGAATTCAATAAATCTAAATATGTAATTAATTTGACATTTATGGTTTTTTAATATACATTAAAAATTATCTTCTTTGTTTTTCCAAAAAAAAAATTTAATTTAGATCAAATGTACCGTGGATGTCCCAGTTACCGTCCACCTAAGACCTAGTTTCCGTCCAGTTTAATTTTCAAAATAACATTTATAAAAAAATTATTTTCTTTTATTTGTTTACTTAAACTAATAAGTCGATTGTGTGCCAAAAGGAATAAATTATTGTTAAAAAATAATTTAAATTACTATACGAGATATTTGTAAAATGGACGGAAACTGGGACATGGACAGTAACTGGTACATCCACGGTAAATCTTTGTCAGTGTTAAAAAATTTAGTTAAAGATTTTAAAACTGCAGATAGCAAAATGTTTTGATATTAAATTTTTTTTTAAATAACTTATTAGTTATTTAAAAAATTTTGTTTTTCACAAAAACTCAAAATATGTAAAAAAAATTTTTTTTTTTACTTCGAAATATTTTTTTTCTAATTCTATACATAAAAATAGGCATTTTTTATCTTGAAAATTTTTTTCTATAGCTAACCGTTCTCGACTTATTACTAATTACAAAAAGTGCTGATTTTCAAAAAAATCAAAATATGTCAAAAAAAAAAAAATTTTTTTTTTATGTCTAAATATTTTTTTTCTAATTCTATACATAAAAAGGCACATTTTTCTTCTCAACAATTTTTTTCAAAAATCAATCGTTCTTGAGTTATGACTAGTTGAAAAAAAGTGCAGTTTTTTTAAACAATTGTCCATATCTTTGTTACAAATTATCGTATTAAAGTTTACAAGGAATCATTTTAAAGGTGATAAAATTAGCTTTCAAATGGCTTATCAACGATTAAAATGTGATGACTGGTTTAAAAACTGCAGCGATTTTAAAATTACAAAAAAAACCGGAAATTTTGGATTTTTATTTTGAGCAATTAAACAATAAAAAAAAATTTTTTTTTAATGTCTGTTTTAGATATCATAAAAGTAGATGATATAAGCTTTCAAAAAAGTCCTCACTCATTATTATATCTTTATTAGCAACCGAAATATAAAACTTTTCGCCAAGCGTAAAATTCTCAAAGGTGGGCAAAATCTGCTGAGCGGCACTGTAAGTTGATAATTTTATCAAATTTCAAACATTTATTTAATTAAATCACGATAATTTAATTAATTTTAAAAATAATAAAAAAAATTTTATATTATTTATTTATTTATATTATATTTATTATTTATATTATATATTACAAATTAAATTTTTTTTTTATTTTCACAAAATATTTATTTATTTTTGTTATTATAATTAAAAAAATTTATATTATATATATATATTTATGTTATATACATATAAATTTTTAATTTTGACTAAATATTCATTTTTTTTAATAATTTTTATTTTTAAATATTAACTTAATCTAAAATTTTTTAAAATAATTTTTATTTAAAATAAAATTTAAATTATTATTATATTTTATATATATATTTATATATGTTACATTAATTAATTAATTAGGAATATTGAATAATATATATTAAATATTAAATTTAAATAATTTATAAATTATTTATTTATTAATTTAAATTTATTAATAATAATTATTATTATTTATTATTATATAATAATAAAAAATAAAAAATTTTATTTAATGATAAATATTTTGATGATAAGAAATTTTTACAAGACCTTTACCGATATATATTATATTAAAAATTATCAATTTAAATTTTAAATCGAAAATTTTCTTGAAGAATTTCTGAAAAATTATCGACAGATAATCAAAAAAAAACCAATAAATATTTTTTTATTTGATAAAAATTAAGGAATTATTATTAACAATGTAATAATATTATAATAAATTAAAAATATTATTGATAATATTAATTTTAATTTCTTTATAATAAACAATCACAGTCCTAATTTCACGCGCTTGCGCGCGTTTAATTTTGCTAGTATGTAATTAATTTGACATTTATGGTTTTTTAATATACACTAAAAATTATCTTCTTTGTTTTTCCAAAAAAAAATTTTAAATTAGATCAAAATGTAAATCTTTGTCAGTGTTAAAAAATTTAGTTAAAGATTTTAAAACTGCAGATAGCAAAATGTTTTGATATTAAATTCAATTGACTTACGTCTCATTTTTCCAAAGACGGTGAAATTAACATTTTTTTTTAAAATTATTAATCAAAGATAATTGCAAAAATGTTTCCAGTCAAAAAATTATAATTTGCATAAAAAAAAATATTTTTTCTCTTTCATAAACGTTATCAATTTCATTGACGTTTTTTACAAAATCAAAAAAATTTTGTTACATAAGATAAAAGTTTTTTGTTCTTTTGCAGATTAATAAATACGATCAACAAGAAAAAAACAACAAAAATGGAATCTTCAACATTTTTTCCAAATCAGTGCATCATTTGTCAATCGACAACGAAATTAAGTAGATGTACCAGTTGTAATATGATTCAATATTGCAACAAAAACCATCAAGTGCAACATTGGCCACAACATAAAGCATTTTGTAAAGCAATTGCAAAAATGTTAGAAACAAAAAAAATTACTCACATTTATGAAAAAATTTCAAATAAATCTTTTGATTCTTGGGCATCGGCAGCTGGTCCAATAATACAAGAAGTTGTACGAAATTTAAAACGACTTCCAATTTCAATTGAAAGTGTTATATTAAAATATCCCCGTGTATGTTTTGTTTGTCGTGAAGCTAAACAAGAAAAACTGAAAAATTGTCCAAATTGTCCATTGGCAAGTTTTTGTGATCAACATCCCAACAGTGAAATACACGAAAGACATTGTTACATAATAAAAAATAATTCTGAAATTATTCTACGAAAAGTACATACAAATCCGTATCTTTTAAAAAATCAAATGAAAGCATTGGCAAAAGGTACAAAAATTTTAAAACCTAATGACGAATCACCAACATCGATTAGACAATTTTACGATAACTACACAAAGCCAAACTGTGAAATTTCAGAAATTCAAAAAATTTTCCTCTCTGAATTCTTTAGCATCTCATTGACAATGTTTCACAATTTACAAATGATTTATTTCGACAATTTTCCACCTGAAATTGTTATTCATCTTGACATTGGTGGTGCAATGACGTTAATAACTATTGATGATTATTGGGAAATTCTATTACATTTAATACCAGATGTAAAAATTTTAAAAATAATTCATATCGAGGGTGAGATAAATCACATGAGTGAACCATCACTTTGTAAGGATTGTAAATTAAAGAAAAAAAAATTATTTATTGAAGCTAATTCCATGCCGTATGAGAGATATTTAACTCAATCAAGTTATCAAAAACCATCATTAATTGCTTATTTAAATATAAATCCACCGGGTTATGAAAATATAGTTGCACGAAATGATTGGCTTAAAACGATCGAGGGATTCCGTAAAGTCACGTCTCCAATGCTTTTTGCTCCAATTAACGTAGAAAAATTTACAATCGTTGAAAAAGATTTCTTAAATTCTTCCATTAAATTTAACATTATTTACAGTGGATTTAATCATTTTTCATCATTAATGCATAACGGGATATATGGTGACGGTTCAGTAAGTCGAAATTATCAATTTTTAATTCTTCTTCAACAAAATGATGTCAAAAATAATTTCGAATCACTCAATGCAAAAATAAATCGTCCCCGTTCATGTTTTTATTCACAAATTTGTCATGTTTGCCGAAAATTGGAAGCAAAAATAATTTGCAATCGATGTCGAATTATTTCCTATTGCAACAATAAACATCGTGATCAAGATCAAATTCATCACAAGGACATTTGTCGAGTAATTTTAATGTTGATGAAAGAAATGAACACAGCGAATCTTTTTGATAATGCAAAAACATCAGATTCAGAATTATGGCTACGTGCAAAAATTGATATAATGAAAAAAGTGAAAACACAACTTGGTAGAAAATTGGAGGAGTATGAAAAGCAAATGTTTCTATTTCCCAAGGCATGTGCAATTTGTCACGACAGCGATTCGAGTTTATTGAAAAATTGTGAATGTGGGGTAAGAATAACTTTTTTAAAAATTTTAATTTTTACTTAGTTAAAATTTTTAAAAATAAATTTTTTACTAAACAAAATTTCGATTGAATGGAATTTTAATTTAACATAATTTTTAATTATATCAAATTTTTCATTTTTAAACAAGATTTCAAATATTAATAAAAATTTCACTTAAGAAAATTCTTATTATAAAATAAAGATTATTTTTAAATAGAATTTTAATTTAAGAAATCATTTCGAATTTAAATTCAAGGTATTTCTACTTATTATTTGAGAATTTCCATTTCACTAAATCTACATTTATTGAAATCAAACTTTCATTTAGCAAAATTTTCATTTTTGTAAAATCTCGAAATTGTCATACAAAAAAAAAATTTACTTTTACGAAAAAACATTCAACATTAGCAATTTAACGTTAATTATAAAATTAATTATCAATTTAAAAATTATATTAAAATTTTGTCTGTATGTTTTTATAAATAAATATAAATTTTTTAAAAAATATACTATTCATAAACAAAGAAAAATTAAATATCCACAAATTTTATGTATTATTTTTCAGGTCAGTCTCTGCAAAATTCACAATAAAGATCCAAATCACAAAAAATTGTGTAAAGAATTATCGATTGCCTATAAAATGTCTACAACTGAAACGGAGCCAAATTTAAATTTTATGATACGAATAAATGTTGTTAAAGGTTCTATTGATGAATATCCATCGTCAATGCTTGAGTTTATAAATTCTTTTTCTGAACCAACAATAACCAATTATCAAAATCATGAAGAGATAAATTATCAACATTTAGCGACATCCAATTTCATAACTGATATGCTAACATTAAGATATTATATAAAAAAAATTAATCCACTTTTCACGACGATAACGACAATGGTGATTCATATTATTGTTGTAAACAAAAACGAACTTATGTCAGAAAATTCTTGGAAACAATTTTTATACTCATTTCAACAACTAAAAAATTTAGAAATTGTTTTCATTGGGCCAGAAGTACCAAATTGTCCAGAAAGAATATTCAACACACCTGAATTAAATACAATTGAAAAAAGAAGATTAAAAATCGATTATTGCAGTACAACATATGATAAATATTTCAGAAATAAAAAATTCATAAAACCGCAAATAATCTTAGGATGTAATCTTAATATTCATGAGAGTAAATTATTCGAAATTTTAGAAAATACTTGGAAGGAGACAATTTTAACGGTGGAAAAAGTTGGAGTTCCATTTATTTTAACATCAGGTACAAAAGAACGTGCCGAAATGGAGCATAAAATAATTTGCGATCTTCTTGGAAAATCTGTGAATTTTCAATTTTTCGAAGAAAATCCATACTCATCATTAACACCGGAAAGAGATTTTGAAACAGAAGGTGTCATGTATGCAAATAAATTTGTAATTGCTTACGATGGAAAATATCAAAATTCCTCAAATTCGACAAATGAGAACAAAATTAAAATTAATGAGAATTCGCAATTGGCAACAAATATTACAATAACAGAAGAAAATAATTCAAAGGCAAAAGAAATTATTAATAAAACTAAAGAAATAAAAGTTTGTGAAAATTTAAGTAATGAAAATAAAAATGAAAATCCAGATTTATTATTATTACAGCAGCGTAATAAATTTCTTATCGATGAAAATGAAAAATTAAAAGAACAACTAATTTCAGCGAATACTCAAATTGCAGAACAAAAAAATCAAATTTTAAATTTAAATAATCAAATTTTACAATTGGAAAAAACTTATATTGATTTTGTTAAAAAATTTCAAGAAAATATTAATTTAACGTTTGATAAAAATGAAACAAAAAAATAAAGGAAATTTGATATTTTATTAAAAATAATTGATAATATTAATACTTTACTTTTTAAGAAAATATAAATATATAAAATATCTTTAATCATATATATGTATATTTAATCTATACATATAAATATTATCTACTAAAAATGTAATTTTTTTAAAATTGTGTTATAAAGAATAAAAATTTCAATTTATTATCTTTTTCTTTTTCCTAATGAAATTACCCGCTACCAACCATTCTGTTTTGACATTCCCAATTCTGGCGTATTGTCTCCCTCCCTAATTTCCTAATTTAACTCAAGTGTGCAAATATTTCAAACAAATGTTAATTATAGCAAATGTATTATACATTTTAGGAAAAAAATATCAAAGTGCGACGTAACTTCAAAGAAAGTACGTAATAAAAAAAATAAATAAAAGCACTCTAATTATTATCATAAAATTGAGTAATAAAAAAAATGTTTTAATTTTAAAAAAATTCAACATTATACTTTTCATCTTGAAATTTTATATCAAGAAAAATAATTTTTCTGTTATATAATTAATAAAACGAAATTTTGGAAATTGAAGTAATATTTTTATTTATCAATAATGATAAAATTATTCTTGGAAGTGCCAATAAAATCCTACTTTAAAAAGTTATCACGAGATATGATAAAATTTTTTTGAAAATTTAGGTATATATTTTAAAAAGGAAGTTTAAACTTCTTATCAATAATAACAATGAGATATATTAATAATTCATTTTATAATAATGAATTTTAATAAAACTGCGCTAATTTAAAAATTAAATTTTGACCTTTTTTCTAAAAATTAAATTTTGTTTTTATATTTATAACAATTATAATAATGATAATAATGATTAATAGTGATATAAGTATGTATAGTAAGAAATAAACATCAACCATCTGAACATGCAAAAATTTAAACGATTTATAAACACAACACTCATATACCTATATACAACATAAGTTCTATGTGGAGAACTTCTCAATTATATTCTGTTATTATACTCAAATGAGTCATATTTTTTAAACGCACGATTAGATATAAAATTCCTCATGGTAACATATAAAAGTGAGAGAAATAAAAAATGTTCTTCAGTGATGGGTACGTATAATACGTGGTTTTCTACGCGTATAATACTACGTATATTACGTGCCAAGTTTTCTACACGATGTATATTACATTTGATCACGTGATTTATGAGCGGCAATTTTAAATTCTTCATTAAAATACATCATTCATTACACTTTCCCAGGGCAAACCCTCTATAAAGATTTTCTTTTACTTTTTCTGACTATTTCTATTTTATTTTAAGACTTTAATTTAAATAGAATGATAAGAAAAATTCGTTATGGCAAAAATCAGAGGATCATATATAGATGTCAAAATGTCAGTGGTTTTCTACATGGTTTTATACATTTTATACGTATATTACGTCGAAAGCGTATTATACGTAAAAAACTTCGTGTGAAGCGTCACAACCCATCACTGATGTTCTTATTTCGCTCACTCTTATACGTTACCATATGACGACCTTACTTAGCTGAGCTGTGGCCGTACTTTAATAATGTAACTTCATATCGTTCATAACAGTCTACCGTCTACCGATTGTGGTTCCTCAAGAAGTACATAAATTATTAAAAACTTTTACATTGGATTTAATACCCAGGTAAATATACAATCTATAAAATAATCGAGAGATTCCGTCAGCATTCATTTGTTTATGTTTGGAAAATTCTAATTTTTGTGGATTATTGTTATTATCATTAAAATGCGATTTGTGACGGTTACAAAAAATACATCTACAATTATAGCTTTTTTTTGTTTACTTTTTTTTAATTTTGAAGATTTAGAAATTTGTTTGAATTTATGAAAAAAATACTTCATTTGAATTCAATAAATCTAAATATGTAATTAATTAGACATTTAGGGTTTTTTAATATACACTAAAAATTATCTTCTTTGTTTTTCCAAAAAAAATTTTAAATTAGATCAAATGTAAATCTTTGGCAGTGTTAAAAAATTTAGTTAAAGAGTTTAAAACTGCAGATAGCAAAATGTTTTGGTATTAAATTCAATTGATTCAAAGGTGCACCTTTGAGAATTTTACGCTTGGCGAAAAGTTTTATATTTCGGTTGCTAATAAAGATATAATAATGAGTGAGGACTTTTTTGAAAGCTTATATCTTCTACTTTTATGATATCTAAAACAGACATTAAAAAAATTTTTTTTTATTGTTTAATTGTTCAAAATAATAATTAAATAATAATAATTTTAAAATCGCTGCAGTTTTTAAACCAGTCATCACATTTTAATCGTTGATAAGCGATTTGAAAGCTAATTTTATCACCTTTAATGTGATTCCTTGTAAACTTTAATACGATAATTTGTAACAAAGATATGGACAATTGTTTAAAAAAACTGTACTTTTTTTCAACTAGCCATAACTCAAGAACGATTGATTTTTGAAAAAAATTGTTGAGAAGAAAAATGTGCCTTTTTATGTATAGAATTAGAAAAAAAATATTTTGAATTAAAAAAAAAAAATTTTTTTTTACATATTTTGAGTTTTTTTGAAAAACAAAATTTTTTAAATTACTAATAAGTCGAGAACGGTTAGCTTTTGAAAAAAATTCTTAATATAAAAAATATGTATTTTTATGTTTAGAATTGAGAAAAAAATATTACGAATAAAAAATTTGTATTTTGATTTTTTAATTTTTTAATAAATATTTTATATGCTGCGTATTAATTACAGTAGATTAAGAAATGTAATATTTGGCTTACTTAACAGAATTAAACACTTTTAATTTTAGAGCCATTTGAATAGCTTTTAATATTAGAATCGATATCCTTTGTTTACAAACAAGTTGAAGGTTATTTTCAACCTGTTTATAAACAAAGGATATCGATTCTAATATTAAAAGCTATTCAAATGGCTCTAAAATTAAAAGTGTTTAATTCTGTTAAGTTAAGAATTTTTTTTCAAAAGCTAACCGTTCTCGACTTATTAGTAATTTAAAATATTTTGTTTTTCAAAAAAATTCAAAATATGTAAAAAAAAATTTTTTTTTTTTAATTCGAAATATTTTTTTTCTAATTCTATACATAAAAATAGGCATTTTTTATCTTGAAAATTTTTTTCTAAAGCTAACCGTTCTCGACTTATTACTAATTACAAAAAGTGCTGATTTTCAAAAAAATCAAAATATGTCAAAAAAAAAAAAAATTTTTTTTTTATGTCTAAATATTTTTTTTCTAATTCTATACATAAAAAGGCACATTTTTCTTCGGAACAATTTTTTTCAAAAATCAATCGTTCTTGAGTTATGACTAGTTGAAAAAAAGTGCAGTTTTTTTAAACAATTGTCCATATCTTTGTTACAAATTATCGTATTAAAGTTTACAAGGAATCATTTTAAAGGTGATAAAATTAGCTTTCAAATGGCTTATCAACGATTAAAATGTGATGACTGGTTTAAAAACTGCAGCGATTTTAAAATTACAAAAAAAACCCGGAAATTTTGGATTTTTATTTTGAGCAATTAAACAATAAAAAATTTTTTTTAATGTCTGTTTTAGATATCATAAAAGTAGAAGATATAAGCTTTCAAAAAAGTCCTCACTCATTATTATATCTTTACAGTGGCAAGGCCGGGTTCGGATAATCGAAAATTCGGATAATAAAGATTTTAATTTTTTTTAATAATTAAAGTAAAAAAATGTACAGTTGAACTATATATTTAACTTAATACATATGTTTTTAAATATACATAAGTATATACATATATGTAAATATATATTAATTAATAATATATTAAAAACTCAGAAAATTCGGAAATTTTTAAGATTTTTTTTGGCATAAATTTAGTTATTTTGCTTTGAATGATAAAATAAATAGAGAAAATAAAATTTAAAATTCGGGAGGCCAAAAAATAGTTCGGATAATAGAAGTTCGGATAAAATGTTTTTCGGTTCGGATAATAGAGGGTTCGGATAATAGAGGTTCGGATAATCGAGGTTCCACTGTATTAGCAACCGAAATATAAAACTTTTCGCCAAGCGTAAAATTCTCAAATGTGGGCAAAATCTGCTGAGCGGCACTGTAAGTTGATAATTTTATCAAATTTCAAAAATTTATTTAATTAAATCACGATAATTTAATTAATTTTAAAAATAATAAAAAAAAATTTTATATTATTTATTTATATTTTTTTTTTAGTCCGACCCCCGGCTCAATATCACGACACCGCTCAGGTATGCACTTCCCGTGGCCACACGCGGTGCTCCGTCACCTCCAGGTCGTTAACGTCCACCGATGCAACGTTGCAGAATAAGCAGAAAGGACACACGTGCCTGCTCAGAACAGCGGCAGCCATACGGCCGTAAGATAAGCATCGCCCGAAGGCGACAGACGCTGATTCATCACTCTTGTGTGTGTCCTCCACCACTCCCCGTGCACTCGGCGGACCCTCCCCCTCACTCCTGTCGTCTTCGTCGAGGAGGCCCTGTCTGTCCGCGGCCCATAGCAAGACAAGTTCTTTTAGTCTCTCAGCCATGTGCCGCCCCTCACCCTTACCCGTCAGCAGCTGCCCACTGGGGGTTCTTCCCTCCGCCCTCTAGTGCGCCTAGCACGCGGGGGCCGTTCTAATGTATGTATTTTCTCCGCAATCGCCCGAGCCCTCGTGCCCAGCGCGACTTTTCGAACGCGTTTCCCTCCCGTCTTCTTAACTTCAGGATTTGCAGCCCGGGATGTTCCCTGTTTGACCACGTATCTTGTACGCTGGGACGGATCAGTGTCCTGAGATCTGAACATTGCTTCCACGGGTCGTTCGAATACACCCACCTCCCGTGTATTCACGAACCCGGATCCGTTAGCTGATACTGCGCACATCGTAGCCCAAGAGAACCCCCGCTCAGCCGATGCCCGTTGGTCTGGGCCTTCCTGATTAACTCCCAATCCCCACAGGACGTTGACGCAGGCACCCACGTCACCCGTGAGATACGGCTCCGTGCCATCTTCGCTCCGCGATGTATTCAACACCAAAGTTGGTTGAAAACCGCCTTCCTCCATCGGTTCGGGGGCCGCGAGGTCGTCAGGACGTCCGCCCCCCCCTTGCTTGGAATAGCAGCTAACAGGCGGAATGCGGGTTCATCCCGCAATTCCCGCCCCGAAAACTTCGGGTCGTTTTCCTCATCATCAGGGGCCACCGGCCACGTAGTAGTCACTACTGCCGGCTCTACTGCTTGTAGCTATTGGGCCACCATCTCCAGCGCGACCTTCTCGATAACGGCGGCGAGTTGTTCCCGAGCCGCCGCATTCGAGGCCAGCCTTCCTCCTCCCTTTCATCCACTTCCTGAACAAGCTCGGGGGTACGCACTCCTCCGTAGCGATCTCCTCCCAAGTCTTAAAGTCGTCGTCGTCTGACTCATACCAGTTCGGACCTCCCGTAGCCGCACCTAGAGCTCTGCCGTACTGGACTTCCCGTTCCACAGGGTCGTCAGACCACGGTATTCCAGGAGGAATACGTGGATCGTTGTAGCAGGTATACCTACTCTTTCGCATGGTTAAACGCAGTGAAAACTCACCAAAATATCACAGTTGCACAAAGAATGTCAAGTGCCACCCCGCTAATCCGAATGGGGTAGTCAGCTAAACAAGTAATATATTATATTTTATATATATATTTATATATGTTACATTAATTAATTAATTAGGAATAATGAATAATATATATTAAATATTAAATTTAAATAATTTATAAATTATTTATTTATTAATTTAAATTTATTAATAATAATTATTATTATTTATTATTATATAATAATAAAAAATAAAAAATTTCATTTAATAACAAATATTTTTATTATTTTTTGGTTATATTTTTTTTTTTGCAAAATATTTTTTTTTATTATAGGCAATTGAAAATTTATATATTTCATATAATAGATTAATAATAATTATTATTATTTATTATTATATAATAAAAAATAAAAAACTTTATTTAATGATAAATATTTTGATGATAAGAAATTTTTACAATAAATATTTTTTTTATTTGATAAAAATTAAGGAATTATTATTAACAATGTAATAATATTATAATAAATTAAAAATATTATTGATAATATTAATTTTAATTTCTTTATAATAAACAATTACAGTCCTAATTTCACGCGCTTGCGCGCGTTTAATTTTGCTGCTATTTAATTAATTTGACATTTACCGTGGATGTCCCAGTTACTGTCCACCTAAGACCTAGTTTCCGTCCAGTTTAATTTTCAAAATAACATTTATAAAAAAATTATTTTCTTTTATTTGTTTACTTAAACTAATAAGTCGATTGTGTGCCAAAAGGAATAAATTATTGTTAAAAAATAATTTAAATTACTATACGAGATATTTGTAAAATGGACGGAAACTGGGACATGGACAGTAACTGGTACATCCACGGTATGGTTTTTTAATATACACTAAAAATTATCTTCTTTGTTTTTCCAAAAAAAAATTTTAAATTAGATCAAAATGTAAATCTTTGTCAGTGTTAAAAAATTTAGTTAAAGATTTTAAAACTGCAGATAGCAAAATGTTTTGATATTAAATTCAATTGATTTACGTCTCATTTTTCCAAAGACGGTGAAATTAACATTTTTTTAAAAAAATTATTAATCAAAAATAATTGCAAAAATGATTCCAGTCAAAAAATTATAATTTGCATAAAAAAAAATATTTTTTCTCTTTCATAAACGTTATCAATTTCACTGACGTTTTTTACAAAATCAAAAAAATTTTGTTACATAAGATAAAAGTTTTTTGTTCTTTTGCAGATTAATAAATACGATCAACAATAAAAAAACAACAAAAATGGAATCTTCAACATTTTTTCCAAATCAGTGCATCATTTGTCAATCGACAACGAAATTAAGTAGATGTACCGGTTGTAATATGGTTCAATATTGCAACAAAATCCATCAAGTATACTTTACTTTTTAAGAAATTATAAATATATAAATTATTTTTAATCATATATATGTATATTTAATCTATACATATAAATATAAAAATATGAAACTGATATTATCTACTAAAAATGTAATTTTTTTTAAAATTGTGTTATAAAGAATAAAAATTTCAATTTATTATCTATTTCTTTTTCCTAATGAAATTACCCGCTACCAACCACTCTGTTTTGACATTCCCAATTCTGGCGTATTGTCTCCCTCCCTAATTTCCTAATTTAACTCAAGTGTGCAAATATTTCAAACAAATGTTAATTATAGCAAATGTATTATACATTTTAGGAAAAAAATATCAAAGTGCGACGTAACTTCAAAGAAAGTACGTAATAAAAAAAATAAATAAAAGCACTCTAATTATTATCATAAAATTGAGTAATAAAAAAAATGTTTTAATTTAAAAAAAATTGAACATTATACTTTTCATCTTGAAATTTTATATCAAGAAAAATAAATTTTCTGTTATATAAGTAATAAAACGAAATTTTGGAAATTGAAGTAATATTTTTATTTATCAATATTGATAAAATTATTCTTGGAAGTGCCAATAAAAACCTACTTTAAAAAGTTATCACGAGATATGATAAAATTTTTGTGAAAATTTTGGTATATATTTTATAAAGGAATGTTAAACTTCTTATCAATAATAACAATGAGATATATTAAAAATTCATTTTATAATAATGAATTTTAAAAAAACTGCGCTAATTTAAAAATTAAATTTTGACCTTTTTTTCTAAAAATTAAATTTTGTTTTTATATTTATAACAATTATAATAATGATAATAATGATTAATAGTGATATAAGTATGTATAGTAAGAAATAAACATAAACCATCTGAACATGCAAAAATTTAAACGATTTATAAACACAACACTCATATACCTATATACAACATAAGTTTATGTATAAGTTTTCTATGTGGAGAACTTCTCAATTATATTCTGTTATTATACTCAAATGAGTCATATTTCTTAAAAGCACGATTAGATATAAAATTCCTCAATTTCAATCCTCTCCTTACGAGGAACGTAAGGGTACGGCCACAGCTCAGCTATCTAGTAGTAAGATCGTCAGTGTAACATATAAAAGTGAGAGAAATAAAAAATGTTCTATTGTTCTTATTTCGCTCACTCTTATACGTTACCATATGACGACCTTACTTAGCTGAGCTGTGGCCGTACTTTAATAATGTAACTTCATATCGTTCATAACAGTCTACCGATTGTGGTTCCTCAAGAAGTACATAAATTATTAAAAACTTTTACATTGGATTTAATACCCAGGTAAATATACAATCTATAAAATAATCGAGAGATTCCGTCAGCATTCATTTGTTTATGTTTGGAAAATTCTAATTTTTGATGAATTATTGTTATTATCATTAAAATGCGATTTGTGACGGTTACAAAAAATTCATGTACAATTATCTTTTCTTTGTTGTTGTTTTTGTTTACTTTTTTTTAATTTTAAAGATTTAGAAATTTGTTTGAATTTATGAAAAAAATACTTCATTTGATTTTCAATAAGTTTAAATAATTAATTTGATATTTATGGTTTTTTAATATACATTAAAAATTATCTTCTTTGTTTTTCAACAAAAAAATTTAATTTAGATCAAATGTAAATCTTTGTCAGCGTTAAAAAATTTAGTTAAAGCTTTTAAAACTGCAGAGCAAAATGTTTTGATATTAAATTCAATTGATTTACGTCTCATTTTTCCAAAGAAGGTGAAATTAACATTTTTTTTTTAAATTATTAATCAAAAATAATTGCAAAAATGTTTCCAGTCAAAAAATTATAATTTGAATAAAAAAAAATATTTTTTCTCATTCATAAACGTTATCAATTTCACTGACGTTTTTTACAAAATCAAAAAAATTTTGTTACATAAGATAAAAGTTTTTTGTTCTTTTGCAGATTAATAAATACGATCAACAATAAAAAAAACAACAAAAATGGAATCTCCAACATTTTTTCCAAATCAGTGCATCATTTGTCAATCGACAACGAAATTAAGTAGATGCTCAAGTTGTAATATGGTTCAATATTGCAACAAAAACCATCAAAAGCAACATTGGCCACAACATAAAGCATTTTGTAAAGCAATTGCAAAATTTTTAGAAACAAAAAAAATTACTCACATTTATGAAAAAATTTCAAATAAATCTTTTGATTCTTGGGCATGGGCAGCTGGTCTAATAATACAAGAAGTTGTACGAAATTTAAAACGACTTCCAATTTCAATTGAAAGTGATATATTAAATTTTCCCCGTCTATGTTTTGTTTGTCGTGAAGCTAAACAAGAAAAACTGCAAAATTGTCCAAATTGTCCATTGGCAAGTTTTTGTGATCAACATCCCAACAGTGAAATACACGAAAGACATTGTTACATAATGAAAAATAATTCTGAAATTATTCTACGAAAAGCAAATACAAATCCGTATATTTTAAAAAATCAAATGAAAGCATTGGCAAAAGGTACAAAAATTTTAAAACCTAATGACGAATCACCAACATCGATTAGACAATTTTACGATAACTACACAAAGCCAAACTGTGAAATTTCAGAAATTCAAAAAATTTTCCTCTCTGAATTCTTTAGCATCTCGTTGACAATGTTTCACAATTTACAAATGATTTATTTCGACAATTTTCCACCTGAAATTGTTATTCATCTTGACATTGTTGGTGCAATGACGTTAATAATTATTGATGATTATTGGGAAATTCTATTACATTTAATACCAGATGTAAAAATTATAAAAATAATTCATATCGAGGGTGAGATAAATCACATGAGTGAACCATCACTTTGTAAGGATTGTAAATTAAAGAAAAAAAAATTATTTATTGAAGCTAATTCCATGCCGTATGAGAGATATTTAACTCAATCAAGTTATCAAAAACCATCATTAATTGCTTATTTAAATATAAATCCACCGGGTTATGAAAATATAGTTGCACGAAATGATTGGCTTAAAACGATCGAGCGATTCCGTAAAGTCACGTCTCCAATGCTTTTTGCTCCAATTAACGAAGAAAAATTGACAATCGTTGAAAAAGATTTCTTAAATTCTTCAATTAAATTTAACATTATTTATAGTGGATTTAATCATTTTTCACCATTGGTTCATAGGGAGATATATGGTGACGGTTCAGTAAATCGAAATTATCAATTTTTAATTCTTCTTCAACAAACTGACGTCAAATCTAATTTTGAATCACCCAATTCAAAAATAAATCGTCCCCGTTCATGTTTTTATTCACAAATTTGTCACGTTTGCCGAAAATTTGAAGCAAAAATAATTTGCAATCGATGTCGAATTATTTCCTATTGCAACAATAAACATCGTGATCAAGATCAAATTCATCACAAGGACATTTGTCGAGTAATTTTAATGTTGATGAAAGAAATGAACACAGCGAATCTTTTTGATAATGCAAAAACATCAGATTCAGAATTATGGCTACGTGCAAAAATTGATATAATGAAAAAAGTGAAAACAAAACTTGGTAGAAAATTGGAGGAGTATGAAAAGCAAATGTTTCTATTTCCCAAGGCATGTGCAATTTGCCACGACAGCGATTCGAGTTTATTGAAAAATTGTGAATGTGGGGTAAGATTAACTTTTTTAAAAATTTTAATTTTTAAAAATAAATTTTTTACTAAACAAAATTTCGATTGAATGGAATTTTAATTTAACATAATTTTTAATTATATCCAATTTTTCATTTTTAAACAAGATTTCAAATATTAATAAAAATTTCACTTAAGAAAATTTTCATTATAAAATAAAGATTATTTTTAAATAGAATTTGTAATTTAAGAAATCATTTCGAATTTATTTTTCAATATTCAAGGTATTTCTACTTATTATTTGAGAATTTCTATTTCACTAAATCTACATTTATTGAAATCAAACTTTTATTTAGCAAAATTTTCATTTTTGTAAAATCTCGAAATTGTCATACAAAAAAAAAAATTTACTTTTACGAAAAATCATTCAACATTAGCAATTTAACGTTAATTATAAAATTAATTATCAATTTAAAAATTATATTAAAATTTTGTCTGTATGTTTTTATAAATAAATATAAATTATTTAAAAAATATACTATTCATAAACAAAGAAAAATTAAATATCCACAAATTTTATGTATTATTTTTCAGGTCAGTCTCTGCAAAATTCACAATAAAGATCCAAATCACAAAAAATTGTGTAAAGAATTATCGATTGCCTATAAAATGTCTACAACTGAAACGGAGCCAAATTTAAATTTTATGATACGAATAAATGTTGTTAAAGGTTCTATTGATGAATATCCATCGTCAATGCTTGAGTTTATAAATTCTTTTTCTGAACCATCAGTAACCGATTATCAAAATCATGAAGAGATCAATTATCAACATTTAGCGACATCCAATTTCATAACTGATATGTTAACATTAAGATACTTTATAAAAAAAATTAATCCACTTTTTACGACGTCGACGACTACATTGGTGATTCATATTATTGTCGTAAACAAAAATGAACTTACGTCAGAAAATTCTTGGAAACAATTTTTATACTCATTTCAACAACTAAAAAATTTAGAAATTGTTTTCATTGGACCAGAAGTACCAAATTGTCCAGATAGAATAGTCAACACATCCGAATTAAATACAATTGAAAAAAGAAGATTAAAAATCGATTATTGCAGCACAACATATGATAAATATTTCAGAAATAAAAAATTCATCAAACCGCAAATAATCTTAGGATGTAATCTTAATATTCATGAGAGTAAATTATTCGAAATTTTAGAAAATACTTGGAAGGAGACAATTTTAACGGTGGAAAAAGTTGGTGTTCCATTTATTTTAACATCGGGTACAAAAGAACGTGCCGAAATGGAGCATAAAATAATTTGCGATCTTCTTGGAAAATCTGTGAATTTTCAATTTTTCGAAGAAAATCCATACTCATCATTAACACCGGAAAGAGATTTTGAAACAGAAGGTGTCATGTATGCAAATAAATTTGTAATTGCTTACGATGGAAAATATCAATATTCCTCAAATTTGACAAATGAGAACAAAATTAAAATTAATGAGAATTCGCAATTGACAACAAATATTACAATAACAGAAGAAAATAATTCAAAGGCAAAAGAAATTATTAATAAAACTAATGAAATAAAAGTTTGTGAAAATTTAAGTAATGAAAATAAAAATGAAACACCAGATTTATTATTATTACAGCAGCGTAATAAATTTCTTATCGATGAAAATGAAAAATTAAAAGAACAACTAATTTCAGCGAATACTCAAATTGCAGAACAAAAAAATCAAATTTTAAATTTAAAGAAAATTTTCACCAATTTTGTTGAAAATAATCAAGTTTTACAATTGGAAAAAATTTATAACGATTTTGTTGAAAAATTCCAAGAAAATATTAATGTTAACGTCTGATAAAAATGAAACAAAAAAATAAAGGAAATTTGATATTTTATTAAAAATAAATGATAATATTAATACTTTACTTTTTAAAAAAAAAATAAAGATATAAAATATCTTTAATCACATATATCTTTAATCTATACATAAAAATACAAAGATTAAAAAATTATAAACTGATTTTAACTTCTAACAATGTAATTTTTTTAAATTGTGTTATAAATAATAAAAATTTCAATTTATTATCTGTTTCTCTTTCCTAATGAAATTACCGTTATTCTGTTTTGACATTCCCAACTCTGGCGTATTGTCTCCCTCCCTAATTTCCTATAATTTAACTCAAGTGTGAAAATATTTCAAACAAATGTTAATTATTGCAAAGTATTGACACAGTTGTCAAGATATTTAATAACAAGGTAATCTTTTTCTTTATACACATTTTCTATAAACAATTACGCGATTGGTATCTAAAAAATTATAACTTTTATGTTGACATTTGTAATATTTGAGGTTATGGTGTAATCAACACTCTTCAAAAAATTAATTTATTAATAAAATTCAATTTTAAACATTATATAAATTAAAAAAATGTAATTATTATTAGTTTAAAAAAATATTTTCCTTTACAGTTTAAATATTGCGATCGATAATCAAAAATAAAATGGATGATTCAAATTATTTTCCAAACGAATGTATCGTTTGTCAATCGACAAAAAAATTAAGTAGATGCTCAAGTTGTAATATGGTTCAATATTGTGGTGAAAGTCATCAATTACAACATTGGCCACAGCATAAATCATTTTGCAAAGCAATTTCAAATGTTATGAAAAAACATAATATTACACATATTTTTGAAGAATTTACAAATATAATTTATCCATTATGGTCAACGGCAACTATTCCAATTGTTACAGAAGTAATAAAAGCATTAAAACGAATTCCAAATTCAATTGAAACAAATATATTAAAATTTCCCCGTGTATGTTTCATTTGTCGTGAAGCTAAACAAGAAAAATTGAAAAATTGTCCAAATTGTCCATTTGCAAGTTTTTGCGAACAACATAAAAATAATAAAAAACATGAGAAATATTGTCAAATAATGCAAAATCGTTCTGATAATATTTTAAAGAATACAAAATTTCGATCAAATAGTTTTCAAAATAAAATGATATCAATAGCAAGTGGTACAAAATTTTTAAAAACAAACGACAAAACACCAACATCGATTAGACAATTTTTCAATAACTATACAATACCAGAATGTAAAATTTCAGAAAATGAAAAAATCTTCTTCTCTGAATTCTTTAGCATCTCATTGACAATGTTTAAATTTTTACAAATGATTTATTATGATAATTATCCAACAGAATTAATTATTCATATTGACAGTAATGGACAGGATGTGTTAACAATGATTGGTAATTATTGGGAAACTTTATTACATTTACTATTAAATGTCAAAATTTTAAAAATAATTTTCATTGGCGAAGAAGAAACTAAAATGCAACAAGAAATTCTTTGCAATAATTGTAAAACAATGGGAAAAAAATTATTCATTGAAACTTATTCAATAACATACGAAATGTATTTGACACAATCAAATTATGAAAAACCATCTGTAATTGCTAATTTAAATATATATCCTTTGGAAAGAGAACAAAAATCAACACGTGAAGATTGGTTAAATACCATTGAGAGATTTAGTAAAATTTCATGTCCAATTATTTTCTCAACATTTAACGAAGATATGTTTGTAATTGTTGAAAATGATATTTTAAATTATTCCAATAATAATAAATTTAAAATTATTTACAATGGATTTAATAATTTTTCATCTTTAATGTATAGTCATTTACTTGGTGACGGCACACTACATGCAAATTCACAATTTTTAATTGTTCTTCAAGGAAATTTAGAAAATAATTCCGAATTAAAAATAAATCGTCCACGTTTGTCCTTTTATCAACAAATTTGTCATGTTTGCCGAAAATTGGAAGCAAAAATAATTTGCAATCGATGTCGAATTATTTCCTATTGCAACAATAAACATCGTGATCAAGATCAAATTCATCACAAGGATATTTGTCGAGCAATTTTAATTTTAATGAAAGAAATGAATACAGCGAATCTTTTTGATAATGCAAAAACATTGGATTTGAATTTATGGCTACTTGCAAAAATTGATATAATGAAAAAAGTGAAAACAAAACTTGCCAGAGAAATGAAGGATTATGAGAAAGAAATGTTTCTATTTCCCAAGGCATGTGCAATTTGTCATAATAGTGATTCGAGTTTATTAAGAAGCTGCGAATGTGGGGTAAGAATTATTTTAAAGATTATTTTCATGAAAAAAAAAAATTCATTAATTCGAATTTCCATTATTTTTAAAAACAATTCAATAGGTAACTAAACTCTAAAATTATAATTATTATAACAGTTAAAAAAAAATTTAAGGTATTTAAATTATTTTCTTTATTTATTTATTGAAACACGACCACTCTAATTAATTTTTTTTTTATTTTTAATAAAAGAATTAAATATTAAATTTAAAAAATTTTTCAGACATTTCTCTGCAAAATTCACTATAAAGATGAAAATCACAAAAAATTGTGTAAAGAATTAGCGATTGCTTATAAAATGTCAACAACTGAAAATAAACAAATTTCAACATTGGTAATGAATTCATCTAAAGATCTCTATGAGAAATTACCATCGACAATGTTTGAATTTCTAAATTCGAATATTCTATTATCAAAAATATGTAAAAATCAAAGAGATAATTATCAAAACCTGGCGACATCTAATTTGCTATCTGCTGCGCTAACTTTAAGAAATATTATAAATAAATTCGATTCATTTCTTACAATGCAAACAATGATAATTCATATTATTGGCGCAAATAGAAAAGAAATTCAAGAAGTAAATTCGTGGAAAATATTTTTATACTCATTGCGAGAATTAAAAAATTTAGAAATTTGTTTCATTCGACCAGAAATTGAAAATTTTTCAGAAAAAATTATAAATACTTCTGATTTTGAAACAATTACAATAAAAAGATTAAAAATCCAATACGTCAATAAAACATATGATAAATATTTTACATGTAAAAAATTTATAAAACCGCAAATAATCTTAGGATGTAATCTCAATATTCATGAGAGTAAATTATTCGAAATTTCGGAAAATACTTGGAAGGAGACAATTTTAACGGTGGAAAAAGTTGGTGTTCCATTTATTTTAACATCGGGTACAAAAGAACGTGCTGAAATGGAGCATAAAATAATTTGCGATCTTCTTGGAAAATCTGTGAATTTTCAATTTTTCGAAGAAAATCCATACTCATCATTAACACCGGAAAGAGATTTTGAAACAGAAGGAGTCATGTATGCAAATAAATTTGTAATTGCTTACGATGGAAAATATCAAAATTCCTCAAATTTGACAAATGAGAACAAAATTAAAATTAATGAGAATTCACAATTGACAACAAATATTACAATAACAGAAGAAAATAATTCAAAGGCAAAAGAAATTATCAATAAAACTAAAGAAATAAAAGTTTGTAAAAATTTAAGCAATGAAAATAAAAATGAAACTTCAGATTTATTATTATTACAGCAGCGTAATAAATTTCTTATCGATGAAAATGAAAAATTAAAAGAACAACTAATTTCAGCGAATACTCAAATTACAGAACAAAACAATCAAATTTTGAATTTAAAGAAAATTTTCACCAATTTTATTGAAAATAATCCAATTTCAGAATTGGAAAAATTGTATACCAATTTCATTGATAAATTTGAAAAGAATATTAATTCAATTTGTAAGAATTAAATTTTAAATTTCAAATTTTTTTTAACATTTGTGTGTTTAAAATTACTAATATTTCGAGAAGTTTTAAAAACGATTTTAAAAATAGTGAAATTTGCCAAATAGTTAAGAAAAACTAGAATGGCAAAAAACTTTTTAATTATATTTATTTTATAATAAGGTAAAAATTATTTTTGTTTATTCTAATACTATTTTTAAGAAGAAAATTTTGATAGGCCGAAACAAAAAAAGTTTTATTGTTTATATATCAAAATAAAAAAATTTATAACTGATTATCTATTTCTTTTATTGTTTATACTTTACGAATACTTTTTCTTTATTGATTTTTTATTTTTCTATTTTTTTTTTTCATTTATTATTCATAAAAGGGACAATAATTGTAATTATTATTTTTTATTATTATATTTACAGCTAAAGAATAAAAAACAAATTGTTAGCTACAATTATTTAATACAATTTACAATTATTATTAATTATTATTTTTTTAATTTTAATGATTTTAATTCAAAAAACAGAAATTTAAAAATCTATCGAATTTTTTCGTTCTGACATTCCCAACTCTGGCCTCTACATTCCCCCTATCATCTAATTATGCAACTAAAACTTTGACATAAAACATAACCCAAAAAAAACCAAGCACAAATCGTTCAAAGAAGAAGCGTGATAAAAAATATATTTCTTGGAAACTTTTTCACTATAATATTAAATATCGAGGTAAATAAATCTTTTTTTTAAAATATAAATACTAAAGAATCGAAAACTGTAAATACTAAATTCGATTAAATTAACGCCACTTTTGTAATATTACAATTTCTAAAAAATTCCCACTAAAAATATATTTTATAAAAAATTAGTGTATTCAATATATTTTCAAAAACATTGAGAACTAGAGAAAAGTGTTTTATATAAAAGTCTAATGAAAAATTTTCTTTTTCAAAATTAAAAACGAATTGTAATTGATTAATAAGTAAATTAGTTTTTATATTGGGCCGGACTGTATGCGACTTTTTCGATTTATTTTAATAAAATACGGACTTTTTTAACTTGTTATTTTAAGGAATTTATAAAATATAGATAATATTTCCTAACAATAATTATATAATAATAAAATGCTTGGTCTGTCCTTCTGTCCTTCTTTAGTCGATTTATATTCCAAAAAAAAGTGGATTTGTTTTTTATTTTAACAAAAATATTTTAGATTTTTAAATAAAAAATGTTTTTTTTAATAATAATCCTTTTCGAAGGGTTAAAGTTGAAATTTTTAGAAATAATTAAATTTCAAAAGATATTTTGTTAATTTTCAAACAATTATTAAATTTTACAGAACTAAAAATAATTTATCAAACAATTTTTGGAAAACATTTTTTAAATTTAATTGAATTTTCAAAGATTTAAAATTGAGATTTTTGAAATTAATTGAAACTTTAAGTGTTTTGTAATTAAAATTTTAGATGATTTCACTAAAAATTTATTAGAAAATGCGGACAAAATACAATAATTTGAAAATCATTTTTAATTGAAAAATGGTTTCAGATAGTTGAATTTTCAAAAAATATTATTAAAATAGTTAAAAAAATAATTGAATTTCCTTAGAGTAATAATTTAAATTATTAAATTTCAAAAAAAAAAATTTTTCGATGGAAAATTTTAGAAATAATTAAATTTTAGATGCTTTTAAATTAAAATTATTGAAAATTCAATTAATTTTGAATTGAGATTTTGGAAAATAATTGAATATTAAAAATTTGGAAAATAATTGAATTTCAGTTTAAATTTTGGAAAATAATTGTTCTTTAGTTGAATTTTAATTGATTTTGAATTGAAATTTTCGAAAATTATTGAATTATAGTAGATTTTGAATTGAAGTTTTCGAAAATTACTGAATTGAAAATTTGGAAAATAATTGAATTTTAGTTGATTTTGAATTGAAAATTTTGAAAATAATAGAATTTAAATTTAAATTTTAACAATCAATTGAATTTTTATTAATTTTAAATTAAAAATTTTTTAAATAATTTAATTTCAGTTGATTTTGAATTGAAAATTTTGGGAAATAATTGAATTTTAATTGAAATTTTGGATAATAATTTAATTTAAGTTCATTTTTGATTGAAAATTTGGATAATTAATTTTGAATAGAAATTTTTAAAAAATAATTGAATTTTATTTAATTTTAAATTGAAAACTTGGTAAATAATTAAATTTTAAATTGAAAATTTTGGATAATTATTGAATTATAGTAGATTTTGAATTGAAATTTTCAAAAATTATTGAATTGAAAATTTGGAAAATAATTGAATTTTAGTTGATTTTGAATTGAAAATTTTGAAAATAATAGAATTTAAATTTAAATTTTAACAATCAATTGAATTTTTATTAATTTTAAATTAAAAATTTTTTAAATAATTTAATTTCAGTTGATTTTGAATTGAAAATTTTGGGAAATAATTGAATTTTAATTGAAATTTTGGATAATAATTTAATTTAAGTTCATTTTTGATTGAAAATTTGGATAATTAATTTTGAATAGAAATTTTTAAAAAATAATTGAATTTTATTTAATTTTAAATTGAAAACTTGGTAAATAATTAAATTTTAAATTGAAAATTTTGGATAATTATTGAATTATAGTAGATTTTGAATTGAAATTTTCAAAAATTATTGAATTGAAAATTTGGAAAATAATTGAATTTTAGTTGATTTTGAATTGAAAATTTTGAAAATAATTGAATTTCAATTTAAATTTTAAAAAACAATTGAATTTGTATTGATTTTAAATTAGAAATTTTAAAAATAATTGAATTTCAGTTGATTTTGAATTGAAAATTTTGAGAAATAATTGAATTTTAATTGAAATTTTGGATAATAATTTAATTTAAGTTCATTTTTGATTGAAAATTTGGATAATTAATTTTGAATAGAAATTTTTAAAAAATAATTGAATTTTATTTCATTTTAAATTGAAAACTTGGTAAATAATTAAATTTTAAATTGAAAATTTTTGATAATTATTGGATTTTTAATTGATTTTGAATTAAAATTTCGGGTAATAATTGAATTTTAGTTTATTTTGAATTGAAATTTTTCAAAAAATAATTCCATTTTATTGTGATATTTTTTTTTTAATTATAAACAATTGTTAAATTTCATAAAAATTTTAATTGAAAAATAATTTTGATATAATTGAATTTGTGATGTATTTAATTAAAATTATTAAAAATAATTAATTTAGTGAAGAATCATTTTAGTTCAAAATTTGTTAAATAATTCAATTGAAGAAGATCTGAAGAAGATCTACATTTTATACTAAAAAAATGTATTTTATTTACATTTTTTTTCAAATGTAAAAAAAAATGTCGCATTTTATTAAAATAAGTCGATAAAAGTCGTATTTTTGAAAAAAGTCGTATAATCCGAGGCCTGTAAATATATAATTTTCATTATTATCATTTAATATGTAATAATATTCTAATAAATTAAATTATTATTGATAATATTAATCTTTAATTTCTTTATAACAAACAATTAAATACTCAATTTGGCGCGCTTGCGCGCGTTTAATTTTGCTAGTTAATAATAAAATATTTATTAACGATTTAAAATTTATTAAAAATAAATTCTTTTTCTGTTATTCAAATTTTCTGCGATACATTTTCTATTTTAATTTCTGTCGAAAATTCCAGAATAAAAATCAATTTAAATCACAAAATATTAAATGACTTTTTGGGAAAAATATTTTTAAAAAATAACTCACAGAAAAAATTATTTTTACTCTTTCAGATTTTTATGTATTATAATTGAAAAATAAAATTAAAAAAAAAAAAAAAATGGAAGAATCAAAATATTTTCCAAATCAATGTATCATTTGTCAATCGACAATGAAATTAAGAAAATGCACTGGATGTAATATGGTTCAATATTGTGATAAAAGTCATCAATTACAACATTGGCCACAACATAAATCATTTTGTAAGGCAATTGGAAAAATTTTAGAAAGAAAAAAAATTACACACATTTATGAGAAACTTGCAAATAAATCTTTTGATACTTGGTTATCGGAAATAATTTTAATAACTGAAGATATCACAAAACATTTAAAACGAATTCCAAATTCAATTGAAACAAATATATTAAAATATCCCCGTGTATGTTTCATTTGTCGTGAAGCTAAACAAGAAAAATTGAAAAATTGTCCAAATTGTCCATTTGCAAGTTTTTGCGAACAACATCCAAATAGTGAAATACACAATAGAAATTGTCTTATATTAAAAAATCGTTACGATGATATTAAATGTAAATTAACATTAAGTTTGACATTTTCTTTAGACGATATTGTCAAAGAATTTGCAATGGGTACAAAAATTTCAAAAATAAATGACGAATCACTAACAACGTTAAAACAATTTTTTGATAACTACACAAAACCAGTACGTGAAATACCAGAAATTGAAAAAATTATTGTCTCTGAATTTTTTAGCGTTTCATTGACAATATTTCAAACTTTACAAATGATTTACTATGAAAATTTCCCAACGGAAATTATTATTCATCTTGATATTTCTGGTGGTCCAGATGAATTTATAATTTGTGATAATTATTGGGAAATACTTCTACATTTATTACCAGATATTAAGAGTTTAAAAATAATTATTTGCGAGGCAAAATTAACATATGCAAATAAATCATCACTTTGTAATGATTGTAAATTAAAGAAGAAAAAAATATTCATTGAAACACAAACAATGCCCTATGAAATTTATTTAACACAATCAAATTATCAACAACCATCTCTAATTTCTTATTTTAATGTACGTCCATTAAAAAATGAAAATATAGTCAAAAAATATTGGCAAAAAATAATTGAAAAATTTGGTAAAATTAATTGTCCAATTGTTTTTTTAACATTTAATGAAGAAATATTGAGAGTGATTAAAAAAGATGTTTTAAATTCACCAATAAAATTTAACATTATTTACAGTGGATTTAATAATTTTGCACCATTAACGTATCTTGAATTAAATGTCGATGGTACTCTATTTCGAACTTCGCAATTTTTAATTATTCTTCAACAACGAATTAATGGGAAAAATAATTCCAAATCAATTATTACAAAAGGAAATCGTCCACGTACATATTTTTATCATCAAATTTGTCATGTTTGTCATAAATATCAGGCAAAAATTACATGTAATCGTTGTCGAATTATTTCCTATTGTGGCAATAAACATCGTAATCAAGATCAAATTCAACATAAAGATATTTGTCGTGCAATTTTGATTTTATTAAATGAAATGAGTACGGTGAATCTTTTTGAAAATGTAAAAACAACAGATTCGGATTTATGGCTACGTGCAAAAATTGATATAATGAAAAAAGTAAAAGCAAAACTTGGCAGAGAAATGGAGGAATTTGAGGAGCAAATGTTTTTATTTCCCAAAGCTTGTGCCATTTGTCATGACAGTGATTTGAGTTTATTGAAAATTTGCGATTGTGGGGTAAGAATTATTTTACACGATTTTTTTTATATTAGAAAAATGTAACTATACGTATAAATAAAAATAGAAAAAAGTAAGTTTTACTCTTTTAAATGTTAAAAAAAAAAAAAAAATTATTTTTTCAGGCATTTCTCTGTAAAATTCACAACAAAGATGAAAAACACAAAAAATTGTGTAAAATATTATCCTTTGCCTACGCAATTTGTACAAAGGAAAACGATTCAAATTCAACATTGGAAATAAATTCTGCTAAAGGTCTCTATGAAAAATTACCATCGTCAATGATTGGATTTTTAAATTCAAATTTTGTAATATCAAGAAAATATGAAAATAAAATGGATATTAATTGTCATCAACGTCTAATGACATCAAATTTAATAACTTCTTCGCTAACATTAAGATATTTTATAAATAAATTCGATTCATTTCTTACAATGCAAACAATGGTGATTCATATTATTGGCGTAAAGGAAAAAGATTTTATAGAAGAAAATTCGTGGAAAATCTTTTTATACTCGATGAAAGAATTAAAAGATTTGAAAATTATTTTCATTGGACCTCAAGTTCCAAATTGTCCCGAAACAATAATTGTTGAAACTTCTGATTTTCATGCAATTGGTGTGAAACGATTAAAAATCGAATATCGTAGTATAACATATGATAAATATTTTACGAGTAAAAAATTTATAAAACCGCAAATAATTTTAGGATGTAATCTCAATATTCATGAGAGTAAATTATTTGAAATTTCGAAAAATACTTGGAAGGAGACAATTTTAACGGTGGAAAAAGTTGGTGTTCCATTTATTTTAACATCGGGTACAAAAGAACGTGCCGAAATGGAGCATAAAATAATTTGCGATCTTCTTGGAAAATCTGTGAATTTTCAATTTTTTCAAGAAAATCCATTTGCTTCATTATGTCCGGAACGAGATTTTGAAACAGAGGGTGTTATGTATGCAAATAAATTTGTAATTGCCTATGTTTGGAAATATAAAAATTCGTCAAATTTACTTCAAGAAAATGAAATCAAAATTAATGAGATTAATGAGAATTCTCAATTGGCAACAAATATTACAACACAAGAAAATAATTCAGAGGCAAAAGAAATTATTGTCAAAGACACTGAAGCGGAGAAAATAAAAGTTTTTTGTGAAAATTTAGAAAAAGATGAAAATATTGAAAAAACAGATTTATTCTTACTTAAGTGTAATAAATTTCTTATTGGAGAAAATGAAAAATTAAAGGAACAACTAAATGCAGCGAATGTTCAAATTAAAGAACAGAAAAATATGATTTTAGAATTAAAAAAAATTTATTCCAATTTCGTTGAAAACAATCGAATTTTAGAATTGGAAAAAATTTATAACGATTTCGTTAAAAAATTTAATGAAAATATTAATTAAACGTGTAAGAATTAAAAAATTCTTTTAAACTTTCAACATAAATTTGTGTTAAAAATGTATTACTTTTTATTTTATTTGGTTAAGATATTAAAATCTTTTTATTTTATTTAAGATATTAAAATGTGACGCATTTTTACTTGTTAATTAATAAAAATAAACGATGACTTATTTTGATATATTATTCTGTGTTTTTTTTGTTGTTGTAAATTTTTATTTTAAAATAGAAATTAAATTTTTTTATTTAATTAAAATTTTGGCTAGCCAAAATTTTCAGCTATAGGCTAATTTTTATTTATCGTAAATTTGACTTTTTTAGAAAATGTATTTTATTTTATAAAAAAAATAAACTCACCTTTTGACATCACAAGAAGATTGTTTCCGGTGACAATGTTGACTGAAAACTGATTGAAGCTATCCTTTAATGAATTTTCAAAAAAAAACTTGTCACTAATACACTTAAATTTCACTTTTCTCACTTTAAATTTCCCATTTTTTTAATATTGCACTCCACTTATTTTATGAAAAAATTGTTGGTTAATTAAAATAACACTTTTAAACAACTATAATGTGAACTACGTAGTATATTTAATATGGCGTTATCACTTTTCCGGAACTTCGAAATTGGCGGGGAAAAAGTTAGGTTAGGTTGTTGAATTTTTATTCAAAACATAATTAATCGCGATTGATAGTTAATTAAGATTAATTAAGGAACACAAGAATCAAGATTAAGTAGAAAACGAATAAATTTCAATTATTAAACACTTTTTTCACTTTTTCGTTTCCATCCTGCGAACGCGACACTCGCGACTATATTTCGCGAATCCTGTAACAAAACGAGAATCAAATATAAAAATATTTCTATAATCACTTAGCGCAAGGTGTAAATTTTTAAATATTCACAAATCTCCAGGGAAATGTGATGAAAAATAATTAAAAAAGAACTGTAAAAAATCGGTAACGCGAGACGTGAACTTCACTGTCCAAAATGTCGTTTCAAACTGATGTGGTCAATGGAGGGGGTTCAGGAATGTTAACTTTGAAAATGGCGCGAAACATTTAATAATTTTTTTTATTTATTTCTGTTTACTGTTGACATTAATTTTCTACTTTATAATAAAAAATACTAATAAACTCTGTAATTGAAAGTTTTTAAAAAGTTAAATAAAATAATTCCAAGAGATTTGTGAATAATTATTTGTATAGTTGATGTTAAATTTAAACGAAATTAATCTGAAGGTGGCGCTTATTATTTCCGTTCCGTTTTCGTTTCGTCATCTCCGCAGGAAGTTACCGCCAAAAATGCGTGAAATAGTCGGAATAGTGGAAATTACTTCTTTGTTTGTAAATAAAGTAAATTTATACACAAGTTTTGATGGAATTTTTCAACATATTCAATTTGTTTTTAATTAATAAGCAGTGTAATAAAACAGGGAAAAAAGTATTTTGATTTAGATATTATCATGAATGTGACAGGAATATAAAAATGTATCACGAATTGGAAACTGTAAGTTGACAACAATCATAACCTAAAAATAATTTTTTTTTTGTTTTTATTTATGATCATCAATAGAATTTGTGATTTCGATATTATTATTTAACTTTAAATACTGAAATATTTCGTATTGTTATTATTTTTAGTAAAAAGGTAAAAAAAAAATTCTAGATTTTAAATTAGGAAGTTAAATTTTTGTTAAAAACTGTTGTCAATTTAAATAAAAATAAGCAAATTATTTATAAATATTTCTAAAAGATAATATATTTCCTAATCGTTGAAATTTAGTTAATATAACATTAATTATTAATTCCATTGATTTCTATTGTAATTTTCAAATAAATTTTGGATTTTTGAAAAATTTTCTATTTTTTAATTTTTTTTTTCTTGGTAATAACGCCAAATTTTTAACCAGGAAGTTGTGAACAAAAAAGGAAGTCGGACTTTTTTTTTATTGGATCAACGGATTTTGAGCTACAATTAAAGTTTGGATTTTTTAAAAATATTTTCTATTTTTTCAATATTTAAAAAAATAGGTAAGATAATTATGTTCTATTTAACTAAAACAGTAACTCTTATTGACAAATCGATATAGGTATTGAAAAAAAAAAAAAAAATTCTAGTTACCTTGAACTCGAAAAATCAAATGTTGAAATATGTAAAGATCAATATGGTAAAATTGTAAAGCAATTTTATAAAATACGACAAATTGAATATTTTCTTTTCTTAAGATTTTTTTCTATTGATATTTTGAAAATTTGATTGAATAGAAAAAGCAGAATAAAATAAATTCTTACCTTCATTTGGAAAATATTATTCACTCTGAATCACAACAAGAACGCAAAATTAAACAAAAAGGTTATAATTAATTTTTTACTTATTTTATACTTTTTACAAATATAATTAATTATTTTATTTCATCGTTGGAAAAAAAAGGAGCGGAATAATTGTTTATAA
The DNA here is from genome assembly GCF_019393585.1 of Leptopilina boulardi. Taxonomy (NCBI): domain Eukaryota; kingdom Metazoa; phylum Arthropoda; class Insecta; order Hymenoptera; family Figitidae; genus Leptopilina; species Leptopilina boulardi. The sequence goes on along the minus strand of NW_026137825.1, from coordinate 3,429,628 downwards.
TTAACAAAGGTGAGAAGTTTGTAAATATCCTGGGGTAGAGAAATAAATTATTTATTTAATTATTTTATTTCAGAAATAAAAAAAATGGCATCGTTGATCTTTGTATTATTCGTTTTGCTAATTTTTGGAAATGACGGATTCTCACCACAAAGTGAATTTCACACATCTCTAATTGGAAAAATAACAAATGATTCAAGAATTAAACAAATTTTGTTTATACAAAACAAAACTGATGAAACACAAGATTTGTCAATAAAAACAAAATTTCCATCTATAATCGTTGATTATTTGAATGCAACAGAAAAATTCGGTCTAGAATTGAGTGAATTGTTAATGTTTAAAAATTCTCGATCAACGTTAATTGTAATAAATTTGACGTCATTAAAATTTGAAACAAACAATTTGGAATTATTAAAATTTCTACTTCAACTCGTCCATAAGGAAGAGAGATCAAAGATTTTAATAATAAAAAAAGTAACGACAAATTATCGAAAAATTCTCAAATTTTTGTGGTTGAAAAATTTTTTGGATGTGACAATTTTAGAAATGATTGAGGCAAAAGAAGGCAATGGAAAATTGATTTTTGACTTGAATACCAAAACGATAATACAACATTATTACAATCCATTCACTGAAAGATTTATTAAACGCAAATTTTCAATGGAGATGGATTTGTTTCCTGATAAATTGAAAAATCTTCACAAATATCAAATGAAAGTGGGATTTTTTCATTTTCCACCTTATCTCACAATTATTCAAAACAAATCAGTATTGAAATTAGATGGTCCAGATTATCATCTTGTGAAGATACTTTCTGAAACAATGAATTTTAAAATTTCACATGTTATTTCAAATAAAACAAGTTGGGATGTGAATTCTTGTATTAAAGAAAACAATACTGGCCTTACTCGTGCTTTAATATACAATGAGATTAATTTTGTTGGTGTTCAATCTGGTAGAATAATAGTTCCCTGTTATGAAAAATATACAAAATATATTGAGGTCAATTTTGGAAAGATCTATATTTCAGCAATAACACCGACTTTATCGAATGAAATTACTCTACGTTTAGTTGAATGGAAATTATCTCTTTTGTTGTCAGTCACTTTTTTACTTATGATAACTTGGCTATTTCCACGTTTTGTACAATTAAAATCACAAAATTGGCAATTAATTTATTTATTTGGAATAATGCTTGGAATATGTGTTCCACGACAACCTCGTACATTTGCAGAGAGAATTATTTTTGCAAGTATGCTTATCAGTTGCTTTTTTCATTCGTCAGTAATTTTCTCCGCATTTACAAGTATTAATTTACAAATGAAATCAGATGCAGGAATTGATACATTAAATGATTTATATTCATCAAATTTCACGCCAGTTATTCATAAAAATATGTTAAATCTTTTTCAACTTGACGATTTGACGGTGGCAAATTATGTAAAGAAAGCAAGTTCTAATATTGACATGACTAATCAGGATTGTATTGAATATTTAATGAAGTATAAAAATATCACTTGTTTTATGCGAACAGTCCAAGCTGATTTGGCAATAAATAATGCTAATAAAGAACAAATTAGTGTTGCAATGCGAAAAGTTAAAGAATATGTATCAGATTCAATGAGTTTCTTGAAATGTGAACCAGGTTTTCCATTTGAGACAAATTTTAAGAAGATACTTTCAAGATTACAAGAAGTAGGAATTGCTTATAAATTGAATGATAAATATTTAAAAAGCATCTCGAAAAAAACTACAATGGCTGATGATTTTCTTTCTGATAGCGATGCAGCAAATTTACAAATTCGACAAAATATGCTTTTTATTTTGGTTTTTGGCTTCACTTGTTCGATGCTCACATTTATTGGCGAATTACTTATGCGTAATTTTTTTTAATTGACTTTTGAAGTTTATGTAAAATTTAATTTTTTTTTTTTTTTAAACCGAATTCATAGTGAATTTCTTTTGAATGATCTTCTTTATTCAAATTCAATTATCTTAAATTATTTTTCAATTAAAGTTTTTTATGAAATTTAATAATTGTTTATAATTTAAAAAAAAAATTAGCAAATAAAATTATCAAATTTCAATTCAAAATTATTTGAAATTCAATTATTTTGCAAAAATTTCAATTATTTTTAATGATTTTTGTAATATTTTTCGAAAATTCAATCATTTTTTTAATTAAAAACTTTTGAAATGCAATTTTTTTTATGTGATTTCTAATAAATTCTAATAAATTGGAAATTTAATAATTTCAATTATAAATCTCCTCAAATTCAATTATTTTTAATGATGTTTATAATATTCTTTGAAAATTCAATTATCTTAAATTATTTTTCAATTAAAGTTTTTATGAAATTTAATAATTGTTTATGATTTTCAAAAAAAATTAGCAAATAAAATTATGAAATTTTAATTCAAAATTATTTGAAATTCAATTATTTTGCAAAAATTTCAATTATTTTTAATGATTTTTATAATATTTTTCGAAAATTCAATCATTTTTTTAATTAAAAACTTTTGGAATGCAATTTTTTTTATGTGATTTCTAATAAATTCTAATAAATTGGAAATTTAATAATTTCAATTATAAATCTCCTGAAATTCAATTATTTTTAATGATGTTTATAATATTCTTTGAAAATTCAATTATCTTAAATTATTTTTTAATTAAAGTTTTTATGAAATTTAATAATTGTTTATAATTTTCAAAAAAAAATTAGCAAATAAAATTATCAAATTTTAATTCAAAATTATTTGAAATTCAATTATTTGCAAAAATTTCAATTATTTGAAATGATTTTTATAATATTTTTCGAAAATTCAATCATTTTTTTAATTAAAAACTTTTGGAATGCAATTTTTTTTATGTGATTTCTAATAAATTCTAATAAATTGGAAATTTAATAATTTCAGTTATAAATCTCCTGAAATTCAATTATTTTTAATGATGTTTATAATATTCTTTGAAAATTCAATTATCTGAAACTATTTTTCACTTAAAAATGGTTTTCAAATTATTTTATTTTTGTTTGCAATTTCTAATAAATTTTTAAGTGAAATCAAAAATTTTTAATTAAAAATCACTTGAAATTTAATTACATACTTTTAAAAAACATCTAAAATTATTTGATAAATTATTTTTAGCTCTGTAAAATTTAATTATTGTCTGAAAATTAATAAAATCTTTTGAAATTCAATTATATTTCTATAAATTTCAACTTTAACTCTTCCAAAATTATTTTTATTTAAAAAAAAATTTTTATTTAAAAATCTAAAATTTGATTAAGTATTATCAGAAATTTTTTTTTACTATCAAAAACTAAAAACTATGACAAAATTTTGTTAATTCGAAGAAATTGATTAAATCAGACTTAAAAAAAATTATAAAAATGGAATTTTAAGAATTTTTTTTAGAAATTTGTTCTACTTAAGGCCATCCGGGAAAAATCCCTAACCTAAAAGTGTTTTCCCGCGCGAGATATTACTCGTAAATAACTTGAAATATCTTGTTCGGATTTGTCGGATTAATTAGATGAGGGCGAGCTGATTAAGAATCATCTCCATTTTTACAAGTAATTTTGTTGAAAAGTATTGAAAATCGTGATTATAAAAGTTGGATTTTTGACAGAAGTGGGAACAGTAGGGGAGGCGAGCACACAGACATTGAATCTATGTGTCAGTGGCCCAGAAGGTGGCGCCAATTTTAGCTAGTGGCCGCTGCTGAACTAACTTACCCCAAATTACTCCACTTTAAATCTTTAATAAAATAATTTCCTCACAATATTATTGCAAAAATGGAGAAGAGCCCCACTCAGTGACCCTTCCTCTATTATTCCTCCAAATGCCAACTCGAAATACTTTATCCTTTAAAGATGAGAAGTAATTTACGAAACCCCTTTTTGCCAATGTTTAAACATTTTTTTCAATAATTATTTATCAAGATTTTGCAAAATTCCGAGAAGAGCCCCTGGCAGGGTACCTTCCTCTATTATTTCCAAAAAATTACAACCTAAAATATTCAATTTTTTTCAAATGAGAAGAAATCTACAAAACCATTATTTTCTCCCGGATGGCCTTAAATAAAATTTTGAAAATTTGTCTTTTAATTCTATTATGAAATAGAAATAAATTTTCTTGATAATATTCATTATAGAATTATTCTCATTACAGAATTAATAAAATAAATTTAATATCTAATAACATTAGTTATTTAAAGTAAAATATTTATTAACCAATTAAATTTTGTTAAAATAAAAAAAAAATCGATTTTTTTTTGGAATATAAATCGACTAAAATTATTTTTTTTGTACCTGGTAAATAATTATTATTCAAAATTAATAGCAATATTTATTTATACTTTTTCTCTTCTATATACATATGTGAAGGATAAATATCTAATATAAAAACATTAATTTAATTGAAAATCAGATAAACAAAGTTCTAAAATTCTGAAAATAAACAAATTCTTCAGAAATTTAGCGAAATAATTTAAAATTATGTACAAATAATTCTCCAATAAATGTGATTATCGAACAAGTGAAGCCAAAAACAATAATAAAAAGCATATTTTGTCGAATTTGTAAATTTGATGAATCATTGTCTGTAAGTAAAATTTCAGCCATAGTTGGTTTCTCATCGACGTTCAAATAATTAATTTGCCATTTTTTCAAAACACCAGACTCTTGAATTCGAATGAGCATTTTTTTAAATTTTGTCACATATGGTGAACCTGCTTCACTCTGAAAACAAGGAATCATTTTTTCTAATGTTTCTTTTACTTTATGCATCATTGGATGGCCATGTTTTTTTTTACTAACACTTATTGAAAAATCAATTTTTGTTGATCGCATAAAGCAAGTGATATTTTTATGCATCAACAAATAATCGATACATTTTTTATCTGTATTGGCAACATTAGAATTTGCTTTCTTTACATAATTTGCCACATTTACATCATCAAGTTTAAAAATTGATAACATATTTGAATAAATTACTGGCGTTAAATTTGACGAATATAAATCATTTAACGAATCAATTAATGACTGTTCTTTCATTTGTATATTAATACTTGTAAATGCGGTGAAAATTACTGACGAATGAAAAAAGCAAGTGATAAGCATACTTGCAAAAATAATTCTCTCTGCAAATGTACGAGGTTGTCGTGGAACACATATTCCAAGCATTATTCCAAATAAATTCAATATTTGCCAATTATTTGTTTCAAATTTGAAAAAACGTGGAAAAAACCATGTTATTCCCAATAATAAAATAACGGAGAATAAAAGTAACAATTTCCATTCAACTAATTGTTGAGTAATTTCTGTTGATAAAATTGGCGTTACTGCTGAAATTGCCATAAATTCCAAATTATTATCAATATGTTTGATAAATTTTCTAAAACATGAATCAAACATTCCCGATTGAACGCCAATAAAATTAATTTTATTGTATATCAACGCATGATTTAGACCAGTATTGTTTTCTTTAATACAAGAATTCACATCCCAACTTGTTTTATTTGAAATTACATGTGAAATTTTAAAATTCATTGTTTCAGAAAGTATCTTCACAAGATGATAATCTGGACCATCTAATTTCAATACTGATTTGTTTCGAATAATTGTGAGATAAGGTGGAAAATGAAAAAATCCCACTTTCATTTGATATTTGTGAAGATTTTTCAATTTATCAGGAAACAAATCCATTTCCATTGAAAATTTGCGTTTAATAAATCTTTCAGTGAATGGATTGTAATAATGTTGTATTATCGTTTTGGTATTCAAGTCAAAAATCAATTTTCCATTGCCTTCTTTTGCCTCAATCATTTCTAAAATTGTCACATCCAAAAAATTTTTCAACCACAAAAATTTGAGAATTTTTCGATAATTTGTCGTTACTTTTTTTATTATTAAAATCTTTGGTCTCTCTTCCGTATGAACGAGTTGAAGTAGAAATTTTAATAATTCCAAATTGTTTGTTTCAAATTTTAATGACGTCAAATTTATTACAATTAACGTTGATCGAGAATTTTTAAACATTAACAATTCACTCAATTCTAGACCTAATTTTTCTGTTGCATTCAAATAATCAACTATTACAGATGGAAATTTTGTTTTTATTGACAAATCATGTGATTCATCACTTTTGTTTTGTATAAACAAAATTTGTCTAATTCTTGAATCATTTGTTATTTTTTCAATTAGAGATGTGTGAAATTCACTTTGTTGTGAGAATCCGTCATTTCCAAAAATAAGCAAAACGAACGATACAAAGATCATCGATGCCATTTTTTTTTTATTTCTGAAATGAGAAAATTATTTCCAAAAATTTAATTAGGTAAATTTTTTTTTATTTTTTTTTTATTAAGCATTTAAAAAAAACTAAATCACAAAATTCAAATTTCAATTACAGATAGTAAAAAAATACTTACTGTTTTAATTCTTTTTTTCGTTTTTGAAAAAATTCGTTACACTATTTTTTTTACCCTCTGCAATGGAAGAGGAAACTTAGTTTTCTGTTACAATAATTTTCTTTCGTAAAATATTGAACCGATATTTTTTTCAATTATTATCAATAGAAAAGATCTTTGAAAATAATGGAAATTTGATGTTTGTACTTTGACAATAATCTCTCGCGATGCATTTATAAGAAAAAACTTTGAATTATCAAAAGAAAATATCAATAACAATCATAAAAATTGTAATTTGCATTGACGTAGTAAAAATAAAAATAAAATCAATAACTATTTTATATAAGTAAAATTTTTTTTGCATTACATTTGGTATATTTTGTTAATTTACAAAATTATTTAAATCAATTTTTCTTTTTATAATTTAATTTGCAAGATAAAAAAAAAATTAGATGACACTGGAACGCAAAAAAGAAATTTAAAAATTGAAATACTGAAAAACTAAAAATTACATTGCAAAAAAATTTATCTGATTCAAATAATAATCGACTGTTATAAAATAAATATATTTTTAAATAATTATTATTTAGGTTAATTAAATGGAATTTTTTTAAAAATACAGAAATTATTTATTTAAATACAGTTTATTTAATATTATAAATAAAAATTATTTACTTTTAAAATTTACAATTAGTAAAATTAATTTTACGTTTAGTTTTATTTGATTGATAAAACCAATATTTTTGATGAAGATTATAATTTAGTTTTAGTTCACGAGATTACTAGTTACGTTCCTGATATTCGCAAAATTCGAAATTCAATTAAGGGGCTTCCCCGAGCTTCCTAAAAGTACCAGAGCAAAGCGCTCATTCTATTGGTTGATTTCAAATATAACAGGGCCGTAACTATAAAAATTCTGTGCCTCGTATTATCGTAAAACGTAATTTATTTTAATTATAATTATATATGTATTTTAATTATAATTATATATGTATTTTAATTATAATTATATACGTATTATAATTATATATAAATTCACATACTGGCAAAAAATAAAATCACAATTTTCAAGGTCAGATTTAATTTCTATTTTTTACCGACCGGTTTTTTTTTCATACCAATTGGTAACATCTATTTCTCTCTTATCTGCATTGTTTAAAGGTAAACTAAAAAATTATGTAAGAAATTCCACAAAAAATCCGCAAGACGGCGCTAGAGTTGAGAAAATACAGTTAAATGTCTAATTTGACATGTATAATATCATGATTACGTCTTTTATATTTAATGTATAAATTATTAAATTGGGATGTAAATTGATGGAATTATTAATAATATAAAAGTGGAAGTTTCTTCTAATTAAAATATAACACTAAATTTCCATTATATTGAACTAACAATCGGAGTAAGAATACTGTGTTGTCATTATATTCTATGTAGCAAAGACCTTTGTTGATTGTTGTTGAACGTAAGTAAACTATCATTTTATTCTATTATATTTAATAAAATTATTTTTTAAGAAAGTAAATCTAAAATTTATAGTATCTCTTTTCTTAATTAGCTTTCGAAATGAATAATTCTATTTATTTTTTTTTTATTTATACGTGTCTGTAAAAATTAAAGTACTGTTATCCGAGAATTCATATGTGAATTATATTTTTGATTTTTCTTTAGAATTTAAATAATTTTAAAAATTTGTATCCCATATTTTTTTTTTGAATTCATAATGTCGAATTTTTAATTAATTGAATTTTATAATTAATATAATAGACATATGTATATATATATATAATACAATTTTCCCGTTTGTTGTAAAATAGGAAGAGACATTATCGATAATGCAATTGATGGGCGTAGTTCACCACATAGATGTCAGTAAATGTTTTTTTCCTTTTTCAATGCTTTATTATTATTATTATTAATTAACACTCAAAATTTTAATTCCAGTACATAAAATTTAATTAATTTTCAATTTCAAAATTAGTATTGAATAGAAAAATTATTTAAAAACATTTTGTTTCGATTAAACATTAAAATTAAATATACAAAAATTTTTATTTATTTTGTTGTAATTTTATTTTTTAAATTTGAATTTTTTTTATAATAATGATAATTTAATAAATTAAAAATTAATGAATTTTTAATTAATTAATTAATTAATTATTTAAAAAAACGGCAACAATTAAATTATTAGAGGGGAAAAAAAATATTATTTGGTATTTTTAATAAAAATTTATAAATTTTAAAAATATTTCAAGGGAGCGTTCGTATTTTATACACTTTCACTACTTTTTTTTTTACTTTCTCACTTTTACTAATACTAATATTTACTTTTTTCTTTTCTTAATTTTCAAAATAATTTGGACAAAGAAATTAAAAATTAAATTTTAATTTCGATATAATGAAAAAATTAAGTTATGAATTTTTTTTTAAGGAACTATATAAGATTTATATAATAATAATATTTTTGTAAAATATTTATGTATATAGATATCTGTTTCTTTTTTTCGGGACGTGGTTTTTTTCAAAATTTATTATAATTACTTTAAAGGTGTCGGCTTTACATTATTTTTTTTTCTCTTGGTGTGAAACACACACATACACACACGCACTCAGGGATAAAAAATTTATTTGACTTAACCAAACAGTTTAATTATCATATTTTATTTTGTATAGAAAGCAAAAAAATATTAAATATAAAATAAATATATAAATTATATATAAATATAAAATTAAATTACAAAATATAAATAAAATAAAAAAAATTTAGTTTAGTCTCTTTTGTTCATTCAAATTTTACTGTCTTTTATTTTTAGTTAAAAATAATTTACAGAATGCAAAAATTTGTTTCATTTAATCAAATTATTTAATTGAATTTAAAATTATTTTTTAATTAGAAAAAAAACTTATTTGGTTTTCTCAAATAAATACGTGGTGTCAAAATGCAAAAAAAAAAAAACATGCGTAATTTACAATGCTGTTTTTTTTATCTACGACTGTTAAATAAAATTTTCTCGTGTCGGTGATGTGATTTTTTGTGTCTATAGACAATAATAAGTGTAGTGAGTGTTTCTTCTTTATTGCAGAGAATTTAAAAAAGAAAAAATGTTGAAGGTGAAGTAACCTTTCGATGGATAAATTGTAGTTTTAAATATGTGATATATATATATTTTTTAATTAATTTAGACTTTATTATAAATTAATTATTAAATATAGAATATTATTAAAAAAATTTTTTTAAATAACAAGTTAACCAAAATATTTATTTAAACCAATTAAACTTGATGAAATAATTTATTATTTGAATGAAACAAATTTTCTTTTGTTTTGTAAGGAATCAATTTTTTTTTTATTTTAATTTAAAAAATTTAATCAAAGGCAATGAAATTTTTATTTGATTTAAATTTTTTTGTAATTGTAATAATTATTTTGTAATAAGTATATTTAATTTTAGATTTTTGTAATTTAAAAAATTACTATTATAATAAAATAGTGATTTTTTATTGTAATTTTTATATTATATTTTAATTTATTTTTTCTATTTTTTATAATTTTTTTTATTTTACTTTTTTTTATTATTATCGAACGGAAATTAGTAATTAAGAATATTGTGTATCCTTGACAACGGTACGATTTGTTTATTTCCAAATTTTTTTTTCTCTCTCTACAGATAGTAATTAAAAAAAAAAAATAATTTTAAAAAAGACTGAATGAAGATGACACCCGTTAAAAATTATAAGCACATTAATGGCGAGCAAAAAGAGAAACTTATTGAATTTATGCTCCAACATAGAGACTTGGCAGCGGGAAAAATTAATAGAAACAACTATAAACAAACGGCTGTAAGTTGATAAACTTTTGTTTTTGTAAAATGTCTTTAAAAAATTATTAAACTTTTTTTTTCGTGTTTGTAAAAGAAAAAATACTTTTTTAATGAATATTTATAACATTAAAAAAAAATTCCCAGTCTAAATTCTGAAAAATCAGAAAAATTAATTTAAAAAATCCTTTATTTTTTTTATTTAGGATCACTTATATGTGCAGTTGGCAAGTATTTTGAATTCCGTGGTTGGCGGATCAGTTAAAGATGTCGACGGTTGGAAAAAGGTAATTTTTTTCTAATTTAAATTTATTGATTTTCTTATTTTTTAAGTAATTTTTAAATAATTTTGTAATACTTTTAAAAAAAAATGTTAAAAAGAAAAAAATTAATAAAATTTAATAATAATAATAATGTATTAATATTAATAATAATAAAAAGTTGATAATTTAATAATAAATAAAAAAAAAAATTAATTTGAATGACTACAAAGCTTTCTTCACGAGGAAGAAAAAACAAATAAAATAATTAAAATATTTTTTTTTTAAATTATAATTTAGTGTTGGATGGACTTGAGAAGAAAGACAATTGAAAAAGAATTTTATAGAAGAAAACTATTAAATGAACATTCAGGGGAAGAAGTTCATATGAGTGATATTGAAAAAATTATTGTAGAAAAACTTGTACCTAAAGAAAGACTCAGGACGAAAGAAGTGGATGAATTAAAAATCAAGGAAGAGGAGGTATTTAATTTAATTTAATTTGAGCTTTTAACGTATTTGAAAACAATTTTTTTAAATTAAAAATATTTTGAATTTTTTTATTTTTTTTTTATTTGAATTAAAATAATTATTATTTTTATTATTATTGTTTTGCTTTCAGATTTCGATAAATGAAAATGAAACGCAAGAACATGAAATGGAACATAAGTAAGTATAATAATTAAAATTATGATTATAATTTTATATTGGCGATTATTTCTAAAAGTTATAAAAGTAAAAAATGAAAATTTCAATTGACGAATTAAATTTAATTTTTAGTCCAAATGTATTTTATCTTGCTGATTATGAAGAAGATGACAATGATAGAAAAGATATTATTAATTTGTTGCCGCCTTCAACAAGTGAAGCGAAGAGAAAAATGGATTTTGCTCCTACATTATGCAAAAAAAGCAAACTTAACGGTAATCATTATTAGTTTAATTATTCCTAATCCTGAAATACATTTTCATATTTTTCTTTTAAACTTTTCCGTTTATTTTCAAATTTGCATAAAAAAAAAAATTGTATCCATAAATTTCAATTTGCTTTTTTTTTTTGTTTACTTAAAAAATTTTATTATTTTAATTGTTATATTAAAATTTTTTAATTTACATTATAAAGGAACCGAAAATAAATTTGCAGACGAAGATGATGAATTAGAGGAAGATAATTTTTTTGAAATAAATGAAGCAAGAAACTCGAAGGAATTAACAGCAAAAGGTATTTTTTAATTAGATTGTAAAATAATAATAATTATTATTATTATTACAATAGTAATTATTATTATTAAATTACGCATTTAATTAAATTTTATTCTTAATCTATAAAAAAAAGAAGTTTGTTAATAAGACAAAAAAAATTTATTTCCTAATTATTTCATCATTTTAATTAAATAATAAAAAAAATGATTAATTATTTTTTTGCAGATGAATCTACAATACAATTATTAAGAGAAAGAGTTGAATTAAAACGAAGGGAATTAGAATTAAAAGAACAAATGTGGAAAAAAACTGAGGAACATAATGAGAGAAAAATGAAATTAAAAATTGAAATGCAAGAAAAAATAATTTCCTGCCTAGAGAGAATTGCTGATGAATTACAAAATCATAATACTTATTTACGTTCTTCATCTTAAATAATTTTTTTTTTGATACATTTATATATATAAATATATTTAATTTTGCATTTTATGTTAAATATTTGACATTTATATAGTTTGTTCTAGAATTATGTAATTTTTTTATATTATAATAAAAGAAAAAGAATTTTCAAAAAATTATAACACGTTTTTTTTTTATTAAATTGAAATTTAATTTCTTATTACGTCCACCATCAATTATTATTATTATTATTAATAAAATAAAAATTTAACGAACAATATTAAATGGAGAAAATTAAAATTATGATTAAAATTTTTTATAATTAAATTGATCGTTAATTTTTTAAATAGTATTTTATTTATAGCAAATTAAAACTGAATTTTTTTTAGTATATCGAAATTAGTTTTTGTTTTCTTTGTCCAAATAGAAATAATTTTTTTCAAAAATTTGCAAAAATTGAAAAATTCTGTTAAAATTGCCTTACAAATAATCTCCAATCGTTTAGAAATTCGACATTATAAATTTCGCAATTTAAAATCAATTTTCATAGTAAAATAATAATCATTATTTCATACTTTCAACAAAAAAAAAAAAAAAAAATTAAATTATAAACAATTAATATTTTTTAAGTAAAAAGTATTTAAATAAAATTTTTTACTTTAATAAAAAAGAAAAGAAAATTCTAATTCGGAAATTTTTAGAAAATTTCTTCTCTAAATGAAACAAAAATATTTATTTACAGATTTCAATTATTTGGAGATAAATGAAAAAATAATAAATTCCCAACATGAACTATTCAAAGGATGCGCGTTTTTTTCCCAATGAATGTTATATTTGTAAATCGCAAAAAAAATTAACACGATGTCAATGTAATATGATTGCATATTGCAGTGAAAATCATCGTTTACAACATTTGTCAATGCATAAAAAATTTTGTCAAACAATAAGAGAATTATTGAAAGAAAAAAAAATACAACATATTTATGAGGAGCTTATTTCTCTATTTGGCGTTGATTGGACAAAAAAAAGAGAAGAATTACGTCAAGAAATAATAAAAAATTTAAAAAGACCAATGACACCACTTGAATTAACAATGTGGCGATGTCCACGTGTTTGTTTTGTTTGTTTCAATTCAAAGCAAGAGGAATTAAAAAATTGTCCCAATTGTCCAGTGGCAAGTTTTTGTCAAAAACATCCAAATGATAAAATACATTCAAAAAATTGTTTAATAATGAATAATTATTTAAAATTTTTAACAAATGCCAATCAATTAAATATTGATTTACAATTTTTATCATCTGATTTTCCATTTATTGCTAATGAAAAGAAAAAAATTGGCGACATTGATCGACTTACTTATACATTTTTATTAAATGACACCGAGGCAAATAGTCAACAATCAATATTATTAAAAGCAAATTTATTCAAATTAACAGATATTGCATCGAAACTCAATTGTGCATTATTAAAAATCAATGAAACTATTCCCGAGGAAATAATTATTCATTTCGATGTAATTTCCTATAAACCAGAAATTATGGAAAATAATTATTGGGAATTTCTTCTACATCTCAATGAAAATATAAAAAAATTAACAATTATAATCACTGGCCATGAATATGAGACGTACATTATTGAGAGTCTTTGTGAAAAATGTGTGATGGAAAAAAAATTAAATATTGAATTTAAATCAATGTCATACGAAAAATATTTATTATCTCACGATTATAAAAAACCGAATATTTTATTTTACTCGCATCCCTTCGATGATGTTCTACAATTTAAAAAGTGGAAACAAATTAAATGTCCCATTCTTATGCCAATTGATTCAAAATTTGATTTATTAAATATTAATATTATTTATCAAGGACAAATTAATACACCTTTTAATAATACATCTTCATTTATAAAAAATGAGAATTTTGTAATTTTTACAACAACAAATAATAAAAGTGTGAAAGAAAAAATTTCATCATCTTTGATGTCAATTTCTAATATTACACTATCAGAATTTGAGGACAATAATTATTTCAATGTAAAGGAGGAGAAACAAAATTTTCAATTTGAATTTGAAAAAGAAAAAAATTTCAGTGAAAATGAATCTAAGGAAAATAATTCAGTCGAATTATATCAGAAAAAAAATTCAATTAAAAAATTAAAACAAGATTTTTCGTTTGAGAAAATTAAAAATATTGAAGAACAAAAAGTGAAATCTATATCACCATCATCGTCTGTATGTTCATTTATTGTTATTTCCGAACCTGGTGATAATGATGATTTTAATGAAGAAAAAATTCAAAATACAAAAGTAAAAATTGAAAATAAATCTTTATCAGAATCTCAAATTGAATTATTATCGAATTCAAATGAACAAAATTATTCACAATCATTTCTTGTTAAATATATTTCATATCTTAAAAATGAAAACGAAGGATTGAGACAACAATTAAATTCATCTGTTGAGGAAATAACAAAATTACAGGAAAAAGTTTTGGAATTTGAAAAAATTACTTCTCACTATAATAAAAAGAAGAAATTAATTAAAAAAATATCACTTCAAATTGCTGATATTATTGATAATGTAGATGACGATAATAATGATAATGATGAGAAAATTTTTTGAAATTTTATTAAGAATTAAAAAAATACGTTTAAAAAAAAAATTATTTTCATTAATTCAAGTCTTTTTTATATTGTAAACAAATTTGTTTAATTGCCTTTTTTATATTCGATTTCGATTTTATAATTTATAAAAAGAAACTTAGATTTTTTAATTTTCTTATATAAATATAAGAAATAAAATTTTTTAAACCAAATATGTAAAAAAAAACTATTTTTCAGGATATTCTTTTCATATTTTTGAATAACATAAATATAAATATTGTAAACCTTAAAAATTATATTTTATATTCGAATAAATGTAAAAAAAATAAACCATTTATTGTAATTTATTTTCTTTTATTCATCTTTGGGTGTCGTAGTTTTTTTAATTTTTAAAATTAAGAATTGAAATAAAAAATGTCAATAGACATTTGTCACAAATAAATAAAAATAATTTAAATTAAGTACTAAAATAACAGAAATTGACTAAAATATTTCTATTTAAAATTTCTTTGAAAGAAATTTAGTCAAATCTATATTTATATGATTTAAATATATAAATCTCAGGACACTTTTTTTTTTGCAAAAAATCTCTTGTGTTTTTTGGACTTACAGCCTTTTGTGCGATATTTACAATCAGCATTTGCTTGATTAAAATTTTTATACACATTATTGCTAATATATATATATTATATACATTTAGATATTAATAAAATTGGTTCTGATCAGGAAAAAAGTCAAGACCAAACATAAAAAATAATTATTTGAAAAAAAATAATAGTACCTTTTTTTCCAAAGATTTTCTCTCCTTATGAAAAATTCACACTTTTCTAGTAATTTACTAATTTTCTTCTTCGTCATTTTATTTTGACGATAAATGTCAATATTTGAATTTGTATCTAAATTGCACGTATTTCAATAATCTTGATCAAAATCACTTGTATCGTCGGCGTCAAGAATAATTGTATTTTGTTTATCGCGTGATATACTGTCTTGACTTAATGCTGGGACTTGTTTGGAAAATTCACTAGTTGCCCAAAGAAATAGATCAAGTGTTTGTTCAGTACATTCAGCGATAAATCTCACAAATGGTCTCACATCGCCTCCATTTGCTATTTGTAAATTTTCATAATATTCATGACGATGACGTTTGTGAATTATTACCGGTGGATAGCCAGCTTGCATTAAAATCATATTCATTAAAAGACGAGATGTTCTTCCATTGCCATCGGAAAATGGATGAATATGCACTAATTTGTAGTGAGCCAAAGCTGCGTATCTGGAGAAAAATAATTTTCCAATTTTTATTTTAATTATTTATTTATTTACATTATTGAAAACTATAAATAAAAAAATTTTTTCGAAAAATCACGAAATAAAAATAAAAACTAAATTAATAATAAATTAAAAAATCAACATTTAAAAAAGTTAATTAGAAAAATTATTTAAAATTATATTAATTTTTTCGTTATAATTTACTTCAACAAAATTAAAGTATATATTTTTTTTTTTACTGAGAAAAATATTCGATTTATTTATTTATTTTTTTTTTGAAAACGATTTTCAGATTTAAATTAAAATAATTTGGAAAGTAAAAATAAATTAATAACTTACCTAACGGGATGTAATCTAATAGCTTGCTCGCTATTTAACCAGGAAGCGAATTCCTCCATTAAATAATGAATATCCCCAGGTCCAGGTGGAATATGTCCACCAACATAAACCTGAGTACGTCTAAATTGTCCACCTTCAATAGGATCCACGTGACCCAATACTCGTCTATGAATTTCCAATATATCCTTTATTGATATTGATCCCACCCTAAAAAAAGGAAACAATTTTTACTGAAAAAATTCACCAATCTCTCTCTTTCTCTCTCTCTCTTTGCCAAAAAATTAATAAAATTTCCTTGAATAATAGAAATTGATTTTTGAAACAAAAATTTTATTTCAATACGAGCTTAAAAAAAAAAAAAAATTATTTCTCCAGTCACGTTACAGCTTAAAATTTAAAAATGTTTTTTGTTTTATTAAACAGAAATTTAATTTTTTTTCCCCCCAAAGAAAAATCAACGATTTTTCTGCAATACATTCTTATTTTTCTACATTAAAGACTAAAAAGTAAAAAATATTAAAATAATATTAAATATAAAATATACCTATAATGAAAATAAAAAAAAAGCACTGAAATAAAATTCATTAAACATCAATATTGCCATGTATACAAATTGTGAGACAACAAATATACAATAGAATAATTATGTGTATCTTTTTATAAAAATTCTGGATTAAAAAAAATTTAATTTTTAATATCGAGAATAAAAAATCAAAAAAAAATAAAATTTTTTTTCCAGAATTTTTTTTTTGAAGTCTTAAACTTTTTTGAAAGTACTGAATACACAATATTCATGTGCACGTATTCCTTGTCATAAAAATACTATTTTTCTATAATTAAAATTTTTATATTAACAAAAAAAAAAATTTTTTTCTCATATTTTTAAACAAGAATAAAATTTTCGAATGGACATATAAAAATTTAATAACTTTAAAATGACAAAAATTAATATTTTATTCAATTTAATAGATTAGATTAGATTTATTTTACACTTTCTAAGTTTTAAAATATAATTTTCCCCATCAATATCCCTTTTTGTTCAATTTAATAATTTATTTAATAACTTGAAAATGAAAAAAAATTTAATATTTATTCCTATTTAATAACTTTAAAATGACAAAAATTAATAATTGTTTAATTTAAAAATTTTATAATAACTTTATTTTAAAAAATAATATTTTCTTAAATTAATGATAAAAATTGTTTGTTTTTTTTTTTAAATTTATTTCTCAAATTGAAAACTTTTTGCTAATATAAAAAAAAAATTTATTAACGTTTTTATCAGTCGATTTTACGACAAGGAAATTAAACGTGTGCTGATTGTTGTGAAAAATGCTCACATTTGAAAAGTTCGATCACTTTCAGAGTAGCAGCAAGCTGTATTATACGCATTCCAGTCAGGAGCATTTGATCTAATTATTAATAAAAATATAGTTGAAAAAAAATAATTTACAAAACTTTAGAAAACTTTACTTTAAAAACAATATAAATAATAATAATAATAATAATAATAATAATAATAATAATAATTTCAAAATAATTAACTAAAAATAACAATACGAAATAAAGAAACTTATGAATACTAATAAAAAATAGAAAACAACAAATTATTGTAAAATTAAAATAACTATTATTAATTTATAAGATTTAAAAAAAAATGTAATGTTTTTAAATATTCTAAATTTTTGTTTTCGAAATCTTAAAATAATTAAAAATATAATTCTTTTTGAGTAAAACAAAAATAAATAAGTTAAAAATTATTATCATTTCATTCAAATTTTTACTTCCTCCTTTTTTTTAAATTTCATTATTTTAAAAGAAAATAAATAAAAAAAAAATTTGTTACAATTTGAGAAAATTTATTATTGTTTTATTTTTTGGTGGAAAAAGTAAGTTATTATTAAAAAAAAATAAAAATAATAAATAATTATAATTAATAATTTTGATTAATTGTATTAATTAATAATTTTAATGAATATTATTAATTAATAATTTTGATTAATTGTATTAATTAATAATTTTAATTAATAATTTATATTTCATTTGCGACAAAAAGCAAATTTTTATTTTTAAAATATAAAAAACCACAAATATTATTATTAATATAGAAGAAAATTTGCTTATTTAATTTTTGAATTCGACTTTAAAGAAAAATTTTACAAATTTAATAATTGTGAATTTTTTGCAGAATAAAAAAATTCTTTTAAAAATTGTTAAATAAAAAAATAAATAAAAACGTGTATAAAAAATAGCATTAATTAATAATTTTATTGAATACTATTAATTCTTTGTAATCAATTATATTAATAACAATATTATATTAATTAATTTTAGTATTATATTAATTAATTAATATAATTATTTATACTTAATATGCGATAAAATGCATATTTTTATTTTTAAAAATTAAAAAAACACAAAAATTTTTCTTATTAATATTTAAAGAAAGAAAGTTAATTTAATTTTTAAATTTGACTTTAAAGAAAAATCTTCTAAATTTTTTTCTTTCTTCTTCTTCTTTCTAATTTTCTTCTTCTTAAAAATATACATATTTAAACAAAAAAAATTTTCTAAATTAAAAAATAAAATTTACCTATTAACAAGTGTGGCATTAATATATTTCATTGCAGCATCAAGACCAAGAATTTCATTATGCTCATCGATACTTTTTCCAGCGACTGCCGTTCTTGTCTCAACAATTGCTCGCGTTTGTGCCAAATTCATTGTATTACCCTCAATTCCCACTGTATGATAGATATGTTGAAAATATGCTTCTTTTTTTGCTCTTATTAATGCCGCATCATTATCGGGTATTGCCGATAATGAATTTCGTTTCTCATCAATTCGCCTCAACATAATACGATCAAGTTCCTCAACAACTCTTGCCGTACGTTCACGATTTAACAATGCACTCTCATGATTTGGCTGATATGTTAATGCACGTACATAATATTCATTTGCCTTGACAATATCATTTTCTGTATATTCCAAAAATTCACCATAACGATTTAATATATCGGGATGCTCGGGTGCAAGTGCAACTGCATGTTGAAATAATTTTACTGCTTTTTTCTTTTTACCCGTGTGTTTCATTTCAAGTGCCAAATGAAGTGATGTAAGTGCCTCCGATACGGATGCTGCATTATTATGTGAATCCCATTTATCAATAATGAGATTGGGAGAATTTTTTTCTATTTCAATTATACCCTCCTCGTAGGTGTTGAGGAAATTTTCACCCGGAAGAGGTGAAAATATTTTTACACCGCCTGCAAAAAACAATTTTTGTTATTTAAAAAAAAAAGAAAAAATTTTTCCCCGAGGTAAATAAATATAACAAAAATATGGCAAAACAATTAAATTATTTTAAAATTTGTACGAAATTTTAAATTAAATTATTTTTCGAAACGTAAACTTTTAGAATATACTAGCAATATTAAACGCGCGCAAGCGCGCCAAATTGAGTATTTAATTGTTTGTTATAAAGAAATTAAAGATTAATATTATCAATAATAATTTTAATTTATTAGAATATTATTTCATATTAAATAATAATAATGAAAATTATTATTATATGTTATTAAATTATATATAAAATTGAATTATTTTCCAAATTTTCAATTTAAAATTCAATTATTTACCAAGTTTTCAATTTAAAATAAAATAAAATTCAATTATTTTTTAAAATTTCTATTCAAAATTAATTATCGAAATTTTCAATTAAAAATGAACTTAAATTAAATTATTATCCAAAATTTCAATTAAAATTTAATTATTTTCCAAAATTTCGAGTCAAAATTAATTATTATCAAAATTTTCAATCAGCAATCAACTAAAATTAATTATTTTCAAATTTTCAATCAACAATCAACTAAAATTAAATTATTTTCCAATTTTCAATTTAAAATTCAATTATTTACCAAGTTTTCAATTTAAAATAAAATAAAATTCAATTATTTTTTAAAATTTCTATTCAAAATTAATTATCGAAACAATGCCAAAAAAACATTGAAAAATTTTAACCAACACAAAATAAAGTCAAACAATACATTTAAAAAAACAAAAGACCTATAACAAATACTAACTTCAGGTGTGGACAGAATGAACGAAAGATATTCACGATTATTATATGTAATTTTTTTTTCAAAAAGTTTCGAAAAAAATCAATTTTTAGGTTAGGTTGCATTTTATCGGCTTTCTTCAAATTCGTGAGAAAAAACAATAATTAAAAATAGTATTTACTTTTTTCCATACTTAAATTCCAAAGTTAATTGAAAGTTTTTATTTATTTAATAATAAAATAATAATAGAAAAAAAAATTAGTTACATACCTGTAAAATCGTATGTCTCACAAAAATAACGATGCAAAAGTGTACCAATAAATGCGGCAATAATACCGGAGAAAAAAACTAATAGAACAATTATTTTATTTGGAACCATATCGAACTTTTGTTTTGAAGTTTTTTTCTTACACGTATTATTATTCGAGATGATGAAAAATTTGAGAAAATTTAAATGACATTCTTTGAGACATGATGAAATCATTTTTCACTATCACTCTCATAAGTCTTATTGTTTTATTAAATAAATAAACTTTATTATAAAGACGATTTAATAACATTGCAAAACGTAACCTCCAAGTGGCATCACACAATCGTGACATCCGTATTCACTGTTATATAGATATATATATATATACAAACAAATGACAGAAAAAAAAACCTAACGTCAGCTGATACTTATATTAAATTTTCAATGTATTTGTGAAATGTTTATCAATGAATTTAAACTACTAATAACTATTATTGTATATACGTATAGAAAGAATTTTGTAAATGTTGGTAAATGCATGTGGTCGTTTCTTATTGGGGGGACTGACAGTGTTGCCAGCATTTGGGGAAAAAGTTTCCTAGAACATTGAATTTGATTGGATTTGTTGTCGGACAATTTCTGAAAATTTACCAATTAAACTATAAGCTACATTGGAAATTAATTTATCAAATCATAATTGGCCCAAATAGCGCGCGCCTGTTTGAAATAAATTATAAAATATTTTAAATAATTATAAAATAAAATAATTTAAATAGAATTTTTTAAATTTTTATTTTTTTTTTATTTTTAAATAATTATAAAATAAAATAGTTTAAATAGAATTTGATTCTAATTAAAAATAAATTACATTTACATACAATAAATTATATTTTAATATTATTGTAATAATTAATAAAATATGAAATAAAATTAATATTTCTAAATATTGTAAATGAAAATTTATATAAAAATATAAAAATAAAGAAATTTGGATCAAGTAATTAAACAAGAACTGTTAGCAAAATGTAAATAAATAAAATAATATAATTTTTTAAAACTTAAAATATTTTTTTATTTAATTATTTTATAAAAATTAAAAAAATTTAATTAAAAATTAAAATTAAAAATTTAATATATTATTAATAAATAATTATTAATTATCATTAATAAAATTATTATTTTGAAAAAATATTGTTTCATTTAAAAAAAAATACTGTAAAATTTTTTTTTTTTCGAAAAAAATACTAATTAAAATTTGTTTGGAATTATAAATTTTAATTTAATTTATTCATATATTATACTTGATACGTCACACGAGGCGATAGTTCAGTCGCGTTAGAATTTCAACAGTGAATGCGAGATAAGAAAGTTGTTATGTGAGAGTTGAAGTAAATATAATATAGTGAAAAAATATGGCTTCTAAATTAATTCTAAAAAAGATTCAATTTTCTATTCTTTCTCGTCATGTAAGTTTGTAATTTAAAAATTATTTTCATAAACAAAAATTTTTTTACAAATTTAAATTTAATATTAAAAAAACATATTTTTCTTTTTGTTTTGCTGTTTTAATAATAAATATATTGTTTCAGATAAAGAAGTTGAGTACAATATCAACAGAACCACAATTTTTAGGAATACAAAGTAAATTTACAAATGTTTTAAAATTCACAAATGCCCAAAGTTATGAGCCAATTCCAATTTATAGAATTTTACAACCACCTGGACAAAATGAGGATAAAAATTATTTGGTATAAAATTATAATAATTTTTATAATTTTTCTATTTTTAAATATTTATGAGAATAAAAAGAAATTATTAAAAAAAAATAAAACGAGAAAAATTAGATTTTTTTTTAAATTTTCATTAACAATTTTAATTTACATTTTAAAATAATTATATTTATAATTTTTTTGTATTATTTATTTTTATATTTTATTTTATAATTATAAATTTATATTTAAATATTATAAATTTAAAAAAAAAATATTAAATTTTGTATATATTATAATAAATAAAAAATTTACATAATTTATTATAATATAAATTAATATAATTAATATTTATTATAAAAATACATTTATTATTATTATTTTCTTTTATTCTTTTTTTAATGCTAGATTTAGATTTTGTTTATTTATTGCAAAGAAAAATTTATTTATTATTTTAGTTGGATAATGAAACTTTGAGGAAAATGTATGTTAATATGATAACAATTGGAATAATGGATAAAATTCTTTACGAATCACAACGTCAGGGTAGAATTTCATTTTATATGACAAATTCCGGTGAAGAAGCTGTACAAACTGGATCGGCTGCTGCCTTAACTTTACAAGATGTTGTTTACGCACAATATAGAGAAGCTGGTAAGAGAGAAGGGCCGTGGAATTTAAATTACATTCAATTACTTCTTTTTTTTTTCTTAAATAAAAATTAATTCAAAAAGAAAAGAGAAAAATTGAAAAAAAGAAAGAGAAATTAGAAAAAATAAAGAGAAATTGTTTAAAACCAAAAACTATTTTTTTAAAATTAAAATTAAAAATTTTTTCCTTGAGAAATTAATATTTTTTAAATGAAAAAAAAACAAATTAAATAATAAAAATTTTCAAAATTAGATGAAATTAAACTTCCAACTAAAAATATAGATAGAAATTATAATTTTAAAAAAAAATTGCAGGTGTCTTGCTTTATAGAGGTTTTGAAATTTCCGAATTTATAAATCAATGTTATGGAAATTATTTGGATAAAGGAAAAGGAAAACAAATGCCAGTTCATTATGGTTCGAAAGAATTGAATTTTGTCACAATTTCTTCACCATTGACAACACAACTTCCACAGGGTAAAGTATTTTGCATTATTATTGAATTTAATTAATATTTATTTAATTAATTATTTAATTAATTTATTTAATTTAATTAATTAATATAATTTTTTTTTCCGAGGATGATAGAAATTTTGAATTTAACAAAAATTATTTATGTAAAAAAAAATTGTAAATTAATTTTTTTTTTACTTCCATAACTAATAAATTTCAATACTTTGGGGAAAAAAATTAATCAAATTAGTTTTCAATAAATTATAAATTTTTATTAATTAATTTTTAGTATTTTTTTCCCTTGAATTTAATTACCTATAGAATTAAAAATACTTTTATTAATTCTAAATCTACAAAATTGAATTTTTTAAATTTTTGTTGAAAATCACTTTAATTTATTTAGCGAAATACATTTTAATTTTTTTTTTCTTTTTAATTTTAGATTTTATTTTTCTCTTTTGTGTATTTATTCCAAAGTTTTAAAAAATTAATTTAATTTTTATTTTATTGAAAAAAAATTTAATTCGATTTTAATTTAAATATTTGTTTTTATAATGAAAAAATTAATTCAAACAGCCGTTGGAGCCGCTTACGCTTTAAAAAGATCGAAAGAAAAAGCTTGTGTAATTTGTTATTTCGGCGATGGTGCTGCGAGTGAGGGAGATGCTCATGCGGCATTAAATTTCGCTGCAACTCTCGATTGTCCTATTATTTTTTTCTGGTGTGTATATTTTTTTTGAATTTTCAAAAAAAAAACACAATTCTAAAATTCTTTCAATCCAATGAAAATATTTAAAAAAATATTAAATTTGTAAAAATAAAAAATAGAACAAAATTTTGAAAATTCGGGTACTTAAAAAAAATTAAAGGAATAAAGTGTTAAAAACAAAAATTGTAATAATTAAAATTTTAGTCGTAATAATGGATATGCAATTTCTACGCCAACTTCGGAACAATATAAAGGTGACGGTATTGCAGCAAGAGGTCCGTCCTATGGGATTAATACTCTTCGAGTTGATGGAAATGATGTTTTAGCTGTTCATCGTGCAACAAAATATGCCCGAGATTTTTGCATTGATAATTCAAAACCCGTTTTAATAGAAGCAATGACATATCGGTTTGTTTTTTTTATTATTTATTTTCCACAATTTCTGTATTTTATTTCAATTTTTATCATTTTTTTTCAATTTTTGTAATTATTTTCAATATTTCTAAATCAATTATTTTCAATTTCTTTGCAAATATATTAAAAATATGCAGTTCATAATTAAAAAAAGATAGAAAAATTGAAAGAAAAAAAAAATTTATATTAAAATTGTAAAATAAAAATTAATAACGTGGAAAAAAATTAATTGAAATAATATTATCGTAGAATAGGACATCACAGTACTTCGGACGATAGTACAGCTTATAGATCAGCAAATGAAATTGCCCAATGGAATGCTTATGCGCCAACAATGAAATTTCGTCATTATTTGGAAAATTTGGGAATTTGGAATGAAGAAGAAGAGGCGAATTTAATAAAATCAAAACGAAATGAAACACTTTCAGTTTTTTCTGAAGCTGAAAAAAAGCCAAAACCATCGTGGAAGGAACTTTTTACCGATGTTTATCACGATATGCCTTCTCACATTAGGTAAACAAAAATCGAATAAAAGAAATTAAACTTTCATCATTTTGAAAATTAATTTTTTTTTGTACCTCTATTTGGTATTATTGATTTTTTTAAAATTACTTTTAATTAAAATTAAAATTTAAAAAATAATTGTGTTATTTAATTTTAGTAGAAAAATTTTATTACCTCGGTTTTTCTTTTTTTTTCAGGGAACAAATGGAGTCACTCGAAAGTCATCTGAAGGAATATGGAGAACATTATCCATTAAATTCGTTTAAAGAATTGAAATAGGATTTTTTTCACCTTTGTAATTCAATATAATTTCTATATATATATATATATATATATTCAAATGTTTATTATTTCTAAATTCTCCACTTGTAGAAATGTCTTGAAATAAATTTTATTTTTTTTCTAATGTTGCGGTTTCTTTTTTATTTATTTATTTATTTTTTTTTTGGATTTTTCTTTTTATTAATAATAGATATTAAAATTTGATTTTTAAGAACAAGTCCAATTTTAACTAACGCCATCACTGGGAGAAGAATTGTTTTCCATATCTTTTGCGATCTCTTTATATTTTTTATATCGATATTCCTTTTTTGCTGCATCAAGTAAAACATTGTGTATCATATTTTTGGTATTTGGATTTTCAATTTCTAAACTCGGATAAATATTGCCTGCAAAAAAAAAAAAGGCAATAATTATTAAATTTGAAATAAATTGAAAATTAAAATTAATTAAAAATTCAGAAAAATCAAAAAAAAAAAAATATATTATTTATAAAATAAAATTATTGGAAAATTTAAATTATTTAATAACTTTAAAAAATTATTCTCATTATGAAATTACCTTTAAGTTCGAGAACTGATCTTTGAAAATAATGTCCAGGACATTCTCTAGGTACCATGTAAAAGCTTGTAAATGAATCGGTGTAATTTTCGTATCTCGGAACGAGAACTTTAAAAAGTTTATGAACAAGTTGTTTCTCGAGAATATAAAAATCGGCAAATTCCATAGTTTCCTTATCGTGTGGTCCATTTTTACGTGCTTTATCAATTAACTATTCATAAATAAGAGGAGGGGAAAAAATTAATAGAAATTAACGCAAAAAATGGAAATAAAAACATTTTTTTAAAAAATTTGACAAAGTGATTTTTATATTTAAAACAGCATTTTTTTAAATTTATGTATTAATTATAAATAAAATTACAGTAAACAATATAGTATATATAATTTATAAACAAAAAAGAAAAAGGAAAAACTACTTACGAGTTCAACATAACCTCTTGTCTCATCGGCTCTGTTGAAATTTAATTCAATACGTTCATATTTAAATAAAGCTGTTAATGTCTTTTGTATTTTACGTATTCTACCAGCGGGTCCATCTGGATTACTTAATTTTCTATGTTTATCACCACCAACTTTAAATTTTAATTTAGGAAATAAATGTTTTACTTCTGCTTGTCGTGCCATGTTTTCAACTAAAAAGTTTGTCGTCTGCTTCTGAAACTACTCACAAAAATACAAAAATAAAAATTTACCCCCATATTGATTTCAATCCACTTTATAAATGTAACTTTTTATCAAAAAAATTCAAAATTGATTTTAATTATTTAATAACTGTATTTTTTACTACAACAATAAAAATAAAACAAATCTAAAGCTTAAAAAAAAAGTGTAAAGTCTTTGCTTTCCGGTAGCTTCCCTT
Organism: Leptopilina boulardi; assembly: GCF_019393585.1. Taxonomy (NCBI): domain Eukaryota; kingdom Metazoa; phylum Arthropoda; class Insecta; order Hymenoptera; family Figitidae; genus Leptopilina; species Leptopilina boulardi. The sequence continues at coordinate 3,402,877 of NW_026137825.1, read as the reverse complement.
GTAATTTTGTGTAACGTTTTAAATTATTTAAATTATTAATTGTTTTAAATTCTTATTAATTTTTGATTATTAAATTAATTTGATTACAAATTAATTTTCAACTTAACCAAAAACCAATTCTTGCAATTTTGAAATAAGCGCCACAATTAATAGCGCAAAATCGATTTTTACTCGCGGAATATTTCGATTATTCCACTGTAACCGCTCGTTTATTGGATAGTTGTTGGTTTTTTCATCTCCAAAATGGGAAATTGAAATAATAATAATAATAATAAAAAAAAAAGTGACAGTGACAGTTCTTTCAAGGGAGAGGCTTTGTTCATTATTACGTGAAATTGTCGTTTTTCTTTTTTATATCATATAAATACGCAATGAATTAATTTCTCCCTAGAATAGTCGAGAACACAATAAACGAAAAAAAATCTCAAGAGGATTTTTTTTTTTGTGTTTTCATCATTATATTATTAAAATAAATAAATAAAATCGCAATCATGGAGGACGATCTGCCAACTGAATACGATGTGATTGTCGTTGGAACAGGTATTGATTTTTATCAATGAAAGAATATTTATATTTTATTTATTAATATCGTAAGAGAAAAAATAGAATGATTATACATTTTTCAAAGTATTTTTCAATAATTGTATTTTTTTTTTTTTTTGTTTTCTGTTAATTGTTGATAATTATTTTAAATATAATATTAGGTATGACTGAGTCGATCGTTGCCGCAGCTGCCAGTAGAATTGGCAAAAAAGTCCTCCACCTGGACAGGTAATTAAAAAATTACTTTTTTTCTTTATTATTTTCGTAAATGGGATTTTTATTTAGAAATTTTTATTTTTTTTAATTTTGTAGAAAAAAAAAAATATTTTAGACGAAAATTATTTATATTTTTTTAATATAGAAAGAGTTGTGTGTATGTAATTTTTATGAGTTTGTCGGCATAGCGACAAGACAATGGAGGTTGAAAATTAGGGTGGAGGGTGTTTCGAATTTTTTTCAACTTTGCTTACGTGTCTAGAATATTATTTGGATTTTTTTTTCATCTACAAAAATTTTTTTTTAATACTTATTTTGTCGATTTTTTATTTTCTGTTTTGATATTTTTTTTTGAATTGATTATTTAATAATTTTAGGTCAAATTTTAATATTTCATTTTTTATTATTTAAAATTATTTTAAATTATTTTAAATTATTTTTTTAATAATATTTTTCTTTATTTATCGTAATTAATTAAATTTATCGTAATCTTTTTTCTTTAAATTTTTTTCGATTTTGAGAATTCAATTTATCTTGTTTTTACTTTTCAGTTATTTTTTGTCCCATTTAATAATTAATAAATTTTATTAATTAGCAGTTTTTCTTCTAGTTTCTATTTTTTCATTTTGTAAAACTAAATGTTTTTTTAATTTCTCTATTTTTTTTTTCCTTTTTTTAGAGATAAAAATATTTCTTTAATTTCTATATGAGCAGTAAAATGAATATTATTAAATATTCATTATGAAAATTAATGAATTATAAATATATCTAAAATTGGTAGAATTTTCATTTGAACGAATTTCATTACTTAGAAATATTATTTAATGATATTAAATTTTAATAAATTGTAATTTATCGACACTTTTGTTGATAAAATTTTTCTCTTTCAATTTATAGTAATTTCTTATTTTATCGTTTCCATTTTAGTAATGAATATTACGGTGGTTTGTGGGCGACCTTTAATTTTGATGGTCTTCAAAAATGGATTGATGATTTGAAAGAAAATAAAATCGAAAACAAAGAGAGCGAACCAAATGTTGAGGGTGGAGAAAATTTTTTAAAAGCCAGTAATCAATATTCAACGGTTGAAAATATTGAAGAAACTTGGTATATTGTCAAGTAAGTGTTAGAATATATTAATTTATTAATAATTTATATTAATTATTTCTTAATTATTTATATTAATTATTTCTTAATTATTTATATTAATTATTTCTTAATTATTTATATTAATTATTATTTATTAGTTTTCTATTTATTAATTCTTTTTCTTTATTTTGTTAATTCAATACTAAAAATTTTTTAAATATTTTCAATTTAGTTTCTAAATTAATTTTTTATTTAAATTGAATTTATAAATTTTTTTTTTCCAAATTTAAAATCTTTAATTGATTAATTTGAAATTTACAAAGAAATAAATGAGAAAATAAATTTAATTTTTTAATTAAATTAAATTTATTAATCGTTTTTTGTAATTTTCTTTGTTAATTAAATTTATTGTTCATTTTTCATAATTTTCATTGTAAATTAAATTTATTAATCATTTTTTGCAAAATTTCTTTTGTAAATTAAATTTATTATAATTATTTTTTGCAATTTTCTTTCTAAGTTAATTTTTTTTTTTTGTAGTTAAATTAATTTAATTTTTAAAGAAAAATTAATAATTTTGTAAAATTCTTCGAATTAATAGTGATGCGGATCTTCCGGAAAGATCATCGAAAGATACACAAACTGATGGTTCCGGTGAACATTCCGCGGAAGGCGATGAAAAATGCGACGAGGATAAAGTCGAGAAAAAGGAAATTGTCAAACACTGGAGCACGGATAGAATAAAAAAAGAATATCGTAGATTTAACATTGATTTGGCACCAAAGGTATTTATAATTTTCTTTTCAGTTATTATTAATTAAAATTTTAATTTTTGTTTTATTTATTTTTTTACTTCAATATAATTACTATTTCTATTTTTAAATGTATTATTTATTATTTTATTATTAGGTATTACATTATTTCAATATTTTGCTTTTATTTAATTTTTCCATTTTTTTTCTGTTTTCTTATTTATTTTTTTTTTTATATAAACAAAAATTTGTTTTTTATGTTTGAAATTAAAAATTAAGAGTAACAAAAAATTGATTTTAATTCCAGTTACTTTACGCACGTGGTGAACTTGTGGAATTATTAATATCGAGTAATATTGCTCGATATGCGGAATTTCGAGCAGTTTCACGTGTCGCGACATTTATGGAAGGAAAACTCGTTCAGGTACCATGTTCGCGAGCCGATGTATTTGCAAATAAAACCGTGAGCGTCATTGAAAAACGTATGTTAATGCAATTATTAACGTCCTGCATGGAACAAGGAGCCGAAAGTCCCGAATTTGACGGTAAGAAAATTCTACAATTTTTCTTTGGCAAATATTTTTTGATTTATTAATCAGTAAATATTTAATTGTCAATTTAATTTAAAATAATAATTTTTATTAATTAATATTATTAGTAGAAAAATTGATAGATTCCTACTAATAATATTAAAAAAAAACTGATATTAGTATTTTTTTATAATTTAATTTAAAAATTAATTTTTCATTGTCAATTTTAACAGTGAAATTTTACGTGTATTTTTTAAAAGAATTTTTAATTTTTTGTATTGTATGTGTCATATCGGAGATTATGCAAAAGACGATTAATATTCACCGCTCGTTTGCAAAAGAAATCCTATATGGAAAACAAAATGTAAAACCTATATACAATATTTAAAAATAAATAGAGGTTCTCATTTTCTTCTTTTCTGTTTAATGTAAGAAAAAAAATTTTCTTTTTTTTTCACAGGATATCGTGATAAAACATTTATAGAATATCTCAATACAAAAAATTTAACGCCAATTGTTAAACATTATGTAATGCAAGCAATTGCAATGGCAACCGATAAAACATCGTGCAGAGACGGCGTTATTCGTACAAAACATTTTCTCAATAGTCTCGGCAGATATGGAAATACACCATTTTTATGGCCAATGTATGGAAGCGGTGAACTTCCACAATGTTTTTGCAGGTGAAGAATCAATTTTTTTTTTTTTGATTAATTGTCCTAAATTTTTTTTCGAATTTATTATTCATTATTAAGGAAGTCAAAAATAATTTTTTTTATTTGCAAAATTATAAATTGATAATAAAAATAATTATTTTTTGTAGATTGTGCGCAGTTTTTGGCGGTGTTTATTGTTTAAAAAGACAATTGGACGGTCTTGTTGTCAATGAGGATAAATGTAAAGCAATAATAACGGGAAAACAACGACTTGCACTTGAACATTTAGTTGTTGGACAGGGACATTTACCACCGGAAATTGTTGCCTCTTGTGGTGATCAACAAATTTCACGTGGTATTTTTATCACTGACAAATCAATAATGCAAGGCGATAAGGAAAATTTAACATTACTTTATTATCCACCGGAGGAAAAGGAACAAGAAGCTGTGACATTAATTGAATTAGGACCATCGACAAATGCCTGTCCTCAAGGACTTTGTAAGTGTTTTTTTTTTTCTTTTTAATCGTTTCTAATATAAATAATATAATTTATTTACTTGGAATTTATTTATATAATAATAATATAAAATAATAATAATTTCCAATAATGATTGTGTAAAACTTTTTTAAAAGTTTGATCACCATTTTTTGTCTCTTTCTTTTTTTAAAAACCAAATTTATTATTCCAGTCATGCTGCACATGACTTGCAAGCGAACGAAGACGGCAAAAGAGGACCTCGAATATGTTGTCAAGAAGTTCCTTAATGTTGGTGCCGTTGAACCTTATGTTAGCCGCAGTCCCACGGATTCACACACACAAACCGTTTCTCCTGATAAGCAACATCTTCCGGTAATTATTATTATTATTTTCTATGAAAAAAGATTACTTATTGTTCATTGAATTTCTTCGTAATATTTTTTTAATTATATTTATATATATTCTTTAAAATATAATTGAATTTCCAAATAAAATTAAATTTTAATACCAAAGTTGAAATTTTTCAATAATTATTGGATTTTAAGATAATTTCTATTTATGTTAAATTTTTTTTAATAAACGAAATTTCGGAAACGATGCAAAATAACTAAATAGTAAAATTAATTCATCACATTTTTTTTTTTTTTAGGAAGGAGAAAAAGAAGCGAAAGACGTTGAAGATTTGAAACCTCATACATTGTGGTCACTTTATTTAAATTTACCAGCATCAGATATAAAATTAAGTAATTCTGCTCCGAGCAACGTTCACTTTTGTTCGGGACCCGATTTGGATCTGGATTTCGATTTTGCAGTCAATCAAGTAAAATTTATTAATAATCAATTTTTCTTCGTTTTTTGTAATTTAAAAAAAAATAATACTAATTTCTCATCTTTTGGATGTTTATTTATTTATTTATTTATTTTAGTGTTTTATTTGTAATGATTTTTGCTTTTTTTGCAGGCAAAGGAAATTTTCAAAGCAATGTATCCAAGCGAAGATTTTCTCCCACGCGCTCCTGATCCAGAGGAAATTGTCCTCGAAGGCGATGAGACACCAGGTCCAAAATTCGAAGGCGACGAGAAACAAGACGTTGAAAAAGCGGAAAAAGAAGAATAAATTTCGCGCATTTTTTTTTTTAATAATGGCTTGAATTTTTGAATAAGAAATAATGTGAAAAAAAACACGTAAAACTTTCTCGTGCTAAGAAAGACAGTCGTTATGCTCGAATTTTTTTTTTTCTTTAAAAGTTTTATTCTAAAAGAAAAAACGTTCCGACTAAAAAAAAAAATGCTTTTCGACTTACTCGATAGTTCAACGATGATACTTCTTATAATCTTAAAACTACTATAGATGTACTGTCATTATTGTTATTTTTTTTTCTTTTTATTCCTATTTTTAATTATTTTACTATTTTTAAAAATAATTATTGTTTTTATTATAATATTATTACTAGAATTATAATTATTTTATTATTATAATTTTTTTTTACTATTTTAAATAGCTCATCACAGACTGAAAAAAAAAACAGTAATGAATGTGAAAAGCGTTTCAGAAGCTATAAAAAAAAGTAACATATCTGTGATTGCTTGAAAATGTATTTTTTGGTTACTTTTTTTCTCTCTTTTTTTTATTAGTTTTTATAGCCGAAAAACTCGAAACACAAGTATAGAAATTAATAAAAAAAAAAAAAAAAATTACTGTACATTATTTTTTTGGTGATTTTCAAATTATTTTGAAAAAGAAATATTCCTTTTTTTAAGCACAAATGCTTTTGAAATTTTTTTTTGAATCACTCAGCAAAAAAGAAAAAAACAAAAAAAAAGTTGTATGTTGAATAATATAATACAATATATATTTGTAAATGAAAAAAAAAACAATCATTTTCTCGAAGCTCGATTCTTAAATTTTAAATTTATTTAAAAATGTGATGCTTCAAAAAAAAAAAATGGATTTTCATTTTTTTTTTTCTTTTTTTTCGTTTTGTAAGTGATGAAGTGTTATTTTGACGTTTCGCACGCTAGCATGTTTATAAATAAAATTTCGAAAAAAAAACGAAATCATTTTTGTACCTTTTCTTTACCTTGAAAAAAATATAATTTTTAATTTTTTTAGTCTGTAAATTAAAAAAATTTTAACTGTTTTAAAAAAAGGATTCCTTAAATTCAGTTACTTAAAAAATCAAAATTTTTATTTTAAATACAATTATTGAGAAATTTTTAATTATTACTAAAAGAAAGTAATAAAAATAAATTTTCCAATTGTTTATTTTTAAATTTATTTAAAAATCAATTCTATTACTTTTCTTAATCAATTATATGAAAATTTCAAATTATTTCTATAAATTTAAACTTTAATTAATATATTACAATTATTTTGCAATTTTTAATTATTTTTAATGTCATTAAAAAAAAAAATATCTCATTTACAAAAAAGAAATTAAGTTTTCTTTTTTTAATACAATTATTTATTTCCTTAATTAATTTTCAATTTAAAATAATTAATGGTAAAAACACAACCCTATTATTTATTTGAATAAAATTTCCGTTTTAGTATATTTATAATTAAATTATTTATTTATAATAATTATTAAATTATTTATTTATAATAATTATTAAATTATTTATTTATGATTACTATTAATTTAATTATTATTTAGTAAAAAAAAAGTCAATAATTTTAACATAAAAATAATTCATTATAACTTGTTGTTAAAAATGAATATAAAATTTATTTAAAAAATTTTATTTTTCAAAAAAAAGAAACATTTAAAATTTCTTTCAATATTAAAAACTTAACTATTTAAATTTAACTTTCGACGGTTTTATTTTTTATTACCAAAAAAAGTAGTACTTTTTATTTCCCAAAAGAAATGTATTTTTTATTTAAAAAAAAAATGTATTTTTTATTTCTAAAGTAATTTACCATTTTTTTTTCGTGTAAATAAAAATTTTAATTTTCTAAATGCTAAAAAAACTGTGTGTTTATAATATTTACAATTAGAAGAAAATTTTCTAAAATCACTGTCGAAAGATAGATATATATATATATATTTTTTTAAAATCACTAAAAATATGTACAAAGAAAACAAATCACTCCCTTTTTTTTTCTTTTGTCTCTTGTTTTTGTTTTTTATACATAATAATAATAATAAATTTATACTGTAATAATATACAAATTAAATTAATTTTAATCAATCTTTTTTAACATTTTTTCCTTCCTCTGATAAATATTTAATTTCCGCCATTGTAACAACGCGACAAATTTCCATTTTTATCTCAGCTTGAATATGCGTTGGTAAATTGAGAACAGTTTTTGCCATACTTTCAAAAAATAATTCCACACTATTTTTTGGTGTATTACGCAATTTTACTTTACCATTTTGTAATTCATTTGATGATAATGTTGTTGTTGATAATAAATTATTATTATCCTTATTGCCAACAATACCAGCGCCATTTGTCATCATTTTTGATAATGTTATCCCTCTATTATTAACAATTGAATTCGCTGAAACATATGTTTCGTGTCCTTTTTCTTTTTTTATCACCGCTGATGTCGATGATGATGATGATGACGATGGCGCAGTGACAATAAATCCTGGCGTTGTATTAAAATTCACAATTGGCGTTAAATTTTGTAATTTATTTGTTGTTGTTCGCGTGACGGAATTTAATTGTGAACTTGGTTTTGGTCTTATTGGTCGATATTTAGGACGTAATTTTAATTCATTTGGTGTTATTTTATTTTCAAATGTAATTGATTTTGTTTCTTTCGAGCGTTGTCGTTTTTTTTGTGTATATTTATTTGTATCAATTATTGTAACTGGCGTTGTTGTTGTTGTTGTTGTTTGATGACATTCATCATCGGCTTCCTGTATTATTTCCATGTCCATATCGAGATATTCAATTGTACCTTCGTCAACTTGATCATCGTGTGTGACAAATTTTTCATAACCATCAATACCTTCCTCACATGTTTCTTCGTCGCCTGTCAAATTTTCCTCCATTTCCTCAATTTTATTTTTATACATTACAGAAATTTTTTTTCCGAATTTCGTCTGTAAAATGAAAATTGTTTCTTTTTTTTCAACGTGAATAAACTATTTTTTATTTTCATTTTTTTTTCAAAATATTTGTATAATAATAATTAGCAAACAAAAATATTCGGAATAATTATATATATATTATTGTTTTTTATTGATTAAAAACGAAAATTTTTGAGGTTATGTTGATATGAAACTGACATTTGCGAAAATAGAGAAACTAGTATAGATAACAGTCAAAAGAAAATAAAATGTGTAAAAAAAATGTCAAAAAAAAAGAGAGAATTCATATAGAAAAAGAGTATTTATTTACCTTTTTTTGTATTACTGATATAGCAAAATTGTAATTATAAATAATGCAAGAGTATCAAAAATTAATAACACAATAATGCACTCCCTTTGGGTCGTCGATTTTTTACAGTCGGCATTTCTTTTTCGATTAAATTTGTTGAAAACTTATATATTCTTTTTTTTTTGCGCAATAATATTTCTTTTTTTATAGTAAAAAGAAAAACAAGCTTCAACTTTTGCTAAACCATAAACTAATGGCTGTTGTGATATATATGGCAATTGTTATTTGTACGTGAAAAGACAACTCTAGTCAATTGACAGGTATTACAGCAGTTTATTTTATTTCACAATTGTTTTATTTATATATATATATATATATATATATATATATACAATTTTTCAAGGAAATAAATTAAAATTATGTTAAATATCGGACTTGTTATTCTAAAATTTTGTTTGAAATATTATAAAAAGCTTTTTCGAAAAATTTTGATTATTCTTTTGACTTAGTTTTGTTTTCAAAATGCCGGAACCGCCATGTTTTAAAAACAAAAAAAAAACACTATATTATTAATTAAAATTTAAAATAAATTGTAAAATTAGTAAATAATTAGTTTATTGAAATAAAAAAATTTTTCTACTTTAAAATTTTAGGTTATGTTATATCTGTAGAAATTGTTCCTAGTTTTTTCTATTGAAAAAATCAGTATTTTTTTTGTAATTTTAATGGTTCGAAAAAAAATGTAAATAAATCTGTTTATGTTTGAAAATAAATAAATTATTTTTATTATTATAAAACTTGCATATTTAGTATTTTTGTTAATAAAATTTTTAGTTTTATCAATTTTAAAAATAATTTTTTTTTTAATTTTTACATTTTGAATTTTTGCAAGTACGTTAACACTGTATAAATTATTTTATATAAAAACTTTTTTTTTAAACTATGAAATTTTGAGAAAAATCTCAAAAGGCGTGAAAAAAATTTTATTTTCCCCTTTTTGAAGGATAGAAATTTTATTTTTTTTGTTACATATTTTAACATTATATTATGCTTTTTTCAAAATACAATCATCGCTTCTATAAATAATAATAGATTCATTTGATCAGAAAATTAATTAATAAATAAATATCATTTATAACAATAGAGTCAATAAATGAAAAATAAGAAAAAATAGTAATTTATTGCAAAAAAAAAAAAAAAATTAATTCTGTCCCAAAATTCTGTACATATTCACAAAGAAAAAAAAAAGGAAAAAAAAAATTTATTCAATTTTTCTGTTTATCAATCATACTACAAGGTATAAGTACCAATTTTGGTAGACTTGAATTTTTCGAAATTTCCCTTTTATTTGTTGTTGATGAATTTTTTGTAAATCTCGATTCGGCATTTGTGACAATTCGTGAAATATCCATTTTAATGTCAGCTTGTGCTTGTGTAGGTAATTTTTTTACAGTTTGTGCCATACTATCGAAAAATAATTCCAAACTACTTTTCATTAATTTCTCATCATTAATTTCCTCATTGAGTTTTGAATTATTATTATTATTATTATTATTACTATTTTTATTACTAATATTATTATTACTTTTTGTAATAATTTTAGTTTTGGGATTTGTAATAAAAATTTGTTTTCGATTATTTAAATTTTTTGTTTGATGAAAATTTTTACTATTTTGAATATTTAATGTTTTTTCATTATTTAAATGTGAATTAAGAATATTATTAAAAGTATTGATATCGAGTGATTCGTCGTGATTTTTCGGTCGTATTTTACGATATTTCGATTCAATTTCCAATGCTGATGTTGTGATATTTAATTTTTTTTGAGGTGGTTCATTGGATTCGATGAAATTTTTTGTTTTATTAATTTTTGTAGTTGTTAATATTGGATCGTCTGTTGTTTCTTCTAATTCCAAATATTCACTGTAATCCTCGTCATTACGATCCTCGAGTTGTTCGAGAAGATCGTCGGAACTTAATCCACCGTCATTTATTTCCTTCACATATTCCTCGGACAGAACAACGCATTGCGGTTCATAATCTACTTCATAACTGAGGAAAAACAAAAAAAAAAAAATTATTACAATATTTGAAAATTTTCATTAAAAGAAATAGTTTTAAAAAAATCGATTTTTTCCCCATAAATTTTTACATTTTCACATACAAAAGAAATAACATTTTTTTAATTTAAAATCATACAATAGTAAAAATTCCAAAAAAGGAAACTTAATTTTAATATTTACAAAATTTGAAATTCTAAAAAAAAAGAAATATTAATTTGAATAAAAATTACATTTGAAAATCAAAGCAAAATTAAAAAAATACTTCGTTTTTTAAAGATGTAACAAAAATAATAAATTTGAAAAGTAAAATTAAATATTTTCAATTCTTACGGGAATTTGAGAAAATTCAAATGATCTTCAAAAATCCATTTTTTCCGACGTACTCCTTTTTCCGTTTTATTTTTGTATTTTAAAATTCGACAATACGTATCACGTAGATTTTTCCACCTTAATTTCACCCAAGTAGCTGTCATTAAAAGAATTATTTTAATTAATTAAAGGTTTAAAATTTAAATAATTTTCAAAAATTCAATTATTTTTTTTTGTAAATATTTCTCCGAAAATTCAAATTTTTTTTATGATTTTTAAAACTTATTTGCTTTTTTGTATATTATAATGTTATAAAATTAAATTATTTTTATTAATTTTCAAAAACAATGCAAGTGTGAATTTGACGAGCGAAAAAATTTATTTATTATTTTATTTATATGAACAATTTCTTTTTTTATATTTTTGCATTAAAAAAAAATTATAAAAAACAAAAATTCGTACTTACGATCAAGACCCAATTCATCGGAAATTCGTTTCCAAACTTTTTGCCGAAATTCTTGAAGTTTAAGAATGCTACTTTTAACCTCAGAAATATAAAGTACTGGATGTTGTTTCACTGCTTCAATAACTTTAAGTGAAATTTTGTGTGTATCCGGTGGCATTGTTGGCATCATTTTCGTATTTCTATTTTAATTGTTAAAACAGTTTTTTCAAAATAGAATAATGTTTTTTTAATAAAAAAATCAAAAAAACATTTTGTTTTTGTTCAACTTCCAATATTTATACGTAATTCCTAAATGTATTTAAATTTAAAAAAAAAGAAGAAAATAATTATCTTGTATAAATTATAAAATCTGTCAATTAAATTGTCAAGATTTTGTTTCACTATAAACAAGACAAAAATAAACGTTAATTATAATTTTTTTTTTTTAATCAACATGGACGCCATACGTCAAATTTTCTGTTGTTAAAAAAAGGTTTTTTTAAAGAAAGTATCTGATTGGCTCAAACGAAAAGAATAAAGGCTAGTTCACAAAAACGAGACGTGAGGAAAAAATAAATTTTTTCCAAATTTAAAATATTAAAATATAAATTTATCAAAAATTTAAAGTCAATTTTAGTATATATAATTTATCTACTTTTAATTCAAGTAAATTTAATAATAATGTAATGATCTGTGTTTTTATTGCCAAAGGATTTGCTCGCCGGATGGAGTCCGGGTACCTATTTTGACTAGTTACTTTAAATCTCGGTAGATGGCGTGAAGCGCCATCTATGTTTCGATTAATTTCGGAACTATTTCTTACTATGATGTAGAGGAGAGGTGTAGTCATTGACGAGTCATTATTTAAACCTTCGAAAGAGAATATATTGTTTAAATAAAAGAATAATAAAATATACAAAATAAAGTATTACATAAAATAATAAAGAACAAAAGAATCTATACAGTGCAAAGAAAATACTAAACTCTAGAAAACATAACGATAAAAGAACTAGCTATTCGAGAGGAGCGTTCGCTGAGGCTCCGATCGCGCTTAAATTGAGTTCAAATATAAACACGTTCGCGAAGACGTTGGTCAGGACGACGCATATTACATTCGCGTGAGGTACTTTCTAGAATTTACCCCCTAGACGACGGTACGGACGGATACTAGGGTCGTGCACGCTAGGTCGATTATACGTAATCGGGAAGAAGCTAGATGTGGGATACGGTTCCCACATTCATGCCCGACGCGAAGCTAGTGCGAAGGAATATGTATTAAGGCTCACCAGGTGTAACCCTCATCCGAGGAGCGCCTCGAGATGGGAGTTAACCTGGGGCATCGTCTAGGTCGAGAGAGGGGCGCCTCTACTCGGCATGGACGGTCCTGAGTAATGGGATGGAGGGCGAAGGGAGTTACTGTTCCACAGGAGCACCTGTAGGAACACGTACAGCTCCTTCTAGGAAGTGAGGTAGGCTCTGATGTTCTGAGAGGAGCGCCTCTACAGTGCACCAGGTAGCCAGGAGTGAGTCCCTTCCAATAGTCAGAGGAGCACCTCTAGGCGAGTCGGAAGAAGACTGATGAAAAAGGTGCGAGACGAAAGGTATATCACTAGCAGCTAGGTGACAGCGAGTGGTGGGGGAAGAGAGTGACACTACTACTTACGCTGTCTACTTTCTCTCTTTTCGCCGGCCGACTATACTACGATACTCTATCGTTACATCCCCCCTTCTTAAAAAGCGAATTTTAATGAGCGTACGAGAAAAAAGAATTTCACAAAAAAAAACGATTAAACGCAGTAGCCACTTACAAATTCATTTTATAGTGTATGATTCTGCTGGTCTGCTAGTCCAATTTCAACGTCCATTTGCAATCATTCATTCTTATACTAGATTTCGTTGTACTATTCGGTTTACTATTTTTAATAGTTTTAAGTTTTTATATATAAACTAAGGGTTAACTACACGCACTACACGAGATACTATAGTTCTTTATGAAACATCTGCTGGGCTTCTTCTTTTCTCAAAACTTGTGTCACAGGATACATAGGTTAGTAACATCCTTGTATGTCTTGAAATAAAACGGTTTTTTACTTAACGAGTTGTTTAACGCATCTTTTGTTACTGGTCTAGGAAGGTTAAACCTGAGTGTTCTATTTCATAGACTTCACTTAAAAGACGAGTTTTTCACTAGATTGATGACGTGAGTGTTAATTAAACTTCAAATCCATTCACGTAACATAGGTTGAAAGATGCCGGTAAAACGAGAAATTATGTTTCACAAATGTTGATCCTGCAGTGATCTTCATTTGAAAACTGGTGTCAAACTTCTATTCGGCATCATTCACTGACATCTTTATGTGGATTTATCTTCATTGTTGACTAAATGAAGAATCTCTGCAACTTCTTCTACGCGTTGTATCAGATCGTTGACTTCATTCACTTCTGTTCTTCTGGTATGGAGTCTATACACTGGTAACATATTCCAATAGAGTGTGTCCAATTCACGCACTTTATTATAACCGCCGTGTCTTCTCATTAATGTTTGTAGACTAATAGTGAAGGCACGAATTGATTCACTTTTACTTTGGAGTTTTCTGGAAATCTGATAATCCAGACTTCTCAGTTCCGATGGTGACAGGTAATACTGTTTCAAAGAAGTAATTAGTTGTTCTAAAGATCTAACTGAGCGGATACTATTACGATACCATAACATGGTATCTCCTTTCAAAAGCACTGGAAATCCTCGAAGAATCTGTTCATCCGAGAAACCATAAGCTGATTGCAGTTCTTCCAACCTTTCCAAAAATGCATACGGATCACTACCATCAAAACTGCATCCCCATTTCCGCATACTTTCAAGAACAAAAATATCACTCGCGGTATTGGATGGTGATGAATTACTAGGTAATACCGGGGAAAATGGATGATTATTCTCAGTTGTTCCAACAAATTGTTGCACTTGGTTGTTTGATGTCGATGGGTTTTGCGATGGTGGTGGAAGAGGGTTGATAATGCTCAAATTAGGATCTTCTAATGCGATGGCATCCTTAGAGATATCGTCTTCTTCTTTGTAGTCGACCGGGTCTATAGTTTCGTCAAAAAGCTCTGGATTCGATTTGACGAAAGCTACTAAACGTTGACGAAGTGCTGCCACTGTACCAGATGAATCAATTTGGTGTCGATTTAACTCGGCGATTAGTTGTTCTTTAGATAGGGTATAAATCCATTTCACTCCCATTTTGTATTAAAATAAAATTTTAATAACCAGAATAAAAAAATAATTGTTGTAAAAGCTGATGTCTTCTTAGTGTAACAAATTACAATAAAATGTGAGTTAACTGTTCGAGGTAGTTCTATATAAACTAGTTTATCCCCTCCACTTGACTACTTTTAGTTAACGAGGGTGGGGGTAATGCGAGAAAAATGGCGACTAGGAAAACTTTAATTTCATTTCACTGTACACAAAACACTGAACGATTGCAAATTTCTGTCGAGTTGGTGATGTCTTCTTTCTTGCATAACACATTTCTTCCATTTGTGGCACTGATCGCAAAGATAAATATAAAAAAAAAAATTTGTACTAGTGTTGCATTACGGATCCGAGAGAGAAAAAAAAATTAATTTTTTTATATTTCGCTATTAATTTAACTAGTGCGTCTTGAGGGCGGCGAGAAAACAAATCTCCTCCAAATCATAGTTCGTTGAAAAAAAAAATCAATCTTTTTTTCCTGAATATTCTAGTTTTTAATTTTTGATACTCAGAAAAAAAAATTTAGTCCCTGTTCGGGCGCCATGTAATGATACGTATTTTTGAGCCAAAGGATTTGCTCGCCGGATGGAGTCCGGGTACCTATTTTGACTAGTTACTTTAAATCTCGGTAGATGGCGTGAAGCGCCATCTATGTTTCGATTAATTTCGGAACTATTTCTTACTATGATGTAGAGGAGAGGTGTAGTCATTGACGAGTCATTATTTAAACCTTCGAAAGAGAATATATTGTTTAAATAAAAGAATAATAAAATATACAAAATAAAGTATTACATAAAATAATAAAGAACAAAAGAATCTATACAGTGCAAAGAAAATACTAAACTCTAGAAAACATAACGATAAAAGAACTAGCTATTCGAGAGGAGCGTTCGCTGAGGCTCCGATCGCGCTTAAATTGAGTTCAAATATAAACACGTTCGCGAAGACGTTGGTCAGGACGACGCATATTACATTCGCGTGAGGTACTTTCTAGAATTTACCCCCTAGACGACGGTACGGACGGATACTAGGGTCGTGCACGCTAGGTCGATTATACGTAATCGGGAAGAAGCTAGATGTGGGATACGGTTCCCACATTCATGCCCGACGCGAAGCTAGTGCGAAGGAATATGTATTAAGGCTCACCAGGTGTAACCCTCATCCGAGGAGCGCCTCGAGATGGGAGTTAACCTGGGGCATCGTCTAGGTCGAGAGAGGGGCGCCTCTACTCGGCATGGACGGTCCTGAGTAATGGGATGGAGGGCGAAGGGAGTTACTGTTCCACAGGAGCACCTGTAGGAACACGTACAGCTCCTTCTAGGAAGTGAGGTAGGCTCTGATGTTCTGAGAGGAGCGCCTCTACAGTGCACCAGGTAGCCAGGAGTGAGTCCCTTCCAATAGTCAGAGGAGCACCTCTAGGCGAGTCGGAAGAAGACTGATGAAAAAGGTGCGAGACGAAAGGTATATCACTAGCAGCTAGGTGACAGCGAGTGGTGGGGGAAGAGAGTGACACTACTACTTACGCTGTCTACTTTCTCTCTTTTCGCCGGCCGACTATACTACGATACTCTATCGTTACAATAATAAATATATTTTGTAAACAGACCTTTGTTGTGTTACTTCTCACATTCACCACCAGAGGCGCTAGCAAATGATTAATTTTTCTTAGTTCATGGTTCATATTTTACATAAGTGTTTATTATGGTTATTAAATAATAGGTTTCTTTTTTGATAAATTGAAATAAATCACATAATTTGGAAGTTAATTTAATTTTTAAAAAAAAATGGCAAACATCCCAACGGGATTGTTGTCACATTCACAAAAAGTTTGCCGTCTTTATAAAGCAATTCTTCGAAATATTGATGGTTATTGCCAGACGAGAGTAGAATTCAGGTGAGAACGATATTTTTTCATAAAAAAAAAAAAAAATCATATTTCTATAGTAATAAAATAAAATGTATGTAAAAAAATTGTATTATACAACAAAAAAGTACACTAAAAATATATAAAATTTACATTTTTTCGATTTAAAAAAGAAATTTGATAATTTACACTTCATAGATATCATGCAGTGATTATTAGATCAAAATTTGATGAAAATAAAGACCTCCGTGATTTGCGTATAGCAAAACAAAAAATTATGGAAGGTGAAGAATGGTTATTTAAACATCAACATCCAATTCCAAAGAAATTTGCCGAATCAATAGGTGGTTGTGCTTATGGACGTGATGTAATTCTACCCGATTGGCTTCTTGATTTTTGGGATCCTTGGGAGAAAGCATTTTATCCAAAATATTTTGCAAAACGTGAAAAAAGGAAGAAAAATTACGTTGAATTTTATAAAAAAACTTATGGCGAACCAGAAATGCCACATCATTAACAAAAAAAGGTATATTATTATTATTAAAAAAAAAAGTGTATTTTTCCTTTTTGAAGGAGAAAAAACTAGAATTTGTTATAGAAAATAAATATAAATAATAAAATAAAATTGTAAACATTTATTGTTATTATTTTATTAAAAAAAGAATTCCTTCATCGAATTAAAATTTTTACTTTTGAATTTCGCGGGCTTTTTCAATAAAAAAAAATTTTTTCTCTTTTATTTTCTATTATTTTGAATTCTTTAAATTAAAATTTCTATTTACTCGTTAAAATATATTTGTCTTTAATAAATTATTTATTTTTACAATAAACGGGTTTTTTTTTTTATAAATTTCGCGAAATTATTACATAACCTAAAATGATCAATTTCCGTCAAAATCACAAAGAAAGTGATAAAATATCACTAAGGAATATAAATTAAATATTACATTTTATTGACATTTAGAGTGAAAAAAATTTTAATTATTATAAAGTTTGAAAAACCAAATTGTTCTATTTTTGGAATAGTGGGCGTTTAGTAGCGATTATTCTCGAAGGTAAAAAGAGAGTGAGAGAGAGAGAGAGAGAGGGTTCAAGAATCGAAGATCGAAAAGATCATCTCTGCTCGCGAGTCGAGCGAACAAGTAAATTATTAACAAATAAAAAACATATATCGGTGTTTTATCATTCGTTTTAAAAAGAAAATAACCATCTTTAAATATTAAATGACTCTACTAAATAATAGACTTGTCATTTAAAATCGATTTTGACCCGCGCGCGAGTGTTTTCGTGACCTTCTGCAAAAAGCGGAAATCTTCATTTTTTTTTTTTTACAATAAAAAAAAAATATATATTTTCATCACACGTCGCGAGTTTTATTATTATAAAGAATATATAAATTTCTATTCCTGTACAGAATTATTAGTAAAAAGAAAAAAAAAGAAAATAAAAATAATAACAGTGACAAAAGGAAGTTAAAATTGGAAGTAAATATAAAAGATAACGAAAGTTCGTGTGTGTGTGTGCTCAACGTGGTTTTCGCCGCCGTCATCAACGACGACGACGTTAAAACACAAAAGATCGTCAGCAAAAAAAGAAAACACGCGAGTTTTATCGTTAGCTAATTAAAAATTCAAAAAAAAAATAGAAACGGAGAAATATTGACAACTTGAAAGATTTACATTCTATGAACACTAAGGGCCAAGAGGACCCTGGAGAAGATCTCGCATCCAGGTATGTATATATATATATTTAATAATTCCCCTTCCAAATAAAAACAAAAGAAAATTTTTTTTAAAAAAAGATTTGTCACGATTTTTTCAAAAAAAAAAGTAAAATTGAGTTTGTTTACTTCGTATGATTTCCGTGTGTGTCTTACTACGTCTTTTATTGGTAAAATTCTATTTTTAGTTCCAGAAGAAAGGTTTATTTATGAAAATAATTACACATTTTTTTTTTGTTATTTTTGCTTCGTCCATTTTTTATATGTTTAAAAATTTTTTTTTTTAAATTTTATTGTGTATGAAAAAAAAGCCGGAAAAATGTGCTAAGTCATTCAAAGACATTAATTTCAATTAACAAGATAATGTACAAAAAAAATTTTTGTGAAATTGTATAAAAAAAAAAATATGAGAAGAATTTTAGGGTAAAAATGTGTTTTTTTTTTAATTAAATGTAGAACAATTAAAATAGTCTATTGACAATTATTATTATTATTATTTTTTTGTATGAAATGAATTTATACAGTAAATTAAAATTAATTTAAACGATAAATTAATTAGATTAAATTGTGTAATTTTTGTGTAATTAAAAATATATTTTTTTTTTATTTAGGGTAGGTGCTGAAAGCCCTTGCAGCGACATGAAGCGAGCAGCTGCCAAAAAACTCATTGAGAGATACTTTTATCAACTCACAGACGGTTGTGGAAATCCTCAATGTGACAATGAAAATTGTGTTTCAAGTGGAAAGGTAATTTAAACAATTTTAAATTTTAATTTCTAAATTATATTTATTTAAAAAAAAAAAAGAAACCAGAGGGTAAAATTTTAATTTTTTTTTTTTCATTTTATTAATTAGAACATTTTTTTTAAATAGTTTATTAATTTCTTACGCTGAAGTAAAAAAAATTTTCTCTATTTATAAATTATTAAAATTATTATAAAATTATAATAAATTATTTATTAATTTTTTAATAATTATTAATAATAATTAATAATTAATAATAATTAATAATAATTAATAATTAATAATAATTAATAATTAATAATAATTAATAATTAATAATAATTAATAATTAATAATAATTAATAATTAATAATAATTAATAATTAATAATAATTAATAATTAATAATAATTAATAATAATTAATAATTAATAATTATTTAATAATTATAAAATTATTTTATAAATTATCTAATTTATATGTTATTTCTCGGAAAGAATAAAAAAAAAAAAATATGAAAAATTCTCAGAAAAAAAAAAATTCTTTCCTTTAGGTGACAAATCTCACGCCAAATCAAGCGGCGGCGCAGGCAATTCAATTATTTTCACAGGAAGCGAGACTTTGCGATGGTACACAACCAAGTAAAGTTGCAAGGACAACATTGGAACCTGGACCCGCTTCATTGGCAAAAAGTCTCCCAGTGAAAAATGTCAATCCCACATGTTCCGTTGAAGGTACAATAACAAATGAAAAGCTGTCGAAACAAATTGAAAATTTTCATTTCAAGAATTCATTATCATCATCAACTATTTTATCCAATTTTTATTTGACAAATAAAATTAATGCATCAGGTGATGATGAATCGAATGCGGGTAAAGTGAAAATAATTGTGAAACTTGTCGATGAAAATCTTCCATTAAAAATGAATTTTCCTGAACTTCTTTATAATAATGTTAATTCATTTAAAAGAAAAACTTCTTCAATTGAAACAAAAAATTCGCCAATTAATTTACAAATATTGCCAAATAATTCACAAGAATTTAATGAAAATTTGCAAATTGAATCTAAAAAATCACAATTATTGGAAAATTTACAAATTGAAACTAAAAATTTGTCCCAAAAAAATGAGTCTAAAAAAATTTTAACACATTTTTTTCAAAATTCAAAGAAAAAAAATGATGAAAAGCAAAAAAATAAAAAACGATCGCGATCAAATGAAGATGAAATTTCCAAAAAAGAAGATAATAATTTTTTAAAAACAAACATTAGTGAAGATAATAGTAAAAAAAAAATTTCTATTCAAATTCCACCATTAAAACGTCCTCGTAAATTAATGATAAAATCGAAAAAAACACGTATTATTGAAAATTTTACAAATATTCTTAAAACACGTGAATTTTTGTGTCGTCATAAAAAAAGAATGAAAAAGCCAAGAGAAATTTTGAGAAAATTAAAAAAAGAAAAAATAACAAAGAAACAAATTAAAAAAAAATATAAAATTTCTCGTCATAAAAATAAAAAATTAAGAATTAATCGTTCTATTGCTAAATTATTTGCATTAGCATTCTATTTAAAATATATTGATAATGAGAAAATAAATTCATAATTTATTTAGAATTTAAAATCTAATTATAACTGAATTTTTTTATTCAGTAGATTCGATTCATCGTTTCGATGCATTTTTTTTTTTTGTCAAAATTCCTGTCTTATAATCTGTAATCCTTTTTGTCCAAAATAAATTTTTATCCAATGTCCTTTGATCTTTTTATTTTATTGTTTGGTGTGAATTTTTGAATTACAAAATTTTTATCAATTTGGGAACTTTTCGATTATTTAAATTAGAAGATATTTTTATTTGTTTAGCGTATTTTATTTGAATTTGTTTTACAGGAATAATTAAAGTCAATTGAAAATGTTAATTATTATTTTATTATTTATTAAAAAAATCATTTGCGGTTTTTATATAATCATTGGATATATTTTGTGGATGATGAAAATGTTAATTGAAAATTAATAATTTTTTTTTTTTGGAAAAAAAACAGGAAAAGAGGAACCATATCTCACAGAAGTGAAACTTTTGGAAATAATAGAAAAATGTAGAACCGAAGGTTCATATTCATTGTTAATTCGAACATTGGGCGAGGTTTTCTCGTCGGCTGAAGCATTAAGTAGAAGTTTTCAAAGGACAGAAAAAAATGACTCGCCACTGGCAGCATTATTGGATAGAGCTCCAGTTTCATTATTAAGGCCGCCTGCTGATTTAAATAAAGAAGCTGTGAGATCATTACAGGGTGAAGATAAAGAGGAAGACAGTAGTGATCCATCGCCAACTGTTTTACATCCCGACGATACAAGTGTCGATCTTCCTGGTGTTCGAAGAGCTTTCACTGCTTTATGGTCCTTACCAGGTGATTTTTTCTTCTTTTTCATATTAAAAATTCCAATCGAATTACTTCGATTTGTCTTTTATTATTATTATATAATAATAAAATGCTTGGTCTGTCCTTCTGTCCTAACTTGAAGTTGGTCTTTTATAATTTCACGTGTTTCTTGAATAGTAATCTTATAACGTGTCAAATTTGTGTCAAAATTAAACTTGAAAATTTTAGAAATAATTAAATTTCAAAAGATATTGTTAATTTTAAAACAATAATAAAATTTTACAGAACTAAAAATAATTTATCAAAAAATTTTTTGGAAAACATTTTTTAAATTTAATTGAATTTTCAAAAGATTTAAAATTGAGATTTTAGAAATTAATTGAACTTCAAGTGATTTTAATTAAAATTTTATATGATTTCACAAAAAAATTTATTAGAAATTACAGACAAAATACAATAATTTGATAATCATTTTTAATTGAAAAATGGTTTCAGATAGTTGAATTTTCAAAGAATATTATAAAAATATTTAAAAATAATTGAATTCCCTTAGAGTTATAATTGAAATTATTAAATTTCAAAAAATTTTCGATGGAAAATTTAAGAAATAATTAAATTTTAAATGCTTTTAAATTCAAATTATTGAAAATTCAATTAATTTAGAATTCAAATTTTTTAGAATAATTAAATTTTCTTTAATTTTGATTTGAAATTTCGGAAAATAATTAAATTTCAATTAAAATTTTGGATAATAATTCATTTTTAGTTGATTTTTTATTGAAAATTTTGATAATTAATTTTGAATTGAAATTTTAGAAAATAATTAAATTTTATTTGATTTTAAATTTAGAAAATAATTGAATTTAAGTTGATTTTGAATTGAAAATTTTTGAAAATAATTGAATTTTCTTTGATTTTGAATTGAAATTTTTGGAAATAATTGAATTTTAATTGAAATTTTGAATAATAATTTAATTTAAGTTCATTTTTTATTGAAAATTTGGATAATTAATTTTTGAATAGAAATTTTAGAAAATAATTGAAGAATTTTATTTCATTTTAAATTGAAAACTAGGAAAATAATTGAATTTTAAAAGATTTTGAATTAAAAATTTGGAAAGTAATTGAATATTCTTTGATTTTGAATTAAAATTTTGGGAAATAATTGAATTTTAGTTAATTTTGGAATTGAAATTTTGGAAAATAATTAAATAATTGAATTTTTGATAATTTTCAATGGAAAAGTTTGGAAAATATTTGAATTTTAGTTGATTTTAAATTTAAATTTCGGATAATAATTGAATTTTATATGATTTTAAATTGAAAATTTGGAAAATAATTGAATTTTAAAAGATTTTGAATTGAAATTTTGGAAAATAATTAAATTTCAATTACAATTTTAAATAATAATTCAATTTTAGTTGATTTTTGATAATTAATTTTGAAATGAAATTTTAGAAAATAATTTTATTTTATTTGAATTTAAATTGAAAATTTGGAAAATAATTGAATTTTAGTTGATTTTGAATTGAAATTTTGTGAAATAATTGAATTTTAATTGAAATTTTGAATAATAATTTAATTTAAGTTCATTTTTTATTGAATATTTGGATAATTAATTTTGAATAGAAATTTTAGAAAATAATTGAAGAATTTTATTTCATTTTAAATTGAAAATTAGGAAAATAATTGAATTTTAAAAGATTTTGAATTAAAAATTTGGAAAATAATTGAATTTTCTTTGATTTTGAATTAAAATTTTGGGAAATAATTGAATTTTAGTTAATTTTGGAATTGAAATTTTGAAAAATAATTAAATAATTGAATTTTTTGTTAATTTTCAATAGAAAAATTTGGAAAATATTTGAATTTTAGTTGATTTTAAATTAAAATTTCGGATTATAATTGAATTTTATGTGATTTTAAATTGAAAATTTGGAAAATAATTGAATTTTAAAAGATTTTGAATTGAAATTTTGGAAAATAATTAAATTTCAATTACAATTTTAAATAATAATTCAATTTTAGTTGATTTTTGATAATTAATTTTGAAATGAAATTTTAGAAAATAATTTTATTTTATTTGAATTTAAATTGAAAATTTGGAAAATAATTGAATTTTAGTTGATTTTGAATTGAAATTTTGTGAAATAAT
Source organism: Leptopilina boulardi (assembly GCF_019393585.1). Classification (NCBI taxonomy): domain Eukaryota; kingdom Metazoa; phylum Arthropoda; class Insecta; order Hymenoptera; family Figitidae; genus Leptopilina; species Leptopilina boulardi. The sequence goes on along the minus strand of NW_026137825.1, from coordinate 3,379,368 downwards.
TGAATTTTAATTGAAATTTTGAATAATAATTTAATTTAAGTTCATTTTTTATTGAATATTTGGATAATTAATTTTGAATAGAAATTTTAGAAAATAATTGAAGAATTTTATTTCATTTTAAATTGAAAATTAGGAAAATAATTTAATTTTAAAAGATTTTGAATTAAAAATTTGGAAAATAATTGAATTTTCTTTGATTTTGAATTAAAATTTTGGGAAATAATTGAATTTTAGTTAATTTTGGAATTGAAATTTTGGAAAATAATTAAATAATTGAATTTTTGTTAATTTTCAATGGAAAAGTTTGGAAAATATTTGAATTTTAGTTGATTTTAAATTAAAATTTCGGATAATAATTGAATTTTATGTGATTTTAAATTGAAAATTTGGAAAATAATTGAATTGTCTTGGATTTTGAATTGAAATTTTGGAAAATAATTAAATTTCAATTACAATTTTAAATAATAATTCAATTTTAGTTGATTTTTGATAATTAATTTTGAAATGAAATTTTAGAAAATTATTTTATTTTATTTGAATTTAAATTGAAAATTTGGAAAATAAGTGAATTTTAGTTGATTTTGAATGGAAAATTTTTGGTAATAATTGAATCTCATTTGATTTTAAATTGAAAATTTGGAAAATAATTGAATTTTAAAAGATTTTGAATTAAAAATTTGGAAAATAATTGAATTGTCTTGGATTTTGAATTGAAATTTTGGAAAATAATTAAATTTCAATTACAATTTTAAATAATAATTCAATTTTAGTTGATTTTTGAAAATTAATTTTGAAATGAAATTTTAGAAAATAATTTTATTTTATTTGAATTTAAATTGAAAATTTGGAAAATAAGTGAATTTTAGTTGATTTTGGAATTGAAATTTTGGAAAATAATTGAATTTTTGTTAATTTTCAATAGATAAATTTGGAAAATATTTGAATTTTCTTTGATTTTGAATTAAAATTTTGGGAAATAATTGAATTTTAGTTAATTTTGGAATTAAAATTTTGGAAAATAATTGAATTTTAAAAGACTTTGAATTTAAAATTTAATAATTTAATAATTAATAATCTGAGGCCTATAAACATATAATTTTTTATTTTTATCATTTAATATGGAATAATATTCTAATAAATTTAAATAATTATTGATAATATTAATTTTTAATTTCTCTATAACAAATAATGAAACAGTCAATTTGGCGCGCATTTAATATTGCTAGTTATTTTATATTTAAAAACTCATTTTTTTTTATTTATAATTGTCTGTAAAAATAATTGTTTTTTTTTTTGTTCTATATTGAAAATTGGAATTATTTTCAGGTGATGCTTTTGAATCAGCTTTAGTACATGCACTAGTCACACTGGCCGATAATATAGAATTAGGACTCAGGGTATTTGGAATAATGCCTTATGACAGTACCGATAGTTTATTAAATGTTTTCTTAATTGTTTTTGAAATCCCAGTATTGGGAACGAGTGATTATTTGGAATTGGCATTACATATGCTGTGTAAAGCGGCAAGTTGTTTACCATTACCAGCACAGGCAAAATTAGCACGAATTTGGGCACGACATTGTAAATCAAGACTTGAATGTTTACTTCAAGCACTACAACAGCTTATAACTGTTAAGGTAAAAAATTTTTTTTTTTTTTTTTAAATAAATAATTTTCAATTGTTTTTAAATTAAATAAAAAAATTTAACAGGTTATTGGCGGTTCTTTTACACGTGATTATTGTGTCCAAGATGCGGATACAATAACAGCACCAACGAAAGTTATGAAAATACTCTATTATGCAAATATTTTGGCGGGTGAAATGGATCCACCAGAATTTTCCCAAGAAGAAGAAGGCGAAGTTATGAGTTCCGATAAATCGGGATCAAAATCAACGACTTCGCAAACAATTCAGGTTTTTGTTTTCTTTTTTCTTTTCTTAAATTAAATTTAATTATTTGAGATTACTATAGTTTATTAAATTATTAAATTTGTTTATTAATTAAAATTTATTTATTTGGAAGAATTAATTTTTTTTTTTTTTTGCAGGATCCCCTTGCGAAAGCACTTGGAATTTCTTCGCTTGATGCACGCAAAGCGTTCATTCCATTCACAGATTTTTACAACGAACCATTGAGTGATGCAGTTGAAATGGATAAGGATTTTGCCTATTATAAAAGTGATCAACCAATGAAATTTAGCTTTATGAATTTTGCTTTTATTCTCACGCCAGCGACAAAAACACTTGGCCTTTATTATGATAATCGAATAAGAATGTACAGTGAACGGCGAATGAGTTTTCTTCAAACAGTCGTTGGACAACCGACAAATCCATATCTTAGACTAAAGGTACTTTTTTCATTTAAATTAATTTAAAAGAACAAAAAAGGATTCTTTAAATTAATTTTTTTGTTCTTTTATATATTATTTAGTAGTTTTCTTTAATTTATTTTCTATTTCCCATTATTTTCTTTATTGAAAATAGTTTGTTTTTTTTCTACTAGAAAAAAATTTATATATTTTCAAAAAAAATGTTTTTAATGCTAATTAATTATTTTTTTTAATTATTTTTAATATCTTAAGTAAATTAATTAATAATTAAATTATTTTTATTATGTTTTTAATTTTAATTGTATTTTAAAATTTTGATTAAATTTTTCTTTTGCAAATTTTTGATACGATTTATTTCTTCATTGTTTAATTATTAGAAAGTTTAAACAATTTTTTTTCCCCCGCAAATTTAAAAAAAAAATTAATTTGCAAATTTTTGATCCTATTGTAATTTTTTTTATTTTTTTGTGTATCATTTAATGATTAAATTTGCAAAATTTTTGATTTTATTGTATTGTAATTGTTTTTTTTTATTTTTGCATAGGTTCGACGAGATCATTTAATTGACGACGCTCTAGTGGAATTGGAAATTGTCGCAATGGAAAATCCGTCTGATCTTAAAAAACAATTGGTTGTTGAATTCGAAGGAGAACAGGGAGTCGACGAAGGTGGAGTGTCGAAGGAATTTTTTCAACTCGTTGTCGAGGAAATATTTAATCCCGATTATGGAATGTTTACGACGCAGGTAAATATATTTTTTTTAATATTTAATTTACTTTTTTTGGCTGTTAAAAAAAATCTTAAAATTTTAGTATTTATGTTCTTTATTGTGTACTTTTATTGAGTTTTACAATTTAAAAAAAAATTATAATTTTTGTTATTATTATTATATGTAAAAAATTTTTAAATACATTTTTTAAATTTGTTTTTTAATTTTAGGAAGACACACAAACAACGTGGTTTAATTCAACGTCTTTTGAAAGTGATGCCCAATTCACGCTAATTGGAGTTGTTCTCGGTCTTGCAATTTACAATAATGTCATTCTTGATGTACGTTTTCCAATGATTGTTTATCGAAAACTTTTAGGAAAAAGGGGCTGTTACGCTGATTTAGAAGATTGGAGTCCAACTTTATTTAGAAGTCTTTCGGAAATAATGAGTTATAACGGTGACGATATGTCCGAGACATTTATGCAAACTTTTAGAGTTGGCTACAAGTAAGTTTTCTATTTTTCTTTTTACTATTTTAATTATTTTTTAATTTTTTTTCCTATTTTTACTATTTTAAAAATAAATTATTTTATATCCTTATTTGATTTTTATTTATTTTATTATTATTACTTTTCTAATTAATAATTTCTTTTTTGTTTTATAATTTTTTTTGTGAAATTTTTTATTATTATTTTTTTTAAAAATAATTATTAAGTAGGTAACTTAATTTATAAATTAAATCATTTTCTTTCTCTCATTTTTTTTCCCCCCCCGTTTCTTTTCAGAGATGTTTTTGGTTCGGTTCTATTTCACGAGCTCAAAGACAAAGGAGACGAGATTTATGTTTCGCAAGAGAATAAAAAAGAATTTGTCGATCTTTATGCTGATTTTTTGTTAAATAAATCAGTTGAAAGGCAATTTAAGGCATTTCGACGTGGTTTTCAAATGGTTACAGATGAAAGTCCACTTGGTTTATTATTTAGGCCTGAAGAAATTGAACAGGTGCGTAATTTTTATTCATACCTTGTTTTTTTTTTACAAATTAAATAATTTCAAAGTTGATTTAGATTTATTTTTTTTTAAACAAAGTTTTACAATTTTCTTTCCAGTAAATTAAAAAAATAAAAATAATAGTAAAAAATTATTTCAAACTAATAATTGTTATTAATTAAATATTTATTTTATATATTTTATTAAATTAATACTTTATTTAATAAAAATAAGTTAATTTTATAATAGTTAAGAATAAAATATTAATTTTCTTTATTTTAAATTAGAATAAATTAATTATTTTTATTAATATAATAATAACTAAATTTTTTTTTATGATTTTTAATTAATGAGATTTGTTTTTTTGAGAAAAAAATTTGCCTTTTCAGCTCGTTTGCGGAAGTAAAATTTTCGATTTCGCGGAACTTGAAGCGGCAACGGAATATGAAGGTGGTTACACCGCGGAAAGTGAAGCGGTGAGGAATTTTTGGCGTGTGGCACATTCATTAGCACCTGAAAGTCAAAGGCGACTTTTGCAATTTACAACCGGAAGTGATCGAGTACCTGTTGGTGGATTGTCGAGATTAAAAATGGTTATTGCTCGCCACGGGCCTGATTCCGATAGGTAATAAATTTTATTCTTATTTATTTAAAAATTTTATTTTTTTTCATAGTCAAATTATTTTAAATATTTTCAAATATAAATATTTATTTTAAAAATTGTTCATAGAGAAAATAAAAAAAAATTCTAATTTGAATATTAAAAAACAAAATTAATTTTTTATTTCAGGTTACCAATAGCGCATACATGTTTCAATGTTTTATTATTACCAGACTATAGTACCATAGAAAAACTACAAGACAGACTTTTAAAAGCGATAAATTATTCAAAAGGTTTCGGAATGCTGTGAGAAACTTTTTTTTTCATGTTTCATATTCTAATTAACGAGGGAACCAAAAAAAAAAAAAAAAAAAGTCAGTTTCCTAATTCCCTCCTCTTATTTATTTGACAAAGGAAAATTTTGAAGAACTTTTTTTTAAAAAAGAAAGAACAACAAAAATAAAAGGGACGCTTATCCAAATCAGTGATTTTTAAGCTCGAGAGAAAGGATTTTTCAAAACTGAAACTTCCTTAAAAAAAATAATAAGCTTAAGCAGTGTACAAAAAAAATTCAAATATTTTTTCTCTAATCGCGACACTTCTTCTTTTTGTCGCGTTTCTTGAAAAGAAAAATATACAGATTGTGTTACGGAAGTAAAAAAAAAATTTTTCCTTTTTTTTTTGTTGAATATAAAATGAAATTTTTTTTCAGACCTCCGAAACATAATAATCTTGTATATATATTATTTTTTTTTAATTATTTCTTTTGACGCAAATTTTTTCAAAAAAAAAACAAGCGCGTTTTGATTTTAATTTTTTTTTTTTTTTTTTTTTTATAAGAAAGACGAGACTGAGGAAAGTGGAGTTTAACCAAGACCCCAAAGAGACACGAGCTGAATGACTGTGATGTAAGAAAGAAAGAGAGCAAAAGAGAATGAGAGAAAATGTTGTATGTCAAGTGAAATGTTAATGTAGATTGTACAATGTATGAAGTTATTTAAGAGAAAAACAAAAAAAAAAAAAATCACGAAACATTTAATGTGACTGAAAATTGAATAGCAAAAAAAAAGAATAAAAATTTTTTTTAAACATGACCCGGGATTATGATGTATGTATTTTAAAAATACTATGAAAAAAAGTGTAGATTTTTCCCTTTTAAAAAAAAAAAATTTTGATTATATTGACACATTTTTCTAAGGAAGAATTTTGAAGAAAATTTGTAATAAGCGAAAGATTTAAAAAAAACTACTTTTCATTTTGCATAATATCTTTATTTTTCGTCTTTACAATCAATTCTCGATTAAATCGATCAAGATAAATTTGTGTACAAAAATTGTAATAATTAAATAGCGACTTTTTTTTCTTTTTTTTTTTGTGAAAAGAAAAAGAAAAAAAGACGCTCTCTTCGAGTTTATCTTAATCGTGTGACAATAAAAGATCTATTAAAAAAAAGGATATTTTTTTTTGTAAATATATAAGAAATTCTGCGCTAAATACATTTTTTTTTTGCATATAATTAATTATATTTTAAATATTTTTGTCGATTGTTTTGTTATACAAAAATTATTATTATTACTATTACAAAAGTAGAATAATCTCGCTTTTTTGAACGGAATGTTTTTTTTTTTTTTTTTATATAAAGTTTTGTAATTTATAAAAAATATATCAGGCTTTAATCTACATTATTCTAAATTGGACGGATTTAATTGTATCAAAAACCTAACGCTAAGATCATAAAAATTATATAAAAAAAAAGAAAACCGTTGTAAATAAACGAATTCGTTTGTCAAAAATAGAGTAAAATTTCAATATTAAAAATTATCTAACTGTTAAGAAAAAAACAGTTATGAAATATAAAAATTTGTAAAAAATTTTCAGACAATACATTTTAAAATTTACAAACTAAATTTCGAATTTTGCATTAAAAAATCGTTACATTCATGAAATTGACTATAAAATAATTATTTTTTTTCAAAAATTGAAAAATTATAATATTTTTGAAATTAACTGCTTCAAAAATTAATTAACAGAAAAATTCATGTTAACTATTTGGAAAAAAGCAATTAATGGAATAATTGAGAATAATTAAAAAAAAAAAAAAACTGAAAATCAATTTTTTGTTAAAATGAAAATTTCTGTCTGTACAAATATTATTTACACCGAAGCGAAATAAGAATTGAATTATTATTTTGTGGGAATTTTTTCTTTCACGTAGTAAAATACCAGAAAAATGGCATCAAAACAAAAAGAACGGCTGAGAGAATAAAATTCGATGCTCCATTACATCGATTATCAAAATAACACATACACCATGTGACTTCGTCATAATAATTACGATGTATATCTTGTTCGATAATACTATTATTTACATAGTGACCAAGTTTTTGATCTTTTGCAGCTGGACGACAACCCTCATAACGATCAGCTGGAATATCAGTTCTAATGCCACGAAATGAACTTAAACAATCTCGAGTTATTACCACCTCGGCTAAAAAAAAAATTTAATTTAATCTTTTATTTTTATTTCAGAATAATTAAATTTAACTCTCATTACTAAATTTGTTTCTAAGAAAAAAAGTTTATTTTTTTTATTTTTAACTTTAAAATAAAAATTTAAATTATTTTAATATTTTTAGAAATTAATAAAAATTGGAAAAATTATTTTAATATTTTTAGAAATTAATAAAAGTTGGAAAAATTATTTTAATATTTTTAGAAATTAATAAAAATTGGAAAAATTATTTTAATATAGTAAAAAATTAGCAAACGATAAAAAATATTAAATTTGTTTTGTTTTTCTTCTCTTTTTTTTAAAAAAAAGACATTCAAATTTAATAATTAAAAAATTAGAGATAAATTTTATTTTTAGAAAAAAAAAATTACCTTCTTTTCTTTCGACAATTTTAACACATATATCATCAGGCTCTGGACATTTTTCTGACCAATAAAACCAACTTAATTTATCACCACAGCCTCCACTGTTACTGTTACATTTGTAACACCAAAGGCTACTTTCTCCTGCAAAAAATTAAATAAAAATTTCAAATTTTCGATCAACAATTTACAATTATTAAAAAGGACTCAAAACAATTGGATTTACAAAATAAATTTCAAAATTCTTTAAAAATATATTTAACTTTTTCGAATTTTTAAAAACCTCAAAATTTAATTTAAACTAAATTTTTTATTTGTAATTTTTTTTTTTTTTTGTAAAAAAACTCCCGAATTTTTAATTTAAATTTTCTTTAATTAGATAAAAATTCTAAATAAAAATTTCAAATAAAAAATTGAATAAAAAGAACAAAATTCTCAAAAGAAAATTAACAAATATTTATTTTTAACACTCTGGTACTTATTAAATATATTTAATTATTATTAATTATTTAGTATTATATTTAGTATAAAATTATATTTTTCCTATTTTATTTTTCAATATCAATTTTTTTGTGTACTTTTTAATTAGACGTGTCTTTTTTTTTTTTGAAAATAAATTAAAAGAAGAAACTAAGAAATAAAAATATTTTATTTTCATTAAATAGCAAATTTATTAAATTTTCCTGTCCAAAAAATAATGTAAAATTATAATAATAATTGTCATATGTGTACGATTTGAAAACTATTTTACTTTACAAATTAAAAAAAAAAATGTTTACAAATTTTAAATTATTGAAATATTAAAAAAAACTTCCCAATTAATTAAAATTAATTTAAATTCTATTAATTTTTGTAAAAATACAAATAATAAATTAAAAGCCACGCCCTGGAAAAGTTTGGTTATATTTAGTAAATATTCTTTAAATATAAAATAATTTACCTTGTTTTGTTAAAAAAGTCAATAGAAGAAAAATACTAAATATCTTTATAAACATTTTCACTGTGAAATTTTACTTATTTTAATTATTTTTCTTATAAATAATACATAAGTTATTTGTTTACTATTATTTTTTTAATAAAAACATGAACACATTTATGAGTCACCAATATAGGAACAAAAAAAATCCCTGCGACTCTAGAGAAAAAAAATATATAGTTACTTATGGGGAATTTTTATGGAACTAGTATAATAATTGGTAATATCCCTCTAGAGAGATTTCGAATTAAATTCTGTTGGCAACACCATTACAATTAGAACGCGATTTTCACAAGCAACCGGAGTGACATTTCATTTTTTTGTATTTTCTCCTGAATAAATAATTAACTGCAAAAATGGTAAGTTTAGTAATTTTTTATTAATATTATTTAGTAAAGAATATTATCTATTATATTTAACAGTCTGTATAATTATCGAGTGGTTTTTATAGCTTTTTTGCTTTTTTGAGGTTATGTTTATGTGTCTGACAATTTTGTTATACATTAATTATTAATAATATTATTATTTTTATAAAATTGTTTTTAAATATTCTCTCTTAAAAAATGAAAAATTGTATTTTGAGATATGAGACACTTTTTTTTACGAAAATACGTTAGAATTTATTTAAAAAAAAATGACAGGGAATAATATTATTTTAAAATGATTTCTGTTGCAAAAAAAAAACGTAATTTATTATTATTATAGAGTTTTGGTTACTCTACCGTAAAAGCAGTGCCTGATTTTAATGATGAATTTGGCATGGGCGATAATTATGGAATCAAAAGTCCAATGCTTCAGGGGTGAGAATTTTTTCTGCGTACTATATTAAATTTAGAAAATAAAAATTAATATTAAATTTATTGGTATTTGTTTTTTTTTTTATTTAGTTTGGGTGCAACAAGGAAACAATTAGGATTTAATCATCCTTTGGAAGCTTCCGAAAAAGTGGTATGTTAAATAATTATTTTTTTTCTACAAATTTTCTTATTTTTATGAATTTTTTTACGAATGTTTTTTGTTAATGTATTATAATTTTTTAATCGAAAAAAAACTTTAGAAATAAAATTTTTATTTTTAATTAATAGTAATTTTTCGATGTCTTTCACAATTATTATTAAACTAGCAATATTAAACGCGCGCCAAATTGAGTATTTAATTGTTTGTTATAAAGAAATTAAAGATTAATATTATCAATAATAATTTAAATTTATTAGAATATTATTTCTTATTAAATGATAATAATGAAAATTATTATTATATGTTATTAAATTATATATAAAATTGAATTATTTTCCAAATTTTCAATTTAAAATTCAATTATTTACCAAGTTTTCAATTTAAAATTAAATAAAATTCAAATATTAGCCGAAATTTTAATTCAACATCAACTTAAATTAAATTATTATCCAAAATTTCAATTAAAATTCAATTATTTTCCAAAATTTCGAGTCAAAATTAATTATTATCAAAATTTTCAATCAACAATCAACTAAAATTAATTATTATCAAAATTTTCAAAATTTTCAATTTAAAATTCAATTATTTACCAAGTTTTCAATTTAAAATGAAATAAAATTCAATTATTTTTTAAAATTTTTATTCAAAATTAATTATCGAAATTTTCAATTAAAAATGAACTTAAATTAAATTATTATCCAAAATTTCAATTAAAATTTAATTATTTTCCAAAATTTCGAGTCAAAATTAATTATTATCAAAATTTTCAATCAGCAATCAACTAAAATTAATTATTTTCAAATTTTCAATCAACAATCAACTAAAATTAAATTATTTTCCAATTTTCAATTTAAAATTCAATTATTTACCAAGTTTTCAATTTAAAATAAAATAAAATTCAATTATCTTTTAAAATTTCTATTCAAAATTAATTCTCGTAATTTTCAATTAAAAATGAACTTAAATTAAATTATTATCCAAAATTTCAATTAAAATTTTATTATTTTCCAAAATTTCGAGTCAAAATTAATTATTATCAAAATTTTCAATCACCAATCAACTAAAATTAATTATTTTCAAATTTTCAATCAACAATCAACTAAAATTAAATTATTTTCCAATTTTCAATTTAAAATTCAATTATTTACCAAGTTTTCAATTTAAAATAAAATAAAATTCAATTATCTTTTAAAATTTCTATTCAAAATTAATTCTCGTAATTTTCAATTAAAAATGAACTTAAATTAAATTATTATCCAAAATTTCAATTAAAATTTTATTATTTTCCAAAATTTCGAGTCAAAATTAATTATTATCAAAATTTTCAATCAGCAATCAACTAAAATTAATTATTTTCAAATTTTCAATCAACAATCAACTAAAATTAAATTATTTTCCAATTTTCAATTTAAAATTCAATTATTTACCAAGTTTTCAATTTAAAATAAAATAAAATTCAATTATTTTTTAAAATTTCTATTCAAAATTAATTATCGAAACAATGCCAAAAAAACATTGAAAAATTTTAACCAACACAAAATAATGTCAAACAATACATTTAAAAAAAACAAAAGACCTATAACAAATACTAACTTCAGGTGTGGACAGAATGAACGAAAGATATTCACGATTATTATATGTAATTCATAACAGTTGTAAATATTTAACAATAATTAATATTAATTATTTATTTATTTATAAAAATTTAATAATAGAATTATTACAATATAGAATTATATATTTAATATAAAAATATTCATAATATAAATTAAATAAATTTAAAAATAGTATATTTTTTTATTTAAATAAATAGAAGTAAATTACTTTTTGCAGTTTCACAAAAATAAACAACACATGGAAATGACAATGCTTCGAAATGCTCAAGGTTTACATGCACCAATGCGATTGGCAATGGAAATTAAAGCCTCAGAAAAAATAGGCAGACTTCCATTTTTACCATCGTCAATGGCATTGAGAGATTCACTTCTTGGAAGGGACATCGAAATCAGGTAATATTTTCCATTAATATTTATTTATATTTTCATACTTAATTTTGTTTTTTTAAAAGAAATATTAATTAAATAAATTTAAATATAAAACTAATTTTATAATAATTTTAATTTAATTAATATAAAACTATATAATTGAAACTTATTAAAAATAAATTTAAATATATTTCAAAAATTAATTTTTAAAAAATTTTTGTTTTTAAATTTTTCAGTTTTGATGACATTTTGAATACTTCGGAATTCAGAGAACAAATGGGACAACCACATGCGGTTGTAGAAAAAAGTCTTGGAATTTTGTAAAGAATAGACGTTTATTTATTTTCTGTTTTTTTTTCCGTCGTCACTAATTTTTTTATTTTCTTTGCGAAATAAAGGTAAGATAAAAATATTTAGTCTCTAATATTCCATGTGAATAAACAAAAATTTAAAACTTTCAATGACGGTATAATATTGTTTCTAAAAAAATCCTTAATTAATCACATAGAGAGAAGAAAAGGAAATATTTTTTTTGCATATAAGAAATAATTACATTTTTTTTATATTACAATGTTCTTTATGATAATTTTCTGTTAGATTTAATTGATTACTAATTATTAATTAATTGTAAAAATAATTATAATCAATTAATAATAATTATTCATTAATGAGATATTCAATTAATTTTTTTTTATTAAATTTACTTTAATTAATTCTACCCTAATTAATTGAGGGGATCAATTAATTTTACCGTACAATTAATTACTTTTTTTAAAATTATTTAACAAATTGTCATTTTTTTTTATAACTATTAAATTTAAAAATTTCTAAATATTTAAGTATCCGGCCAAACAATATCATTTATTCGTATTCTACAAATTTTTTTAACTTCATCAATGCCCAAATTAATTTCAACTTCTCGTGAATTTTTCAATCGACTCTCAATTGCCATGAGAATTGTTGGCATTTTATTTTTTTTAACACAAATGACAAATGGAAATTGAAATTTTTCTTTATACCTGAAAAAAGAAAAAAGAATTTACATATTGAATTTAAATTTCAAAGAAAAGAATTTTTTTTTGCTAATGAAAAAATAGAAAAGTAAAAAATTGCACTCTCACATAAAATTAAGTTGACTTAACGAAAGTTTTTCCTCTTTCGTCAAATTATCAAGTCCCGCACTTTTTTGTTCATTTTTTGATTCGCCAGTGAGTTTTCCTTCATCCAAAAGTTTACCCGCCAATTCAGGATGTTTCAATAAAATAATTTCCTTGTCTGTCAAATAAAAAACAAAATTATTTTTCAAATTTTTTTTTTATTTGCATTTAATTTAATTTATTTATTAACTAGCAAAATTAAACGCGCGCCAAATTGAGTATTTAATTATTTGTTATAAAGAAATTAAAAATTAATATTATTAATAATAATTTAATTTATTAGAATATTATTACATATTAAATGATAATAATGAAAATTATATGTTTACAGGCCTCGGATTATACGACTTTTTCCGACTTTTTTCAAAAATACGACTTTTATCGACTTATTTTAATAAAATGCGACATTTTTTTTTACATTTGAAAAAAAATGTAAATAAAATACATTTTTTTAGTATAAAATGTAGATCTTTAGATCTTCTTCAATTCAATTATTTAACAAATTTTGAACTAAAATGATTCTTCACTAAATTAATTATTTTTAATAATTTTAATTAAATACATCACAAATTCAATTATATCAAAATTATTTTTCAATTAAAATTTTTATGAAAATTAACAATTGTTTATAATTAAAAAAAAAAATATCACAATAAAATTGAATTATTTTTTAAAAATTTCAATTCAAAATAAACTAAAATTCAATTATTTTCAAAAATTTCAATCCAAAATTAACAAAAATTCAACTGTTTTCCAAAATGTCAATTGAAAATCAATTATTTTCAAAATTTTCAATTCAAAATAAACTAAAATTTAATTATTTTCAAAATTTTCAATTCAAAGTCAACTAAAATTCAATTATTTTCAAAATTTCAATCCAAAATTAACGAAAATTCAACTGTTTTCCAAAATGTCAATTGAAAATCAATTATTTTCAAAATTTTCAATTCAAAATAAACTAAAATTTAATTATTTTCAAAATTTTCAATTCAAAGTCAACTAAAATTCAATTGTTTTAAAAAATTTCAATTTCAATTTAATTAGTTTCATAAATTTCAATTCAAAATCAACTAAAATTCAATTATTTTCCAAAAATTTTCAATTTAAAATCAAATAAAATTTAATTATTCTCAAAAATTTGAATTCAAAATTAATTGAATTTTCAATAATTTGAATTTAAAAGCATCTAAAATTTAATTATTTCTAAAATTTTCCATCGAAAATTTTTTTTTTTGAAATTTAATAATTTCAATTATAACTCTAATGAAATTCAATTATTTTTAACTATTTTAATAATATTCTTTGAAATTTCAACTATCTGAAACCATTTTTCAATTAAAAATGATTTTCAAATTATTATATTTTGTCCGCATTTTCTAATAAATTTTTAGTGAAATCATCTAAAATTTTAATTAAAAATCACTTACAAATTTCAATTAATTTCAAAAATCTCAATTTTAAATCTTTGAAAATTCAATTAAATTTAAAAAATGTTTTCCAAAAATTGTTTGATAAATTATTTTTAGTTCTGTAAAATTTAATAATTGTTTAAAAATTAACAATATATCTTTTGAAATTTAATTATTTCTAAAAATTTCAACTTTAACCCTTCGAAAAGGATTATTATTAAAAAAAAAAATTTTTATTTAAAAATCTGTAAAATATTTTTGTTAAAATAAAAAACAAATCCACTTTTTTTTTAATATAAATCGACTAAAACGACTTTTTGTGTCTTTAAGTTGATTCGAGGCCTGTGTTTTTATAATTAATATTTAATAGGTATTCGTTGGCCCCTGGTACCTTAAAAATTAATTTTTTCAAATTACTATCTTGTACGAAATTTCTTGGCGCATCTTTTTTCTCATCATAAATTTTTTGCATTTTTATACAATTTTTGAATGAATATACAACTTTAAAAAAAATTTCGTTGGTAAACGTTGTGTACTTCAGCTTCGTGAATTGAATTTTGGAATTTGGAATTTTAAAGAAACTTATTCCGAAATTTGGAAACACAATTATACAACTTTGGCAAAAATGAGAAAAAGAATTGTCAAAATTTGACACGTCATAAGATTACTATTCAAAAAAACACGTGAAATCAGAAAAGGCCAACTTCAAGTTATGACAGAAGGACAGACCAAGCATTTTATTATTATATAATTAATATTTTACCGTGAATATTGAGTTTATCTAAATAATTGTCGAATGCACTTTTTAATGTTTCACATGTTGAAAATGGCTTTTCGGAAAAAACATGTTTTGCCGCCTCCGGACTATGTTCAATTACATTTCCAAAAATCCATTCAAATTGTTCATTTGGCAGGGCATTTACTTCCGTTATACTTAAAATTCCACCGGCTGACATTTCTCGAATATTTTTTTTTTTGAAAAAAATTTACAATATTTTTTTTGAATTAAAAAATATTTTTCTTTTAATATTTTTTTTCAATTTTTTTTTAAATATTTTATATTTTGAATAATTTTAATTTTTAAATAATAATAATAATTATTATTATTATATTATTGACAAGAAATTAATTTAATTCTTTTATATAATTGTTTTTCGTTAAATTGTTTATTGAAAAATTATGAAACTTTTTTTTTCTATATGTACATTTATTTGTCTTCATAAACTCGGTCTTTATCACTAGTTGAAAAGAAACTAAACTCCTTTCGTGGACTTATCTCCTTTTTCTATTTAGTTATATATAAAACTGGATTTCACTCGTTAAAATGAAATAACTGACGTAGAGCTTATTTATAAGAAAAAAAAAAAAAAAAAAAATCTTATCAATTCATTAGTGTTTGTGAATGTATACCAATACTTTTGAAATTATATAATATATAATTATTATCATTATGAGTGTGAGAAATAATTATATATATTATAATTACATAAAAATATTTTTGCTGATCGTGTTTTTCGCTGACATTGTATTTAAACAACTGTTTAATTATTTACAAAGTTTTTTTTTTTTGTTCTTCTATATAAAACAATATCTGTTTTTTTCATTGTTTTTCTCTTTATAAAATAAATTTTTTTTAAATGAATTTAAATTAATTAATTAATTAAGAAGCGAATTCGCTTTTTATTTAAACTTTAATTTTTAATTTTCTTCTCTGTAAAAAGAAATTTTGCTTGAAATAATATTATAAATTTTTGTAAATACTCATTTGAATTATGAGAAAGTATTTTAATGTATTATAGATAAAAAAAAGACCTTCTAAATGATAAACTTATATTCTTATCACAGAAAATTTATTTTCTTATCAATATTCAAATTTAATTTCCCAAATTATCGTCAATTGGAAATTTATATTTACAGATTTGTATTGTATATATAGTTAGATAATTTTCTAAAAGATGTCAGTAGTCTTTAGATTTTTTCAATACGGTCTTATAAAATCGATAAAAAAAAGGAAAAAAATTAAAATAAATATTTAAAAAACAATTTTTTTTTTAATTTTAAAAAATATTGTTTTTTAAATAATTATTTTTTTCAATTTTTTTTCGATATTACATTTTTTTAAAATTAAATATTTATAGGGACTATTTTTAATTTTTTCAATTATTTTCGTTTAACAGAATGAAAATTAGGTTTAATTGAAAATTAAAATTTTGTTGAATTAAAATTCAGTTAAATAAAAAAAATAAAAGTTCAGCTAAATAAGAATTTAGAATTAATAAAAAATTCTCTTCAGTTTTATAAAATTTCGGTCAAATAAAAATTACCTTAATGAAAATTCTGCTTAATAAAACCTCTGCTTAATAAAAGTTCAGCTAAATAAGAATTCAGGTTAAATATGAATATTAGGTTTAATTAAAAAATTCTATTCAGATTAATAAAAGTATATATAATTATAAATAAAAATTATGTCTATTAAAAATTATGTGAAAAAAAAAATTTGTTAAATAAAATTTCGTCTCAACAAAAATTCAGTAAAATAAAAATTAGACTTAATAAAAATTCTGCCTAATAGAAGTTGAGCTAAATAAAAAGTATACGTCTATTAAAAATTCTGCGTGGGGGGAAAAATTCGGTTAAATAAAATTTCATTTCAATTTTGGAATTTTAGTAAAATAAAAATTATATTTAATGAAAATTTTGCCTAATAAAAATTGAGTTAAATAAAAATAGTTCAGCTAAATAAAAATTCAGTTTTTAATAGAAGTTAGATTTTAAAATGGAAAATTGCGTGTTTAGTTTTTAATAAAATTTCGGCATAATAAAAATTTATATGTTCAATGAAAATTTTGCTTAATAAAAATTCAGTTAAATAAAAGTTCAGTAAAATAAAACTCTATTTAAATCTCTATTTTTATTATTATTTTTTTTTTATTTTTATTATTATTTTAATTATTATTTTTTTTATTATTATTTTAATTATTATTTTTTTTTATTATTATTTTAATTATTATTTTTTATTATTATTTTTTAATTATTATTTTAACCATTATTTTTTTATTATTAATTTTTTTAATTATTATTTTTATTTTCTATAATTATTAATTTTCTGAAAATTTTTATTTTGCATATATATAACATCACCCCCTCTCACAACCCCCTTCATCCAATTCGTATACATAACAATGACAATACATTTTAATAAAAAGTAATAAAATATTTCGCTCGGTGTGTAATGTTGCAATAAGTCATGACACACTGGAATCCGGGAGATAAATAGGATAACTATATTGTAACTGGAGAGAGAGAGAGAGGGGGGGGGGATGAAGAGACGAAGGTGGCAACGAGTCCCAAGGGAGCCCTTGAGTTAACTACCAGATCGATGTCCAACCCCGACCCCCCCAACAACCCCCCTCAGGAAGCGTCACACCACTTCGAATTTTCTCTCTTTCTTTCTCTCTCGCACTCTCGGTTTTTCACATTTTTCTCAATTTTATTCCTCCCACCACCATCAAGAGAAGAATTTTCTCATACCAAATTTTTTTTTTTTTTTTTAATTTTTTTTTCTTGTTTGTTTTCACATTTTTGTCGTGCATCATTTTTTATTGGATTAGAATTAAATTTTCAAAAATTAAATTATTAAAATTATAATTGAAAATTAATTCCATAAAAATTTTATGAATTATAATTTTTATTTTTAAATATTTTTTATTAGAAATAATTATTTTTTATAGACGAATTTTCAATTTTCGAATTAGAATTTTGGGGAATTTATTTTTAACCAAAATTTTTAATTAATAAAAATTTTTAGCTACCGAATTTTTAATTGATAACATTTTTTTCAAGACGTCGAATTTTCATTTGTCCAAAATTACAAATTGTCCAAACCAACAATATTGAAAGAAATTGAAGAAAGATTTTGGCGCAATTTTCAAAAATTATGACCAAATCACAATTTTTCTATTGATAATTTTTAATTGATTTTCAAAAAAAAAAAATTGCGCCAAAATATTTTTGTATCGATTTTGTTATTGTTCGGTCATTTGTAATTTCGGACAAAAATGAAAATTCGATGTCGCAAAAATTTTTTATAAATAAAAATTCGGACAAATTTGAAATTCGGTGAATTGAAATTTTTGTCATTTAAAAATTCGAATTAAATAAAATTCGATTAAAAATTAAAATTTTCCTATAAATAAAAAGTCGTGTAAATTAAATGACTAGAAAACAAAAAAAAAAAAAAATTCTGACAAATAAAAATTAGGTATATATATAGCTAAAAATTTTGTTTAGTAAAAATTCTTATATAAAAAGAAATTCTGTCGAATCATAATTCGAAAAATGAAATTCTAATAATTTTTTATTATTATATTATTTTTTAATAATAATTTAATAATAATAATAATATTAATAATAATAATAATAATAATAATAATTAATATTAATTTAATAATAATTTTTTTTTTTATTCTTAATTATTAGTAAAATTAATTACTGTCAATAAATTGACTATTGTTGATTTTGTTAATTAATAATTTTCTTTTCTATAATTATAATAATTCTTTATAATTAATAATTGATAATATTATAATATTTTTAATATATTAATGGATGAAATAAAAATTTTGGATTTAAAAAAAAAAAAATTTTTTTTTAAATGATAACATATTCTCAGCTTATAATTATCTAGGCAAGAAACAAAGCTTGACTTATTGATATCAAAAAGTCGTCGTCGTCGTCGTCGTTTCGCCGAAGTTAAGTTTACCTAAGCTTTACTATCAACGTAAAAATGAATCTTTCGAAATTCTCTGAACGAAAAGACCTTTGATAAGAGTCTATGTTTACGTTAAACAAAAAAAAAAAAAAAAAAAAATGAAAAGAAAAAAAAATTGAAAAAAAATTTTTTTTTTTTCTTAACAAATTTTTTACATTTTTTTTAATCCCTTTATATACTTCTGATAAGTATCACAAACAAGTTTGTCCTATACCTATATATGTATTATTTTTTTTTTAATTTTATTTTTATTTTATAATAGAATAAAAATTTAATTATTTTTGAAAAAAAATTATTTTCGAAAAAAAAAATTATTTTTATATTAATTATGTATAATAATAATTTTATTACAAATGAAAATAATTTAGGAAAACGTATTTTTTTATAATTATATAAAAAAAAGAGAAAAAAAACTGTTGAATAAAATTTTTAGTTAAATGAACAAAAAAGGAAATTTAGGAAAATGTATTTTTTTATAATTATATAAAAAAAAGAAAAAAAAACTATTGAATAAAATTTTTAATTAAATGAACAAAAAAGGAAATTTTTTTTTTAATTAAAAAATTAATATACCTAGAAAATTTTGTTAAATAAAAAAAGTTCTATTTTTTAATGAATTAAAAATCGTTTAATTTTGAAATTTTACTTTAAAATTTTATGAAATTAAAAAATTGGTTAAATATTCTGTTTTAATGTTAATTTTTTTTTAAATAGAGAAATTTTTCCAAAATAAAAATTTAATTAAAAAATTTTTTTTTTAAATTCTGCTAAATAAAAATTTAATTAAAAAATTTTTTTTTTTAAATTCTGCTAAATAAAAATTTTATTAAATATATAAAAATTCTGTTTAAATGAATCTCCAGTTAAAAATATAGAGCACCACTGCGAATAATTATATATATATGTACTTTCGAATTTTTATATTGCAATAGAATTAAAAAATTTTGAAATTAATTTAAAAAATTCCAAGTCATATTTTTTTTTATATAAATTATTAGGAATTTGAATTTCAAATTTCTTAAAGGAATTATAATTTATATATAATAGGTGAGATTTTTTTTTTCCAAAAGTGAAAATGGAATTTTTCAATTAAAGAAAAAATGTGAGAAAAATTGAAATTTTAAAAAAAGAAATATATATATTCTACTAAATAAATGAAAATCAAAGAAAAGGTATTTTCTCATATATAATGAAGAAAAAGTAGAAAAAGAATAAAAAGAAAAAATAGAAGAAATAGAAAAAAAAAAAAAAAAAAAGAATTGAAATGATGTTATTCGGCACCTGGATTATAATTGGACCTCTACAATTTTATATACAAAAATCGTAAATATATTATACAGATTTTCAGAAAGAAATCTTTTAGAATTTCATTTGTATACTTTTTTTTTTCTTATTTATTCCAATATATATATGGTCATCAGTCTAGAATTCAAGTCAGAACTGATGGGGGGAAAAAAAAAACCACCAAATAGATACTTTTATTGGGGGCTATAAAGTTTCTCGAATCGAGAATCAAAGCATTCTAAAGGGGCTAATTTTAGGTTGAAAATTGTGTAATAAAAAAAAAAAAAAAACGTGACGACCAAAAAATTCACAGAACCAAAATATGAACTCAAATTTTCTACTTTTGAGTTTCAATAAAAATAAATAAAATTTTCAAAAGAGGTTGTATAACAGTTTCAAAAAAAAAAATAAAATAAAATAAAAATTATTATTAATATAAAAAAAGGAAAACTAAAATAAAAATTACGCCTACTAAAGAATTATTTATTAATAGCTAATCGATTTAATTTTATTTAACCAATAAAAAATCAATTTTACTGAATATAATTATTAATTTTCTTTTATTAATAATTAATTCAACGGTTATTAATTAATACTAATTAATTATCAAATAATTAATTAAATACTAAATTAATATTAATATTATCAAAACAATTAATTAAAATACTCAAATTTTCTACTTTTGAGTTTCAATAAAAATAATACCATTTTCAGAAGAGGTATAACAGTTTCAAAAAAAAAAATAAATAAAAATTATTATTAATATATAAAAAAGGAATAATAAAATAAAAATTACACTACTAAAGAATTATTTAATTGATAGCTAATCGATTTAATTTTATTTAACCAATAAAAAATCAATTTTACTGAATATAATTATTAATTTTATTTTAATAATAATTAATTAAGCGGTTATTAATTAATACTAATTAATTATTATCAAATAATTAATTAAAATACTAAATTAATATTATTAGCCAAATAATTATTATAAATTATATATTAAAGGACAAAAAAAATGCAATACAAAAAATTATTTTTCAACTTTTTGAGATTTTTATTTCAAAACGATATAGATAGAGACAAAAAAATGTGTGTACAGTGTGGAAAAAAAAATAATTAATAAATCAAACAATTACATTGTATTTTGACTCTTTTTGTAATGTCGCAAGAAATCTCAAACATCTTTTCATATATATATATATTTATATATATATTTTCATAATATAATGTGTGTTTTGAAGTTTTATTTTTGAAAAATGATTTTCTTATAATATATATATTTCGACGCACACATCGCAGTAAATAACACTTTAAATATACACAGTTTAAAAAAAATAACATGTTACAACCGCAATAATAATAAACACAATAATAATAATAATAATAATAATAACATAATTTTTAATAACTTTTGTCTCGAATTTTATTTTTATTTTTTAATTAACAGAATTTTATTTTAGAATAAGCAAAAAAAATTGTTGGATAAAATTTTGCTGAAAAATATAAATTAACTATTTTCTATTATTATTATTTTTTTATTATTATTATTATTATTATCATATATTATTTATAAAATACACTTTTTTTTTTTAATACGACGAGTATAATTATTTATAGGTATTATTATTAAGTTGAAAAAAAAAATTCATATACAAAAATTCGTTGGGGGGGCGGAGAAAAATAATAAACAATATAATAATATTACTGTCGAGAATCACAAACATTAACTTTATATATATACATATACATATAAAATAATAATAATAAACTAATATAAAATATCTTAAAGTTTCTTAAAAACAAAAAATTTATCCGGGCCAAGAAAAAAAAAGGAATGAAAAATTTTTGCCGTTGAAAAAAAAAATTTCCAAAATTTGTTGGAAAATTATTAAATCATAATTTTATTTTTTATTTTCCAAATATTGATATTCTTTTTATTTATAGCCAAAAAAAAAAAAATATCCATATATTTCAAAATTAAATTTTTTTTTTGCAAACAAAAAATTTTTGTATTCTAAAAAAAATTTTTTTTATGAAAATATTAAAACATTTTTTGAATATGTTGAAAAAATATTTTAATATTAATTTCGAATTTTTTTTATTGAATACAAAAATTTTTTTTGGTTAAATTTAATTACGATTTTTGGAAAATAAATTTGTTGAAAAGGAACAAAAAATTTTACATTCCTCTTTTTCATTGGCTACATGTAAATAAACGATATTATATATATATATATTTATGATTTTCATTAATTAAAAATCAATAATAATTCTTAATATAATAAATAAAGAGATACATTATTATTATTATTATTTTTACTAAGATATATAGTAATAATATATTTACAATATATTTCGAGAGAAAAAAAGGCATATCGTAATACTTCTTTTTTTCTTTAACTTTTTTTTTTTTTTTTTTTTTTTGCTTATTTGTTATATTTACAATATTTTTGTTTATATATATATATATATATATATATATATACTTGAAAAAAATTCTAGTTACAAATGTATAGATATATTAATGAATAAGGCTTGTGAAGAGAATTTTTTTTTTTTTTTTTTTTTTTTTTTTTGCAAATAATTACGAGTATAATTTTGCATGATGATGCGGTTGTAATCCATTGGTACCGAGTGCCAATGGATGAGTGGTTAATGG
Source organism: Leptopilina boulardi (assembly GCF_019393585.1). Classification (NCBI taxonomy): domain Eukaryota; kingdom Metazoa; phylum Arthropoda; class Insecta; order Hymenoptera; family Figitidae; genus Leptopilina; species Leptopilina boulardi. The sequence continues at coordinate 3,356,660 of NW_026137825.1, read as the reverse complement.
TGGCGAGCCACCATTTTGAATAAAGTTACCAAGCATACTGCTCATTCCAGCAAATCCAAGACTTGCCATACTTCCGGCAAGTTGTTCCGTTGTTGGCTTAATATCCTTTTGTTCCAATTCCTCACGTTTCTTTGATTGTTTACGCTCTTTTGCCCTTCGATTTTGAAACCATATTTTCACCTGCAATACAGAAATGGTAAAAAAAAATGTTATTTTTTTTTGTTTTTTCATTTTTTACATCTAAAAAAATTAACCGAATTTTTTTGTTTCAGTGAATTTTGAAAATTTAATTGAATATTTAACCAAACATTCATTTAGCAGAATTCAATATTTATAACTGTGAATTATAAAAAAAGAGAATTTTAAAAAAAATCGAATTTTGAAAAAAAAATTCTTACTTAAAATGAATTTTTATTAAGCACAATTTTCATTAAGCCGAACTTTTTATTAAGCACAATTTTCATTAAGCATAATTTTTATTAAGCCGAACTTTTTATAAAGCACAATTTTCATTAAGCATAATTTTTATTAAGCCGAACTTTTTTTTAAACTCAACAGAATTTTTATTAAACCCTAATTCTTATTCAGCTGACTTTTTATTTAACCGAATTTTTATGAAATCTAATTTTCAGTTAATATAAATTCTTTTTTCGCGAAATTTTTATTTAACCGAATTTTTATTTAACCGATTTTTTTGTTTTTGGTGAATTTTGAAATTAATTGAATATTTAACCAAACATTCATTTAGCAGAATTCAATATTTATAACTGTGAATTATAAAAAAAGAGAATTTTTAAAAAAATCGAATTTTGAAAAAAAATTCTTATTTAAAATGAATTTTCAATAAGCACAATTTTCATTAAGCATAATTTTTATTAAGCCGAACTTTTTATTAAACTCAACAGAATTTTTATTAAACCCTAATTCTCATTTAGCTGAACTTTTATTTTAACCGAATTTTTATAAAACCATAATTTTCAGTTAATATGAATTCTTTTTTAGCGAAATTTTTATTTAACCGAATTTTTATTAAGCAAAATTTTTATTTAACCGATTTTTTTGTTTTAGTGAATTTTGAAATTAATTGAATATTTAATCAAAAATATTCATTTAGCAAAATTCATATTTAACTGTGAATTATTAAATTAAAAAGAAGATAATTTTTATCAAAATCGAATTTTTATCAAGCAGAATTTCTATTTAACTGAATTTCTATTTTTAAAAAATTCTTATTTAAAATGAATTTTTATTAAGCACAATTTTCATTAAGCATAATTTTTATTAAGCCGAACTTTTTATTAAACTCAATAGAATTTTTATTAAACTCTAATTCTCATTTAGCTGACTTTTTATTTAACCAAATTTTTATGAAATCTAATTTTCAGTTAATATATGAATTCTTTTTTAGCGAAATTTTTATTTAACCGAATTTTTATTAAGCAAAATTTTTATTTAACCGATTTTTTTAGTGAATTTTGAAATTAATTGAATATTTAATCAAAAATATTCATTTAGCAAAATTCATATTTAACTGCGTGAATTATTAAAAAGAAGAGAATTTTTATCAAAAATCGAATTTTTATTAAGCAGAGTTTCTATATTTATAACTGAATTTCTATTTTAAAAAATTCTTATTTAAAACAAATTTTTATTAACCAGAATTTTCATTAAACATAATTTTTATTTAGCCGAACCTTTTATGAAACAAAAATTTTATTAAATACAATTTTTATTAATCCCGAATTTTGATTTACCTCAACTTTTATTTAATCGAATTTTTATTAAATCTTTAATTCTTATTTAATCCTGAATTCTTATTTAGCTAAATTTTTATTTTAACCGAATTTTCAAATTAATGTACAAATTTTTATTATATAACTGAATTTTTGAAAAAAATTTTTTAAATTAATTGAACATATTTAACCAATAATATTTATAGAAAAATTCTTATTTAATCGAATTTTTATTTAGCAGAATTTTTATTAAAACATATAATTTTTATTTAATCGAAATTTTATTAAACCTATATAATTATTTTTGTTAAACCTGAATTCTTGTACTTAACATTAATTTGATATTAAGCTGAATTTTCTTTAAACATTATTTTTATTTGACCGAAATTTGTGTTAAACTGAGCAAAATATTTTTATTGAATCTTATTTATTTTTATTTAACTATATTATTTAGCCAAACTTTTTGTTAAACTGAACAGAATTTTTATTAAAACTGAATTTTCATTTAATTAAATTTTTTATTAAGCTGAATTTTTCGTTAAACATTATTTTTTATTTAACCGAAATTATATCATTTAAATGAATTTTTATTTTATATATATACACTGAAAAAAAATTCTGATTAGGCTATATTTAACATTACTTTCTAGTTATGTTAACCAGAATTCTAGTTGAATTAACTATAGAATTCTCGTTAAAATAACCAGAATCAAAATGTTAAATATACCCTAACCCTAAATATAACCTAACCCTAGTTATTCTACCTAGAATTTTTTTTCAGTGTACGTTTAAAATGTAAATTCTGCATTCAATAAAAATTTGGTTTAATAAAAATTTGCTTAATAAATATATATATATATATATATAGAAATTCTATTTTTATAAGTGAAAATTTTATGATATAAATATTCGATCGTATATATAAAAAAAAAGAATTTTATTTGAAAAAAAAATGAATTTTATTTTGAGAATAAAATAAAAGAATATTAACCCTCTCGTAAAAAAGTGGTCACAAAATATATATATATTATTAGACAAGTTTTTTTTATTATACATGAAAGAAAGAAAGAAAGAAAGAAATACTCAAAATTTTATCGCAATTTTAGCCTTTTTGAAAAATAAATAAAAATTCTAATAAAATATAAAAAAAAAAAAAAATGAGAAATTAATTTTTCAATGAGATGAAATTTATGCGTCATAGAATCTTTTTCGAATCGAAAAGAAAGAATTTTTTTTATGTTTGCTTCTCAGAATGCCATTTTAGAGCATAATTATAATAATTATGCTATATATATATAATAATTATTATTTTTATGATTGTTATTATTATTATTATTATTATTATTATTATTATTATTACTATTATTATTAATAGAGGAATTAGATATATATAATCCGGCAGCATTCCTTAATTTATGAGCACGTTAATTGATCCGGAGTGTTATGAGTATTCTTTTTTTCTTTCTTTCTTTTTTTTATTTTTTATTTTTTTTTTACAAAAATGATATATACCTGTCGTTCAGAGAGGGCAAGATTGGCTGCGAGTTCCGCTTTACGACGAATCGTGATGTAACGACTGTAATGAAATTCCTTTTCAAGTTCCAGTCTTTGATGATCCGTGTAGACTACTCTGTATTTGTCCTTTGTTCTTGTTTTGCCTATAAAATAAAGAAAATATTTTTTTTTATTATATGTATATATACATATTTCACTTTCTTTATACATATATATATTATTATTATTATATTATTATATTATATATATATATATTATTTTTATTTTAAATTATATAGATGCAAAAAAAATAAATTTAAAATTAAATAAACTTTTTTTTTCTAAATGGTAAAATTAAATATGGGAATTTTTTTTTTTTTTTTTTCTTTTTTTTTTAAGAGCCATGCATCATGTGTACGATAAGGTGGTATATTATCATAAAATACGCGAAAAAACACACGCGACTTCATGTCACAATTTTTTTTTTTTATCTCCGTCAGGCGTGCTAATTAAACTCACGATAAGCATATGTATATTCTCAGATCTTTACTATATATATATATATATTCGAGTGCACTATACGTATATATATATAGAAAATATATAATTAACGATTAATGGAAAAAAGGTAGCAGTTACTAAAAAAAAATAAATAAATAGTATTCACAAGGGAAAATATAAAAAAAATACTTTTCATTTTTTTTTTTAAAAATATAATAAAATAATTTTGCATTTTTTGTTTGTTATTAATACATATTAAAAATTAAACTTAAAACTGTGCTAAAAAAAAAAGTTTTTGAGACAAGGAAATGGACATAAGAAAACATTTTTATATAGGTTATGTTTATGATTGTTTGGAGAAAACTAGTTTTCAAACAATCATAAACATAACCTATAAATTTGTTTTAAATCTACTTTCTAAATTTGAATTAGTAAAAATGTTTACTCTCTAAATCTGAATTAGTAAAAAAAGTTTACTAATTTGAATTAGTGACTCACTTTTTGATTCTCAATTAGTAAAATTTTACTAATTATTAGTAAAATTTTACTAATTATTAGTAACTTTTACTAACAATTAGTAAAATTTAACTAATTCTAAAGCAAAAAGTGAGTCACTAATTTAAATTAGTAAACATTTTTACTAATTCAGATTTAGAGAGTACTAATTTGAATTAGTCACTCACTTTTTGCTTCAAAATTAGTATAAATTATAAATTATAAATAATATATATATATATATATATTTATTTATTTATTTATTTATTTACAACAAAAAATTATATTTTTCAACAAGAAAAGTAAATAAAATAAAACAATAACTTTCTTTCAAGTAAAAAAATAAAAGTTTTTACACTATTCCAAATCTGATATATTATCGCGTTAAAAAAACAATTAATTAAATAGTCACTCTCCTATACAAATAAAAAAAAAAAAGTCTCAGGTGATAAAAAACGACCATTTAAATGTCGTCGGAAGAAATTTAAAAGGCAATTTTTAATTTCTTAATCGTGTTTACGACGTCCCATTATTATTATATATATCCGACAAGCGAAAAAAAAAATCAAGTATTTTTTTTTTAGAGAGGGGGCTAGAGAGTATAAAAAAGAGAGACAAAGAGGCAAAAGGAGTGGGGGGAAATTCTAAACTCAAAAATGGAAAAAAAAAAAACATTAAGAGCGCAGGTGGTAGAAAAAAAGTCAGCAGTGTGCGAGAGAGCAAAAAAAAAAAAAAAAAAAAAAGAAAGAAAAAAATAAAGAGGGAAAAGGTGTGCGATTAGATAAGAATGGGCGGTCGAGATCAAAGCCAAAGACGCTAATCCACCACTCTTGTGATAATATGAAGTCGGTGAGACCTTCAGAAAAATTTCTCTAATATACACCATCAAGCAAAATACGACGACCATCATTACAAAAAACATATATATATATATATGCGTTCACTCGCACACAGAAACAAAAAAAACTTGAAAATTCAGAAATTATCTCTATTTTATACGCGCGTTTAAAAGTCGCTTCTTAATAGGCGCAATCTTTTATATCATTTTTAATTTCAAAATTCAAAATATAGTACACGAGTCTCTTTGTTAGTACCTATACATTAAAACAAACAAAAAAACAAGTCACACTTCTTGGAAATTTTTTTTTTACAATTTCGCCGACACTTTCTATATATATATATATATATATAATACATATTTTGAGTCACGGTGAAAAAAAATTACTATTTTGATGAATTTTTATTTTGTAGTCATTTTCTTTATGATTTTTTTTTGAGAGAATTTTAATTTAATCAAATTTTAATTTTAGGAAAATTATCATTTAATCGAATTTTAACTGATTTATATTTTTAATTATGACCAAATTTCAAATTTGTCCGAATTTTTATGCGTGTCCGCAAATTTTTAATTGTACGAATATTTTTAATTGAAAAAATTTTTTTAGACACTAAATTTTCATTTGTCCGAAATTACAAAAAGTGACCGAACAAACAAAATCGACAGAAAAGATTTTGTTGGCGCAATTTTCAAAAATTGACCGCAATCAAAATTTTCTTGATAATTTCTAATTGATCAAATTTTTTTGAAAATTGCGACGAAATTTTTCTGTCGATTGTTTTTGTTCAGTCATTTGTATAATTTCGGACAAATTCCGTCAAAATTCCATAAGAGTTCCAAAGAATTTCCGATGAGATTCCGACGGAATTCCAATTAATTTTTTCCAACATTTTTAGAGTCCTAATTCCGTCGGAATTCCGCCGGAACTTCCAACGTAATTCCATCGGAATTCCATCGGAGTTCCAAAGAATTTCTGATGAGATTCCGATGGAATTGCGATTAATTTTTTTTTTTTTAAATTTTTAGAGTCCTAATTCCGTCGGAATTCCGCCGGAACTTCCAACGTAATTCCATCGAAGTTCCAAAGAATTTCCGATGAGATTCCGACGGAATTCCGATTAATTTTTTTTTTCAAAATTTTTAGAGTCCTAATTCCGTCGGAATTCCGCCGGAACTTCCAACGTAATTCCATCGGAATTCCAAAGAATTTCCGATGAGATTCCGACGGAATTCCGATTAATTTTTTTTTTCAAAATTTTTAGAGTCCTAATTCCGTTGGAATTCCGTCAGAATCCCATCGGAAATTCTTTGGAACTCCGATGGAATTCTAACGGAATTACGTTGGAAATTCGCCGGCGGAATTCTGATAGAACCTACCGCAGGGGGCACTTTCCGGGGGGAATCTTTCCAAGTGGGTCTTCTAATTGATAAAATTTTCATTTGTCCAAAATTGCAAATCTCCGAACAATCAATTTTGGCGCCATTTTTATATAATATAAAAAATTGTTTTGATGAAAATTCTGCAAAAATATACTAATTCGAACAAATAAAAATTCGGCTCAAAAATTTTTAGAACATAATCATGCGTGTCCCAATTTTATCTGATTCAAATTTTTAAATGACAGAAATATAATAATAATAATAATAAATAAAAAAAAGAAAAATGCAAAAATTAACATACTGCTGAAATTTTAATTGAGTTCGAATGTCCTGAGAAGAATATCTCATAAGTTATATACAATCATTCCCTGGTGCCACACGAAGCAGTGCGCAAAGAAAAATGGGATGAAATTTGATATGCTGTCGCAATAAAATAGCGTAGTGTTATGGAAAGTATACAAATGCGAGAGATGGCACAATAGGGGTAATTGTCATGTCACTGACGAATATATAATAATATATATATATATATATATATAGGAACGCAATGACAAAACGAGGCAAGTGCAAAATTAAGGAAAAGAGAAGGGTGGAGGGGGCAAAAAAAAAGTAACAGAAGTATATATATAGGAGGAATGAAAAAAAAAGAGAATCGAAAAATGGGGCACGCGCGTTTTTGCCATCGGCCCGACGATGTCGACATCAAATAAAAGAGCAAACGGTGTAATGGGGTGGCCAACGAGTCCCCCGAGTCCCATTTTCTCCCCCCCCCCCCCCCTTATCATCTCTCTCTCTCTCTCTTTTTCTCTCTTTTCTCTCTTTCATCCCTTGTTCCCAAACATTGACGCAAGTTCTCAATTTTTATCTTTATATATACATTTTCTATTCATTTATGCCATTCATAATAATTCGCATTGTAATTTTACACTGAAAGACTTTTCGTTTGAAAAATTAATATGATTTTGATTTGAAAATGAGGATAATTCTGTTTTTATGCGATTTAGTCGTATGAATATGTATCAGTGTTTAAACTAAATCATATACCGAAAATTAGTATGGTCATATTAACTTTCAGTATTATTTGGTTAAAAATTGTTACATTTCATATACGACTAAATCGCATAAAAACAGAATTATCCTCACTTTCAAAGAAATCATATTAATTTTTCAAACGAAAAGTCTTTCAGTGAAACTGTATACACTGTAAAAAAAATTTCCTGTAAATTTACTACTTTCAGAGTAGTAACCATAATATTACCTTCTTTTAAAGCAGTGATTTTACTATAAATGTGGCAAATTGACTAGGTTATGTTCTTATTTTTACAAAAAACTGTAAAATTACAAATACGGTAGTAATTATGTCACATTGAAAGTAGGTAATATTTGGTACTACTCTGAAAGTAGTAAATTTACAGAAAATTACGAATGTGCTACTTTAAAAGTATAAAGTTTAAATCAGTTATTGTATATTTACTGCTTTGAAATAAGTTCAGTTACAGATTTTGGTAAAATTACAAGTTCAATCCGTAAAATAAGACAAAATTTTTTTTTACAGTGTAGTATTTTTTTGTGTTATGTATATAGTAAAATCATTTTAAAAATTGCAAAGAATACGTCATTCTGTTAAATATATATATATATTCTTTGAGAGGAATATGTATTTAACAGAATTTGAGCTAAATTTGCCAATTTTTAAAACGATTTTAGGTATAATCCTGACGCAATCTGAAGAATGGGACCTTAGAAGCAAAAAATGATAGGTTATATTCACAGAAAATTAAAAGGCATTAAAATAAACTGCAATGCTCATTATTTTAATCCAATTTTGCTTATTTTAATCCATTTTGGTATTAAAATAAGCAAAATTGAATTAAAATAATAAGCGTTGCAGCTTATTTTAAAATACCTTATAATTTTCTGTGTTAATATTATTTTAAAAGGGAGAGGAAATAGTATTTTAAATATACTAAAATACTAAAAAAAATTAAATTTTTTTAAGAGAGAGAGAGAGAGAGCGAAATATTTAAAAGGAGGAATTTTCCTATATATTCTAAAAAGTACTTTCCATTTCGTATATATTTGAAATAATAACGTTTTAAAAAAGAACCCTTAAAACAAGGATCTTTAGAAATATAATAAAAATATAATACACTCTGTTTCTATATATGTACATATATATAGCGGGGAACATCAAAAGAATTTGAAATTGCGGTAGCATTCCTTTAAAAATGAAAAAAACATGTTCTCTGTATTTAATATATTTTGTTCTTTAAGATTTGAATTAGTGACTCACTTTTTGCTTTTAAATCAGTAAAATTTAACTAATTAATAGGTATAGTAAAAAATAATTATTAATTATATAATTAAATTTTACTAATTCGAAAGCAAAAAGTGAGTCACTATTTCAAATCGCGTTAAAATTATCACAAAAAATTATAACGTATATATTAAAATAAGCTACAACGCTTATTATTTTAATCCAATTTTGCTTATTTTAATATCAAAAATGGATTAAAATAAGCAAAATTGGATTAAATTAATAAGCGTTACAGCTTATTTTAATGCATTTTAATTTTCTGTAATATACTAATTCAGATTTAAAAAGTATAATTCGACTTTGTAATATATATATTATGTTTTCCTATAAGTGAATGTAATATTATTACAAGCGTTTCATTGAATATATATAATATTCATGACAAAACTGCGGCTTGATATATATAATGACGATGCGGGTATTGAGATTCGATATCAGACAGATGAAAAAGACCGCGCAGCTCGGACGATAATCCTTAAGTTGACATATGTCTACACATGTAATGTGTTGCTCGATTGTCAACAATGTCGAAGCATTGAAACACTTATCACCCGTCTTTAAACACGCACTTTTTTTTTTATAGAGAAAAAAAATCTATTCTAATTTTTCGAAACGATTATATACCTGGAAATAAAATTCTTATCACCTCCAAAATATACATCATAGTTTTACCGAGAAAAAAAGAAAATTCCCTTTTCCAAATAATATATAGAAACAATTTTAAAATAATTTAATATTTATATTAATTATTTAACGAATTTAATATTTATTAATTATTTAACGAATTTAATATTTATTAATTATTTAACGAATTGAATTTTAAGAATTATGAATATAGGGAAACTATTTTTCTAAGAACGGACCAATCAGAATCCTGCTATCAATCGATATATCGAATAACAGTTGCATTGGACTTATAAGCGGACATAACCTCTAATTTTTAACTTTGAGTATATTTATTTGAATATTAGTCACTTTTAGCCAAATAAAAATTAGTGACAAATCATTTATTTATCGACAAAATTTGATATATTATTAGCAAATAATAATAATAATACTAATGATGATGATGATAATGATTATAATAAAAATACCATTGACGGAACAATTAATACTATTTACAAAGCATAATACATATATTTATGAAATAATTATTAATACCATCTATAAAATTTGTTGAACATTTACAGAATGATTCATACATTTAAAAGTCATAAATAAAATGCTGATTCATCATCACCTTTAGATAAAAAACATATTTTTTTGACAAATTTTGATTGAAAAACTCAAATTTTAATTTAAAAAAAAATAATTTTTTCCTAATTCTTTCAAAAGTATATTTTTTTAGGTTATTTTTTTTCCAAGTTTGTAACGAAATTGACAATATTTAGAGGTTATGTCATTTATACGGCCAAAAAATTATGAAGATAACCTCAAAACTTAAGTTATATATATATATACAATTTAAAGCTTAAGGAACGATATATTTTTGTTTCTTTAACACATTAAAAGGTATTAAAATAAGCTGCAACTCTTATTATTTTAATTCAATTTTGCTTATTTTAATACCAAAATGGATTAAAATAAGCAAAATTGAATTAAAATAATAAGCGTTGCAGCTTATTTTAATGCCTTTTAATTTTCTGTGCTAGCATAAGTTTTGAGGTTATGTTCATGATTAAACGTAAAAAAAATTAACTTTGTAAAAATACGGAAAAGAATTGTATAGGTAAATATCAATTTAAAATTAATAATAATTTACTTTTATTAAATAATGGAAAGAGATGAAGAACCTACTAGAAAAAAAAAAAATATATCTATATTATAAGAGAGTGAGAGGAATTTTCCAGCGCGAAAATCAGGAACAATAAGCGTGCAATCGGGAGCCACTTTGAACTTTTATGGCGGCTAGCCAAGGGCGGTCAACAAACTTTATTGGAGAGCTTAAGCTGCTTCTGCTGCTCTTGCTCCTTCCAAGACAATAATTGTACACACAACGAGGGATATACAAACACTATTTGACTGTTCACATATACATACATACATATACATACACATATATATATATATATATATATAGGCGAAAAGAAGGTAGAATATAGACATCGAATGAAGACCCAAGGGATTTTCAAACACAAGTGTGTATACACAAGAATAAGGCAACGAAGAAAAAAAAAATGCTTTTAAACGCACCTGTAAGAAAAATTTGCTCAAAAATTCCTTTCTGACCCTGAAACGAAAGATTATGTAATCTGTTTCGAAATCTCGAAAAATTTTAAAAATCTATTGTGTTACAGTTTTAGTTCATATAGCCTGAAAATTTTATATAATATAAAATCGTAAGAAAAAACACCTTTTAAATTCCAAAATTTGGCTTCTTTATAGTTGACTTCTAATTCCAAATTGTTTGGTACATAATACATAATTGCGCATAAATGCTGTACACGTCTGGTTTGACGGAATTTTTGAAAAGTCGTGATATACTTCTATAACAATTTTATTAATTTTGGTGTAATCAATTACACAGAAAATTAAAAGGCATTAAAATACAACGCTTATTATTTTAACCCAATTTTGCTTATTTTAATCCATTTTGGTATTAAAATAAGCAAAATTGGATTAAAATAATAAGCGTTGCAGCTTATTTTAATGCCTTTTAATTTTCTGTGAAATTAGGACACTAATAAAATTATTATATGAAAGTCGCAAGCGCACGCCTTTTCGAAAAATACCGTCAAACCGTAAGGACAGAATTTATGCAATTGGGTGTAATTATATATACACAACTCTTTAACTGAATTTTTGTACTCTCCAAAAATCCAAAAGATGATCTTTCGAATACTAAGATTTATGTGAGCAACGGAGTTTCGAGGACTCATTATTAGAAATATGATGCGAGAAGAAGGTTAATTATATCTCTTAAAGAAACTAATTAAGAGCAATTAGGACCTAAATATAGCATGACGGAATATTACAATCTTTTTGTTATATCAAGAGCCAATATCTTTTTTATAATTTTGGGCAAAATCTATATATTTATTAGCAAATATTTGGCAAATATTATTTTGCGAAAACAATTTAGAAAATTGTTGAAAAAATATATTAGCAAATGAGAAACACAGAAAATTAAAAGGCATTAAAATAAGCTGCAACGCTTATTATTTTATTCCAATTTTGCTTATTTTAATCCATTTTGGTATTAAAATAAGCAAAATTGGATTCAAATAATAAGCGTTGCAGCTTATTTTAATACCTTTTAATTTTCTGTGAAATTATACACATACACCAAAAAGTATACAAGAGGGGAAAAATTCTCAAAAAAAATTACCCTAAGATTCGACAAATCGTGCGCAACAATGTATATATATACAAGAATTTATCTCTTCTAGAATTTTGAAAAGAACTATTGTTTCTAATATTTGTCAGTATATTTTTGAAACACCAATATTTTCCTCTATGAAACAATGGAATTAAAAGTAAAATTTTATCCTATCCCGTTGAGAAGTTAATAAACTTTTAGAAGAGAACTTTTCGGAGACTTATGAGATTATCTTCTATTTTCACCCTTAGGTATAAAAATTATTATTATGGATTTATATATATATTGTTGACAGCTCTCGTGCCTTTATATTTATATATATTATAAGAGAAGCTATATCTATATATATAGATAGATATGACATTTTTCTATATTTTTCTCAGAAAGTCAATATTGCGAAACCCTCGTCCAACTGGTCAGGTTACATCTAATTAGCATTTTATTGTTGTCAAAATAGCAGAGTGTTCAAAGAGATTTTGAATATATAACTTCCCGCAGAGAAGTTTTTGAGGAAGTGTCATTTCTAATATGAATTACAAGACTATGGGAGCCATAAGGAAATTTTGTACCTTTTCAACGTAAAATGCGCTCCTAGGCCTGCTTTTATTTGTTTCGATTTTGAAATAATATACCGAAAACCATTGGTTTTATTTCACGTGGTTGTACCTCGGGTTAGGGTGAATGAGTCACTCACAGGTTGTGGACAATTTATTTCTAAATGGTATAAGGAAAAATTTAATTGAAGCACTCGAAGCAGATCATCCGTAAAGGGGCTGTACTGGGTGTATTTCATCATAATCTGCTTCTATATCATCTACTGCTGCTTCTTAATTACTTGCTGCTTTTATTTATCATCTGCTACTTTTGCAGCATCTGCAGCTACTATTTTATCATCTTCTGCTGCTTCTTAATCACTTGCTGCTTTTATTTTATCATCTGATACTTTTGCAGCATCTTCTGCTTCTACACCAATATCTACTGCTGCTTCTCAATCACCTGCTACTTTTGCAGCTACTATTTTATCATCTTCTGCTTTTACATCAACATCTACTGCTGCTTCTCAATCATCTGCTACTTTTGCATCATCTGCAGCTTCTACATCATCTACTGCTGCTTCTTAATCATCTGCTGCTTTTGCATCATCTGAAGCTTCTATTTCATCATCTACTGCTGCTTCTTAATCATCTGCTCTTTTTGCATCATCTGCAACTTCTGTTTGACCATCTTCTGCTTCTTCATCATCATCTACTGCTGCTACTTTTTCTTCTCAATCATCTGCTACTTTGTCATCATCTCCTGATTTTTCGTCATCATCTGCTGTTTCTTTGTCATCATCACCTGCTTATTTTTCCACACATCGAATATTTCCCCGGATACCAAAATGGCGTCGGGAGAAATCGCGTGTTTCAACAGCATATACACGGAACTGAATACAGTTTGAAGAAAATGTGAATATACAAGAAAAAAGGTAGAGAATCGCACACACACACGGAATCATCGTAATGTGTATTCTGAATCATGCAACCAAAAAGGCTTTATAGAAGCATATATAGCCGTAGAGCGCGGGCAATAAAACCATAAAATGCAGATAATAGTGTATATAGTCGTTGAAAGGAATTGAGAGAGGGTCGGTCGCACGAAACGTGCGGGTAAAGAAGGGTGAGAACCACGACTTCAAGGCGCGCCATATACAAGTTAATTTTAGTTCGCCATCTTGGAACTCGCACACACACACAGCACGCAAAGACGAAGAGAACGAATATATATATAGACCATCATCAACAGCAACGGATATACTAAAGAAAAAGAAAAATGGCGTGGAATTTAATGGGTGAAAAAAAAAATCCATGAGAATATATCTAACGTGCTCGCACGCTATATGTATATAATCTGCACGGTAAGAGAGATCATTAAATCAAATATATCTCCTTCGTGGAATTGCAGATGTATGCGCGATTATAATGTGATTTTTATATATTTGATATGCGATTTGAATAAAAAATTCCTAGACTTTTAATATTACAAAGTATAAATGCATTTATAGGGAAATAAAAAATATAAATCACATGTTACGAACGATAACGAATTAAAAATTTAAACGTGCCATACAATCATGCAACATTTTTCTAATATTTTGGTTCTACTTTAGAAATAACATTCATAGGGGCTTAATAACAACAATAATGGGGCATTGGCAAAAATTTTTAAATTGTTACACTGATGCTGTACTAAAAATCATATACATAGGATTCATGTTAAAATTTTAGAATAATGGGACAATAATTTACCAAAGTTTCAAACCAACTGAGGTTAAAATTTTTATTTTCCAAAGTGAAAATACAATGCCCCAATTATTGCATGTTAAAGAAAATTTAACATCATGTGGCTAAAAAAAATTTTCTATTAAAAAAAAATAGAAAAGTTTCACAAACAAAAAAACATGCAGGTGAATTTTTTTTTTTGTTTGTCTTTTTTTTTATGTTCGTACCGAGAGCATCAATGGCGCAGAGGTCATGAAGTGACGAGACAGAAGTTGAGGCACTGAGTTCGCACGCTGTAACAATAAGAGAAAAAGATAGGGATACTTGTCGGATTTTTTTTTTCATTGTTTCGTTACTATATATACACATAATATGTCTATAGATAGAGAAAGACAGAGAGAGAGAGCACGATGTTGAAGAAACAAGTTTCCGGCATTTCGGATTATTTCTCTCTCATACAATAACTATCCCTCCTTTTTTTTTTGCTTCTCTCTCTTTACACAGTACCTGCACGAGAGAAAGACTCAAATCGCCAAGATTTCCGCATAAGCTCTGAATATATATATATATATATATATTTATATATACACAGAGAATATTCTCAAAAGTGGCATTTAAATTCTATTCTCAAAAACGGATTATGTATATATAGAGAACGCAACAAACAAACAAAAAAAATTGTTTGAAATAGTATAATGTAAAGGTCAAAGGAAAATTTAAAGGGACTTCTTTTTTCTCTGTATATAAATAATTAATCTCGACAAATATTCTAGAGCAGAGAATAAATCAAAAAAAAAAAATTCAAATAGTAAATTTTTTTCACGGAAAAAAAAAATCTTTATCTGGAACAGCGATATATTTTTCTGTATAGAATAACGAAAACTTTTGCTGTTTTAATTAAACATTTCGCTTATATTAGCGAAACTTATCGTTGTTCCAGGTATAAATATATTTTTCGTGTACAAAGAATAATTTTTTATAATTAAATTATATATTATAATATAATTTATATATACTCTCTAAATCTGAATTAGTAAAAATGTTTAGTAATTTAAATTAGTGACTCACTTTTTGCTTTAAAATTAGTTAAATTTTACTAATTGTTAGTAAAAGTTACTAATAATAATTAGTAAAATTTTACTAATTCAGAAGCAAAAAGTGAGTCACTAATTTAAATTAGTAAACATTTTTACTAATTCAGATTTAGAGAGTATAATATATATTTATAATTATTAATTATTATTATTATTATATTATATAATATTATCATTGATAATTATTGGAAAAAATACGAAAATTTAATTTTTTTTTCACTTGGAAAAAAAGCGGGAGGGGGATAAAAACGAAAGAGTAGATCTGTAGGAAAATCGAGGTTATGGTGACCGTGTCGTGATTATACAAATATTTGAGAGTAATTAGATGTTTGTTCGTCTCTGTTATACTTTGTTTACATATTCTGTGCCATATCTGGACCGTGTTAAGACGCGTTTATTGCATATCACGATAAATGCCAGTTCCTTATATACTTTTTTTTGTATATATATATATAATAATAATAATAATGTCTTTAACCTCTTTCAAACACAATTTTTGATAAGAAATTTTTCGCATAGAGATTATAAATTTTTTTCTTTCTTTCTAATAAAGTAAAAAAAAAATTTTTTTTTCAGAAAAAATATACAAAAAAAAAAAAAACTTCCAAAGGAAAATAAAAAAGCAAAATTCGTCTAAATGTCGCGTGTGTGTTTATTACATTAATAAAACAAACACACAGACACCAAAGATGAGATTAAATTATCTCCAAGAGACAAATTTTTGGAAATTTGTATTTCTCAAGGAAATACATATATATATATATATGTATTTATATATTTATACCGTCATGTGCCTCACACAAAAGTGACGGAATCAGGTCACGGGGATTAATTATTTAAGATGAGATTAATGCAACATTTACCCATCATCAGATATTTTTTTATGGAGTAAAATCATTATACAAACGAAATATTGAGTGATTTCAATATATATAAAAGTCAAATTTAAACAGATTATAAAATAAGCAAATATATAATATATGGCGCAATATTATTTTTAGCTAATATTTATACGAAATATCAAAAAAAAGAGAAAAAAATGATTTTTTTTAGTACAGGTAAACAGGTTCTTTTTTTTGGATATTTTCCATTAAATGATTTCGTGTATTTGATCAAAGTGTTGCTATGGTAGTGACGGTTAGCAGTAAAACACGATATTACCATAGCAACGGTTGCTATGGGTGCTATTGGTTACCTTAGCAACTGTTGCTACAGTAATCGTACCCCTAGTAACGGTTGCTACAATACTTTTAAGTTACCATAGCAACGGTTGTTACGTTACTTTTAAGTTACCATAGCAACGGTTGCTACGATACTTTTAAGTTACCATAGCAACGGTTGCTATGCTTTTTTTGATTGCCATAGCAACCGTTGCTACACTCAGAAAAAAGATATGTTTGGACCAAATATTTGATCTAAATAACTGTTTGGTTTATTTTAATAAATTTTTTGCACAAAGAAAAAATTTTATTGAGCTAAATAAACGTTTGGTTTATGCAACCAAATTTTTGGTTAACTGTATATCAATTTGCATTTATTTTGTTGATTTAACCAAAATTTGGTTGCTTCAAACGAATTTTTTTCTGAGTGATATATAGATGGAGTTACTATAACAACAGTTGCCATAGCAACCGTATAACTATGGTAAAATGCTATCCAATTGTTGTTATGGAAAAAGTTGAGTTTTATTTTTGAAGCATTAGTTTATGAAATTGACCTTTACAATTAACCTTTTTTTTTTTTTTTTTTTTGAAGAAAAAGAAGAAGGGGATACAAAACAATTAAATACGAACAATAACCTGTACTAAAGAGAACTAATTGCGAAGAAAAGTGGTGCGTAAGCCATTAAAAACTCGTTAACAGTTACTGCATAATATAATGTGACGCAGTTATGGAATAACGTTCCTCATTTTTGTAACCAATACCTGCTCTTGCATCTCTATAAATCAATCAAAAAATATCTGATGAACCATAATGACAACATTTTATCAATTAAATATATCTTACATCTTTGAAGGGCTCTCCGTTTATATATATTTTGTTTCTAACTATAGATTTCAATTTAGATAAAGTTACAAATATATTTTGCAATTATGTTCAATAAAATGCTTTGATTATATGTAAAACAACGAAAAATTTGCAGAAAATTTTGAAAAGTTATACTAAAATATTAAAAATGACGAATTTTAATACCTCATCATAATTTTCTTTTTGTAATTTACTAAATTCTTCAGAAATTTTTTTTATTATTATTTTAGATGATAGTACAAAAAGTATTAGATAAATAAAATAAATTTTAATTAATTTTTAATAAAATATACCAAATATAGGTATTTGAGGACCCGTTATTATATATATATATATTATACAGCATTGTCAAATAATATGTTAAGGACACAAACACTGTAAATAAATGGATTATAATATATACCTCTTTTTCTCTCATTGGTTTAAAATTTTGTCAATAGATAAGAAAATTATATTCTCAAGTTGAATGCACACCATTATATTGTTCAACTCGACTTTAGGATTAACAGAAAACCCTTTTGACTTATTCAAGGGATTATAAAAACAGGTATAAATATTCAGTATATTGTAAATACAGTTTGCACATCTGGATTATAGTGTAGTGTGCGTCCATTTTCCGTCATATATCAAATTGAATAACATATATTTGTGAAAATTCTTATGTAATTTTTACTGAGATATTTTGGTTTAATAATTTAAATAATTATAAATGTGTTGAATTTGGATAAGTATTTAAAAATATATATATATAGAAAATCTACAAAATCTGTATTGTACTGTATATGTATATATATGGATTTTAAATTACTATTTAATATAACTATTATATTATTACGAATAGTATATAGATTTTGAAATATATGTGTTATACTTTTTCATAATCAATGGAAAGTTGCGGATATATATGGTACATTGAAAAAAAATATTGAATTAAGTAAAATCTATGTAAACTTGTTCTGTTTTTGCCCAAAGCATAAACCATAAATTTAGTATATAATGTATAACCTAACACAGAAAATTATAAGGTATTAAAATAAGCTGCAACGCTTATTATTTTAATCCAATTTTGCTTATTTTAATGCCAAAATGGATTATAATAAGCAAAATTGGACTAATATAATAAGCGTTGCAGCTTATTTTAATGCCTATTAATTTTCTGTGAAAACATAAATTTATTAGAATCTGCAAATTATACAAGTAGTACAACCCAAATTATGTAAAATTAATATAACCCAAATGATGTAAAATTAGTACAACCCAAATGATGTAAAATTAGTACAACCCAAATGATGTAAAATTAGTACAACCCAAATTTTGAATTTTGTACAATACATATATTACAGTACAATCCAGATTATAAAAATTCCAACTTAGATTTTGAATGTAGTAGTATATACAATTATCCGAATTTTAAAAACAGTATACAACCCAGATTTAAATTTTCTACATATATGGCAAATAACATATTGAAATGAACCTAGATTTTAAATCTAGGTAAAAAATGTAGATTTTTAATCACAGACTTGAAAAGAGTCGGTGTACTACCAAATTTTTAACCGAAAGTACATGTGTGCGCTCTTAATTTTTAATTCCCAACGACAATTTTGATTTAAAATCTAACGACTAATTAAAATTTTTATGCCTTACGGATTCAATGCATTTAAATATACCAAAAATTCTCCGCTATACTTCGAAAAAATGACCCAAAATTCATATATGTTAGAAATATCGTAGTACGCAATTTTATACCAAAAAGATTGATATTCTCACAGAAAATTAAAAGGCATTAAAATAAGCTGCAACGCTTATTATTTTAATACAATTTTGCTTATTTTAATACCAAAATGGATTAAAATAAGCAAAATATGATTAAAATAATAAGCGTTGCAGCTTATTTTAATGCCTTTTAATTTTCTGTGAAAACATAAATTTATTAGAATCTGCAAATTATACGAGTAGTACAACCCAAATTATATAAAATGAGTATAACCCAAATGATGTAAAATTAGTACAACCCAAATGATGTAAAATTAATACAACCCAAATGATGTAAAATTAGTACAACCCAAATGATGTAAAATTAGTACAACCCAAATTTTGAATTTTGTACAATACATATATTACAGTACAATCCAGATTATAAAAATTCCAACTTAGATTTTGAATGTAGTAGTAATATATACAATTATCCGAATTTTAAAAACAGTATACAACCCAGATTTAAATTTTCTACATATATGGCAAATAACATATTGAAATGAACCTAGATTTTAAATCTAGGTAAAAAATGTAGATTTTAAATCACAGACCTAAAAAGAGTCTGTGTACTACCAAATTTTTAACCGAAAGTACATGTGTGCGCTCTTAATTTTTAATTCCCAACGACAATTTTGATTTAAAATCTAATGACTAATTAAAATTTTTATGCCTTACGGATTCAATGCATTTAAATATACCAAAAATTCTCCGCTATACTTCGAAAAAATGACCCAAAATTCATATATATGTTAGAAATATCGTATTACGCAATTTTATACCAAAAAGATTGATATTCTCACAGAAAATTATAAGGCATTAAAATAAGCTTGCAACGCTTATTATTTTAATCCAATTTTGCTTATTTTAATACCAAAATCGATTAAAATAAGCAAAATTGGATTAAAATAATAAGCGTTGCAGCTTATTTTAAAGCCTTTTAATTTTCTGTGCTTAGGACCTATGAAAAAAATATACAGCATTTCCGAAATGCATAAAAATTATTGATTCCAAAATGAGCTACAGAGGAATCATATTTTACAAGTTTATTTGTAGCATATGTGGCAAAAATGCTGGCATATTTTATTTGTTCAAAGAAAGGTCAAAATCGATGCTATTTTCTTATTGAACCTCTTATGTAAAAATTGCATCCATCTTTGACCTATACCCTTAAGAATATTCTGAAATAACGTAACAAAAATTAAAAATACAAAAAACCAATAAAACTCACCAGGATTGGGTTGCGTTTGATAGGAAGGCTTCTTCATCCATTCATAAGGACTGCGTATTTGTCCTGGTCTTACTGGTGTGCTCGATCCATTATTATTATTATTATTAATAGCCGTAACACTATTATTATTAATTGGTGGCGTCGCTGGTGTACCAGGACTGCTAATTTCACTTCCGCTAATTGTTATCGGTGGACTTGGTTCACTTGGTACACCGACGGCCGACGATCCATTACCCTCATCACCACTCCAATCATTATTAATACCATTTAATTGTTGTTGTTGATGTTGTTGATAACTTTGATGATGATGATGATGATGATGTTGATATTGTAAATGTGAATAATGATGTGTATGTGGCCATGTCAATACATCGGATGGATTTAAATATTGTTGTGGTCCACTACCAGCACTTTGATGATGTCCATGTGGATAACCATACCAATATTGTTGTACAGCATCATCTGGACCACCATGCTGTTGTCCATTATGTGTTGAATGTTGCACTTGTGACAATGTTTGTTGTTGTTGTTGTTGACGATACATTGCCAATGAATTATAGGTAAGCATTTTGGCTAAATGTTTATGTACTTAAAAAAAAAACAAATTTCTGGAACGTCCTCTTTGGACTTCCAAGGGGGTTAAAAAAAAAAACAGTTTCACTTGCACCAAATTATTTTTTTTTTTTAAACACTACACACACTTGAAACACATCACAACACTGTTTTTTTTTTTGGGTTTATAACAGTTATATGTTTTTGGATCAGAGAGAGAGAGAGTTTAACTATAATACTGGATGTTGCAAGCACTGTTGCTGGTGAACTTGTGAGAGAAAATCGTAAGAGGAGCAAAAAGAGAGACAGAAAGAGAGAGAGAGAGAGAGAGAGAGGTGGGATTGTGAATAAAGGGAGCCATGGCCACGCCTACTAACGCCTTATTTTCCCCCCAAATTGGTTCGCAGTGTAATTTCAACGACCAATGAGAATGTTGCGCAAAGCAATGGCGTCACGACAACGATAAATACATATATACATTTTCCTCTTCTTTGCGTCTATATGTATCTCTATATGTTCTAATGGCATTGCTTTTCAAAAACCGCACTAATACTTTTGTATATGACCAAAACTTTTCTTATATATATATAAAAGAGGAAGTATTTGCAAAGGAAAATGAGAGAGAAAAGAAATAAATTCTTTTGCAAATTCAAATATACAAGAAATTTCCGGGAAATGCCGCATGCGCGCGCGCGCAAAGGAAGAGAATATTGAGGAGATTTTTATGGACGATGATGACGATGATGATTGGTTTGATGATCATTGAGAATATAACATCTCCTCCTACCAAGGTTTTAGATCAAGGAGAAGAGATTATTTTATCCTTACGGAGGTTCATTAACATAATTATGCGAATTTTATTTTTTTATATAACCTATTATATATATTATTATAATTATTATAACTTATATTACTATAATTATTATAACTATTATATTGTTATAATTATCACTATTATATTATTATGATTATCACAACTATTATATTATTATGATCATTATAACTATTATTATTATTATTATTATAACCTAATCGGAAATTGACTACTGCCACAGCGTTGTGCCAATACTGGTACCAGTACCGCACCAGTATAGTGAATTCTGGCAATTTTTTTAAAAAATATATTAACTATTAATAACTATATTAATAATTACTGTACCATATTGTACTCTATATTAATTAGTATTGTAATTAGTATATATGTATACTCTCTAAAAATTTAAATTAGTAAAAATTTTAATCTGAATTAGTGACTGACTTTGAATTACTCTCTAAATCTGAATTAGTAAAAATGTATATACTAATTGGAATTAGTGACTCATTTTTGGCTTCTAAATTAGTAAAATTTTACTAATTGTTAGTAAAAGTTACTAATAATTAGTAAAATTTTACTGATTGTTAGTAAAAGTTACTAATAATTAGTAAAATTTTACTAATTCAGAAGCAAAAAGTAAGTCACTAATTCAAATTAGTAAACATTTTTACTAATTCAGATTTAGAGAGTAGTACTAAATTAGTAATTAGTAGTAGTAATTAGTATACTAATTAATATTACTTATTTAGTATATATATACTAAATTCGATAGTAAGAAAAAATCTTCTGTATACTATATTAATTATATTAAAAAGCGAAAGGTAAAGTCACTAATTCAAATTAGTTAAAAAATTTACTGATTCAGATTTAGAGAGTACTAATTACAATACTAAACTATATTCAAATAAAGATAATAATTATTATATTATAGTACTTATATTGAAGACTGTAAAACTATATTGTATATGGTTAATTTTGGCACTTTAAAATAAAAAGAAACACTAATTTCATCTCTTTTATATTATATATATATATATTTACGGATGATGATATATGCGGTTAGAAAATTTATTATTATTAGAGTCCTTGCCCCTTCAGAGAATGTAATCTATAATGTCAATATTTATGGGAATTTCTTGATCACTATATATATTTATACTTATTGTTTATTTTTCTATGAAAGCCTGGTGCAAGTCTTATTAACTCGATTTTTACGATATTATATGTATATTCTTCAAATTTAAGCCCTAAAATTTAGTTCTTGATTTTTGAGGTTAAGTTGTGCTTTTTGCTTTAAATTTCAAGAATCAAATCTTGAAAATATTTATACATTTTTTACCCCCCTTGAGGCTATATATGTTCATAAAATACGTAACGCTTTAGTTAGGAAATTTTAACCCCGGGCCTCTACCTTTATTATTAGCGCCATTTTTTGGGCTGACCGTAACAAAAAATGGTTATTTACTTGCGATTTTTACTTGCGAAACCAAACTTTGCGATTTATGTGACTTAATTTTAAGGTTATGTTTAAGCTCTTTAACCTGTAATTTTAAAAAAAGCTGTCGTGCGTTATGCCAAAATAAAAATTACTATATCTAATTCTGAATTAGTAAAATTTTTAATTTTTAAATTATATAGTGACTGTCACTTTCTGCCTTTGAAATATGTATATATATATATATAGTAAAATTTAACGAATTAAAAAGTTAAAAGTGAGTCACTAATTCAAATCAGTTAAAATTTTTAATAATTTAAAATTTATAGCGTATAAAATTAAAATCGCTGAAAATTTGCAATGTAATAAAACATTACCCAAGAAGCACGTAATATATCCTCAATATCAAGGTAATATTACCTATGTGAGATTCGTAATATAACGCTGTAATATTACAGTAATCTTACAGTGATCTTAAAATGTCCGCCTCAAGGTAATATTACCGGGAATATTACTGTAATATTAACGGCAATATTACAGTAATATTAACAGTAATATTACAGACTGATTTGAGTTATTCATAAATCATAAAAAACGTAAATATATTATAAGTCAATTTGGCTTGTTGGTAAAACTCTGGACTCGTGTGCTTTGAGTTCGGGGTTCGATTCCCTGGATGGGTAGATTTTTTTCGTAAAGAAATGTTCCCATAATATTACACGGAGAAAAATGGAAAAACGAATAAAGTAACTTTTACTACTTTAAAAGTAAAATTGGACCTGTCCGAAGTTTCTGCGCATCTCTGGCAACTTTTACTCGAAAAATAGTAAAATTGACTATTTCTGTAGTAAATTTTACTGTTTCCGTAGTAATTTTTACTATTTCTGAAGTAAATTTTACTATTTTTGGAGTAAAAGTTGCCAGAGATGCGCAGAAACTTCGGACAGGTCCAATTTTACTTTTAAAGTAGTAAAAGTTACTTTTTCTTTTTTTCCGTGTACTGTAATATTCTCTTGTAATATTACGGTATAATATTACTGCAATATTACTGTAATATTACCTTAATATGAGCGCGTAATATTACAGTAACATTACCGGTAATATTACCTTGAGGCGGACATTTTAAGATCACTGTAAGATTACTGTAATATTACAACGTTATATTACGAAGCTTACATGTAATATTACCTTGATATTGAGGTTATATTACGTGCTTCTTGGGTATTAAATATTAATTTATATGCTTTTTGGAACAAAACAGATTAGCTCTCTAAATCTGAATTAGTATAAAAAATATTTACTAATTTGAATTAGTGACTCACTTTTTGCTTCTGAATTAGTAAAATTTTACTAATTATTAGTAACTTATTTACTAACAATTAGTAAAATTTTACTAATTTATAAGCAAAAAGTGAGATAGATATTATATATTATAGATATTTGATCAAAGAAGGGATCAAAAATGCATCCTCTAAAATTTAAGGGGAAAAAACATCTAAACCTTAAAAATTAAGCATATAAGCTGAAAATTTAGGTTAGATGAAAATAACATAATTAAAAATGTCTTCAAAAATATTAAAATTAATTTTAAAATATTAAAAATTATACTCAATTGGTATTATATTTTTTAAAACACAGTACTATATTTTGTTACGGATAATTTATTTGGCTCACAGAAAATTATAAGGTATTAAAATAAGCTGCAACGCTTATTATATTTTAATCCAATTTTGCTTATTTTATCACCAAAATGGATTAAAATAAGCAAAATTGGATTAAAATAATAAGCGTTGCAGCTTATTTTAACACCAAAATGAATTAAAATAAGCAAAATTGGATTAAAATAAAAAGCGTTGCAGCTTATTTTAATGCGCCTTTTAATTTTCTGTGCTGGTGTTTTAAAGCGCAGCAATAGACAGTGGCGCCCTCAACTAGGGTAAAATTTGTTGTGTGTAATTTTTTTCCCCTTTTCTATAAGTAAAAATTATACTTTTTTTCGAGTATAAAAAAGGCGATTTTTTTTCTTAAAAATAGGAGATTTTTAAAATTCAAAAATACAAAATAAGAATAATTAATAGGTATATATATATATTTAGGGTATATGATGCAGTTTAGTAGATAATAATGAACATGTTTTGCGCGTTTCATACGCACCTATAACTATGATTCTAAACCATTGCACAAACAAATATATGCATTATCTCGAAAATTGTGTTTAGAAATTGAATGACAACAAATAAATGTGTATACGTTTATGTATTGTTTCATTTAACAATGGATGTATATAACGCACATTATAATCTTATTCGTATCTATAATACAAGTATAGTATATATAAGGTATATACTATATATATATATACATATATATATATACATATATATATATATAGTTATTGTTGCCAAAAGGGACATATATTTTTGTGTTAAATAAATTTTTCTGAAACGAATGGACATCATCAGTTGAACCTCAATTGTTTGTTCAACAAGTGAAGTTAATAATCCACTTAAAGTAATTTTTACAAGAGGATGAATATTATGAGGGGTTATAACTACTATAAATCTAAATATATTGCTATGGTGTGCTCATCGCGCAAATATATTTAGAAAATTTTTGTCAAGAGGCTTAAAATTTTGTCCTTTTCTCCGCCCACAAGAAGAGAAAACTGAATATTACAGGTATTCATTTAAAAGTGTCACTTAAAAAGGGACACGTTCAATATATACACTGTATATATATAATTACCAGGACAATATTTGAATACCTAACCTATCGCTCCACTTGTACATTCCGCAAATGCAATAAAATTCTGTTCACCATAACACAATGACAAAAATGAACAGCGGAAGTGATCTTTAGAGCAAAATACCATTTATATATATATTATATACATATACCCTACATATACATATATATAGTGTTTCGTTATAGGAAAAATTTGGCAAACAGATTTTTCAGGTATATATAGAAAATCTAACACACACAAACTACAAAATAATATTCGTGTGTATGTATTGTTGGTTGTTGAGGATTAAAACCCAAATCTAGGTAACAAGAAATCTGCTATATAGAGAAGATTTTAGATCCATAAAACTCTTCCAAATATAAGATAAGGATCCTTTTCATATATATATATTATATATATATATATAGTCAAAAGCTATGAAAGTGTACCTCCCATCGTACACCATACTTGGTTATGAATATATAATATCGGTTATAAATACTTTTGCAGGTCGACAACATCTTAAGCTGTATGTATTTGTTTATTATTTTAATGTTTGAAAGTTTGAACACCCGTCAAGTTTCAAACAATAAATGATGTGTATATTCTCACAGTATGAGAATTATTTGCCAAATGACACTTTTGATGCTTTTAACTTAGAAGAGATTAAAATCTATAGCATATAATTATACTTTTAAAATTTATGCATTTTGAGATATGCGCAATGTATACGTTATATACATCTATTTAGGGAATTAATGTATTTACAATTATATATATACATATTTCACCGTCCGAGACAATTTTTGACCCACAAAAAAATTTAACATTTTCGGAAACTAGGACCCCAAAAAAAAATACCCGTATCTGGCCGTTTTGCCGCTAGATCAAGTCGTTTGTGGTTTTTAGAGGTGAAAACAACCCCTAAATGAAAAGTGACAAGATATCTTTTAAAAATTATTAATATTTTATAAAACTTGGTATCTGGGGGTTTTCGGAGTCGCTAATTATTAATCTCACAGAAAATTAAAAGGTATTAAAATAAGCTGCGCGCGCTTATTATTTTAATCCAATTTTGCTTATTTTAATACCAAAATGGATTAAAATAAGCAAAATTGGATTAAAATAAGAAGCGTTGCAGCTTATATTTTAATGCCTTTTAATTTTCTGTGCTGATGTCGGATTTTCAAAATTCAAAATGGCCGATTCAATATGGCGATCAAATTTTTAAAAAGTTATTAATTTTTTATTTTATATCCGCCATTTTGAATTTTGCCAATTTAACATCAGATATCATCAGCGACCCAAAAAACCCCTAGATATCAAGGTTTAAAAAAAATTTAATAACTTTTTAAAAATTTGACCGCCATATTTAATATTGAATATTGAATTCAAAATGGCGGATTCAATATGGCGGTCAAAATTTTAAAAAGTTGTTAAATTTTTTTTAAACCTTGATATCTAGGGGTTTTTTTGGGTCGCTGATGACGAATCTGATGTTAAATTGTCAAAATTCAAAATGGCGGATATAAAATAAAAAATTAATAACTTTTTAAAAATTTGATCGCCATATTGAATCCGCCATTTTGAATTTTGAAAATCTGACATCAGATTAACAATATCATAGCGACTCCGAAAACCCCCAGATACCAAGTTTTATAAAATATTAATAATTTTTAAAAGATATCTTTGTCACTTTTCATTTAGGGGCTGTTTTAACCCCTAAAAACCACAAATAGCAAAACGGTCAGACACGGGTATTTTTTTTTTGGGTCCTAGTTTCCAAAAATGTTGGATTTTTTTGTGGGGCAAAAAAAATGTTGAATTTTGTCGGACGGTGTTTTAGCTCAAAAAGTACATATGTGCGACAATTATTTTAAAAAATGGCAAAAAACGCGCCAACCCCCTATTTAAATTTGCTAAAAATATTAAATATTAGTTTGATTAAATTTATATTTAATAAAAAGTTTTTAAATGTGAACAGCAGAAATTTATTTATATTTTAATATGAACATAAACTATATTTTAACTTGTATCCGTAAACTAAATTATTATCTATTTTTTGCAATTAAAACGATTAATTAGAAACGGAAGAAGTTTTCAAAGAATATAATTTTAGCCAATATCGTTAAAAAAAATTTATTCTTTCATTTTAAAGAATTTATATCTAAGATGCACCACGGATGACGTAGTCCTATATACTATGTCAGTATTTTTTTTATGACTTTGACCAAATTGTGAGGTTATGTTTGCCTCCACGCCTATGAACTTTGACGTAAATTTAAGGCTGTGTTCTTCTTTGACCTATGACATTTGATATTTTAAGGGAGAGGGTCATCTCTTGACTTCCGATACTATAATTTTAAGGTTATGTCTGTCTCAACTCCTTCAAAAGCTTTGATTTTTGAGGTTATGTTCGTTTTAATCTATGATTCTGTCGTTTGATGTTACATATCTTAATTTTTAACCTATATTTTTGATATAGATAGTACAATCTCTGAAATTTTCGAGACAAATTCTAAACGGTACGCGAATTTGAATGCTTCGCGAGCTGAATGGTAGAGGCGAGTATACAGCGAGTTCCCGCGTAGTGTCGAAATTCTCGCCTAGTGTTCATTTGAGACAAATTCTGAACGGTACGCGAGTCTAAATGCTTCGTGAGTTGAATATGGTATAGCTACCATACCCGCCTAGGCGAGTACTGTGAGCCCCTGCGTAGCGTCAAAGTTCTCGCCTAGCGTTCATTCTTGAATCAGCGGCGGCGGTGGCGATATCTTTTACATAATTATATTAGTAATGATATATATATATGTATATATATACTTAGGGACCTATTTTAGAATATTTTATACTTAAATTCCATATTAATATTCTTAAAATTAGAATAAGAATATATTATAATTTTAAGAATATTACATACTGAATTTAAGTATAAAATTATTCTAAAATATGACCTATAGGTCCCAATAGTGTAAATATACTTATACGTGTCCTGACGCGGTGAAAGGGACTTTAAAAGCCAAAAATTATATATAGGTTATGTTTTAAAAATTGATTTTGATATTACAGAAACAAAAAGAATCATTTTAATCTTTTATAAAATGAATGCGATTACTATATAAAAATGAGAACGAAAATTCATAATTATAACGGAACATTATATGTATACGCGTGTACCTATATTTAATGTAATAAAAAAAAGTGATATATATTTATGCAATAATTGTAACATGAGATCTTGAGATGATAAAACTGATTTTCCTCACACGAGTCATTGAACCTAAAAACAAGAGATTTATGACAGTAGAACAATAATATGAAAGCATGTTATGTTTTCTGACACGCGGGACTAAAGAAATATCGGGGCGCGCGCCTGGGTATCAAAGTTTCGCATATAGTCAATATAGTGTAATAAACTGATACTGTGAAAGACGCATAATAATAGCAAAAAAATTAATTTTTTTTATTCTTGATTTGAGAATATTCTCAATTTGGTTTATATATAAATATGTTTAGTATTCTTAAATATTTATTTATTAGGTACAGTAAACGTATATATATATATACTTTAAAATTTTTAAAAATGTTATACCGAAAAAACATGAAACTCTAAATTTAAGAATATATATCTTTTTGATATATTTTTTTCAAAATATAACCTATAATTTTTTTGCTTCTAAGGTACCTTCTTCGTTTACGGATTTTTCTGCGTGTACAGTTAGAAAATTTATAATAAATATTCTTAAAATAAGAAAGAATTCGTTAAGAACTATTTTTGAATTTAAAAATTCTTTATCTTATATTTTAAGAGTATATTATACTCTCATTTTAAGAATAATACGGAAATAGTATTCTTAAATAAGAGCCAAGAAGATATATTCTTAAACTTACAATTACGATTTTTTTTTTAAATAAACATAATCTGAAAAAATATTCTAAAATTTAAGAATAAATTACATTAAAATATTTTAAAATGATTCACAATATTTTTTTTCGATACAAACATTTCTACTTTTTTATGTATATTTGTATATGTGTGTACAGTCGTTAAATTTGTCACGTTTTGTAGGACAGTTTCTCGTTTTTTTTTTCATTCTTAAACATCCATTTTTCTCAGGGGCTTGTTTGGAAGTGTCACAATATTGGCGGCTCTTGAGAAATGAGACATAAATGATAATTCGACACGCTCCGCCTATGGGAGGGCTGCTCTCCCATAGTCCCCTATATACATATATATAACACCTCTCGTGGTTTCATTTCCATTTAGCAGCCAACCCCTCTTTTTAATACTGTTTTTTCTTTTCTTTTTTTTTTAGTGTCCTAGCTCTTGCGTAGACTCGCCCATCGTTTCCATTTAAAAATCGCCATTACAATCTCTAACACGCATTTTTAAATTATATATGTATATAAACCTAACATTTAAATAAATTACATTTTTGAATAACGGGGAAATAAAAGGATTCTATTTAACAAAAAAAAAAGGTTCAGAGTTTGATTCCCACTAGTAAGATTTAGGTAACATAACCTAAAAACTTTATTTTTAGGTTAGGGGCCATCCATAAACTATACGTTATCAATTTTTTATTCTTTTTAGACCCTCTCACCATTAAAATAGGTAACGTAGTTTATGGATGGCCTCTAACCTAAAAATAATGTTTTTAGGTTATGTTACCTAAATCGTTTCCTATATATGGGTAAAAATTTACAATTTTATTTTATTAAATGCAGTTTTTATCTTATTCGAATTTTTAAATGACAGAAATTTCAAAATTCACTGAATTTCAAATTTGTCCGAATTTTTAAGACACCGAATTTTCATTTGTCCGAAACTATATACAAATTAGCCGAACAAACAATCGACAGAAATTATATAGATTTTGGATAAAAACCAAAGTTTTTATAACACCGTCCGACAAAATTCAACTTTTTTTTTCACACACGAAAAAATCAATGATTTTCAGAATCTAGGACCAAAAAAAAGATACCCGTGTTTGGCGGCCGTTTTGCTAGATCAGGTCATTTTTTGCTTTTAGGGGTAAAAACAACCCCTTAAATGAAAGGTGATAGGAAATCTTGTACAAATTAATAATTTTTTATGAAACCTGGTATCTCAGGGTTTTCAGGGTCGCTGATTACGAATCTGATGTCAGATTTTTAAAATTCAAAATGGCGGATCCAAAATGGCGGTCGAAATTTATAAAAATTCACAAATTCATTTGAAAGTTGTTACTTAGGGATTTTTGGTGTCGCTGATTACGAATATGATGTCAGATTTTTAAAATTCAAAATGGCGGATTCAATATGGCGGTCGAAATTTATAAATATTAATTATTTTTTATAAAACTTGGTATCGAGGGGTTTTTAAGGTCGCTGAGTACGCATCTGAAGGTAGATTTTTAAAATTCAAAATAGATCTAATAATATAGAAGAATAGAAAAAAATATATGAAAAATAAAAATTTCCAAATATGTGTTTTTTGTATATTGGACACTTTTTTAATGACAAAACAGGCTTTGTAGTAAGTAAGAATATTTTTATTTGATAACAGTAATAAGCTTAAGTAAAATGAATTTAAAGATGTGAAGTGATTGTTTAAAACTGCTGTGCAAAGTAAAAAAAGTCTACAATTGTCATTTGTTTTATGTACTATTTTCCGTAACTATGCAACTGAAAACGAACATATAAACAACTGTCATTTGTTTTAACTTTGTCTAATATACAAAAAACACATATGTGGAAATTTTTATTTTTTAAATATTGTTTTCTAATCTTCCACATTATTAGATCTATATTTTTAATTTTAAAAACCCGACATCAAATTTGTAATCAGCAACTCCAAAAACCATCAAGTAACAAGTTTCAAGTGAATTCGACGAACTTTTATAAATTTGAAACGCCATATTGAATCTGCCATTTTGAATTTTAAAAATCTGACTTCAGATTCGTACTCGCAGCAACCTTAAAAACCCCTAGATACCAAGTTTTATAAAAAATAATTATTATTTATAAATTTCGACCGCCATATTTGATCCGCCATTTTGAATTTTGAAAATCTGACATCAGATTCGTAATCAGCGACCCGGAAAACCCCGAGATAGCAGGTTTCATAAAAAATTATTAATTTGTACAAGATTTCCTATCACCTTTCATTTAAGGGTTGTTTTTACCCCTAAAAGCAAAAAATGACCTGATCTAGCAAAACGGCCAGACACGCGGGTATCTTGTTTTTGGTCCTAGTTTCTGAAAATCATTGATTTTTTCGTGTGTGAAAAATCCTGTCGGACGGTGTAATATATATAAAAACAGTTCAGTAAAAATAAAAATGTTTATAAAATAATTATAACGTATATAATCAAAAAGAAAATCCATTTGAGCCAGTACTGGCTCAATATCGGTTCAGTTGTGGTTTGCCAGTACTGGGAGGGTGGTACTGCACCAGTACTGATACAATGAAAATACCAGTACTGTTTCAGTACAGACTGACCAGCCTTGGCAGCCAATACTGAACCAGCTTCTTTTAATGCCTTTTAATTTTCTGTGTTTTGGTTGGGAACGTTTCACTATATATAGTAGCAAAAGTTTTACTTATTTCAGTTAAATCTTTCGCTATTCTAGTAAAACCTTTCGCTGTTTCAGGTAAATATTTTTTTCCTGTACAAAAAATAAAAATTCGGACAAATTTGAAATTCGGTGAATTGGAATTTTTGTCATTTAAAAATTCAATTGAAAATTCTGTTAAATTAAAATTCGATTAAATTAAAATTTTTTTATATAAAAAATCATATATGTAATATTTGTATATAATACAACCGCGATGAGTACACAGAAAATTAAAAGGCATTAAAATAAGCTGCAACGCTTATTATTTTAATCCAATTTTGCTTATTTTAATACAAAAATGGATTAATTATTATAATTTTCTGTGTATATATATATAAATCTTAAAAATTCTTTTCGACAAAAAAAAAACTAATTTTCTCTCCTATATATATGTATATGAATGACAACAATACACATTGAAAAATTTCTCTAAAGGTATATTATTGTTCATCTCTCTTATTCTCTAATATATTATTGCTGCAATTTACGTAACAGTGAGGCGTGCGCGCAATATCTTGAAAAATGACGAAAATGAGACGTAATAGAGTGAGTGAGTATACAGTATAGTAGCAATAATAGAGATCGTGTGTATTACACAAAAGGCGTGATGAACAGTGTTGTAATGTTCGGCAAATGACCATTCGAAAATGACCCAAACCCGGGGTCTTTTGTCACACTGTCAAAATATATTCTTTTCCGCGTCGTTACGCTCCTGAAAATTTTTGGTAAAATGTGAACGTATATAACCTTCGTGTTGCATCTTTTCCATTTTGCACAAAACTCTTGAGGAGAGAGGGTCCTCCATTATATATTTATAACGACAAGTTTCAAGAGGAAAATAGTATATGGCGCGACACGCAAACTGTAATCATCTCGCGTCGCACTTCATTCAATATATACATAATAGTATAAGCTGACTTAATAGGATATAGAGAAGCGAATAAATATTTTACGCGGAATTATTCAAAAAGACACACGCGACACTTTTAAAATATTCTAAATTTGAGAGTATATAATCTTGGCTGTTTATTTATAAACATTTTTATAATTTATGTATATTTTATTACACTGAAAAAAATATATATTCTAAATTTAAGAATATATCTTTTTGCACTGTAAAAACTGGCTTAAAAATGCAAAAAAAAACCACAGAAAATTAAAAGGCATTAAAATAAGCTGCAACGCTTATTATTTTAATCCAATTTTGCTTATGTTAATACCAAAATGGATTAAAATAAGCAAAATTGGATTAAAATAATAAGCGTAGCAGCTTATTTTAATGCCTTTTAATTTTCTGTGACGTCTTGTTTTAAGACGTTTTTCGCGTCTAAGACACCAAATGTGTCTGAAAACAAGACGTTTTTTGCACTTATAAGACGGCTAGTTTTTGCAGTGTGGCGCCTATTTAAGAATATTTCCCATATATGCATTTTATTCTTAAAGTTAGAATATAATATTTTTAAAATAAGAAATAAGCTTATTTTAAGAATATTATATTCTTACTTTAAGAATAAAATACATAAGAAATATTCTTAAATAGGCTCCATGATGATATTCTTAAATTTAGAATATAGTTTTTTCAGTGTAGTTAGAAGTAATATTAATGTAAAATAAAGAAAAAAATATTTTTATTTTAAGAATATTATATTCTTACTTTAAGAATAAAATACATAAGAAATATTCTTAAATAGGTTCCATGAAGATATTCTTAAATTTAGAATATAGTTTTTTCAGTATGTAGTTAGAAGTAATATTAATGTAAAATAAAGAAAAAAATATTCTTATTTTAAGAATATTATTAAATATTCAAAATAATTATAAATTTTCAAATCTAATGCATGTTTCTTTGTTCTTAATTCTAAAAATATGTTAGTGATTTGCATATTTAAAAAAAAAAATATTTTTAAAAAAATTTATTTAAAAAATTTATTTAAAAAAAAAAAGAAAAAAAGAAAGAAATTTCTTGCTCTATCTATATTTTTTATTACTCCGCATCTTCTAGGAAGTCGATTTTCCGATGTTTAGAAAAGATTTTACAGCAGTAGACAATAAGTTTTGCTGCTTACGCTTTTATATTATATATGAGTAGCTAATAAAATAAAACGCAAAACCTCCGAAGGCTTTTGGAGTTTTACTCACAAATAAAAGTTATAAAGTGAAATTTTACGAGAAAAATACCGCTTTAAGTTCTTTTTATATTGTACATTGTAATTCACACTGAATTTCATATTTTTCTTTTTTTTTCTTCATCTTTTTCTTTCTTTTTTTTTTTTTCATTGAGAAAAGAGAAAAATTTGGGTTTTTCCTTGAGGCCGCAGAAAAAAAAGGGGGGCCCCGAAAAAAAGAAGAGGAAGATCACACGAAATTTTTATATATATGTATTATTATAATCACGCACGTTTCTCGATTATAAATTATTATATTAAAAAAACCATATAATTTATATATATATATATATGTATATAGTCCTATTATATAAAATTTATTACATAAAAATTCTTTAAGTTTTTTGGTTTAAAATTACTAAATTATTATTATTATTATTATTATTATTATTATTATTATTATTATTATTATTATTATTATTACTATTTATAAATTATATTAATTATTAACGTCATGTTTAAAAAAAAAAAAATTTTCAATTAGAAAGTGGTTTAGTGAAAGTTTGTATAAATTCTATTTCTAACACTTTGAATTATTACAAGTTGTATATAAATTTGAACCGCATTATAAAAAATTTCTGATAGCAAAAAACGAGTTAGTTTAAAATAACCTCTAAAATTTAATAATTTTTTCCTAATTCCGCAGCCGCCGCCGCCGCTGTTTCAGAAATTTTGACCTAGGAGGGGGGGGGGACTCCCCCTTCCTAAATTTTGAGGTTATGTTCGTTTCTAGACTCTGAATATAGCCGCAAGTCCCCTCCCCTTCCCCGCCAGAAATGACCTAAATTTTGAGGTTATGTTCGTTTCAAGGCTCTGAATATAGCCGCAAGCCCCCCCTCCCTCCTCTCATTTCCCCTCCTCCTCCAAAATGGCATAAATTTTAAGGTTATGTTCGTTTCAAGACTCTGAATATAGCCGCAAGTCCCCTCCCCTCCCCCGCCAGAAATGACCTAAATTTTGAGGTTATGTTCGTTTCAAGGCTCTGAATATAGCCGCAAGCCCCCCCTCCCTCCTCTCATTTCCCCTCCTCCTCCAAAATGGCATAAATTTTAAGGTTATGTTCGTTTCAAGACTCTGAATATAGCCGCAAGTCCCCTCCCCTCCCCCGCCAGAAATGACCTAAATTTTGAGATTATGTTCGTTTCAAGGCTCTGAATATAGCCGCAAGTCCCCTCCCCTCCCTCCTCTCATTTCCCCTCCTCCTCCAAAAATGACCTAAATTTTGAGGTTATGTTTGTTTTAAGACCCTAATAAAGCAGTAAGTCCTTCCCCCTTCCCTCATCTCTCTCTGTTTTTCCCGCCAAAAATGACATAAATTTTAAGGTTATGTAAATTTCATGACTTTCAATATAGCCGCACGTGGAGGTGGAGTTCCCGCCAAAAATGACTTGAATTTAAAGGTTATGTTCGTTTCAAGACTTTTTAATAATTTATTGGTTTTTAGGCAATTTCATTGAAATTATTTTTAAAAATAATTTCTTAATGTCGATTTTAATTTATTTAATTATTTATTTATTATTAATTTAATTAATTTATTAATTAAAATTTAATAATTTTAATTTTAATAATATTTATTCAGATTTCAATGAATTTGTAATAATAATTCTTTGAAATATTAGGTGGTTCATTTGGAAAAATAAGATCAATGGAAAATTAAAAAAAAATGATTAAAACAGGGGGGCGTAGCCCCTCTAGTATATATATATATATTTATATTTAATTGTATTTTAATTATTAAAAAAAAATTTAGCAAATAAAAATTATTAAATTATTTTTGCAATTTCAATAATAAAAATTAGAAAATAACATAAAAATAACTTAAACGGAATTTTTTTTTTGACACGTCATTGCCAATAATATTATAATAAATCTTTGCGGATTTGTAAACGGAAAATATATATTTTAACTTTTATAAAACTACAAAACTTTCTTTGCGCGCGGGTAAACTTAAATGACCCTATAAAATGTTACCGTTTCGCATTATAATAATATATATATAGTTAAAAACGATTTTTGGGTAAACCCAGAAACTTTTCATTTAGTTTATTATTTGTCTTTATGACTGTGGGGAAATTTAGTTCCAATGATTGCTCTACATTGTACTTTGAAACCTCTTCACAAGTTTTTCTGTATATACCTTTATCATAAAATATGTATATAACTGTAAATATTACAATATATATAAGCCCAAATTATGCCTACTGCATATATAGAATATGCAATAATAATTCTTTGACAAATTTTAAATCTTTTTTTTTTTAAACTGCTTAAAAATTTTAATTCTTTACCAGTTTTTCGCAGCCTTTTTAGAACGCGCGGTCGTTTTTTGAAAAAATTTATCATATTATTTACATCGAAATTCTAAATTTGAATAACTAAAAATTTGACAGATTTAAATTCGAAATTTTTAGCTGACTGAATTTCCAATTCACCGAATTTTAATTTATATATGAATTTTTATTTGCACGAATTTTTAAGACGCCCAATTTTTATTTGTCCAAAATTACAAATGACCGAATACAAATGAAAATTCGACGTCTTAAAAATTCTATCAATTTAAAAATTCGTACAAATAAAGATTCGTCGGCGTCTAAAAAATTCTGTCAATTAAAAATTCGTACAAATATATAAATTCGGACAAATTTGAAATTTGGTATATTGCAATTTTCGTCATTTTAAAAATTCGAATCACCATCTCAAATATTAGGTCCCAAAAAGAAACTTTAAAATTTTAGAATTTCGTTTTTTTAGTGTACCCACTTTGGAAAGATTCCCCCCGGAAAGTGCCCCCTGGAGGTTCTATCAGAATTCCGCCGGAACTTCCAACGTAATTCCGTCGGAATTCCATCGGAGTTCCCAAAAATTTCCGATGAGATTCCGACGGAATTCCGATTAATTTTTTTTTTCAAAATTTTTAGAGTCCTAATTCCGTCGGAATTCCGTCAGAATCCCATCGGAAATTCTTTGGAACTCCGATGAAATTCCGACGGAATTACGTTGGAATTTCCGGCGGAATTCTGATAGAACCTCCAGGGTGCAATTTCCGGGGAATCTTTCCAAGTGGGTATTTAAATTTCCCGCGACAAAATTTTCTTTTTGGTCGAAAGAAAAACCATATAAGTCAAATATTTTTCACATTTCAAAAAAGAAGCATTTCTTAAACAAAAAAAGGAAAAAAGGAAATCGGTACAATAAAAATTATACTATGAAGTCGCAAAAGGGAATAAATATACTTTGTAATTTCACACCTTCCGACGGCTGTTCTTCTTTTTTTACAACTATTATATGTAGATTGAGAAATATTTTTCAAAAAAAAAAAATAAAAAAAAAAAATAATAGAGGTGTAAAAAAATGAATTTAGTTGTGTCCAAACTTTTTGGAGACGCGTATAAATTGAAAACTGAAGATATAGCTTGAGAAATTGGCTTTTGTAAGTCGGCAAAATGTTTTAGGTGCTAAAATATAAAATGTATATATATATATATATATATGATGGGGATGGACCTCCTGGAGCGACACGAATCATCATTAAAGAAGATTTTTTAAAGTGTAAAAAAAATACGGAGCGCACGCTTGAAGCCGACAAAAAGATGCACGAGATATAATACCCCTTTTTATATTTTTTCTGTATAAAACAGTTAAATATAGGACAAACTATATATATAGGTATATAATATACAATAAACTGCTCAAAATGTTTCGAAGTTTCGAAATTTTTAAAAACTCAAAATATAAAAAAAGTAAAATAAAATTTTTATTAAAGAATAAATAAATATTAGCATTGGGGTCATTCTACGTGAAGCGGACATCCCCGATCTTGGTTTATCAAAAAAAAAAAAAAAAAAATTGATTTAAAATTTGTTTTTCAATTTTTGAAGTTAAAATTAATCTAATCTTCTAAATAAATACTATGTCAAACAACAGATTATAAATATTTACTAGAAAATATCACACCTATTTTTCTTCATTTTATGGATTTTTATAATAAAATTGTAATATTTAACAGTAATATCGAAAAACCAAAAATCGGCGTTGTTCGTTTCACGTAGAATGCCCCAAATAAACTCGGGGGATTTTTTTGCAATTAATGATTTAAAAAAAAACCGCGTATTTATTTTAATACTATGACTCGAATACAATTTTTTTAAATTCAAATAAAAATTATTCCAAATAATTAATATTTTATTTGCTAATAGCCAAAAAGTAACCGATTATATATTTAAGTGAAATAAATTTTTCCCAGTGTAGAAATAATCTATTTTTTTTTTTTGAAACCAGTTAATCATTTATATCATAAAAAAAGAAATAATTGCAAAAATTTTATTTTTTCAGACAAAGAGATTTTTCGTTTATGAGAGGATGACAAACAATAAAAAAAATCGTTTTGTTTGAAATCAAGATAAGATTTTTAGAAAAAAAAAAAAATGACCTCAAAAATTGGTGATAAAAACGATTTATATTGTATATTCAATTTGTAAAGATGGGATTTACAAACTCTGTATAATAATAATAATAATAATAATAATCATCAAAAGTCAGTGACTTATTGACAAATTTCATATATATTTAAACTCTAAGCGCAATAAAGAAATAAAAGTCCCCATCAGATTAGTTTAGAGACCCTTTTTTCGAGACAGAGAAAAAAAAAGAAACTCAAACAATTGAATATCCAATTTTTTTTTCTTTCTTTTTGAACCCCAGAGGAGAGAAAAAATAAGGTAAATTGTATTATTTTTGCAACTTTGTATTTTTAAGCCCCCCTGCTCGCTTCGCGCGCCAACCCCCCTGTTTTAATCATTTTTTTCTAATTTTCCATTGATCTTATTTTTCCAAATGAACCGCACCTATTTCAAAGAATTATTATTACAAATTCATTGAAATCTGAATAAATATTATTAAAATTAAAATTATTAAATTTTAATTAATAAATTAATTAAATTAATAATAAATAAATAATTAAATAAATTAAAATCGACATTAAGAAATTATTTTTAAAAATAATTTCAATGAAATTGCCTAAGAACCAATAAATTATTAAAAAGTCTTGAAACGAACATAACCTTTAAATTCAAGTCATTTTTGGCGGGAACTCCACCTCCACTTGCGGCTATATTGAAAGTCTTGAAATTTACATAACCTTAAAATTTATGTCATTTTTGGCGGGAAATACAGAGAGAGAGATGAGGGAAGGGGGAAGGACTTACTGCTTTATTAGGGTCTTAAAACAAACATAACCTCAAAATTTAGGTCATTTTTGGCGGAGGAGGGGAAATGAGAGGAGGAAGGGGAGGGGACTTGCGGCTATATTCAGAGCCTTGAAACGAACATAACCTCAAAATTTAGGTCATTTCACGCGGTTGAAACTATTTTTGAATTTTTTTTTGAAAAAGTCAACGTTCAAATCACGTTATGGATAAATAAAAACATAAAAAAAAAATTTAGCATTAAAAAATACCTGAGAAATTCTTTAAAATTTTTTAAATTCTTAAATTTAAATTCTACTCTCTCTCTACTAATTTTTAATTAAATTTTTTCATTTAATTTAAATTTGATCTTTAAGGCTACTTCCACAATAGCTAAATCTCATCGTCTTGAAGACGGTTTTTTTGGGACAAGACGATGCGCGCGCATCCATTGCCAACTGTCGATAAAAAATTTATTTTGCCTCTGTCATAAAATTTCAGCATCATCATCTCGTCAAAACGATGCAATCTAGCCATTGTGGAAGTAGCCTAAGTTTACAATTTTAAAGACTATATGTTCTTTCTATATACATATATATACCTATGTATAATCAGTTTTATATTGTTATATAAACACCTTCAATTTTATTCTACAACCTGCGCGTGAAATATTCTCAGCAGTAATATACGCGGCTACTGTTTTACCCTTTTTATGATATTGTATTTATACTTTTATTTAGGAAGATTGTATATATAATTCTTGTAAAACTATTTTAAAAAAACAAACTTTAAAAAGAAATTCTATTTCAAATTTTTGAAATAGATTTTTAAAAATGGAGCCATAATTAAAATCAAATAATTTTTAAATTATTTCCAAAATTCGACAAAATTTTTTTTTCTTCTTCTTTCTATACACGGAAAAAAATTTTCTGGTAATTCTTTAACATCGATTTGGAGATTTTACATGTTCCTAAATCTGTTAATTCTACAGATATTTTCTGTAAGGATTTAACGCATGCGCGAAAACAATGCAGTGATTCGACTAAGGCTGAGTACGATTGAGTGTAGAGGTTAAGGCGAATTTAGTGTTTTTATTATTATCATAGTGTCGGCAAGAAAGTTTAATTAAAAAGGAAACGTCTTAAGTATATAAACATTATTATAGAAATAAATTATTAGAAATTTTTTATTTTAAAATTAACTGTAGTGATTAAGTGAGAAAAGTCGTTTGTTTCAATTTCTCGACATAAGAAAAAGTGGATTTATCATAAGTTTTGAAAACTTGCTCCTCACTTTTTTTTGTTAGAAAATTATTGAAGGATGAATTTATTTACATAGAAGTTATACTAATTTATACAATAATGTTCCGCGAATTTAATGTATTCGGAGGAGAATATAACCTATAAGAAATACTCTACCAAATATATATTATCCCCATATAGTATACATAATTTGGTCACTCAACAGTTTTTAAGAACTGTAGCTCAAACTTGTAGAATTAACAGATTTTAATGCCAATGATTCTACATATTTCTCTATTTGGAGAAACATCAGTATAGATGGCGCAGGAATTTCTGTAAATTCTACAGAAAATTTTTTTCCGTGTATCTTTTGATTGGTATAGTTATTTTAGATATTATAATATTTAAAATAACTACCAATCCGAGTACCAATCAAAAGATATGAAAAGAAGATTTCTAAGGTCAAATGAAGTGAAGGGTATATAGTTTAAAATAAAATGTGAATAAATAAGGATTGCAAAATAAAAAAAAAAGCAAATCCGGGTTGTACATTATATATATACATACATGTATATATAATTTCTTTGGTATATACGCGGAGGGCCCGAAGGCTATTAATTGGCAGACATCTTCGTTGCTCGCTCAAGCGGCTTTAATGATCAACTCTAATAAAAATGTTTTCTATTTTTATTTTTTTATGATGTCATAAACACTTCGTTGTGGAATAAGGAATAAGGCACTAGATACGTTACAACTCAACAACATCTCGAATATAATAATAATAATAATAATAATAATATATCGTTATCTTTTTCAAGTACTGTTGACTTCACTTAAACTGTAAATATGTATAATAATATACATAGTTTTAAAAGAGTATATATTGTATATTTTCCCGGAATATGTGTGTTTAAATAAAATTATTCTTTAAACTATTGTAAATAATTTTATATGAGAAGAAATTGCAAAAATAACAGCTTTGGACATACATAGAGGTTATAGTTTTAGTTTCTCTCTCTCTCTCTTTCTTTCTAGATATATAGTTAAGTTGTACGTAACCGCTCAGCATGGTCCGATTATGGTTCCTGAGGGAAGCATATAATGGCACGTTAGAGCAGCATTCGCAATGCTCTCATAACTTTACATAAAATTAGGACCTAAAAGCCCTTTTCCTTCATGGTCTCTATGAACTTGGATGAACATCGAGATGAGCACTAAGCATCCTTACTCATATATATATATATATATACTGACGAGTATACTGATTAACAGTTGGTCTGTGCCATTGTTATTATCTCGCAAGAAATCTAAACTATAACTATATAACATATATATATTTCAAGCAACATTTGTTTCGCAAAATTAAGTCCAAAATTACAAATGAATTTCTAAATTAATAAAAAAAAAATTAAATTAGTAAAAGCTTTTCTACTGTTAATATTCTAGAAAATTTTAACATTGAGAAATTATCCACTTTTTTAACATGTATTTTGAAGATGCGCTGTTTCAAATTTTACTTTTACGCCTTTTAAATTTGAAACAGTGCATTAGCTACTGGTATCTTCAAAAATAGTAAGGTGTGGAAAAAATTTTAAAATTTTGTATAATATTAACAGTAGCAAAGGTTATTTACATTAAAACATTATAATTATATCGAGAATTTTCTTGCAAAATGTTGCTTTAAAGTGCGTTTAGCTGTTTTTGACAGAACTAAACTTTTTCCAGTAAAAATAAATAAAAGCGACTAATTTTCGGTACAAACTAT
Source organism: Leptopilina boulardi (assembly GCF_019393585.1). Classification (NCBI taxonomy): domain Eukaryota; kingdom Metazoa; phylum Arthropoda; class Insecta; order Hymenoptera; family Figitidae; genus Leptopilina; species Leptopilina boulardi. The sequence goes on along the minus strand of NW_026137825.1, from coordinate 3,313,734 downwards.
TATTATTTAATTATTTATTAGATGCAATATTTTCAGTAAAAAATGCTTTTGATGTTAAATAATCAAAAATAAATTTTCAATAAAGCAAAAACTACCATGAACATAACCTAAAATTTTAAGCGCAGCTATAAGCATCCCTTTCACCGTGGAGCGTCAGCATATATATATGCAATATAAAAAAGGCTCTTTAACTTTTAAAATCAGATAAAGAAAAAAATTCTGTTGGACAGTACGAGGACGCGTTTTTTAGAACAAGAGTATGAGGTGTAAGATAATTTATATATATACGTTATGATAAGAGCAGAATTCACAAACCATGTTTTGCGATATAATGTAAAGATAATACACATCAAGTTATGCTTATGCAAATTAATAATAACAATAGTAATACTTTTAGTAACATATTGTAATATTTTTAATGATTAATTAACAATTATTATTATTATTATTATTAATAGATTTATTCTCTGTTTACCGAAAAAACAATATATCGTAAAACGGGGTTATTTAAATTCGCTCACCCACTTTTATGCTTTATTTCAGCTTTAAAATAAAGTTTAATACCTTTATCACCAGGTAAAAATGTTAAATTTGTTAATAGAAATACTAAATTCTAGTTTAAATCAAATTTAAAGCAAAAAAATGGGTGAGCGGCTTTACCCGCACTGAGCGAAATAACCCCGTTTTACGGTATTCCAAATTAAGATCACAGAAAATTATAAGGTATTAAAATAAGCTGCAACGCTTATTATTTTAATCCAATTTTGCTTATTTTAATACCGCAAAATCGATTAAAATAAGCAAAATTGGATTAAAATAATAAGCGTTGCAGCTTATTTTAATGCCTTTTAATTTTCTGTGATTTGGAAAATATTTTTTCCTAATAAGAGATAGAGCTTTACAATTAATGAACAGGTGATATTCGTCATAAATTGGTCTTTGTTCTTCGCAATTGCATCTATTTTCTTTAGAGAACTTAAAACAGTTACTTTTTGTTACAATTCTAGTCTGGAATATATTTAGCATTCTTATTTGAGAATAACGAGAAGAACGAATTTGTTATGTTCGTAATCGGATAAGTGACGCGCTCTGAAGAAAGGGCCGACCTAATGAGGTAAGCAATATAGGTTTATACGATGGTTTTTACCTTAATTAAAAGTTCATTTTTGATTATGTGAAATCGAAATCAGTTTTGTTTTTTAATATTTCTGATGTATATAGTATAAAGACTTAAAATAACAATTGATCCTCTTTGTGTATTTTCCCTACAAACTTTTAAAACATAACCTATATATTTTCTAAGTTTTGAACATGGAGTAGTATAAGGAGACCGAACGACGTACATTGAAAGTGGACCAAATTTTGGTAACCGCTTCGTGTCATGAAAATACGTAATGGAACACGCAAGCGCTCTCGTGGGAAGTATGTAAACAGTGGGAAAAATTAGAAGTACGTTGAACATAACCCAAAAATACATTACTCCTTATTTTTAAAACTTTTACAATGGCTGACTGTCCAGCTGAGTTTAAAACAATTAGTGGCGCTAGCGTTCCATTACGTATTTTCATGACACTAAACGGTTACCAAAATTTGATCCACTTTTAACGCAGATTTAACATGGTCGTTAATCGGTCTCCATGGTTTTGAAGGAAAATATACACAAAGAGAAGCAATTGTAATTTTTAAGTTTTCATATTACATCCAAAATATTAAAAAACAAAACTGATTTTGATTTTACACAATCAAAGGAACTTTTAATTTTAATTAATTTGACTTTTTCCTCTTTTTTTGGGACTGTTTGCTTTATTTTCTATAATATTTTATTGTTTGTAAACCGCATTTTATACGAAAGTATGTATAATTAAAATTGTTAAATTTAAGAAGCACAAAATCACATCATGCATTTTAAATTTCTCCAAGTGTAACGCAAATTGTAATATCAACGTCAAGTAAATTTTCAAAGTTAGAGTTTCTACTATGTAAGCATAGTTATTTTTAATTTCCATATTTAATTTATTACTCTTTTTATATATAAAATTTCCTTTTTGCATAGAATTCGAGTATTTTTCCCATGCTGTCAAAGAATTATAACAAACTCCCTATCATTTTTTACTTTGTTTTTATTACCCTGTTTTCTCCGTGTAGTATATAGAAAACTACTAATTCAGATTTAGAGAGTATATATAGGTTTTCTGTACGATTTGTTCTTCAATATTATAATTAATGTCTTTTCAGCAGTTTATTTTACGATTTGACCTTCAATTATTTTTCAATCACTATGTCGGTTTCACTTCAAACAAAACAAATAATTCAACTCGAAAAATCGAAACCTGTCTATATTAACGATCGTTAATATGTTTTGAAACCACAACTTACAATGTCTAACTAAGTGAGAAACCCTATAACGAATCCTTTTTAGTGTATACTATAAAGTCCATAGAACAAACTATAAAGATAATGTTATAGAGGTAAATTCGCTTTTAAACCAATAAACTTGCAAAGGATTTTACAGCAGACGTGCGCGTCATTTGCCGGCGCGCACACAGAAACTATAATATATATATTTAAAAGGCTTGAAAAACCAATTGCAATAATAATTATAGTTTCCATGTCAAAAAAGTCACAAAAAAATTACAGAGTCAAAAAAAAAACCTTTGCAAAAAAAAAACAAATCTCTCTAACCCGCCTTCTTATAAAGTTAATCCCTTTCTTAACCAGTAAATATGCGCGTCCATAAAATTAACAACTTTCTCCCCCCTCCCCAAAGAAATTCGACTTCACTGAGTAGTTTATTGCCATTTTTAATAATCTTGATCGAACTGTGTTTCTAAAAATTATTTTTTTCCCTCCTACATACCCTAGATATAATAGGGATTATTGTATACTCTCTTATCCTTATGTTATATTTACACAAAATAGTCCCTCAATACATGGAGGATTATCGAAACATTCTGTCATTTCATTGTCCTGAAAATGAAGTGTACTTATTCTTATATATTTATAAGATCCTAATAATACCCTTAAGTGCTGCCCTAAACATATAATTTTTCTCGAAATATTTCAAACTATGTCAAATAGAGGAAAAACTCAGGCAAACTTTTTTTTTTTGCCGCTACTTTTTTTTTCCATGTCCTTGAAAAATTGTGATTGTAAAAGTAAATTTTCCCGTTCATCTCAAGGGGGGAAAAAAAAAAAGAGATAATATAAAATTGCATACCTGAAATGGGGTCCCGAGAGCAAAAGAGAGCGAAAAGAAGAAGATGATGAAGAAGAACATGCCAGATGGAAAAGGTGAGCTGCGGGCTCTTCTTCTCTCTCTCTTCCCTTTCGAAAAGGCGAGCGGCATGATTACCCCTGCAATAAAATTAATATTGTTTAAATGTGGTTTCAAAAGACCTTCCACTGCCAAGACCCAGTTAAAGGCCTCTTTTTCTTCAGTGCAGGCACCGACAAGCTTCGCTATATCGTGTATATATATATATATAGTGTTGTAAAATATCTTTTGAAAACGTGGTGAAATAAGCCTCACGAGGCTTTACACACTTTATTCAATAACTTATTTTTCAAAAAAAATTTTCAACGCGCGAGAATAGTGGAACTTCGCATCTCTTTATCTTTTCTTTTTCGGCATATGGAACAAAAAAAAGATGATAAATGTGTGTTGATTTTTGTGAAAAATGTATGTCAATGGAACATTTTTTCCCTTTTAAAAAAAAATATATGTATATTCTTTTTTTAACAAAAAAATAACCTACAGAACTTAAAATTATAAACTCTCATTTCTTCAGCTTCAACCAAAATGATAAATTTTGAATTAATTTTTATTATAACTTTACACGCGACAATTTATGAAATAAAATATAGCAAATTTTTTTATTTATAGAAATATTTTGAATTAAAATTTTATGCACTCACAATGATAGAAAACGTTCACCCAGAGAAATGATTTATTTAAACCAAATAAAATATATTTGAGTTAAATAAACGTATATTTGTCTCAGAGCCTACTAACTTATTTATTTGGCGTAAATAAAAATTTTATTTGTCAGCAATAAATTTTTCTTTGGCTCAAATAAATTTTATATTTCAATGAAATAAAATATATTTGCAACAAATAAATGAGTTAGTAGGCTCGAAGACAAATATACCATTTCTCTGAGTGTTGAAAAAAAAAATTTATTTGATTCAAATAAATTGGTTACTTTATTATCAAATAAATATTTACTTGAACTAAATAATTTTTATTTGAATCAATTAAATGTTATTTGTTTTTAAATAAAGAAATTATTGGTTCAAATACAGTTTATTTAATTCAAACATAAAATTAATTTGATTCAAATAAATATATATATATTTATTTCAAACATAAAATTAATTTGATTCAAATAAATATATATATTTGATAATAGTCAAGTAACCGATTATTTGAACCGAAAATTTGAAAACATAACCTATAATTTTTTTGCTTCTAAGGGCGCACTCACACCTCTGGCTGCCTGCACAGGCAGCCTCCCACCACGCAGAAAACGTACAAGAGTAAGAGAGACAGAAAATTCAAATTTAAATCTACTGACTCTTTGATTGGCTCTCACTGGCTGCCTGTGCAGGCAGCCAGAGGTGTGAGTGCGCCCTAAAGTTCATTTCTTCCGCAACGCGTCAAATATATAAATCGTATATTTTGCCTATACAATTAAAAAAAAAAAAAAAAATTATTTGATTCAAATAATCCATTACTTGGCTATTATAAAATAAATATTTGTTTGAAATAATTTTTAGTTAAATTAAATAAATTATATTTGAAGCAATACACTGAAAAAAAAAAATTATTTGATTCAAATACTCGATTACTTGACTATTATCAAATAAATATTTATTTGTATCAAATAATTATTATTTGAGTCAATTAAATGGTATTTGTTTCAAATAAAAAAATTATTGGTTCAAATACAATTTATTTAATTCAAATAAAAATTATTTGGTTCAAATAAATATTTATTTCATAATACACAAGTAATTGAGTATTTGAATCAAATAAATTTTTTTTTCAGTGTAATTTTTATATTTCTGGAAGAATCAGACAAAAAATCCGCAACTAAAGTTAGTCTAACTGTATTTTTGTATTTTTAAAGAAAAATATTGTTTAAATTTAAAAAAAAATTTCGGTAAAATTTTATAAAATTTAATTTTAAAAATTTTAAACAATTAAAAACTGTATTTAAATAAAAATTAATAGTTTTTATGCATAAGAAACATATTCAGGATAATCTAACCTTAAAGAAAGTTTTCAGGTTATGTTAGCCTAAATCGTTTCCTGCTCTGCATAAAAACCAGGACTTTTAATTTTTATTTAAATAAAATTGTTAAAAATTTTAAAAATTAAATTATTTAAAATTTCACCAAAACTTTTTTCAAAATTTAAATTATTTTTTTTTCATTTAAGGAAATTCAATCCATTAACATAACCTCAAACTAAAAAGTAGTTTTTTCCTAACGAAAAATATATTTAAAATTGATTTCACCCAAATTCGAAATTTTCAAAAAAAAATTATTTTAAACTCAAATTTTTTGTTAAATTATAATAATAATTAATAAACATTTTGTTTTTTCATAAAAAGTTAATAAATAATTCTAATTTTTATCCAATGACTCATTTTTCACTTTGTAATATTCTCTCTATACAATTCTAAATTTGTGTTTTTATTAAATAATAATAGTTTATTTAAAAAATTTTTAAAATAAAAATTTTATTTGTTTATTAATTTTTGAAAAAAATACTGTTAATAAAATTTAATTAATAGAGATTTAATTTAATTAAATAAATAGAGATTTAATTTAATTTAATTAATAGGAATTTAATTTAATTAAATTAATAGAGATTTAATTTAATTTAATTAATAGAGATTTAATTTAATTAAATTAATAGAGATTTAATTTAATTTAATTAATAGGGATTTAATTTAATTTATATAAATTAGAAATACATAACCTCACTTTTTGTTTAAAAAAAAAAATTAAATACACAATAAATAATTCTTCCATTTCATTTTTTAATTTAATATTTAGTTTTTTAAAATTCTTTTTAATTTTAATTTTTAATTTAATTTAAATTTAATTTTTTCAAATTTTAGTTCCTTTTCTGTTCTCATTATAATAAAATTTTTTATATTTATTTGAAAATTTCTTATATATAAAAACCATGAAATTATATAACAAAGAAATATTTTTTAAAATAAGTAAGGTTAGATTTAATTTAATGAAATTTTTACAATCCGAATGTTTACTAAAAATACTGGTAAATTAATTTACAAAAAAAGAAGTAAAATTAGCCATCACCTTAAATTTAGACAAAAAACGCATTTTATTCAGAATTAATTATATACGATTAGTTTTGTCAGCGTAGTAAATTTCTACCGTTTTTGCTATTTTCATTTACTTAATAAATATACTTATAGAGAATATAAATGTTGAATATATATTAACATTTACGAAAAGAAAGAAGAATAACGAAATATATAAAATTTTATATTTATACCTTTTTATCCAGTTTTTTTATGATGAACAGAGAATTTGAGGTTAATTTTTCATACAATTCTTATACCGCACATCACAATAATCTCACTATAATAAAAATATACTATTCAAATACACTTTTTATATTATTACATTGATACCCTTTTTATTGTAATAGTAATTAAAATAAACCGATCTCTTTTCTTTCTACGACAAGAAAAAATCAAACAACAAATTAAACCGTTAACTGAAGCAACGCTAATGACTAGAATGCTTTTTTATCATCTACTAATCTTTTATTGGCAGCCATATTGGTTGCAATCGGAAGTTAAGCCCTCTGATTGGTTAATGAATTTTAATTATTCCATATTTTTTTCTAATGCTACCAACATTGAAAAATAAAAAATCACTATAACAATATTTAAATATTAAAAAATACAAAAAAATTTATTTACTGATTTTATAATTATAAATTATTGGAATATAATTTAAATAATTAAGTTTCAATTAAATATAATTCATTTATTCATTTATTAATAATAATGGTAATTTCATCTTATTTTCTTAATTTTCAATTTGAAAAATATTTACATTGGCAACAATGAACATAACATTTTTTTATAATTTGTCCAATTTAAATGTTTTTAATTTATATTTAAAAAGTGTAATTACTTTTCTTAATTTTAAATAACTGTTTTTTTTTTGCAAAAATCTTAATATTGATATAAATTAATTTGTAGTAAAGAAAAAGTGTAAAATAATTTAATCGGTATATGTTATCGGTCAATATCGGTTAATCCGCGCAATAAATTTATAGGTTATGTTAGAAATTAAACGTCAAATGTCATTGTGATTGTTGTCATTAATCAAATTTACTCAAGGAAATTATAAGAAATACCAATATATTATTGAACATAAATCGATAGTTTCTTTTATAAGAAGAAATATATATATATGTTTATATCTACGATTTGAAGTGTAAAAAAAAATTTCAACATCTTTTAGCTCCGCCTATAAGATCCTGTGGTTTCTGCCTTCTTATGCGGTTATTTGAAAGGCCAGAAATGCATTTTGTGTTTGTGAATGTGGGAATTTCTTGTGAGACCTGCCTTTTCTTTCTTTCTTTCTTTTTTTTTTTTAAAGAGACGAGAGGCCGAGCCTATGTGCGCGTCCAATAATATATATATATATATATATACAAACCGGTTGAACCAGTCACTGAATCGATAGTGTGATTTTTTTTTCTTTTCCTTTGTTCAGTAAAAAATAAAATGAAGAAAGAAGCATCAAATAAAAAAAAAGGGCCGCGCTATAAGTCCTTTCAAAAATGGAGGACGAAAATATATAACTTTCAATGGATCCTACACGAGAGTTTTTCTGGAGAAAATATAATATATATATGTATAATGAAAGTAGCCTTTTTTACAGTTTGAAATTTTGATCGAAAAATATGGAAAAAATGGTAAAAAAAAATATGTTTTTTTATAGAAATATTCTTTATAATTACTTTTGTTTTTTTATTAATTTTTACTTTTCCATACAGGGGAAAATTTCTGCCTTTCTACTGAAGAAAAAACAGATTTTTTTTTTCGTCTTCAATAGGCCCGAATTTATTTATTTACTAATTTCTAATTTTGTTTATTTTCTTTTTTGCAATTTACAAAATTAATTAATTAACTAGCAAAATTACACGCGCGCAAGCGCGCGTCCAACTTTAATTGCACTGGTTATTTTAAAATAATAATAATATTAATAATAATAATAATAATAATAATAATAATAATAATTCTGCATCAGTGGAGTATTAAATTAATAATAGGTATATTTCTAATTTTCACGTTATCATTTATTTATACACAGAAAAAAATGAGTTTGATGTTATATAAATAAATAAATTAAAGTAAAAATTTTAAAATATAAATATTAAAATTTTAGAAATAAATATTTTTGATAAAGTCAATGTTCGATGAATTTTTTATAATCTTTCAAATTACAAAAAATTAGTTATGCTAAATATTTTTTTGTATTTTCTATAAATATTTCGTTGCAAATAAAAATTTTAAATTTATGTTTTTTTTTCAAAAAATTTAATTAACTGATAATTAATAAATATTAAAAAATTATGTAATCAAAAAGAAATTTAAATTAACTGAAAATTATTAATTATATTTTAAAAAGTAGTAAGCAATTAAAAAATATTTAAAAATTTTGAAAAAATAAAACCTAAAAAAAATTTGTAATGTTTTAAACTTTAAACTTAAATTAAAAATTAAAATCAAATTGAAAATTTTTTAAAAAAGCAAACTATTTTTATATTGTTTATAGATAAAAAAATATAACAATTTAATAATTAATAATAAAAACAAATTAATAATAATAAATTTATGAATAATAATTTATAATAAATAATAATGAATAATGAAAAAATAATGAAAGATAAATAATAATTATAAGTTAAAATGTTCTAATTATCTGTAATAATCATTATATTTAAAAAAATGTATATATAATATAATATATTTATAAATAATAATAAAAATTATATTATAATTGAAACTTTTTTTTCTATAAATACCAAGTAGGAAATATACTGGTGCTGCACACAATGAACAATATTTTTCTTTTACTTTAAACTGTCACTTAGTATATGACTTAATTAATGGCGATGAATAAAAATATCCGTCGTGTTAACCATAAAATATTACGAAATCAAGAATTGTCAAAATTTTAGAAAAACAAAAGGAACAAAATACGACTAACTTCAAGTGTGGACAGACGGAATGAATGAATGAATACGGAAATTATTATAGTTAATTATAGAAATTATATTCTATTTCAGTGATTTATTGGAAAACTATTGACATTCTAATGATTCTATTTTCTAAAATATTTTTTTAAAAATATTCTCTAATTTTTTATATTCTTTTAACTAATTAAAAAAAAATAAATAAAAACGAAGAGTTTAATTAAGAATTTAAAAAAAAATTTACTTCCTTAATTAATAATTATCAATGAATAATAGAATTTTTTTTTCTATAGTTAAATTTTTCTAAAAATTTTTTTTTTTTTTTGAATAAATTTTTTTTTATTCATAAAATAAAAATATTATTTTCTTATTTAATCGAAATAACTCTTATTCATTTTTATTAATTAGGTATAATAAAATTTTTTTTTCGTTACCCATTTTTTTTTTTTTTATTTTTATAATTTAAAAACAAAAAAAAATCAAATTTTCCGTTACCTTCACGTTTTGTAACAAATTAAATTCTTTAAAAATCAAAATATGTTTCGTATTTATTTATACGATACATCCAATTAAATTTTTTTTTTTTCTTTTTCATTCAAATGAGTTTTTCGTATATAATTTTTAATTGGTCAATAGTTGAATGTAATAAACAGTTTTCTAATTTTGAAATCGATTTTTATTTATGACTCTTTTTCTTTGCCAAAAGACTATATAATATATATATATATTGAATTTCAACAGTTTCCGATCGATTTTGAAAGTTTTTTTTTTTCTTTAAATATATAATAAATTACTTTTTTCATTTTCAACATTTTTAAATTTGAATAATTTTGAATGTATTTTAAATTTAAATAAATTAAAAATTATAGTTTTTTTTTTCTTTTGAAAATTTTTTACAAAAATGATAATAAAATTATATGGACGATATTAAAAAAAATTATTTAATTATTTAAAAAAAATTATTAAATTATTATTAAATTATTTAAAAAATTTGATTGAATATTTTTTCTCAATTTTGAAATTTTTTTTGTTTTCGCGTACCGACATTCAAAAAATATTCCTTTCTTTTTTTAATTTTTATATTCTATTTTTCAAAAAAAAAAAAAAAAAATTTATTTATGTACGCAAAAACCTTTTTTTTTTTTTTTTGCTGTACATAATATAATGCAAATTGCATTCAAAGGCTAATAAATCATTAATTACAAAAGTTATTTTACAAGAAATATTGATCTTACTACTTATTAACTTAACAACTGTCCAATTTGAAGGATTAGGACGAGTCCTAAATTTTATTAGGGACGGATTAGCATTTGAAAATTGGGCCCTAAAGCCCGGCAGCAATAAAATCAATCAGAACGGAAATGAGGATAATGACTAAAAACGACTTTGGTATTTGGAAAGTCATTTGTCAAAAAGTCAGTTATAATTTCTCGAAAAAAAAAAAAAATTTTTTCTATAAAAAAAAATATTTCTTCCTTTTTCAATTTAAAAAGAAGAAAAATATAATCTTGAATTAAAAATTCACTTTTAATTTCCAATATTATTGTCTAGATTCGAAAATTATTTCTTTTTTTTATTTTTCATATTTTTATAAATAATAAAAAATAATTTATTTATAATAATTTATAATAATTTATAATATTTATTAATATATATTAATTAGAACGTTTATCTTTATTTTTAAATTGTAATTGAAAATTTTTTATCATTTTGAAAGAATTTTTCCTTCTTTTAAAATTATTTCTGTATTTTTTTAACTAAATTATTAACATGAATAATTTTTTTTAAAAATATTTTGTTTTTTTGTATTGAAAAAAAATTTAAAAGCGAGACATCTGTTGGTTTAAAATTCGAAGTTCCGAGTTATTAGAGAAAATTCGAACAGCAGAAAGTAAGGAAGGAAACAATAATTAAAAAAAAAAATTTTTTTTTAACAAATATTAATTCTTATTAATAATTTTGAAATTAATAATTTTCTTAATTTTTCTTTTATATATTCAAATTTTAATTTTTCAAATATCTAACAAATTTTAATTTCAATTCTAATTCTCAATAATTAATTATTGAATTAATTTTTATTCACTAAAATTTGTACTACTAAAAAAATTCGATTATAAATTTTTTTTCTCAAGTAACTAATAATATAATATTTCCATTGAGAAAAATTAAAATACAAAATTAAAATACAAAGAAATTAAATAAAAATAAAAATTACAAATAAATTTGTAAGAAAATAAATAATAGTCATAAAATAAGTAAAGTGTAATTTGTTCGTTAAAATTGATTAAAAACTTTTTTTTTTTTTATTATTTCCGGTTATGAAAATATAATTTAAATATTTCCCTCACTTTATCGCGCACTGTTTTGATTCGCCGTTGTCATGGTAAAATTGATCAACAAAATTTTCAGTGCCTGAATCAAAACAAAAATTGTGTGTCGTAAAAACGAACAATTAGCCAGTGTTAATGAGAATTAAATGTGTTTAAAAAAAAAGAATAATTAAAACAATAATTCATTGACAAAATTAATAAGAAAAAATTAAAATAAAACTAATTGCAATAAAATATCATTAAATTTTTGAAAAAATTGACAATTTCTATTAACACCAAAATTATATTTAAAAAAAGTTGTAAATAAATTAGAAAACTTTTTAACTATTTCACAATAACGACGCGCATTATTTATTGAAATCAATTTTCGTTTATTTTTTATAAACAATTACTAAATTTTTGAAATAAAAATTTTTATATAAATGATACTAGAATGTATTTCATAAAAAGAGAAAAATTATTATTAAAAAACAAAGATAGAAAAGAAATATATTATTTAAAAAAATAATTAAAAAAAAAAAAAACAGGGAAATTGAGAAATGATAGCAAAAGTAAAAAGAAAATTTTTTAAATATAATTTTTTTTCTTTTCCATAAACTTTTTTGTAATATTCGTATTTACGGTAATTTTTTTTTTTTTTTTGCTTCTATTGTCAAAACAAAAAAATCTAAAATTGCATAATTATTAATTATTTAAAAAAAAAAAATGACTCTTATTTTAACGAGAGTCGATTATTTATCAGTAGGTGTTACTGCTCGTGGGACAACAAAACTTTTGCCCACAGATTCTAAGCAAACACAAAAATTTGTCGTTGGCGATTACGATGGAATTGTTCACATATATGGTAAATAGAGTTTTTTTAATTAATTTTTTTCTTTTTTAAATGAATTAATTTGAGAAAACAAAATTAAATTACAAAAATTTTGATATACTTTTTTTTATTCATTTTTTTCTATACGAAACAATTTTCAACTACAAAAAAAAACAATTATAATATTAACAAATATATATTTTGATTTATAAATTATATATATATTTATAATTATTAATAATTTAGAAAAAAAATGACTAATTCAATTAATATAAGTAAATTGAATTTTTTGGAAATGAAGAATAAATTTTTCAAAATTGTTTTTTTTTATATTTTTCTATTATAAGTAAAAAATTGATATATTTAAGCAGGAAAAAAAAATTAAAATTTAATTATATTTACTTTTTATATATAGGAATGAAGAAAAATGAATTGCAATTGATTTTTAAATCGTTGCCGGGACCAAAAATAAATGGATTAATATTGGGTGGTGCTGTTGATATGATACGTGATAAAATTTTCATTTGTCACAATAATACCGTTAAAGGATTTTCAAGAAAAGGAAAACTTTTTCTTGATTTTGATACAAGTCTTCTTGATGATATTACGACAATGTAAGAATAAATAATTAAATATTAATATATTAATATATCCAAATATAATAAATATTCTTTTTGCAAAATATTTTACTAATATTTTTTTTTGCAAAATAAACGAAATTGAATTTAAAAAAAAAAATTTGAATTAAATTTTTATTAAACAAAATTCTCATTTTTGGATTGTAAAAAATATTTTTCAAATATTTTTTTTTTTTTTAAATATTCAAAAATTTGAAATATTCACAAAAAATTTTTTTTTTATATTATAGATAATTAATAATTATAATTAAATTAATTTTTTGTAAATATAGGTACGTATTGGGACCAGATTTAGCTGCTTGCTCGCGTGATGTCTATCATCGTTATCGTGATTGCAAAGATGCTGATTCATATTTAGTTGGCGAACGTCTTCTCGATGTTGTTCTACTTCCGGCGGAAGGACTTTCAGTTTATACTGTTTTAGCATGTAGCGATTGTGCTGTAAGTAAAAAATTAAAAAATTAAAAATAACTGAAAAAAAAAAATTATTTTATTGAATATAATTTGTAAAAATGATCATTAATTTAGATGATAATTTTATTTATTTTTTGCAATATTATATTTAAAGTCTTTAATTAAAAAAAGGTAATTAAATTGCAAGTTAGTCAAAAAAATTTAATTTTATTGATCAATTAAAGAATATTTAATTTAATTTTTTTTTAAGATTTACATTTATTTTTTCTATTGTGTATAAACAAGAAAATTTAATTTTTAAATTAATACAATTTTAAAAATTACAGATTTTCTAAATTAGTTTACGTGTTTAATTGATAAACAATTAGAAATTATTGTTTCAGATAAGAGTTCTCTATGGAACGAAAAGTCCAACTATAATTCGATTACCGAGTGTGCCGTCAATTTTAAAATTGTTCAGGTAAAAAAAGAAATTTGCTTTTACAGTGGAACCTCGATTATCCGAACCTCTATTATTCGAACCCTCTATTATCCGAATCGAAAAACATTTTATCCGAACTTCTATTATCCGAACTATTTTTTGGTCTCCCGAATTTTAAATTTTATTTTCTCTATTTATTTTATCATTCAAAGCAAAATAACCAAATTTATGCCAAAAAAATCTTAAAAATTTCCGAATTTTCTGAGTTTTTAATATATTATTAATTAATATATATTTACATATATGTATATACTTATGTATATTTAAAAACATATGTACTAAGTTAAATATACAGGGTGTCCCATTTTAATCTATCAGGCGAAATAACTTTTAATCAGTTCATTTTACAAAAAAATGTTTTAGACAAAAGTTATTGTGCTCACAGGGGGACATCCAGTGGTACACTTGAATTTGACCTAAATGACCTAATTTAAGTCATTTCAATTTCAACTCATTTTTTTTAATGGAACCATCTCCTTTTCATGTTACAAACCGGAAGAGCAGGAAATTCCACGTTGAAATCGTCCAAGTACTTTTTTCGACAGGTCGACCTATTCAGGTCAAATAGGTCATAATTAATTTCACCTTCAAGGCCTTGGTTAGATCTAGTCTATGTCAAATAATTTTTCATGAAGAAAGATCAAGTTTTTATGCAAGGAATCGTCAAGGCAAGAATTTTTATGTCAAAAACACTAGACCCAACCAAGGCCTTGTAGGTGAAATTGATTATGACCTATTTGATCTGGATAGGTCGACCCGTAGAAAAAAGTACTTAGACGATTTCAACGTGGAATTTCCTGCTCTTCCGATTTGTAACATGAAAATTAGATGGTTCCATTAAAAAAAATGAGTTGAAATTGAAATGACCTAATTCAGGTCATTTTAGGACAAATTTAGGTTCATCACTGAATATTCCCCTTTAAGCACAACAACTTTTGCCTGAAACATGTTTTTGTAAAATTAATTAGTTTAAAGTTATTTCCCCAAATACAATAATAATTAAATGACCTATTTGTCCTAAATAGGTCGATGTATCGAAAAAAAGTGCATCAACGATTTCGACGTGGAATTTCCTGCTTTATCGATTTCCGGCATAAAAAGTAGGTGGTTCCATTTAAAAAAAATGAGTTGACCTTGAAATGACCTAAATTAGGTCATTTAGGACAAATTCAAGTTTACCATTGGATGTCCCCCTCTGAGCACAATAACTTTTGTTTAAAACATTTTTTTGTAAAAGCAACTGATTAAAAGTTATTTCGCCTGATAGATTAAAATGGGACACCCTGTATAGTTCAACTGTACATTTTTTTACTTTAATTATAAAAAAAATTAAAATCTCTATTATCCGAATTTTCGATTATCCGAACCCGGCCTTGCCTAGATTAGTTCGGATAATCGAGGTTCCACTGTATTTATTTATTAAATTACAAAATTTCGAATTTAAATTAATCTATTGTCTTTTTAAAAATAGCAATTTTTTTCCAAACTATTTTTTTTTCAATGTTATTGATTAAATTTTTTTTTGGTTTAATTGAAACAAATTTATTATTTTAATTAATTTATTAAATAATAAATTATTTATATTATAATTAATAATAATTATTATTATTATTTATAAAAAATAAATTTGAATTTATTTTTCTCTTATTATTATTACAGGGAAGATAATGTATTATCGAGAAATCATATTTTAATGGGGACTCTCGATGGAAAAGTAGGTCTTTTAATTCTAGAAACCAATAAAACTGTACGTGTCACGTGGCTATTAAATTCTTCAAATTCAGAAATTACCGCTTTAGATACATATATTTTACAAGATACTCTGGATTTTATTGTGGGAAGACAAAATGGAACTGTTGAAGTTTTTGCCTTTCCCACCGATGAGGAAGCAACGCCAACTTTAAGATTCCGTTATGTTGGTATTTTTTCAAAAAAAAAGAAAAATTTGTTCTAAAAAAGAAATTTACAAGATTTTAAACTTCATTTA
This sequence comes from Leptopilina boulardi, assembly GCF_019393585.1. Taxonomy (NCBI): domain Eukaryota; kingdom Metazoa; phylum Arthropoda; class Insecta; order Hymenoptera; family Figitidae; genus Leptopilina; species Leptopilina boulardi. Next base: position 3,297,817 of record NW_026137825.1, on the reverse strand, counting down.
ATTAATTTTTAATATTAAAATTACAATTTTTTCAATTTTTTATAAAAGTAGATTAAAATAGCTTTTTTTTCATTTCGTAAAATTAGAGAATTTTATTCGAAAACAATACAAAAAAATAAATTTAATTTACAAAAAAAATGAAAAAATTATTGTAAATATAATTTATTTTAACAAAAAATGATTTCTTTTTTCTTATATATATATAGAATTGTGGTGAAAGTGTAAGTAGTTTAAACGGTGGTGTTGTGGGATCAATTGGCTATCCAGAAATTTTGGTTACAACTTATTCGGGTAGAATTTTTGGTCTCTCAACAAAACCACCGGGTCTGATGGAAGCGATGCAAAATCAATCGAGTATTTCTAAATTGGAACAAGAAATTGAACAATTGCAAATGAAATTAAAAGAGGAAAATGATGCTTCCAGTTATGTGGCTGAAAATCTTGTTCCTTTGGTTTTATCTGTGAATTATAGGTAAATTTTTAATATTATTAACCAGTAATATTTTAAAGAATACAAAAAAAAAGAAATTAAAAATCTATTAATTAAAATTGTTCCTATTTTTTTTTTAAATTAGAATGGTCCTTAATAAAGCAGACACTTCTTATTCGTTAATTGTTGAACTCGACAGTGCAATAGACAATGTTTTAATACAATCCGACGCTCCCATAGAACTTTTAGATGTTGAAAGTAACAATGCAGTTGCTAGTTTATCAACTTGCGATCCTAAGGAAGGAAATTATGTTTTAGCAACTTATCGATGCCAAGTAAATTATTTAAAATAAAATTAAAATTAATTAAAATAATTAAAATTAAATTATAATTAAAAATATAATAATTATTATAATAATAATATAATAATAATATAATTAAAATAGTATTATTATTATTATTATAATTATTATATTATAATTATTATAATTAAAATAAATTAAAATTTTATTATATTTTTTCTTAAATTAAAAAAAAAAAGAAAAATAGATTCCAAAATTTTCGTCTTTTTACAATTTACTTTTAATTTTTGAATTTTTTAAAATGTTTTATTTGTTTTTCTTAGATAAATACAAAAATGTTGGAAATGAGATTAAGAACAATAGAAGGACAATCTGGAACTTTACAAGTTTACGTAACATCCGATGTGAGTATTTTATAATTTTTTTTTTAAATTAAAATATTTTATTAAATTTTATTTTTTCTTATATGAGAAAATTTTATAATTTTCATACATTTTTCTCTTCAAACATCTATAAATTAGTAAAAATAATAAATTTTTCCACTAAGAATATTTCGAATTTTTTTTTGTCAAATAAGTAAATTATTAATAAAAGAAATAATTAATATATATTGAATAAAATATGAATTAATTTTTATTTAAACATAAATATTCAATTAATTTTAACTTTTAATTATAAATAAAATTAAATTTTGTTTTTTTAATAAATTCTGATACTTCTAATTTTTACTTTTAATTTCTAAAATAAATATTTAATTAATCAAAAAAAAAAAATTTTTTAATTCTTTTTTTTAGGTGCAACCGAAATGTTGTCGAAAAATAAAAATTCCAATTTGTGCTCTTTCACTGCATACAAGAATACACGAGGAAGAGAAACCAATTGGTGGACCATTCAATGAATTAAAATTAAATGGAAATTATTCAGTCGCTGAGGTATTATTCAAAAATAGCTAATTATTAAAAATTTGAATTAAAGTTTTTTCTTTTTGGCTATAAATTAAAGAAAATTAAAAATAAAAATTGATTACTAGATGCACGCATGGCTTTCTCTTGTATTACCGGAAGCTCCAGAAAGGCCATTTTTACAAGAAGGCGAAGCAACATTAACTTACACATCATGTTTTATTGGAACAAATATTATATGCAAATATAAGTAAGTCTGCGCGTAAATTTATTTATAATTACGAAAAAAGAATCAATAGTTTTTTTTTTCTCTTTTTTTCAGAAAAGGAAGCGCTGTTTTTCTCAGCGAAAATATTTCAACAATCATTATTCTTCGTGATGTTCTCACCAAAGAGGCTACCAAACGAAAAATGAAACTTGACGTTTTTTGCGGTAATTAAAGAAAAATATTTTTCAAAAAAAAATTTATTAATTATTTTAAATGGAAAATTGGAAAAAAAAATTTTTTTTAATAGAAAAAATTGCTGATAATACTAAAAAAGTAAAAAATAAAATGAAATTTTATATATATTTTTTTTTAATATAATAATTTAATATAAAAAAAAAGAGAATTTTTTTATTGCAGAAGTATCGGATGCGAGTTTAACAAGAGTTTTGGAAATAATTCTACCTCGTTTGAAAACAGCTCATGATTTAACGGAAAAAATAATTATTCTCGATGCACTCGAATATTGGGAATTAAAAGATAATCCAATAAAAAATCTTGGCACTGAATATCAGGAAATAGTGAAAAATGAAGCGAATATTAGAATTCAAATTATGAATAATAAGGATATTTTGGAAAGACTCAATGCTGTTATTATTGATCTCTACGTTGATTGGCAGCGAGCAAAAGGCTCACACAGGTAAAACAAAATTAATTATTTTATTAAATTAAATATAGAAATATTGTTATTATATCTGAATTTTTTAATTAAAAAAAAAAGAAAATTACCTTTTTTTCGTTCTTTCATCGTTGAAAACCAAAAACAGAATCACAAATCGAGTTGCAGCGGAAAAATTGAATTCAGCTCTTAAATCCATGGACATAAAGGAACTTCTTCAAGTATTTCTTGAACGTGACATTTCCAGTGATATAGAAATTCTTCCAACTACCTCAAGGGAACAAAGTTAAAAATAAAAAATTATTATATATGTATAAAAAAAAGAAAAAAAATAAAATTCAATTGCAAATCAGATTTAAGGATTATTATACATTATTTATTTTTAACAATAAAAGCAATTATTCAAATTGAAAAAATAAATCTATTATAGAAATAAAATAAAAGTACAAATTAAAAAAAAAAAATTTATAACAGTTACAAATTTTTCAAAATTAAAAAACATTTAATATTTTTTTGTTTTCTTTTTAAATATAAAATTAAAAAAATTTAATATTTTTTTTTCCAAGTATAAAATAATTAATATTACAATTTTTTTTTTCAAAATTAAAAAATAATCCCTAAATTTGAGAAGTGAGTGCAAAAAAAAACAACATTTTTTCTGTAAACGTTTCGACGTAAAAAATATATTTTTCAATATTGATTTACGATTATAAATGGCTAAATTGTTCGATTTAAAAAAAAAAAAAAAAAAAACGTGTACGGACAATGTTTTGCACGTCATTTTACAAATATGTAATACATAATTCTTAAATTAATAATAATAATAATAATTATAATGTAATATATTATAATTATAAATTATAACATATTTATAATATATTGTAAACTTATTTACATTGCGAAAGCATTGTACATAATTTTTTTTTTTTTTTTTAATATGGCTACAATATATATTTCACTAAATAGCCAGTTTTCATTTATAAAAAGTACCAATTTTTTTTTTTTTTATTTTATTTCTATTATTGCCTAAGTGAAAAAAAAAACAAAAAAAAAAATTGCACAGAGAATTAAATCCTCACTGGGACAGTAAATATATGTAAATTAACTTAGTAAAAAAAAAGTCTACTATTTTACAGGTATATAATTCTCTAGAATTTTGAAAAAAAAAATAATATAATAATAATAATAATAATAATAGAAAAAAATGAAATGAGAAATTTTGAATTTCTTTATAATAATAATTTGTTTAAATCGGTACTTTTTTTTTTGACAAAATATTTTTTAATGAAAACTAAATTGGCTGGAATAAAGAAAAATAAAACTAGAAAATTGATGTTTATATCAATTTTTTGCATTTAAAAATTAATTGATATTGAAAAAAATTGCTTTTTTTAGGCGATGTGAATTATAAAGTTCTTCAGTCGTTTTGGAGTCGGTAAATATTTACAAATTTCTTAATAATATAATATGAAATCGTCCCCCCCAAATATATGCTATACTATACTTTTTTCTTTTTTTTTTATTATTTGCTGATGATTGAGTGTTCCAGTTTTCTTCTTTTTTCAATTCTTCACATAAAAAGAAAGTGGCTGAAACATTTTTTTAACAATAATTTTATTAAATTTCTCTATTTCTTTCTCCCTTCCTTTTTCTCTCTTTTTTTAAATTAGAGAATTTGGAAATTTAATTTAAAATACGGCAAAAAAAGGGGGCAAACAAAATAAGGCAAAAAAAAAAAAAACAAACTATTATTAGTTATATTTTAGTAATAAATTGAAATTAAAATTTAGATAAATTCAATTTAGGATCTCTTATTTATTTATTTAAAATTAACTTTTTTGTAGAAACAAATTTATTTATTGAAAACTAATTCTTTAAAGAAATATTTATTTATTTACTGAAAATTAACTTTTTGCTGAAACAAATTTATTCAAAGATGAATTTTATTAGAAAATTAAGTATTATTTTCGTTTTTTTCCGAAGTGATTTAATTTTTCTCCACAAAAACCATAAAAAATAAATTTTAAAAAAATTTTACTCGATTAGAATTATTTAAAAAAAATTTTTTTTCTTTATTCATGATAGATATGAGAATTTAAATAGAAATTTACTGAACTTTAATTAAAAATGTTTTAGTATTATTAAAATTAAAAGAAATTTGTAATTAGAAATCGTGTAAATATTTTTTAAATAATTAAATATAAAAAACGATTTAAAAAAATTTACAAATCAATAAATATATTACTATTAATGAAAATTTAAATTTTTTTTTGAAAAATTGATCTATTTTTGTAAATTAAATGACAATTTTCAATAAATAAAACAATTGTTTAATTTAATTCAATTTAAAGAAAATTTATCTCTTAAATTTGCAAATCATATGACAAATTTTTTTTTTTTTTTTTTTTTAAATAAACAAAAGCATTGTTTAATTTACTAAATTTAAAAAATTTAAATTTAGTTTAAAATTAAAAATTTTAAGGGTAAGTCCACGTCAGAAATATCAGAATCTGCAAGTGGTTCTTCGATTTTAATGATACTTGGTAAAATTATAGCTTTATATAAGAGCCAATGTGTAAGTAAAAGGAATTTTTAAAATATCTAAAATTGTAGGAGTTATATCACTTTTAATTTTGATACTGCATTTTTTTCTTTCCTTTATATCTCGGTCAATTTTCAACTGATTTTGATGAATCAAAAACGATTTTTTTTTCAGAAAATTACGTATTTTCAGAAAATTTTAAAATAAAAATAAAATGTTGTTATTTAAATAGAAAAAAGTAAAAAACAAAATTTCTTTTAGATTTTTTTTCAATTTCGACCTCTTTTTTTTTAATTTTTAATTTTTTAATAATATTCCTTTTTATTTTATCTTTAATTTAAAAAAAAATTCATCCTGGAGACTTTTTTAGATCTCGTGATATCGTTCTTTAAATATCTACATCTCAAGAAAACTAGGATCCAGATTTGTGTTTCTACTTTCATTTGTTTTATAATATTATTGTTACAAACTAGAAACTTTCGCGTAATAATGTTTTTATTTTTAAATTACTTGACTAAAACAAGTGAAAATTCAAGCAAATCAATATTTTATTAATAGATTTAAAGCAAAGTTTTTATTTTTTGTAATATTTATAATTTAAAATAAATTGTAATGAAACCTTAACAATGCAACTTGAAATTGTAGCTGAAGTTTTTAGCGCTTTCTTTTAGAAGATTCTAAAACAAATAGTTATTCATAACCATAAAAAATTTCAACAAACAAATGAAAGTAATGATAGAAGCAAGTCCTGCGGTTTTCAAATTGATGAAGACTTATAATACTTAAAGGACGATATCACGAGATCTAAAAAAGTCTCCAGGATGTATTTTTTTTTAAATTAAAGATAAAATAAAAAGGAATATTATTAAAAAATTAAAAATTAAAAAAAAGAGATCGAAATTGAAAAAAAATCTAAAAGAAATTTTGTTTTTTACTTTTTTCTATTTAAATATAACAAAATTTTATTTTTATTTTAAAATTTTCTGAAAATACGTAATTTTCTGAAGAAAAATCGTTTTTGATTCATCAAAATCGGTTGAAAATTGACCGAGATATAAAGGAAAGAAAAAAATGCAGTATCAAAATTAAAAGTGATATAACTCCTACAATTTTAGATATTTTAAAAATTCCTTTTACTCACACATTGCTCTTATATAAAGCTATAATTTTACCAAGTATCATTAAAATTGAAGAACCACTTGCAGATTCTGATATTTCTGACGTGGACTTACCCTTAATTTACTAAAAATTTTCAAAAAAAATTTGAATTAAAAAAGTTGAAAGTAACTAAAAAAAAATACTCACAAATTATCCGAATTTCTAATTGTCGGCTCAAGTTCCCTGCCAACAGCCTCTTGATTATTTGCCTGTGAATATTCCAAATTAGCAGTCGCTGCATGTGGCAATATACTCTCATGATTATCCTCAGGAGCAACTAACGCCACTGGTTCATAACGTCCAATACTCGCTGGTTCAACTTCCAATTTTAATTCATCAACAAGATCTTGTATTGTTTTTGGCCTCGCAATTATTGACGACGTTGACGATGAAGATGTTTTAACATCTTGTTCGACTTTTGGAAGTTTTGTCGTTGTTATCTTTGTCGTTGTCATTGTCGTTGTTGCTGTTGTTGTTGTTGAATTTTTATTATTGGCAGTTATTGTATTTGTATTTATTGTATTAGTATTAGTACCACTATTAACATTAGTTGCACTAATTGTTGATGAATTTCTCTCTTGTTTACCACGTGTGTGAGTTTGCATATGCCTTTTCATATCGCTACGCACACGAAATGGTTTACCACAAATTGTACATGGATGTGGTTTCTCGCCAGTGTGAATTTTACGATGATTTTGCAAATAGCTACTAGCGCGAAATGTTTTATTACAATATTCACAACAATAATTTTTCTCGCCCGTATGTATACGTCGATGAACAATTAATGAATATTTACGGGCAAAATCTTTACCACAATATTCACATTGAAATTGTCGTAATTCCGAATGTATACTTGTTGAATGATATTTTAAATCGCCCCATTGACGAAATTTACGGCCACAATCCTCACATTTATAGGGTTTATCGCCACTATGAAGACGTTTGTGTACCTACAAACAAAAATTTTGAATTTGCAATTTAAAAAACAATTTTTACGGAAAATAAAATTTGCAATATTTATCAAAATTTCTAGTAAGTAAATAAAATTTTAAAAAAATTCCTAGAAGTAAAAATAAAATTTATTTACAAAAGAAAAAGAAAAGAATTTAAAAAAAAGAAAAAAAATGTGAATATTTTACCTTCAATGCGCTTGCTGCGAAAAAACTTTTACCGCACTCATCACATTGATGTGGTCTTTCACCGCTATGCGATCTCATGTGATAAATTAAACTATTTTTGTAATTAAAGTAACGCTTGCAATGTTTACAGGTATGATCCTCGCCTATAAAAAAAAAAAATAGTAAAACGATTATTTAGAGCGCCTGAATTTCCATAAAAATCATTAATTGAAATTTTCTATCTTAAAGGTATCTATTTTATTAGAAATAATTATTTTTTAGACGAATTTTCATTTTTCGAATTAGCATTTAATAGAATTTCTTTTTATACTGAACTTTTTACAATAATAAAATTTTTAGATATCGAATTTTGGTTTGGCAAAATTTTTATTTCACAGTCATTTTCTTAACATGACTTTTTATTTAAAAAAATTTTAATTTAACTGAATTAAATAAAAATTCGTGCTAATTTAAATTCGATTGAAGAAAAAATTTGAAAAATGAAAAGAAAATTCTATTTGAAATATTTTGTCAAATAAAAATTAATTAAACTTTTCAAAATAAATTTAGTAATCACAAATTTTCAAAAATTAACTATATTTTAATATTGTTTACTATTTAATTAATTTATTTATCATTAATTTTTAATGAATTATTATATACATATACGAGAAAACTTACGATTTTTTTGATTTCTTTTTCGTTCCTTTTTGACGGTTGCTTTTGGAATGTTGACATTTTTTTCGACATTAACATTTTTATCATTAGCAGTAACAACTGTTTTTCGTGCGATATCGTCTAAATTTTTCATTTGCTGATGACTCGGCCAATTTAATTCATTATCTCCCGGTAATGGATCCTCATCGGTTTCAAAATCAATTCTTGCCCCTGTTTCTTCCACTAGAAAAAAAAAATGCACAATAAAATAAATACCAAAAGAAAAATTCTTTAATAATTGCTAGAAAAAGGAATTTCAATTACAAAATTTATTTTAATAAAAATAAAAATATGCAATAAAATTGAAAATTTAAATTAATTTCATAAAAAAAAATTGCAAAAATTAGAAAATATATTTCAATTAGAAATTTTTATTTAATAAAAATAAAATTATCAAATTTATACTTATGAGCCGAAAGGTTGAAGCTTAATAAATTAATTAATTATAAAAATAAAATTTAATTTTGAGAAGAAAAATTCTTAAAAATTGCAAATTAAAAAAATATTTCAATTTAATTTGGAAATTAATTTTATCAAAAACAAAAAATCAAAAAAAAATTTGTTTAAAATAAAAATTAAATTACATTTTTCTTGTAAATTAAACTCTATTATTATTTAATGGTGAGAGTAAGAAAATTTCTTTTAAAAATTAAATTCCTACCAACGCCTCTTATGCCTTCCATTAAATCTTCCGATTCACTAAATTCTTCAACGGTTTCTTCAACAATTGGTTGAGTTGCTTTAACATTATTTTTCACTTCAATTGGCTTCGATTGGCTCGTCTCTTTTTTCAACGGTTCGTAATGTGCCTGAAAAATTAAAAACAAAAAACAATTTATTTTTAATATTTTTAACGAAAATTTATTTTCTTTTTTTAACAAAAATTATACAAAAAATATTTCGACTATAAAAAACAGAAAAACGACTGAAATAAATACGAATAAAATATTATTAATAACAATAATGATAAAAATATGGAAATAATGATATTTAATAAAAACAAATACTGCCTCTATGTAATTATAAATTTAATTTTTAAAAAATTGAAGATTTTTAATTAAAATTACCAAATTCGAAACAAAATAAAAATTCAAATTAGAATAAAGTTAAAAAATACAAAATTTGAAATAATAATAATAATAATAATAATAGAAAAAAAAACGGAACCTTTAGATGTTCGAAAAATTTCAATTGATTTGAAAATCGTAATGTACACAATTGACATTTAAAATTAGCAATTTGTTGTGTATCATTAACAATTATTTCCTGTTCAATTATTGGTTGTTCATTAATAATTTTATTTCCCATTTCTTTTTTTCCATGATTCTTTTTGCCAGGCTGTTTTAATTTTCTCGTTATACGTTTTTTATGTGGTAATGAACGTTTTGTATTTAACAATAATGATGAATTATTTGTCTCATCATTATTTAAATGAGTATCATTTTCACGTTTATAATTATTATCCTCCTCATGTTTATAGGGAGCAAGTGATGAATAAACATTTGTATTTGTCTCGGAAATAGGATCAACAGCATAAATATCAACTGGTTCAAGTGTTTGTAATTCAACAACATCAGTTAATCCAGAATTTGTATTTGATTGCATTTGTTTTTGATGTTGTTGCTGCTGCTGTTGTTGTTGTTGAATTTGTACAGCCACTAAAGCGGCCGTGAGTCTTTGATCCTCCTTAACAAAAAAAATTACGGAAATTTAAAAAAATAAACTGAAATAAAAATTCCTTTTTTGATAATTATATTTTTGCTAGTAAAATAATAATAATAATAAAATAAAATTTAATTTAAATGTCCTTCTGTCCTAACTTGAAGTTGGTCTTTTATGATTTCACGTGTTTTTTGAATAGTAATCTTATGACGTGTCAAATTTGTGTCAAATTAAACTTGAAAATTTTAGAAATAATTAAATTTCAAAAGATATTGTTAATTTTCAAACAATAATAAAATTTTACAGAACTAAAAATAATAATTTATCAAAAAATTTTTTGGAAAACATTTTTTAAATTTAATTGAATTTTTAAAAGATTTAAAATTGAGATTTTAGAAATTAATTGAACTTCAAGTGATTTAAAATTTTATATGATTTCACTAAAAAATTTATTAGAAATTACAGACAAAATACAATAATTTGATAATCATTTTTAATTGAAAAATGGTTTCAGATAGTTGAATTTTCAAAGAATATTATAAAAATATTTAAAAATAATTGAATTCCCTTAGAGTTATAATTGAAATTATTAAATTTCAAAAAATTTTCGATGGAAAATTTTAGAAATAATTAAATTTTAAATGCTTTTAAATTCAAATTATTGAAAATTCAATTCAAATTTTTTAGAATAATTAAATTTTCTTTAATTTTGATTTGAAATTTCGGAAAATAATTAAATTTCAATTAAAATTTTGGATAATAATTCATTTTTAGTTGATTTTTTATTGAAAATTTTAATAATTAATTTTGAATTGAAATTTTAGAAAATAATTGAATTTTATTTGATTTTAAATTTAGAAAATAATTGAATTTTAGTTGATTTTGAATTGAAAATTTTAAAAATAATTGAATTTTCTTTGATTTTGAATTGAAATTTTGGGAAATAATTGAATTTTAATTGAAATTTTGAATAATAATTTAATTTAAGTTCATTTTTTATTGAAAATTTGGATAATTAAATTTTGAATAGAAGTTTTAGAAAATAATTGAAGAATTTTATTTCATTTTAAATTGAAAACTACGAAAATAATTGAATTTTAAAAGATTTTGAATTAAAAATTTGGAAAGTAATTGAATTTTCTTTGATTTTGAATTAAAATTTTGGGAAATAATTGAATTTTAGTTGATTTTGGAATTGAAATTTTGAAAAATAATTGAATTTTTGTTAATTTTCAATAGATAAATTTGGAAAATATTTGAATTTTAGTTGATTTTAAATTAAAATTTCGGATAATAATTGAATTTTATGTGATTTTAAATTGAAAATTTGGAAAATAATTGAATTTTAAAAGATTTTAAATTAAAATTTCGGATAATAATTGAATTTTATGTGATTTTAAATTGAAAATTTGGAAAATAATTGAATTTTAAAAGATTTTAAATTAAAATTTCGGATAATAATTGAATTTTATGTGATTTTAAATTGAAAATTTTGAATTAAAAATTTGAAAAATAATTGAATTGTCTTGGATTTTGAATTGAAATTTTGGAAAATAATTAAATTTCAATTACAATTTTAAATAATAATTCAATTTTAGTTGATTTTTGATAATTAATTTTGAAATGAAATTTTAGAAAATAATTTTATTTTATTTGAATTTAAATTGAAAATTTGGAAAATAAGTGAATTTTAGTTGATTTTGAATGGAAATTTTGGGTAATAATTGAATTTCATTTGATTTTAAATTGAAAATTTGGAAAATAATTGAATTTTAAAAGACTTTGAATTTAAAATTTAATAATTTGATAATTAATAATCTGAGGCCTATAAACATATAATTTTTATTTTTATCATTTAATATGGAATAATATTCTAATAAATTTAAATAATTATTGATAATATTAATTTTTAATTTCTCTATAACAAATAATGAAATACTCAATTTGGCGCGCTTGCGCGCGTTTAATATTGCTAGTAATAAAATAAAATTTAATTTAAATGTTAATTAATTTTGTGCGAAAAATTAAAATTTAATTTTTTTCTTACTTCGGTCATAACTGGGGGTAAAAGATCTTCAGTCTCATAATACTGGGCGGTAGTGTTATATTCTCCCGTGACATCGGCATTTATCATATCAACGACCATTCCTTCGGATATTATTTCTCCATTAAGTGTAAAAAGTGGAATTCCCTTGCCCAATGATTCGCCGTCTGCTCTATGTATTGTTATATATTGTGTACCCTCAACACCCTCTAAAAGTACAGCTTGAGCCTCATCTTCAGGAGTAACTTCCATTTTTTTTTTTCTTTTTTCGTTACTTTCTTTCAAATTTTAATTAAAACATCTACAAACAAAAAGGAATACAAAAATATTCCATTTTTCATCTTTATAAAAAAATAATTCTAAAACAAACGAAAACAGACCGGAAGTCAAAATTGTTAGTTATTTACTTTATAAATTCAAAAAAATATTCCGCATTTATTATAACAATTTAAATATAAACATCCACTTCCAAATTTTATAGGTTATGTTACCACGATTCAAAGAATAAGCGCAAAAATCGAATAAAATAAATAATATTTAAAAGATAAATAAAATTATATAAAAAATTTGTTAATATAAAATAATAGTTGTGAAAAATAGTTTAGAGAAAATATTTATTTTTATAATAATAATTGTTATTTTTTCTCTCTTACCTTTAAATTTTTTTTGTAATAATTGGGTTGGATTTTTAAATTTAGCGGGTATCATACAGAAGATTTGACACACGCAGGGAATCCAAGGTCACACAACTATATATATATATATATATATATATATTGTAAAAGAGTACAATAATCAGGCGAAAGAATTTCCAAAATGATTCAAGAGGGCAAAGGACCGACCTTTGGGGTCGGTCCAATCTCACCTTCTGAAGAAGCAATTTATATGTCGAGCCGGCGAAATTGTCACGTTTTCACGCGAAAATACGTCAACGTAAACAAAGCAACATAATGAAACACTGTACGACAAAATGTGACAACAGTGCACGAACTCTGACGCCATTAGAACGGATGTTCCCCTCCCACCCAATTCCGTCCTTTGTTTCTTTTATAACTCTTTTTTTTTTTTTTTAACAGTTTTTTTCGATACCAACTGTTGATTTTCAATTTTTTTTTTAAATTTAAAAATTACTATAAAATAAAGTTTTTGATATTCAGCGTTTAGATTACATAGATAATTTAAAATATAAATTATAAAATTAATTTCAAAATTTTCTGATAAAAAGAATTTTTAAGGTTAAGTTACACCCAAAAGCTTGTTTTTTTTATTGTAATATTAGTTTCCAAATTATTGTCGAAATAATTATTTTTAAAAGGTGGGAATTATTAAGGCGCTTGCACACCTCCGGCTGCCTGCACAGGCAGCCTCCCACCACGCAGAAAACGTACAAGAGTAAGAGAGACAGAAAATTCAAATTTAAATCTACTGACTCTCTGATTGGCTCTCACTGGCTGCCTGCACAGGCAGCCAGAGGTGTGAGTGCGCCCTCAATTTAGAAGAGAATTTTGAGTTAACTTCCGGTGAACTTTGCCCTGATTGGTCGTCGAAACAAAGAGGGCTTATTTGAAATTAGTATTTAAGAATAAAAATGTATTTTAGATTATAATTAAATTATTTCCCTTAAATAAAAATTTTACTTAATCGAAAGAATTTCTAATCTCTATTATAAATAATTTTTTTTGGTAAATAAAGAAAATTAAATTATCGCGCGCTTTTTCAGTGGTAAAAATTAAAATTCCCTAGAAAGTGTCCAGTTACCGACCTAGTTCCTAGAAAGTATGAATTCTCTCCTGGGCTAGAAAGAGAGAGAAATACAAGACCTAACCTCAAATACCCGTCCTTCCTTAAATGTCAAAATATTCATTTTGATGCGTTAAAAATAAGAAAAAAAAAAGAATGAATTTCTCCTATTTAAACAGTTTGGAGGCAGTGATAACGCATTTTTTTAAATTTTCTATTACGTTCTTGATGTGTAATTTTTGACGGAGAAAAAACATTTCTTTTTTGGGAAATAGAGAAAAAAAAAACTAGTTTTGAAGTGCAAGTGTTTAGAAAAAAAAAGTCAAGATAATTTTCTCAATCACTGTCAATTGTTTTACGCAAGATTTATAAAGGTAATAAAGATTATTTTTCACAAATTTTTCTCACATTATAAATGTTAAGTCCTTTTTGATTATTTAAAAAAAAAAAAAAATACATTCTCTTTTGATATTGAATTCTTTTTAATTGCATTACTAATTAGCGGAATTAAATCTTACAATTTATTTCCAGAGATAATTTTTTTTAAATTCTATGATTAGATTTATTTTTACATTTTTTTAGAAATTTCTCATTGATGCGCAATAAAAAAAACCATTTCAAATTTTCGTTTTTAATTAATAATTACGACAAATTAGTTTTAAAAAAATAAATGAAAATTAAAATATTTTTTTAAAAAAAATTAAATTTCTATTTTTCGAATGTTAAAAGAAAATTATTTTCTTTGAAAAATAGTTAAATATAATTTAGTGAAAAAATTATTTCAAATAGTATTAATTAAAAAAGAAATTTACTTCGCGAGACTTTATTCTTATTTTATTAAAAAAAAAAAAAAAAAAGAAAAATAATCATATCTTTAGTTCGTAAACCTTTTAATGTATATAATGATCTCTTAAGATGTTTTCTGTAACGAAAAAATGGTGTTTTTTTTTCATTTCTTATCAAATTAATAAAAGCTGGAAAATTTATCTTTTAACACAATGGCGTAGATCGTAAATAATTTATGTTACTCAAATTAATATAAAGATACAATTTTTAATTCACTTATCAGTAAATGTCTAAATATTTCGAAATTCAAATTTCTTGACTTATTTAATTATTCTAATTTATTATTCTTCTTTTTATAATAAAATATTTTAAAAAATCGATATTATAAATTTTTATTTTTTTTATCTATTTTACGCTAATAATTAATTTAGATTATTTTTTTTTAATTTGAATTATTAAAAAAATATTTAGAAAAATTGTAGATCAAAATTTCAATATTTAAAATATAAATTTACTGGTTTTAATAATTTATTTTTTTTAATAATTTTAGATTTTTGAAGAAATAAGATAGTGAATTTTTATCCAAAAAAGAAGAAAGTATGTTACATCGTTGAGAAGAAAAGGAAAAAAAAAATTTTTTTTCGAAAGTGGTAATGGCTTCGATTTTTCGACGTTGGCGAGTATGGATTTTACCAGTGTTGACGTGTCTTTATGCACTCATTATTGTTGTACTTGTGCCTATTTTAATTGCCAATTCAATTAAAAATGGATTTAAAAAGCAAGATCAAGGAGCATTGGTCGGCGGTGCTTTTGTTCTTCTTGCATTGCCAATTGCTTTTTATGAAATAATTCAACATATGATTTATTTCACTCAACCAAATTTACAAAAATATATTATTAGGTAATTCCTTTTTTTTCACTAAGAAACATTTTTTCCAATTTCTTTTTTTTTACAAAAAAAAATGTACAATTAAAGAATTTATTACTTGGTAAATGAAAAATTGCGATAACAATTTTTTTTATTTCAATTATTCGAATTTTTTTGGGACGCATGATTATGTTCTAAAAATCATTAGTCATAATTTACATTTTAACGAATTTTATTTGTCCCAATTAGTTTTGAGCCGAATTTTTATTTGTTCGAAATAGCATTTGGCATAATTTTCATCAATCCGATTTTCTATATTGCAGAATTTTTATATAACTGAAAATTCAACTCACAGAATTTTTATTTCTTCGAATTTTTATTTGCTCGAATTTTCATTTAACATAATAGGCATTTTAATGAATTTTTATTTGGTAGAATTTCATTGAATAGAATTTTCATTCAGATAAATTTTCATTTATTCGAATTATTATTTAATATAATTTCCATAATAATCGATTTTTCATACTACAGAATTTTTAACTTAACCGACAAATCATTTAATAGAATTTCTAATTGATAGAATTTTCATTTGTCCGAATTTTCAAATGTCCGAACAAACAATCAACAGAAAGATTGTTAAGTAAAAATTCTGTAGTATGAAAAAAAACGATTATTATGGAAATTATATCAAATAATAATTCGAACAAATGAAAATTCATCTGAATGAAAATTCTACTCAATGAAATTCTACCCAATAAAAATTCTTTAAAATGCCTATTATGTTAAATGAAAATTCGAGGAAAAAAAAATTCGAAGCAGTGAATTTTCGGTTATATAAAAATTCTGCAATATAGAAAATCGGATTGATGAAAATTATACAAAATACTAATTCGAGCAAATAAAAATTCGGCTCAAAACTAATTGGGACAAATAAAATTCGTTAAAATGTAAATTATGACTAATGATTTTTAGAACATAATCATGCGTCCCATTTTTTTTTTTTTTACTTTTTTTTTATATAATTAGTAATATTTAGTAAAGAAAATTTTTATTTATGAAAATTTTAAATTTTAAAAAAAAAAAAAAAAAAATAGAGAATTTTATTTGAAAAAAAAATTTCTTTACAATAAAAATTCTTTTTTGTAGAATTCTTTGGATGGTGCCAATTTATGCAGTAAATGCGGTAAGAGAAAAATGATTTAAAGTATTTAAAAAAAAATAAAAAAAATTGTAATTATTTTCATATAATAATGAAATAGAAGTTGATTTATAAATTAAATATAATTTTTTCTTTTTTCTTTAAACAGTGGTTGGGATTAATGTTTCCGGAAGGATGTATGTATGTTGATAGTCTCAGGGAATGTTATGAGGCCTATGTTATTTATAATTTTATGATGTATCTATTGGCCTATTTAAATTCCGATCAACAATTAGAACATCGATTAGAAATTTCATCGCAAGTTCATCATATGTTTCCACTGTGTTGCCTTCCAAATTGGCAAATGGGACATGAATTTGTTCACATGTGTAAACATGGAATTCTTCAATATGCAGCTGTTAGGCCTATATCGACATTAATTTCAATGTATGTTGAAAAAAGAACAAAATTTTAAATTTTTAAAAATTTTTTATTTTTACTATTTGATTGTTTTAAAAAATGTTTTAATTTTAAAATCAATTTTTTTGTTTGAAAATTGTTTGAAAATTATTAATAAAATAATTTTTCTTAATAATTTTTGTATTATTAAAATTGTTTTTAATTATTTTCTTTTCAGTATTTGTGCATTGAATGGAGTTTACGGTGAGGGAGAATTTCGTGGCGATGTAGCTTTTCCTTATATGGTGGCTTTTAACAATTTTTCACAATTTGTGGCGATGTATTGTTTAGTATTATTTTATCGAGCAAACGCCGAGGCATTACAGCCAATGAAACCAATTGGAAAATTTTTATGCATAAAGGCAGTTGTATTCTTTTCCTTCTTGTGAGTATTAATAATTGATTAATTATATTGTTATTTTATTTTTATTTAAAAAAAATTGATTTACAATTCATTTTAAAGATAAAAATAAGGGTAAGTCCACGTCAGAAATATCAGAATCTGCAAGTGGTTCTTCGATTTTAATGATACTTGGTAAAATTATAGCTTTATATAAGAGCAATGTGTAAGTAAAAGGAATTTTTAAAATATCTAAAATTGTAGGAGTTATATCACTTTTAATTTTGATACTGCATTTTTTTCTTTCCTTTATATCTCGGTCAATTTTCAACCGATTTTGATGAATCAAAAACGATTTTTTTCAGAAAATTACGTATTTTCAGAAAATTTTAAAATAAAAATAAAATGTTGTTATTTAAAAAGAAAAAAGTAAAAAACAAAATTTCTTTTAGATTTTTTTTCAATTTCGACCTCTTTTTTTTAATTTTTAATTTTTTAATAATATTCCTTTTTATTTTATCTTTAATTTAAAAAAAAATTCATCCTGGAGACTTTTTTAGATCTCGTGATATCGTTCTTTAAATATCCACATCTGAAGAAAACTAGGATCCAGATTTGTGTTTCTACTTTCATTTGTTTTATAATATTATTGTTACAAACTAGAAACTTTCGCGTAATAATGTTTTTATTTTTAAATTACATGACTAAAACAAGTGAAAATTCAAGCAAATAAATATTTTATTAATAGATTTAAAGCAAAGTTTTTATTTTTTGTAATATTTATAATTTAAAATAAATTGTATTGAAACCTTAACAATGCAACCTGAAATTGTAGCTGAAGTTTTTAGCGCTTTCTTTTAGAGGATTCTAAAACAAATAGTTATTCATAACCATAAAAAGTTTCAACAAACAAATGAAAGTATAATGATAGAAGCAAGTCCTGCGGTTTTCAAATTGATGAAGACTTATAATACTTAAAGGACGATATCACGAGATCTAAAAAAGTCTCCAGGATGAATTTTTTTTTAAATTAAAGATAAAATAAAAAGGGATATTATTAAAAAATTAAAAATTAAAAAAAAGAGATCGAAATTGAAAAAAAATCTAAAAGAAATTTTGTTTTTTACTTTTTTCTATTTAAATATAACAAAATTTTATTTTTATTTTAAAATTTTCTGAAAATACGTAATTTTCTGAAAAAAATCGTTTTTGATTCATCAAAATCGGTTGAAAATTGACCGAGATATAAAGGAAAGAAAAAAATGCAGTATCAAAATTAAAAGTGATATAACTCCTACAATTTTAGATATTTTAAAAATTCCTTTTACTTACACATTGCTCTTATATAAAGCTATAATTTTATCAAGTATCATTAAAATCGAAGAACCACTTGCAGATTCTGATATTTCTGACGTGGACTTACCCATAAAAATAATAATTTTTAATTTAATTCATTCTTGTGAGAATATTTTATTTTATATTAATTATAATTTGTAATTTTATTTTATTTTCGTTTCAAATGAATAATTTAATTCTAATTTGTCGATTTTTTTTTTTGTCTTTCACCAGCCAAGGAGTATTAATTGCCATACTCGTATACTGCAATGTTATTTCCAGTATATTCGACACAGACAATACTAAAGATATTAGACAAATTTCGTCCAAGTTGCAAGATTTTTTAATTTGTATAGAAATGTTTATAGCGGCAGTGGCGCATCATTATAGTTTTAGTTACAAGCCATTTGTTAATTTGGCCCAAACTCAACCGTGGTGGGACGCTTTTAGGTAAAAAAAAAAATAAAATTTGTAATTGCAAATTAAAAATTAAATAATTTTTAAATTAAATAATAATTTGTGGCAAAAAAAAAAATTAATTTCAGAGCAATGTGTGACGTATCGGACGTTCATAATGACATTAAAGAACATTTGGGAGTTGTGGGATCGTCATTGAGTCGTCGTATACGTGGTCGAAATTTATATCAACAACCATGGGGTAGTGTCACTGAAAGAACATCATTATTACCAGAAACACAAGCACCAAGAAGTGCACCGGGTTCTTCAATATCCGGTTATCATTCCGGTGAATCTGGTCATAGTTCCGGTTCAAGTGAGTGTCTCCTCGCTGGCGATGAGCCCTCAATAGAATTAAATAAGGACAATACAAATACAAATTCAATTAATGCGTAGAAAAAGTTTTTTTTAAATTTTATATACAATTTTTGCAAATCTATTTTTTTTTCTCACTTTTCTCTTCCTTTTTCTTTTTTTTTTATTCAATTTTTAAAAAAGATGTATCTATTTATTTTCTTATTTATATAAGTATATAAGAATTCTAAGCAAAAAATTACAAAAATTATTTTGTAAAAATTGAGCTTTAAAAAGGAAAAAAGTTATGTAAAATTGAGCTTTAAGAAGAAATTTTTTTCTTTTAAAAATCTTGTTTTTTTTTTAAGAAAAGGAAATAATTACCTCTTGATTGGTGCGATATTTATAGAATAATTTGATGTGTGAACAAAAAGAAAAATGATATTTGTACCTATAATTTATATATATAATATAATATATATATATATAAAAATACTTATAATATATTGTAAAAATATTATAACGGTAGAAAAGCAGAGATTATTTATCATATAAAGACTGCGTGTGATAAAAGAAAAAGAAGAAGAAATTTACCTCTAATCGATTTTTTAAAAACAATATATATATATATAGATAGATATATGTATTGATTTGAACAAAAACAAAAATCGAGGCGCAATATTTGAAAATTGCATTGAAATTATACGTGAAAAATTTCAGCGTATTTACCAAAATAAAAAAAAAACAACAACAAAAAAACAAAATAATAAATTATGAAAACCAAATATTGTACATACTAATGTTTATACTTTTAGTCTATAATAAATGAATCATATTATTTATAGAATTATCGAGTGTATTAATTATTATATTTCAATTTTATTTTCTTTCAAGTCAAATATTTTCCTAAATTTTATTTTAATTACTATTATTATTATTATTTATTTATTTACAAACATATACACGTGCTTACAAAAAGAAAGAATGAGAAATTATTTTTATTATTATATTATTATTATTATTATTATTATTATGTATTAATATTTATTGTTTATAATTTGCGTATTTTTATTTAATTTTTTATTACTTAATTTAATTTTTAATTTTATAAAGATATTTATTATTTATTTATTATTAATATTTATTCTGAAAACAAAATACAAATATTTCTTGTCGTTTTTAATTTAATATGTATATTTAATTAATAATTAATAATTATTATTTTTAATAAACTTTCTAAAATTAATAAATTAAAAAATAAAAATACGTAAATTACAATTAATAAATATTAATCATAAATTATTTAATATAAATAAATGTATAACAAAAAGTAATTAATATAATAAATAATAAACGACTTTTTATTTTGTATTTGAGAAAAAATTGTCAATTGTTGTGAAGAGTTTGATTGTTTCAAAAGTTCAAGGACAAGGTAAAAACAATTGTCAAAGGGGGATATAGAAATTTCAAGAACAATTGCGGGAAATTACCCGAAAAATTGTCAACCTAACCTATAAATTTCTCCTTCGGTTATTTTCGTTTATTTCACTCAATTGAAACGAGGTAAAATTTCCTAAAACGAAAGAGAAATATTTCCAATCTATAATTTCAATTCCCGCGCTTTTCTCCTATAAAATAATTAAAGCGTTGCCATAACCTTGACAGCAGTTCAGTCTTAATATACGAAAAATTTATTAAAATTAGTTTATATAATAAAGATTTCTAGTTTATAATTTGTGTTAACAACAATGGAAGTAGTTAAAAATGGAAATAATCATTTGGAAGAAAATGGAAAAATGGAAATTGTTAAAAATGGTAAATGTAATTTAAATGAAAATGGAAAAAATTGTCAAAATACAACGAATGATGATGATGATCATCATCATCATGAAGAATATCAATATTTAGAATTAATAAAGAAAATCATAAATCATGGATTTAAAAAATCCGATCGCACTGGAACTGGAACATTTATGATTGCTGGACCACAAATGCGTTTTAATCTTCGAGATGGTGAGTGTTATTTTAATTTTTTTTTTTTTAGTAATTTGAAACCTTATGTGACAGTTGATAGGTAATTTAATCTGATAATGATATATAATAATTAAAAAGACCTGCAATACTAATTTAAAAATTCAGAATTTAATTTTATTATTTTATATTTGTATTAATTTTATAAATTCATATTTTATTAAATATTCAATTTCCCTTTATTTTATCACAATTATTATTATATAATAATAAAATGCTTGGTCTGTCCTTCTGTCCTAACTTGAAGTTGGCCTTTTCTGATTTCACGTGTTTTTTTGAATAGTAATCTTATGACGTGTCAAATTTTGACAATTCTTTTTCTCATTTTTTGCCAAAGTTGTATAATTGTGTTTCCAAATTTCGGAATAAGTTTCTTTAAAATTCCAAATTCGAAAATTCAATTCATGAAGCTGAAGTACACAACGTTTACCAACGAAATTTTTTTTAAAGTTGTATATTGATCCAAAAATTGTATACAAATACAAAAAATTTATGATGAGAAAAAAGATGCGCCAGGAAATTTCGTACACGATAGTAATTTGAAAAAAATTTATTTTTAAAAATTAATTTTTAAGGTACCAGAGGCCAACGAATACCTATTAAATATTAATTATAAAAACACAGGCCTCGAATCAACTTAAAGACACAAAAAAGTCGTTTCAGTCGATTTATATTCCAAAAAAAAGTGGATTTGTTTTTTATTTTAACAAAAATATTTTACAGATTTTTAAATAAAAAAATTTTTTTTTAATAATAATCCTCTTCGAAAGGGTTAAAGATGAAATTTTTAGAAATAATTAAATTTCAAAAGATATATTGTTAATTTTCAAACAATTATTAAATTTTACAGAACTAAAAATAATTTATCAAACAATTTTTGGAAAACATTTTTTAAATTTAATTGAATTTTCAAATATTTAAAATTGAGATTTTTGAAATTAATTAAAACTTTAAGTGTTTTTTAATTCAAATTTTAGATGATTTCACTAAAAATTTATTAGAAAATGCGGACAAAATACAATAATTTGAAAATCAGTTTTAATTGAAAAATGGTTTCAGATAGTTGAATTTTCAAAGAATATTATTAAAATAGATAAAAAAATAATTGAATTTCCTTAGAGTTATAATTGAAATTATTAAATTTCAAAAAAAAAAATTTCGATGAACAATTTTAGAAATAATTAAATTTTACATGCTTTTAAATTCAAATTATTGAAAATTCAATTAATTTTGAATTCAAATTTTTGAGAATAATGAAATTTTATTTGATTTTAAATTTGGAAAATAATTGAATTTCAGTTCATTTTGAATTGAAAATTTTGGGAAATAATTGAATTTAATTTGAAATTTTTGATAATAATTTAATTTAAGTTCATTTTTGATTGAAAATTTGAATAATTAATTTTGAATAGAAATTTTAGAAAATAATTGAATTTTATTTCATTTTAAATTGAAAACTTGGTAAATAATTAAATTTTAATTTGAAAATTTTGGATAATTATTGAATTTTAATTGATTTTGAATTAAAATTTCTGGTAATAATTGAATTTCAGTTCATTTTGAATTGAACATTTTGGGAAATAATTGAATTTTAATTGAAATTTTGATAATAATTTAATTTAAATTCATTTTTGATTGAAAATTTGGATAATTAATTTTGAATAGAAATTTTAGAAAATAATTGAATTTTATTTCATTTTAAATTGAAAACTTGTTAAATAATTAAATTTTAAATTGAAAATTTTGGATAATTATTAGATTTTTAATTGATTTTGAATTAAAATTTCTGGTAATAATTGAATTTCAGTTCATTTTGAATTGAACATTTTGGGAAATAATTGAATTTTAATTGAAATTTTGATAATAATTTAATTTAAATTCATTTTTGATTGAAAATTTGGATAATTAATTTTGAATAGAAATTTTAGAAAATAATTGAATTTTATTTCATTTTAAATTGAAAACTTGTTAAATAATTAAATTTTAAATTGAAAATTTTGGATAATTATTAGATTTTTAATTGATTTTGAATTAAAATTTCGGGTAATAATTGAATTTTAGTTTATTTTGAATTGAAATTTTTAAAAAATAATTTAATTTTATTGTGATATTTTTTTTTTAAATTATAAACAATTGTTAAATTTCATAAAAATTTGAATTGAAAAATAATTTTGATATAATTGAATTTGTGATTTCATTAAAATTATTAAAAATAATTAATTTAGTGGAGAATCATTTTAGTTCAAAATTTGTTAAATAATTGAATTGAAGAAGATCTGAAGAAGATCTACATTTTATACTAAAAAAAATGTATTTTATTTACATTTTTTTCAAATGTAAAAAAAATTGTCGCATTTTATTAAAATAAGTCGATAAAAGTCGTATTTTTGAAAAAAGTCGGAAAAAGTCGTATAATCCGAGGCCTGTAAACATATAATTTTCATTATTATCATTTAATATGTAATAATATTCTAATAAATTAAATTATTATTAATAATATTAATCTTTAATTTCTTTATAATAAATAATTAAATACTCAATTTTGCGCGCTTGCGCTCGATTAATTTTGCTAGTTTGTTTATAAAAAGTTCAAAAATAGTATTCTTTTTTAATTTCAAAAAAAAAAAAATTCGATGATTTTTCTTTTTTTTTTGAAAAAGGAAATTTTCCACTGTTAACAACAAAACGTGTTTTTTGGCGCGGTGTCGTTGAGGAACTTCTTTGGTTTATTCGCGGATCAACAAATGCAAAAGAATTAACCGATAAAGATGTACACATTTGGGATCCAAATAGTTCGCGACAATTTCTCGATTCATGCGGATTCACAGATCGCGAAGAAGGCGATTTAGGTCCAGTTTATGGATTTCAATGGAGGCATTTTGGAGCTAAATATACAAATATGCACGACGATTACACTGGACAGGGTAAATAATAATAATAATAATAATAATTTATATATTAATTTCAAAAAAAAAACTTTTTCTGCAGTAAAAAAAAAAAATTATTCCTAATCAAATAAAAGAAATTTTCCCTAATTTTTAAAAATTATTTCCTTATTGCAATTGAAAATTTCTATTTAATTAATTTTTTTTTAGTAATTTCTTTTCTTTTTTTTTTTAATTTTTAATTAATTTTAAAATTTTCTTTTTATAATTTTAATAATTAATTAAATAATTAGAACATAAAGAATTTTAATTAATTAAATAAATTGCTATTATTGAACAGGAGTTGATCAATTAAAAAATATAATTGAGACTTTAAAAACAAATCCAAATGACAGAAGAATGGTAATGTCAGCTTGGAATCCAGTGGATTTGCCAAAAATGGCACTTCCACCTTGTCATCTTCTCGTTGAATTTTTAGTGATGAACGGAGAATTAACAACAATTTTATTTCAAAGAAGTGCCGATGTTGGTTTGGGAGTTCCATTTAATATTGCCTCATATTCATTGCTCACTTATATGTTGGCACATGTCACAAATTTAAAGGTAACAAAACATAAAAAATATTCAAAAAATTATTACTATTGTTATTAAAAAATAAAAAAATAATTACTAATAATAATAATAATAATTTCAAATAAATTATCAATTTAATTACATAATTAAATAATAATTATTTAATTAGTAATATTAATTTCTTTTCTAATTAAAATAATATTAATTAACAATGAAAAAATTTGAGTTTTCATTTTCCTTTTTTTTTTGTTCTACAGCCAGGAGAATTTATAATAAATATGGGCGATTGTCATGTTTATTCAAATCATGTCGACGCCCTTAAGGAACAAATTAAACGTGAGCCAAGACCATTTCCAAAATTAATAATTACACGCGACATTCAAGATATCGATAATTTTACTGCTGCTGATTTTAAAATCGAAGGATACAATCCACACGGTAAAATTGCTATGCAAATGGCTGTTTAATTATTATTATTTTTTTTTTTTATTAAATATATAAGGACTGTTAATTTTAATTTCTAAAATGACGATAAAGAGAAAAATTAATATCAATCAAAAATAAAAATAAAGTACTTTTTTTATAAAAAAAATTCTCTATTTGAAATTTACAAAAATCCATGAAATTTTTTATTTTAAAGAAACAAAAACAAAAAATTGAGAACATTTATTTTTTTAGACAAAAATTTATTTTGATTCTAAAATGAAAAGAAAAAATTCAGGATTTTTTTTATTACACTAAAACCAAGAAATCGACCAATTTATTTATCAATAATTATATTTTTATTTTTCCTATAATTAAAAAAAAAAAAAAAAAAAAAAACTTAATATCATAATCATGAAATTATATATTGGATATTTAAAAACAATCTTAAAATCTTACTAAATGACATAATTTTTCATTTATTTTTTTTTATCTATCATCTATAATAATAATCCTACTGTTTTTTTTCTTCAATTTATTAATTATTATCATAATTGCCTTCAAAAACACAACATTGTATGAAGGAATTTTTTGTTTCTTTTCAATAATAATAATAATTATAATAATAAATCCGAAATAATGTAACATTATTTTAAGAAACTCTGTGTATATACACTCGATGTTTCAAGGCCGTGTGTTTTCTTCATATTTTTTTTTTTTTTTGCTTAATTTTATTTTTTATTTATGAAAACCGCGTATCAATAAATTTCCCCCTATCGTTGTTTAATTACAATAATAAAAGAGGAAAGAACAAGAAGAAGAAGAAGAAAGGACAAAAAAAACTACGTAACATAATTTGAGCGGAATTCGTGACCGACGTATAATTAATCTATAGATTACTTTTTTTTTCGTTAAAATTTAAATTGGAAGAAGCGTAGCTTCGACAACGTACTGTTTATAATAATAATAATAATATATATATATAATATCCATTATTATAAAGATTATAAAGATTAATTTTAAATAATTTTTATTAATTTTTCTTTCATTCTAATTTTTTTTTGTGACTGTATATATAATATATACGAATTATTATAATATAGACTCGAATAATTTTACGTTTTTTTTTTTTTTTAAATTCTCAATTTAAATTTTTTCTGATTGTTTCAATTTTTTTGTGATTAAAAAAAAAAAATAAGTGTGAGAGACAGAGAGAGAGAGAGAGTAAGGAGAAAAAAAACATTCTCTGTAAAAACAAAAAAATACAGAGAGCAAATGGCATGTTGTCGATAAAAAAAACGAAGGCTAGCACATCTGGGCATCATTGGCTGAAGTACTTAATTGATGCAACTGCTGAGTTACAGCCAAAGTTCCACTTTCACTGACAGTTATTATCACCCATATTATATCTGAAAGTTTCATTAATAAAAAATAATTGTCACCTTGAAAACAAATTCTCTAAATTTTAGTTAAATATATATATATATTTATTTGGCAAACATTAAGCCAAACTATTTAATTCGTCAAATATAGCTAAAAAAAAAACCTTTAACCAAAAATGAAGTTAAATGTATTTAGCAAAAATTTGTCAAATAGCCAAATGTAGTTAAATATATATTTAGCTAAATATATTCAGTCAAGAAGCAGGCTAAATATATTAAATGCAAATTTAGCTAGTGGTAAAATATAATTAAATATAGATTTTGACAAATTTAATTAAATTTGCAAAAATTAAGCTAATACTCAAATTTGGTTAAATATATATTTAGCCACATTTATCTAAATATATTTGGCCGAGAATTAAGCTAAATATATTTAAACAAAATTTAGCTAATAGTAAAATATGGTTAAATATGTATTAAGAAAAAAATAATTAAATATATTTAGCAAACATTGAGCTAAATATTTAATTAGACAAATTTCATTAAATATACATATATATTTAGCCAAATTTTGCTACATATATTTAAAATTTAGCTAATATGCAAATATAGATAAATGTGTATTTAACCAAATTTAATTAAATATATTGAGCAAAAATTAAGCTTTATATTATAATTAGCTAAATGTGGTTAAATACTTTTAATAAAAATTTAGTTAAATTTAATTAAATATATTTAGCAAAAATTAAGCTAAATATATTCAAACAAAATTTAGCTAATAGTAAAATATGGTTAAATATATGTTAAGCCAAATTTAATTGAATGTATTTAGCTTAATTCTCGGCTAAATATATATTTAACCAAATGTGAGTATTAGCTTAAATTTTGCTAAATATATTTAAAATTTAGCTAATATTCAAATATAGATAAATGTGTATTTAACGAAATCTAATTAAATGTATTTAGCAAAAATTAAGCTGTATATTATAATTAGCTAAATATGGCTAAATACTTTTAATAAAAATTAAGTTAAATTTATTCAGCAAAAATTAAGCTAATACTCAAATTTGGTTAAATATATATTTAGCCACATTTATCTAAATATATTTGGCCGAGAATTAAGCTAAATATATTTAAACAAAATTTAGCTAATAGTAAAATATGGTTAAATATGTATTAAGAAAAAAATAATTAAATATGGTTAAATATATATTAAGCTAAATTTAATGAAATATATTTAGCTTAATTCTCGGCTAAATATATATTTAACAAAATTTGAGTATTAGCTTAATTTTTGCTAAATACATTTGAAATTTAGCTAATATTCAAATATAGATCAATGTGTATTTAACCAAATTTAATTAAATATATTTAGCAAAAATTAAGCTTTATATTTTTAATTAGCTAAATATGGCTAAATACTTTTAATATACATTAAATTAAATTTATTCAGCAAAAATTAAGCTAATACTCAAATTTGGTTTAATATATATTTAGCCAAATTTATCTAAATATATTTAGCCTAGAATTAAGCTAAATATATTTAAACAAAATTTAGCTAATAGTAAAATATGGTTAAATATATATTAAGCTAAATTTAATGAAATATATTTAGCTTAATTCTCGGCTAAATATATTTAGCTAAATTTGGCTAAATATACATTTAACCAAATTTGAGTATTAGCTTAATTTTTGCTAAATATATATTTAAAATTTAGCTAATATTCAAATATAGATAAATGTGTATTTAACCAAATTTAATTAAATATATTTAGCAAAAATTAAGCTAATACTCAAATTTGGTAAAATATATATTTAGCTAAATTTATTTAGCCGAGAATTAAACTAAATATATTTACCGAAAATTTAGCTAAGAGTCACATATGATTAAATTTATATTTAGTCAAATTTAATTAAATATATTTAGCAAAAATTAAGCTGAGTATTATAGCTAAATGTCAAATATAGATAAATGTATATTTAACCAAATTTAATTAAATATATTTAGCAAAAATTAAGCTAATACTCAAATTTGGTAAAATATATATTTAGCTAAATTTATTTAGCCGAGAATTAAACTAAATATATTTACCGAAAATTTAGCTAAGAGTCACATATGATTAAATTTATATTTAGTCAAATTTAATTAAATATATTTAGCAAAAATTAAGCTGAGTATTATAGCTAAATGTCAAATATAGATAAATGTATATTTAGCCAAATTTAATTAATTATATTTTGCAAAAATTAAGCTAATACTTAAATTTGATTAAATATATATTTAGCCAAATTTAGTCAACATATTTAGCACTAATTAAGCTGAATATATTCAGACAAAAATTGAAGCAAATATATTTACCAAAATTTGAGCTAATTGTGAAAAATGGTTAAATATTTATGTATTTAGCCAAGTTTAGGTAAATATTTTCTGAAATTGTAATTTTTTTTTTTTTTTTTTTGAATATATTTACCCCCAAAATAACAACCGTTAGTTGTCATCATTCTCCATTTACTCTGAAATAGGCCAACTTCATTTGGACTTGTTAATGTTACGTTAAGTTCCATACTATCTTTTGATGCTAAAGAAGGAACAGGTACACTTGTACAGCCCATTACAGCACCGCCCGTATGATGTAAACAAATTCCCTCGGGCCACATTTCTGTACCGCTATTTTGTATGCGCCATGATTTACGAAATTTTGTATTTGGCGGGACTGATTCGCCTTCGCCAATTGTTGAATCACACAATAATGACATACACGGTAATTTAGTCGGTACTTCATAATCCAAATAGCTGCATATCGCTGCTTGGAGATTCCTATATTAGATAAAAGAACAAAAAAAAGGGGGGGAGGGAATATTGTTATCTCTCATTTCATTGTAATTTTTAATTTACAAAAAAAAACACAGGAAAAAAAAAAGAAAAAAAACTGAAATTTTTTCTCTATTTTTAAAAATAGAAA
Organism: Leptopilina boulardi; assembly: GCF_019393585.1. Taxonomy (NCBI): domain Eukaryota; kingdom Metazoa; phylum Arthropoda; class Insecta; order Hymenoptera; family Figitidae; genus Leptopilina; species Leptopilina boulardi. The sequence continues at coordinate 3,268,385 of NW_026137825.1, read as the reverse complement.
ATTTTTAAATTTTTTCGGAAAAAAATTATAAAAGAGTCAAAAAAGAAAAAAAATTTTTAAAAATATTAAAGAAAGTTCCAATAAAAAAAAATTATTTTTCTTCCAAAGTATTTTTAAGATTTTCTTTTCTTTTTGTTTAATTAATTTTGTAAATAACAACAACAATAATAATAATAATAATAATAATAATAATAATAATAATAATAATAAACTTAAATTAAAGAAATTTACGAAAACACAAATTTAAAAAATTTAAAAAGCGTTTCTATTAATTTTTTTTTGTATTTCTAATTTATCGAAACTATTTTAAAAAATATAAATAAATAATATCAATCAATTTGTGTTGAAGAATTTGTAAAACCCCAAGTGGGTATACAAATGAAATTATTATTATTATTATTATTAATCATCAATTTCGGAAATTCCTAAAGAAAAAAAAAATTAACGAAAAATATATCGAAATATTATTATGAAATAATTTTAAATTCAATGGAATTTTGCATTCAACTTGAAAACAATGACAATAATTAAAAATAATTTTCCAAAATTTCTATCAACAAAAAAGAATAGTTGAAAAAAATTTCCAAAAAAAAATATATATATATATATAATTAACCAATATTTTCGTAATTATTTTATCATAATATATTTTTAAAGATTGCAAAACAAAAGAGAGAATTCGTCATAATAAAAATTAAGAAAAAGTGAGTAATTTGCGAAATATGGCAACGTCGATTTTAAGGTTATGTTTATCTTCTTTTTTTTTTGTTTTTCTTTCTCTCATATTAAAAAAACCTTTATTTGAAAGGGATGAAAAAAAAAATAAATAGAGAACCCACCAATTATTCATATCCAAGAAGAATGTTGCAGTTGTTTCATTGAGATGACTACCAGCAAGTAATCGTTGAAGTTGCTTCACCAGGTCGTCTTTGTCCGTCGTACCAAGACAACTAAATTGGTGAAGCAGATTTTGATCCAATTCATTATCGACGTCCATAATAAATGTTTGCCTTTGGCTTTTTATTCACAAATCCATAAATAAATGATTCTCGTTTAGCGCGTCAATTTTCAAAAAAAAAAAAAACCTCTCAACACTTTTTTAATCGAATTAATCGCGATTTATTTTGTTAAAAACTACAAATTTTTAAATGTCATTCTTCGAAAATCACACGATTGAATATATGATGATTAGATGTGTGTTGGTGTTGTATGTGACGTATTTTTATGTTTGTGTATGTTGTGTGTATGTGAAACAAACGAAATCAGTGATGCCATGATAACATTTTTAATGCAGTGTTGCCAATTTTTTTTTTTTCCTCTATAATTATCGATTGTCGATAAAAATGTTTGCCCGCGTAATTTGAAATTTAACAAAAAAAATCGTAAAATATAAATAAAATATTTATTATTGAAAATAAATTTTTATATAATTAAAAATATTATTAAATGATTTGAATTTTAAACTTTTAATTTTTTGTTGACGAGATTCGAATTTCTAACCAAAAAAAAAAGTTACAGATAACCTTTCTACCTACAATAGGAATGTAAAATTAAATCAGTGCCAAATTTTCACTTGTACCCGAAAGTATATACGGAATCATCTTGGAATTGTTTTTTTGGAATTCTACTTTTTCCAAAACAAAAAAAGATTCGCGCAATTTTTGGTGAATTTCTCAAGTTTTTATTTCATTATTTTAGAAAAAAAAAATAAATCTGTTAGTAATACTTTATACAATAAATTAATGAATAATAAAATTATTAGTTATTTAATGTTAGGCTAGAGTAGATATTATATTTTTTAATAGCGCAATAAAGAAATAATCTCGAATTTCTTTATTATGTCGATTTTTTTTCTGGTATAAGTACAAAAAAAACAGTATTAGCTAGAACAAACACAAGTAGAAGACATTTTTTTTTTCTAAAAATTAAATTAATCAAAACATTGTGAAAATACAACGACCATGCGTGTTTGAAGCGTTTTGAATGAATATTTTTAGGTTATGTGAATTTTTCAAATGAAAAAAAAAGAATGAATATTCTCATATTGGAACATGTTAATTTAGATAACCCTATTTTTGAGAGTCTTGAGGTAATTGTAATGTTTCTGTTTTTGAAAAATATTTTTCTTTTTTTTTTTTTTTTTTTTTTAAATGTTGTATAATCTTTTTTTTTCGCAGATTCATTATCAACAAGCTGATCAGACCAATAAGATGAATAATAAAAATGAATTACCGGATAAAGGACCAAAATATAATTTAAAAGGAATACAAGCTCATCGATCGTGTAGTGAGTAACAATTTTATTTTCTTTTTTTTCCAAAATAAAAACCTTTTTTTAATTACTAAAATTGAAATTTTTCATTCCTGAAAATTTGTGAAATTTGCAACTAAGTTTTATATTTTAGAAAAAATACTTTTATTTATATATTTTTTCGCATTTAAAATTTATTTATTTATTTGAAAAAAAATTAAATTTAGAATTTTTTTTAGGGATTTTTGGTAAAATAAAAAATTTTCTAGAATGAAAATATTTAATTCATTGAATGCTAAATAATTTTTAAGTGGAGTAAATATTTTATGCTAAACGAAAAAGATTTTATTTTTTAAAAACAATATTTTTGTTTTACAGCACAAATTTTGCTTGACTCATCGTTAAGTTTTAAATCGACAAACACTGGGGATTTGCCATTATTGGCGATCAAAAAATTATTCGTTACAAATCTCTCAGTTACGGTAAAAATTTTTTTTTTTTTAATTTACTCTCTAATTAAACCTAATTTTCTTTATTTTCTATTTAATAATTTAAAATATAGACAAATATAAAAATTAAAAATGATTTAATTTCATTTTTTGCTTAAATAAATTGATTAATAATAATTAAATTAAATTGTAAATGAAGAATAAAAAAAACCAATTACAATTTTCAATTTTTCAACACAGGAAAAAATTTAATTCAAAGAAATAGAAAAATTGTAATACAAATACAAAGGAATAAAAATTTCCTAAAATTGAGGAATTTTATCAAAAAAAAAAAATTATTAAATTATTTTTTTTAAATTTTGTTTTTGCCGTTAAATTTTTTTCTCTAGATTTTTCATTTTAATTTTCATTAAAAAAAAATGTATTCTTTTTCTTTTCTTATAGGTCACTGTAGATGAATTAATAGAAATATTTAAAACTCACGGTGAGGTAAGCGAGTGTGTAATAAAAAAAAACAAAAAAAGTAACTATGCTTTTGTTACGTATACAAAAGTTAATTGTGCGATAAAGTAAGTTTATAAATTATTTTTATAATACAGCCTCTTCGCCCCTTAAAAGTAATAATTTTGAATTAGAATTTTTTTATTTAATTAAAAAAGAAAAATTATAAAAAAAATAAAAAAATAATAATTACTAAAAAAAATGTTATTAATTTTTAATTTTTTTAAAACATTTTTCTTAATTCATTGAAAAATTTAATAATAATAATAATTAGTATTATTAAATACTAATTATTATAGTAATTAATTAATTATTAATTAATATATTATATATTATTATTATATTATTATTATTATTATTATTATTATTATATTATATATTATTATTATTAATTAATTATTTAGTAATTATTTTTTTTTATTTTATAATAATTTTTCTTTTTTCTTTAATTAAATAAAAAAATTTTAATGTACTAATGTACAAAAAGGCTAGTCCCGTATATTATGTATTAAATAAAAATAAAATAAAAATTATTACGACCTTTTTGAGATGGAATTTTTTTTTTTACAGAGCATTAAAAAATGTACATGGTAAAAGTGTACATGGAAAAAATTTAACTGTAATACCAGCAGATCCTCGACATCAACCATATCCAAAAAAACCGCCAAATGATATTGACGAGCCAAAGATAACAAATCAAACAGATAATTCAAATTCAAGTGGCGAATTTTATCCCTTAGTTCATAAAATAAGTGACACTTGTTTAATGCACATTTTTCAATATCTCTCAATTGCCGATCGAATAAAAGTCGAAAGAGGTGAGTAAAAAAAATGAATTAATTTTGAAATATAAAAAAAATAATAAATAATAATAAACAAATAATAAAATAAATAAAATTTCTAAAAATGCTCTAAAATATATATTTTTTAAAAATTAATTTAGATTAAAATTTAATTCAATTAAAAGGAAACTAATAGATGAAAATTTCTCTTATAAATTTTATTATTTTGTTTTTTCAGGAAAAATTATTATTTAATGAAAAAAAAGCGATAATAATTTTATTTGAAATATTAAATTGAAAAAAAAGTTAATTAAAGTAAAAAATTCTTTTATTCTCTCTTCCTCTAGTTTGTCGACGTTGGCGTGATTTAAGTTTAGATTCATGGCGATCATTGAGAAGATTGGATGTAAATTCAGTTTCATGGGGCTGTAAAAGTGGTAAAATTGAAACCACTGATCTTTATCAAATTTTAAAACGTTGCGGACGTTATATAACGACAATAACATTTTTTGAAAAACATCGTATGATGCCATTACGTACATTATTTATTATTGGCAAATATTGTCCAAATTTAAAAATTGTCTATTTAGGAACATTAGAAGTGACACCACGTGAAATTGATTATCTTTTATCGCAATCGCCAAATATTGAATTTCTTGAATTTGATTCATTTCATTTTCGTGATCGTGATTTTCAACGTATTTTTGAAAAAAGTGATAAATTAACATTTATTAATTTTGATGAGACCAAAGTTGATGGCAGTTGTTTTACACATTTACCGGAGGATGTTGAAACATTTGCATTTTGTGAGCCAAAAAAGAGAACGGAATTCTATGCTTTTGAATTTGTAAGTTTTTTTGCTTTTTCTATAAAAAAATTTTAATTGTTTCCAAAAATTGGTAGTAAATTATTTGGAAAACGTTTTTTTTCAAAATTAAGAATAAAAATTTCCATTTGTAATTAATGGGTAAAAAAAATTAATTTTTCCAGGTTGTACAAAAATTGAAGAAACTTGAAAATTTGTATTTGAATTTTTCAAGTAATTCCGAAGGAAATGAAGATAGTGATGATTATTTTGATGAATATTTGGATGAAAATGATGATTTTCAGGACGATGATGACGACGACGATGATAATCATGATGACGATTATTTATTTCAGGATCTTGATGATGATTACGACAACAATGATGATATTCAAGATGATGTTTACGACAACAATGACGATGATTTAAATGATGATTTTCAGGACGATGTTTACGAGGACGATGATTTAAATGATGATAATGATGATTATCAGGATTTAAACGATGGATGTTACAGTACGGATGATGCGGAAGATTTAGATATATTCGAAGACGAAGATGAGGGGGGAAATTCAAATTCAGAAACATCGGATAATCGTTTATTAACATTTAAAACGCCCGACGAACAAATATTAAATTCCCCAATGTCTAATGAGGAAAATTCACCAGACAAAGATGAAGACGAAGAAGATTATGAGGATTATAATGATGTAAGTTCAACAATTACTGATATTATCGAGCAAAAGGAAATTAATTCCGATGAAACGGAAATTGATAATTTACAAAATTCCACTAAAAATGAAACAAATGATGATAATCAAATAAACGCAGCGAAATTATTCGAAGATCAAAGTTCAACTTCAAAAACATCTGAGAGTCAATCATTAAAAACGTCCGAAGAGCAAAGTTCAATTTCAAAAATATCGGAAAATCAAACTAAAAGCACGTCTGAAGTTTCAATTTCCAAATCATTGGAAAATCAAGCATCAACGTCAAAATCAGATAATGAAAATTCAACATTTAATAATGAAGCATCAACATCAAAGGAATGTGAAAAGGAAAGTAAAGAAAAAGAAAACGAAAAGAAAGAAAACTATAAGATTGATGATGATGATTATTTTGATTATGGCATTGATTTCGATGTTGACGATGATTATGATGATTATGATTATTACGATGGTTATGATGATTACGATAATTATGATGATTACGATGATTACGATGATTATGGTGATCACGATGATTTCGATGGTTTTGATGTTGAGGATGATTTTATTTTTGAATCACATTTAGCTGAAACTATACGTAAAACATTGATGCACTGTAATAATAAATTAAAGATTCTTCAATTAAAAAGGTATTCTTTTTTTTGTATATAAATTTAAAAAAAATCATTTTCTTTAAACTAATTTCTTCAGAGGGGAAAAATTTCATTTAATAAATTTTCTTCAACGAGAAAAATTAAAAATAAAGTTTGTATTATAATTAAAAAAATTTATGTTTTCAAAGTGGAAATTTTGACTAAATTTAAATTTTTAAAAATTTGTGTGGAAAAATTATTCATTTTTCGAATAATGGATTATAATATTTTAGAAAATATAATTTGCATAAAAAATATTTTCTTTTCTTTTTTTACAGTTGCTCTTTTGCCGGATTATCATCCAATGATTTATTATCAAAAATCACAAATTTTACAAATTTGGAGAGACTCGATGTCAGTGACAATATTATTATTAATGATGAAATTCTCAGTGCCATTGGAGCAAATTGTCCAAAACTCAACGTTCTCATCATTAATAGTTCGTAATTTACAAATAATTATTTATAGAATTTACAAATATATTTTAATTTAATGAAAAATAAAAAAGAAAATTTGCTTTTCTTTTTAAGAGAAGGATGGACACAAATTTTTCAACTATTTTAAGAAATTATTATTATTAAATTATTTTATTAAATTAATTATATAATAATAAAATGCTTGGTCTGTCCTTCTGTCCTAATTTGAAGTTGGTCTTTTATGATTTCACGTGTTTTTTTGAATAGTAATCTTATGACTTGTCAAATTTGTGTCAAATTAAACTTGAAAATTTTAGAAATAATTAAATTTCAAAAGATATTGTTAATTTTCAAACAATAATAAAATTTTACAGAACTAAAAATAATTTATCAAACAATTTTTTGGAAAACATTTTTTAAATTTAATTGAATTTTCAAAAGATTTAAAATTGAGATTTTAGAAATTAATTGAACTTCAAGTGATTTTAATTAAAATTTTATATGATTTCACTAAAAAATTTATTAGAAATTACAGACAAAATACAATAATTTGATATAATCATTTTTAATTGAAAAATGGTTTCAGATAGTTGAATTTTCAAAGAATATTATAAAAATATTTAAAAATAATTGAATTCCCTTAGAGTTATAATTGAAATTATTAAATTTCAAAAAATTTTCGATGGAAAATTTTAGAAATAATTAAATTTTAAATGCTTTTAAATTCAAATCATTGAAAATTCAATTAATTTTGAATTCAAATTTTTTAAAATAATTAAATTTTCTTTAATTTTGATTTGAAATTTCGGAAAATAATTAAATTTCAATTAAAATTTTGGATAATAATTCATTTTTATTTATTTAACAAACATATACGGGCAACAGCCCTTGAGATACATTTTAGTTGATTTTTTATTGAAAATTTTGATAATTAATTTTGAATTGAAATTTTAGAAAATAATTAAATTTTATTTTATTTTAAATTTAGAAAATAATTGAATTTTAGTTGATTTTGAATTGAAAATTTTGAAAATAATTGAATTTTCTTTGATTTTGAATTGAAATTTTGGGAAATAATTGAATTTTAATTGAAATTTTGAATAATAATTTAATTTAAGTTCATTTTTTATTGAAAATTTGGATAATTAATTTTTGAATAGAAATTTTAGAAAATAATTGAAGAATTTTATTTCATTTTAAATTGAAAACTAGGAAAATAATTAAATTTTAAATGCTTTTAAATTCAAATTATTGAAAATTCAATTAATTTTGAATTCAAATTTTTTAAAATAATTAAATTTTCTTTAATTTTGATTTGAAATTTCGGAAAATAATTAAATTTCAATTAAAATTTTGGATAATAATTCATTATTATTTATTTATTTATTTATTTATTTAACAAACATATACGGGCAACAGCCCTTGAGATACATTTTAGTTGATTTTTTATTGAAAATTTTGATAATTAATTTTGAATTGAAATTTTAGAAAATAATTAAATTTTATTTTATTTTAAATTTAGAAAATAATTGAATTTTAGTTGATTTTGAATTGAAAATTTTGAAAATAATTGAATTTTCTTTGATTTTGAATTGAAATTTTGGGAAATAATTGAATTTTAATTGAAATTTTGAATAATAATTTAATTTAAGTTCATTTTTTATTGAAAATTTGGATAATTAATTTTTGAATAGAAATTTTAGAAAATAATTGAAGAATTTTATTTCATTTTAAATTGAAAACTAGGAAAATAATTGAATTTTAAAAGATTTTGAATTAAAAATTTAGAAAGTAATTGAATTTTCTTTGATTTTGAATTAAAATTTTGGGAAATAATTGAATTTTAGTTGATTTTGGAATTGAAATTTTGGAAAATAATTGAATTTTTGTTAATTTTCAATAGAAAAATTTGGAAAATATTTGAATTTTAGTTGATTTTAAATTAAAATTTCGGATAATAATTGAATTTTATGTGATTTTAAATTGAAAATTTGGAAAATAATTGAATTTTAGTTGATTTTGAATTAAAAATTTGAAAAATAATTGAATTGTCTTGGATTTTGAATTGAAATTTTGGAAAATAATTAAATTTCAATTACAATTTTAAATAATAATTCAATTTTAGTTGATTTTTGATAATTAATTTTGAAATGAAATTTTAGAAAATAATTTTATTTTATTTGAACTTAAATTGAAAATTTGGAAAATAAGTTAATTTCAGTTGATTTTGAATGGAAATTTTGGATAATAATTGAATTTCATTTGATTTTAAATTGAAAATTTGGAAAATAATTGAATTTTAAAAAACTTTGAATTTAGAATTTAATAATTTAATAATTAATAATCTGAGGCCTATAAACATATAATTTTTATTTTTATCATTTAATATGGAATAATATTCTAATAAATTTAAGTAATTATTGATAATATTAATTTTTAATTTCTCTATAACAAATAATTAAATACTCAATTTGGCGCGCGTTTAATATTGCTGGTATTAAATAATTTAATATTAAAATTAATATTAAATTATTTTTCAAAATTCAAGAAAATTTTTAATAATTTTTTTAATTCAACAAATTTATAAACTCTAATTTTCAAACAAGAAATTTTAAATAGTCTCTCAAAAAAACTTGGAAAAAAAATAAGACTGCATATTTTTTTTAAGAAAAAAATTTGGTCTTGAAAGGATTAAATTAAAAATTTATAAAACTTAAATTCCTTTTTTTTAATTATTTATAATTTTTTTTTGTTAATTGATTTTAAAATTTAATTAATAATGAATTTAGTAATAATTTAATTTTTTGTGAAATTTTTCAAAATTAAATTCAATAAATAAAATTATAAAATAAAATTAATAAATTTTCAGATTGTGGTGAAATAACGGACGTTGGTATTGGAGGAATTGCATTATTACCAGATTTAAAACATCTTTCAATGTGTGACAATAAATCTGTAACTGGTCGACAATTATCAACATTATGCACATTAAGAACATTATATTGTGCACGTTGTGTATCACTTGTTGAAGATGGTTTAGATACATTAATTCTCAATTGTCATGAACTTGAACAATTGGATATTCAATATTGTAAATTAATAACAAATTCAATTATTGATATTGTTTCAATTTCATTGGAAAATCGTGTCAATAATAATGTGAAATTGAAAATTTTTGCACGTGGCACATCAATTGATGTGAAAAATGTGAAAATTGAAAATTTACAATTAATTGAAATATTCATGGAAGCACGACAGGATTATTTAGATTCATTTATCGATGGTAAACGTGGAACGGAAAAAACTGCATCAAACGATAGACTGAAATTAAGAGATTTTCGTGGAATAATATTCGAAAGTAGTACAATTGAGGAAAAAAAAGAAGACTGAAACATGGTGAAATTGATAAGATTTAGATTATTATCACCGAGTATTTTCTAAAAAAGAAAAAAAAAAGACTATTATTTCTTACAGTTACAAAAGACGTTAGTTTATTTTTTCTGTCAGTTTTTTGTCTTAAATAAGACGTGAACTACATAAAAAAAAAAGATTTATCAAAAAATAATCTTATCAGTGAATTAGAAAAAAAAATTTACTGTAAAAATTGTTATACATGTTTCGATGTCAATGAATGTTTAAAAAAAAATTTTTTAATCCAAATAGAAAATATTTGGAAATTCCTTTAAAAAGAAAAAGAAAAACAATTTTTCTTGTTAATTTCATACTTTTGTTTCTTTTTTCATTTACTTAGAATTTTTTTTTTTTTTTTTTGTAATTTATTGTTTTTCTTTCCATTTTTTTTTTTTTTTTTAATTTAATTTTTCCTTTACTATAATTTTATTTTAGTATCATTTTTGTGATTTTCTTTAAAAACTATATAAGTGATCCAATATAAAAGATTTTCTTGTGATAGAAGACTGTTGATTATAATATTAACTAAAAAGTAAAAAAAAAAAATAATCATAATAAATCTCAGCGATATAAATAAACATATTTTTAGTTCCATTTAAGAAACTTTTCTATATCTTTAAGATATTAATATATATATATATATATTATATATTATATATTCTTTACGTTGTAAATAATGTAAGATTTTATAATTGCGTTTATTATTAACAGCAAAAAAAAAAAAAAAAAAACTTGTAAAGAAATTTTCCGAGTTTGGTATTTTTCTAAAATAAATTAAATTAAAAAAATAGTTGTGAATATTTATTGGTTATTATATTTATTTATTTATTTATTCGAACAATTAATTAATTATTCGAATAACAAATGTTTGGAAATTATACACTGAATAAAAAAAATTAACATAGGTAATTAAATTATTAATTCAATTTTTATTTAAATGGAAAAAATTAATTATTAATATTAAAAATTATTTTTATTATTATTATTATTTATTAATTATTTGTAATATAAATTTTAATAATTTTAATATTTTATTAAAAATATAAAAAATTGTTTTTATATAATTTTTTAATTCAATTTTTAAAATTTAAAAATTCGCGGCCGGATGTAATGACAACAGAAGTGACATCTATTGGTTAAAATTCCAGCGTTTCGGTTTTTCGTTCCGCCGTTCCAATTAATTTTTGTTTACTTTGGCCTTCAACGCTTTTCCACGCTTTGTTTGTTAGTTTTTTGTTTTTTGCATTGTTTATTTTATATACAAAGATTGCTAAAAATGGACAAACAAGAAGATTTGGTGAGTACAAAACAAATAAATATTCCTAATAATTTGAGCTCGGGGTAATATTCTATATATTTTATTAATTCCGACCGGCATAATGTTCACATAACCTTAAAGCTGAACTGTCAAAATTTGAATTTAAGAAGGAAAAAAAGAATTTAATTTAAATGATTTTATTATAAATTACCAAAACGAATCAAGAACAAAAAAATATTAAAATGCAAATTTATACAATTAAAATATAGGTTATGTTTCGTTTTTGCCGAAAATTAATCGTAAATTGCAAATTTTTTTTTCTTATTAAACTTCTCAGTTTTCGACCTTTATTTATACAATTACAATCGAAAGTAATTTTTTGTTTCGACTTTATTATTTTTATTACTATTATTATTATTATTATAATTATTATTTTTATAATTATTATTTTTATAATTATTATTTATATAATTATTATTTTTATAATTTTATTATTATTGTTGCGAAAAATTTTATGAATAAATTTGGTTAAAATTTAAAAATTTTCAAAACACTAAATATATTTTATAAAAATGTAAAAAAAAGGACTTATTCAAAACTATAAAAATATTTTTCATTGTTTTTGTTTTTTTTTTTTTTTTATTTTTTTTTGTACAAGAAAAAAAATCTATTTACAGGAAATAAACAAAGAATGTACAATGGAAATCTATGGAAAAGATGAAATTTTATTTGCCATTGAAGAGAAAAATTTGGAAAAATTAAAGAAAATATTCGCCTATTTTGAAAATAATAAACAAAATTTAATTAGTATTATTCAATGTAAACATGAATTTAATTATTATGATAATTGTATTCTTCTCATGGCATTGAAAACAAATAATGAAAATATTCTCGATTTATTTCTAAATAAAAAATTGTGCGATAATGATAAAAATATTCAAGATTTTCTCATACACAAAACAATTGAATTAAATAATATAAAAATGTTAAATAAATTGATTGAACGTGGATTTCTTGATTATAAAATATGTAATTGTAAACATCAATTATCGCCACTGTTGGAATTAATTTCAATGAAACGTTTAAATTGGATTAAACGATTTTACGAAGCTGGAGTTTCATTTCAAGAGAAAACAAACGAAAATCTACCATTATTACATTTTGCCCTAAAACAAAGGGATATTGATAAAGAATTTATTAAACGTTTAATATCATATGGCGCTGAATTATCGATAAAAGATTCAAATACTGATATGACACCACTTCATTATTTAATAAGTAATAATGTTTTAATATCAAATCGACAGAAAGTGAAATTTATTAAAATATTATTAAAATTTGGTGCAAATCCAAATTGTTGGTCAGAGTTAAAAAAAGAATTTATTCTCTATACTGCACTTGAAATGAATAATCATTATGCAATAAAACTTTTATTAATGTACGGCGCAAATGTTAATTGTATTGAAATAATAAGTCAAAATGTTATTGATGAGGTGAAAAATAATTATTCACTAAATTCATCATCATTAATGTGTAATTTATATTTTTTACAATTAGAAAGTAAAAATTTATTAGATAATAATGAAAATATTGATGAAAGACTAGTAAAATTATTAGAAATTCTACAAGTTAATAAAATGTTGACGGAAATTTTAAAATGTCGAAAAATTTATAATATTGATCCATGGACAATTTTAACGGCTAATGAAAATAAATTGACAAATTTAATGAAAAATTCTGAGATATGGACAATATTAATTCTTCATATGCCATTATTTGCAAGATGGTATTCGATATTTAAATTTTTAGTGAAAAAAGGCAAGGAGAGAGAAATTTTATTAAATAAATGTCGTATACCATTTGTATGTGCATTAAAGGGAAAATTAAATTTTTATATTGTTAGTGAAATATTAAATTATTTGGGAAGAACTGATTTACGTTGTTTATATACAGCATGTTGTCCCAATAGTTGTATGGAGAGATTAGTACCAAAATTATATAGATTAGTCTATAGTAATAGTCAAATTCATAATGATATTCGTAAAATATGCTTACCAAATATTTTAGATGTACTTTAATTGAAATTTTTTATTTGCGCTAGGATTTATTTTAAAAATTTTTGACACAATTTTTTTTCAATTTTCGATACAAAAATTTGACGTGTAAATAAATATTTATGCCAATTAATGTTTTTTTTTTTTTTTCAATCAAAAATCCCTGGAATATGAAAAATAAGTGGGGAAAAAAATTTTTTAAATTAATATAATTAAATTCGTTTCTTAAAACTAGAATAAAAAAAAAATCGTATTATTTTAAAAAATATTTTACTATTTTAAAAGCAGAACTCGGTAAACAATTTTTTTTTCTTACAACAATTTACATTCTGTTGTTTGTTATTTAATTCATTTTTTTTCAAGTATATAAAATATGTTTATGTACAATTATTTTTTTACTGAATCCCATGATTGGTGCATCCAATCATTTTCCCAATGTTGACCTTTCACTTTCGATAAATATCTGAAATAATTATTTTTATATTTTTAATATTTTTTCGCGAATATGTGTTTCTATTAAACTCAAAAATATAAACATCAGATTTTAATATATTTTGTAACAAACAAAAAAAAAAAAAAAAAAACAAACTGCTATTAGTATATATAGAAAGGAAAGAAAAACACGAAAAAAAATTTTTGGCGCATGATTATCCCATAAAATTCATTGATAGTGAAAAATTTCATTTGAAAGAATTTTATCATTCTTTTATATTTATTTTCATTTTCGAATTAGAATTTGAGAGAATTTCAATTTTTTTAAACGAATTTTTATTTAACCGAATTTTTAAGTAACTATTTTTTAATAATTCGTATAATAATAAAAATAATTTTTGTAAATTCAAAAATTTCCAATTCACTGAATTCTTATTTGTCTGAATTTTTAGGTAACAATTTTCAATAATATATATTAAATTAATAATTCGTAAAATAATAATTTTTATAAATTTAAAAATTTTCAATTCGTAAAATATTTATTTGACTGAATTTTCATTTAAATGATTTTTTTTAATAATTTATAATAATTATAATAATTTTTTAATAATACAATAATTTTTTAAATTCGAAAATTTTCAATTCAACGAATCTTTATTTGTGTGAATTTTCAATTTAATCGAATAATTGAAAATGTCCGAACAATAAATGTAATTTAAAAAAAATATTACGTTGGAAAATTTAAAAATTTACAAATCAGAAATTATCAAAAAAATTTGATCTTGAATTCTATAAAATTTTGCGCTAAAAAAAAGTTTTAAATCTTTTTTTTATTTACAATAAAAAAAATAAATAAATAAAAAGTTCTGACAAAAATAAGAATTCGTTGAATATTAATAAAAAAAGAAAAAAATTCGTGCAAATGAAAAGTTCGGACAAAAATTAAAATTCCTTGAATTGGAAATTGTAAAATTAAAAAATTCGAATCAGTGAATTAATTTAGAAAATTCTGTATTAAATATTCTAATTAGCAAAAAATGAAAATTCGGAAAATTCATCTAAAAGAAAAATCTAACCAACTTATTTTTTTTGAGAGAGATAATATCATGTGCACTAAATTTTGATTCAATTATATTGAAATTTATTTTTCTTATTAATAAATTTTACCGATAAAAAATTCATTTATTTAAAAATCTATATTTTCAAAAGTGATTTTGAATCAAAAAAAAGATTGTTTTTTCGATTTAATCATAAATTTAAATAAAAATATTTTAATAATTTAATTTTTTTATATTGAATTTAATAAGAAAAATTTTAATTAATTGAATCAATTTTTTTTTTGCTCGCAGTTACTTTAGAAACTCACCGTAATTATGATACGTTTTTGAACAGCATTTTGAGATTTATACATTCACAAAGAGAGAAATATTGTCGCGTATGTCAACAGTCAAACGAGGCATTTTAAAAGTCTCTGATAACGGGAACTATCAAGAAATATATATATACGAAATTGTCAATTTTTTTTTCTTTTTGAATTAAAAAAAAAACTGTAAGCTAAAATCAATGATAAAATATTTGTCACTGATATTTATGCAAATATATATGAAAGATAAAATTTTTTAAAAATGAATTTTAATGTATTTTTAAAAAAATAAATAATTTGATGAGAGCGGTGGAATTTTGTCATTGTCCTTTTTTGATTTTGTTAGATTGGAAAATAAAATTTTTATGAAACTAGTATTGAGCGATGTATAAGCTATAAAAATTAATTTGTTATAAAAATTAATTGAATTATTAATTTCACAAAATTAATAAGAATTTTATATTAGAATTAATTTTCAGATGAATTATTTCTATTTTTTCTATGTAAAAAAAAAAAAAAAAAATGACTATTTGGTCATTCGAGCAAATAATAATTCTTTCAAATTCAAATTCGATGAAAAAATAAAAAATTCGTTTAAGTTTAGGCTAATTATTAATTAATAATATTTAAATTATTTTTTATTATTATTATTTAATAATAATTTTGTAATGAAGAAATTCGATTTCATAGAATTTCTATTAAATAATAATTCGAAAAAATGGAAAATTCGACTAAAATTAAATTAGAGATATTAAAATTTTATCAAATGAAAATTCTAAAAAAATTAATTTTAGAGCTTATTCACGTGTCTCATAGTTTTAGATTAGTTTAGGTGCATTTTTTTTAGTGATTAGTTAGTGCTATTTTTTAGTGACTAAAGTTGGTGCCATTTTTTTTAGTGACTATTTGGTGCTTTATGTGTCTGAACGTTCACATAAACGAAAAATTTATTTACTAGATTTTTAACTTCAAAATTTTGTTACAAAAATTTTTGTATCCAAAAAGTAAATTATTAATTTATTAAATATTTAATGTAAATGTAAATTTAATTTAATTTAATGTAATTTTTTAATTTTTCATTGCAATAGTAATTTTGAAAAAATGATTTCGTCCATTTGAACGTTCAGAATTTTAGGCTATTGTGCTTTCGAAAAAATTGTCTAGCATTTTTAAACACAGCGATAGATTTTTTTTTTTTTTTTTAATACTACTCACTTTTCTTGAATTTCTTTTAGTAAAATTTTTTCTTGCTCTGAAATGCCATTTCTCACGACATCCAAATTAGCATTTAGTTCAGTTAAATTTTTCATTCCAACCAAATTACTGCTAACATCTTCACACTCCATTGAGCCCCAAACTGACAATCTAGCCAATTCAATATCATGATCCTAAAAATGGAATTTTTTTTTCCAAATTAATTTTGATTTGTCAAAGTCAATGACGAAAAATAAATAAATAAATAAAATTAAACCTTGCAACAACGAGCTGCTTCTCTACATTGTTGTTTAATATCATTTGATGCTGGATGCCATTCTGGTGGTCCTTTATTAGTTAAAATACCCATGCAAGTTAGAGCCGCATTAATAATTCCAATATTGTGTTTCTAGTTTTCAAAAAAAAAAAATCCTTAAAAATTTTATTTTTTCCTCTTTTTAGAAATTTATTAATTTATACAACCCAGAGAAATATTTTATTGAAGGCAAAATTTATCTAAAGCAAATAAAAATATATTTTATCTCAGATAATAACTTTTTGTTTTGAATTTAAAAAAAAAAAAAAAAAAAAAAATTTATTTAGGGCAATTAAAATTTTTATTCACTCAAAATTTATTTTTGAAACAAAAAACATATTTATTTATCTCTGAGACAAATAATTTTAATTATTATAATTTTAATAATTATAATTTTAATTATTATAATTTTGATAATTATAATTTTAATTATTATAATTTTACTCTGGGTGTATAAATTAAAAATAAATTTTCACCTTAAAAAATGGAATATATTGCAATAAATTATCATCCATGAGTGTAAATCTGGCAAAACTTAAAACTGTCGATATATTTATGTTGCTTCGTTCGATGCATTCTTTGAGTATTGATACTGGATAACCAGTGATACCAATAAATTTCGCTTTTCCTTCAATTACTTGTCTCGATAATTCTGGCAATGTTTGACTAACAACTATATCCAACGATGGTGCAAATTCAATATCGTGCACCTATTTCAAACATTTTGATAAATAATATATTAATTAATTTAATTATATTATTTAAAAAAAAATTATTTATTATTTTTATCGCAAAGGAATTTTTTTAGAGAAAAAAATAAACAAACAAAAATACATATTTTAAATTTTACATAAAGAAGCAAAAAAAAATAATTATAGATTCTATTGAATGAGAGTTCTACTAAATTAAGTTTTTTACAAAAAAAAATTGAGTAAAGAGAAATTTGTACAAATAAAAAATTCCAGATAAAAATAAAAATTCGATGAATTGAAAATTGTAAAATTTAAAAATTCCGAATCACTAACAATAATTATTAAATGAAAATTCTAAATTCAAATTCGGAATTTTTTTTAAATAAAAAGTAGGGTAAAGAGAAATTGTGTAAAAAAAATTCGGTAAAAAAAATTTTTGGTTTAGTAAAAATTCGTTTAAAGAAAAAATTCAATCAACTTCTAATTCGAAAAATGAAAATTCGACTATATAATAATTATATCTAATAAAATTCTTTGTTTATACAAAAAAAAGCAAAAATTCGAATCACTAACAATAATTATTAAATGAAAATTCTAAATTCAAATTCGAAATTTTTTTAAAATAAAAAGTAGAGTAAAGAGAAATTTTGTAAACTAAAAATTGTGTAAAAAAAATTCGGTAAAAAAAATTTTTAGTTTAGTAAAAATTTGTTTTAAAAAAAAATTCAATCAATTGCTAATTCGAAAAATGAAAATTCGTCTAAATAATAATTATATCTAATAAAATTCTTTTTTTATACAAAAAAAAAGCAAAATCAGATATTATAAATATTTTTTTCATTGTAAATAAATAAATATTTACCTGAATTACATCAACGTAATCCAAACACAATAATTCCAAACTCTTATGAAAACTTTGCCTTGTTTTTTCAATTGTATAATCAAACATACGATCCTGATCTAATTCATACCTTCCAACTTTTGTTGCAATATAATAAGCCTGACGTGGAATTCCTTTCAGGGCCTTTTTTTACACAAAAAAAAAAATTAAACAGTGTTCAAAAATTTAAGGAAATATTTTTCTAAAAAAAAAAAAGAAAATATATTTTGATATTATTTACACCTTGCCAAATAAAGTTTCTGATCGTCCCTGTCCATACCATGGAGCAGTGTCCAAATAATTAATTCCTTGTTTTATTGCAGTTCTCACGAGTTCTATAACCTCCTCCTCATTACACTCACTAAAAACAATATTATTTTATTATTATTATAATAATAAATAATAATAAAATTTATTATTTATTTTTTATAATAAAATTTATTATTTATTTTTATAATAAAATTTATTATTTATTTTTTATAATAATATTTATTGTAAATATAATAATTTTATATTTAATATTTATTATTTCTTAATTTTATTTATCGGAAAAAAATTATTTGAATCAAATAAATTTTTTTCCCATAAAAAGAAAATTCGATAAAATTTGATAATTTTCGAAAACTGAAAATTCATCCTAATAATATCATATGTTCTATGATTATTTCTTTTTTTGCTTCGAAAATTTTGCTTCAATTAATTTTCCTATTTAATTCGAATTAATATATAATTTGCTTGATATTTTTGAAAAAATACCCATAGAGATTACTAAATGTTCCGCCTCCAAGAGAAAGTTTACTTATTTTAAGACCAGTTTTTCCCAATGTTCTATATTCCATTGCTTCAACAGCTTCACGATCATGGAATCCCTCAACGTATGTTGCTGGTAGAGATATCCTATACAAATAAATATTTTTTTTTTTGAGCTTCTAAAATTTAAGACAAAAAAAAGAAGAATTTTACCAAAAAAAAAAAATTATTTTATTTCATGACAAATAAAAATTAAAATTAAAAAAATATATATATAAAAATTCTATTTTACTAAATTTTGTGTTTTTTTTTAATTATAAAATTGAAAATTTTGCCAGTACCTAATTAATATTTCTTATATTGAAATCAAAGAATTATATTAAATTATTTTTATTATCATTAAAAAAAAATATTTATTTTATATAATCATTATTCAATATTTTTTTCTCAATAAAATTATTAACTTTATTGATTCCTATATTCTTTTTTACTTTTTTTTTTTATTATATTATATATGAAAAAAATACAATGATAATGATAAACAATACTTAGAAAGATAAAATAATTTTTTTTTCAGTAAATAATAAAATGTAATTTTACTACTAAATAGATTTATAAATAAATAAATAAAATAAAAAAAAAATTTATTTTTATATATCAAGCTGATTATTTATATAAAATTGTTAATGAAAAAAATTTTTATATTAATATTCAATAATTATGAGTATTTATAATTATTCACTTTGAAAAATCATTCTTATCTTTCTACGTGTGCAACATATTTTTTTCATTTTGTACATATACTAATTAAAAATTATTTTTATCTTTCAAAGTGCGATTTATGATTGTATATTTTTTTTCCACTTATTTCAATTAATAATAATTAACGTTATTATCAATTATTATATTTTTATATTTCTAATATTATTATATAGAATTAATATTTATTACACTTAATTTTTTTTTTATTTTTTTTAAACTTTATTCTAATCGTAAGAATTATTTTTTTAATAAATTATATAAAAATATTTTTTTTAATAATTGTTAATGTAATAATGATAATAAAAAAAAAATAATAATAATAATTATTATTATTATAAATAAATATAAATAAATATTTAAATAATAAAAAATAAAAAAAATAATAAAATAAATAAATAAATAATATATAAATATAAATATTATAAAAATAAAATAATAATAATAATAATTATTATTATTATTATTATTATTATTATTATTTCCTATTATAAAAATAATTATTATAATAATAGCACAATAATAATAATAAATAAAATAATAAAAATAATAATATAATCAAAAAATAAAATAAATAAAAATTATGTATACTTTATACTAATGATTACAAAAATATTATTAAAATAATATATATATTTAATTACGATAAACAAATTTCACTAACAATTTATTTTTATATATTGCACTTTATAATTTTGTTGGTATTTATTTATAATTAAAGAAAAAATTTTAAATCTTACATTTTGTTCTCACTGAAATTGAATTTCCAATCACACACAATAAATCTTCAAGAGATTAAAAAAAAAAACACACAAATATATCAAAACTTTTGCAATTTCGATGTGATTTTGTTTATATTTGTTGATTTTTTATTGCGTCTTAAAAAAAGAAGGCTTCTTGATTGTTGTATTGTCAATGAGTGTTTCGATGAAACTGATTCTATATACAGTAAAGACGTTGTCACATATATATTTTCTTTTTGATAAGAAACATAAAAGATTGTATATTATACTGGTTGAATTGGTTCTTTGGATAAAATAACAAAAAAAAAAATTCTCCATCTGATGCATTAACTTCTTTACTACTTTTAAGTTTTTTTCTCTCCTTTTTTATTTTAAAGTAATCTACAAATGATAATATTTGCCTCATTTGATAACTAACCGTTAACTGATAAAGATTTCTACAATCACGTTTGTTGGTAAATTAAATCGTTGTTTTTTTGTAATTTTTATTAAATTTACTTTTCAGTCGAAATTTCATTTTTTCGAATTAAAAAATTTTGATGGAATTTCTTTTATTTATAATTTTTTTATTTAACAAAATTTAAATTTTATTTTATTGGAAAAGTTTTCTTTACCGCACTGAATTTTGAATTTTGAATTTTAAATGATGAATTTAAATTGTGATTGGTCAATTTTAAAATTCGCGGGGAAAATAGTACCACACTAGTCAAAATAACAAACATTTTTTTAGTTTATCGTTGTATTGGACTTCATTGTTTTTGTTTACATTTGCAAAAAAGCGGTTTGATTTTTGATAAAAAAAATTTTCTTTTGTGCATATAAATAAAACCTAGGGAAAAAAAAGAATCCAGTGAGTATATTTTATAAGAAAAAATAATAAATATACACTATTTTAATTAGCGTTTACATTAATATTGAATTAGTAATTATTCACAAAAAGAAATTAACATAACCTAAAACTGTAAATCTTTTAAATTTTAGGGAACATTTTAAAAACTTTCTATTTTTTAATAATAATAATAATAATAATGATAATAATAATAATAATGTTACTATTTTAACTGCGAAAAAAACTGAAAATTTATATATTAAAAAATTATTATTTTATAGTTCGTAAAAATATTAATATTATTTATCGTATAATTAATTTCTTTCTTTTTTATACAGAAAAAAATGTTTGCTCGTGAATATGAATTGGGAAAAAAAAATAATAATTTGAATTGAATTATTATTAATAATAATCATTATAATAATGATTAGCAACGAGAAAAATGTTTGCTATTCAACAGAGCCGACATAAATTATCGCAGTCTTGGTAAATCATTGTAAGTTAAATTTTATTATTTTTTGTTTCTTAATTCTTCATTTTTACAATCTCGATATTTCCGGTTTTATTAATTATTTATTATTTATTTTTTATTTTAAAAATATTATATTTATTTAAATAAAAATTCCCCCTTTTTTAATACTATAATTTTACTAGGAATATAAATAATTTAATTTTTAATATACAAAAAATTTTTTCACTCGTAATAATATTTGAAACGTGTGAAAATTTCCCTTTAATTTTCTATTTTACTAGGGGAAAAAAAAAATATTTAGCGAATAATTATTTTAAATATAATTAATAATATAATATATTTGAAATTTAATTTATTTTCAAAATTATAATTGTATAAACAATTTTTATTCTTCTACTAAAAAATTTTTTTTTTAATTTTTATTTAAATTTCTATTTACTTAAATTTGTTTTTAATTAGAATCAACTATTTTATGAAAATATAATCATTAATCTACGATTGATAATTAATTAAAATTAAATTGGCCAATCATCCATTAAATCTCAAAAAAAAAAATTCAATTTCAATTAAATGCAGTGTCGTATAATTTTAATTGAAACGAATTTATTTATTTTTTTTTTAATTTATTTTCTTTCTTTTTTTTTATAGCCGATTTTTTTATTTCATTGAATTATTTAACAGAAATTCCATTTAATCGAATTTCTATTATTATAGAATTGTTAATAATTAAACGAATTTTATTCAAATTTACATTTTACTTTAAAATACACCAAATTTTTATTTTACATTTCTCCGAAGAAATATTAAATTATTTTTGGGGCGCAAATTTTAAAAAATAACCAATCACAACTTATCAATGAAATAATCGATTGGCTAATTTAAAAATTTGTACCCATTTTTCTATTTATTCGAATGAAAAAAAAAATAAAATAAAAATTCGGTAAAATATACAAATTCAAAATTCGATTTAAAATAAAAATTCGTTTTAGCGTAAAAATTAAATTGGAAATTCTAATGAAATTTCTGTTACACTTGACTCGTTGAAAATTAAATAAATAATTAAAAAAAAATAAAAATTCGGCTACAATTAAATTCTGTACAAAATTCTAATTTAATTTTAGAACTTATTTATGCGTCTCTTTTTTTTACCCTTTTAGAGGGAAGAAAATAATAAAGAGCGATTTATTATTCAACAAAAAAAAAAAAAAAAAAACATAAATCATTGACCCCGTGAGTGTGTTAAAGAGAGAGAGAGAGAGAGAGTTTTTTTTTTATCAGAAAAAAAGAAAATAAAAATGCCTTAGAAATTTTATTCACTTTTTTCTTTTCAGGTGAGACAGTGACCCTTAAAGATGATGATAATGATGATCATGATTGTCTATTCTGTTTGCGTCAGTTATGTATATTCCGCTTTTCATTTTCAGCTATCGATCTGGAAAGTTTCCGCTTCGAAATTGATGAACGCTTGCGCAACCGCAGGTTCAACATACACGTTTATATTTATACATCACACAAATTCAGAAGGAAAATTGAAACACAACCCCGAGGAACACTCGCCGCAAGTGTACTTTTCTCTCCCAAGTATACTTTTTTTAAATTCTCATTGTTATTGTTACAATATTGTTAATTAAAAATCCAAAAAAAAAAAATAGAAAAATAGAAAAATTTTCTTTTGCAACGAGTTGCGAATACAAGTAAAAAAATTTTTTTTTAATTTTTGTATGTTCGTGTATGTTCGCGCGCGTATGTGTATGTTTCTCTACTATATTATAATTTTTACTTGAAATTTTCCATAAAAACGAGGCTTATTTTTTCGAATTAAAATAATAATAATAATAGTTGTAAATTGGAGAAATAAATTTTTATCTTCGAAGGCCATACAGAAAGCGAACGATCGAACGAGAGCTAATAAAACGTCAAGAGAGGGTTGACAATCATCTGGGAAGGGGCGAAGGACATCGAGGAAACAGAGAGGTGACTATATTTATTATTATTTTCTTTTACAATGTAATTTTTTTCTGCAAATTATTACTTTGATTCTGTTTTTTTTTTCTTTTTATGTTACATTAATTTATGTTCTTTCGTTCGTTTGTAATATTCGATATTCGGAAAATTTGTCCTAACATGAAAATGGATCGTTCCTTTGTTTTTTTTGTAAATTGTCAGATGATTTTATTTTATATTTTGATTAATATTTAAAAATTTATGGGAAAATTTGGAAATTCGAAATTTTTTAAAATTATTTTACAATTCAAGAAATTTTTTAAAATAAATAAATATAAATTTTACTGTTTTCTCATTTTTTTATGATTTTAACTTTCTTCGAAAATTTTCATTCTGAATTTATTTATTCATTTTCTTTCGACTTTTTTTCCGCGACATTTTTTTCTAAAAATTATTTTTTAAATTTAAATTTGGAATAAAGTTGGCAAAAATCGTTTACCGTAAAATATTTTTCTGTTGCATAACACAAAATTATAATTAGTAATTTATTATCATTGACAAATAAATTGCAATTTGTTTTTTTTTTCCTTTTTTTTATTATAATAAAACAAATTTATATTTAAATAGCTTTAACGTAGATGAAATTTTACAATGTTTATGATTAATAATTAAAAATAAAAAATATTTTTCACGCAAAAAAATAATAAAATTTAAAATAAAAAATAAAAATATATTTATTTAGAAATTTAATTTTTTTATATTTATTTCATTTTTTTTCTATTTATTCATTCATATTTGTTTATTTTATTTTTTTTTCATTTATTAAGTTGATTAAAATATTTATTGATGGAAATATAAAATATTTATTTTTTGAACGTTCAAAAAAAAAATTTCAAACAAAAAATTATAATAATTTTTCTAGGAAAATATTTTTTCTTCTAAATCGTTGATTATAAACGTTGTAAACTTCATCGACGTAAGATTTTTGTCCTCAAAAAAAAAATAAACGGGAAAAATGACTAATTATGAATATAAAAGAGATACAAAATTTTGCTCGATTAAATAATTATTGAAAATTTAGTTATTTTTATTTTTTTTCTTTTTTTTAGAAATTATTATACACTCAAATATGGAAATAATTTCAAGTTTAAATATTTCGGAAAAATAAAAGAAAAATACAAAATTTTGCTCGATTAAATAATTATTGAAAATTTATTATTTTTTGAAAAATTATTATTGAACGTTTAAATATGGAAATTTTTTCAACTTTATTTTAAATATAAACAATATTTGCAACTTTAGAAAACTTTTTACAAATCTTTTAAAAAAATGGAAAATTTTCAAAATTAATAATTAATAATTAATAATTAATAATAATATTTATTAAGATAATTCAATTTTTTTTTTCTGTGAAAAATTGAATATAATTTAAATTATTTCATTAAATAATTTTTTTTTTAATTAAAATATTTATAACTCCGTTTACATTGTAAAATATAAAATAAATAAAAATTTTTTTTTAAAGTTTAATTCAAAATTATAATTTTCTCAAAAAAAAATTTATCGATTCAAATTTTGAAAAAATAAATTTTTTTTGCAAAAAACCAATAATTATTTTTTTTGGTCTAAATTTCCGTTTTTTTTTTTTAAATTTTCCAGGGCAGTTCGAAAGTGAAAAAAGCCAAAGTACCAAAGAAAGAATCTCCAATGTATCCCGGTTCTTGTGCCGGAAGCAGATCAATTGTGATATGTCATTGCCCCGTGAATGGAGTTTTCAAAACTCGAGTCGATCGGTCGATGATCGTGGACCCGCGGCGGCCGCGTCTCAAGAAATTATCGGTCCGACCGCCATGGACGAGAATATGAACCAACAGAATCAGCTGGGCTCTCTATTTTCCATTCATTCGGCACCTGTTTATGAATTAAACACAGCAACATCATTATCATTAACATCACCAAAGAGGCCAGCTTCATTAGTTGTTCATGTAACGCAGGCAAATTCAACATCAATTGTACAACCACCACCATCATCACGTTTAAGTCCACCAGAAACAATAAATGACGACGATGACAATGACAATCTATTGACAATTTCAAGTCTCACTGCACGTCCATTAATTGCCAAATCGCGTGAATTGCGTTCAACAAAAAAGAAACAGCAACAATGTACAGTTAATAATCGAAAATGGATGATGATGAAAAAGAAGAAGAAGAAAAAAAAGAAAAATGAAGAAACAAATAATGGTGATAAAATAAGAAATCCAAATTTTGTACCACTTGACGGTGGTTATGGTTGGATTGTTGTATTTGGAGCATTTTTTGTTCAATTTTGGGTTGCTGGATTAGTTAAATCATATGGTGTTCTCTATCTTGAAGTGATGGAAACATTTAAAGATTCATCGGCGACCTACGCATCATGGATACCGGCAATTTTGTCCTGTCTTTGTCTCGCTTTGGGTAAATAGAAAAAATAAATATATTTTCTTTTGATTTTTTTTTTTTAAGAAACGAACGAATCATGAATTTTCATTTCTATTTAATTAAATACAATTTTTATTTAGCTGAATTTTCAATTTTTTTTTCAAGTTCACTAAATTTTCATTTAAGGGAATAAAATCAAATGAAATGAAAATTTGGTTTTAATTAAAAATTTGGAATTTATTTTCAATAAATCGATTTAGGAAAAATTATTTTTAAAGAAAGATGTAATTTCTTTTTAAATAAAAAATAATATAAATCAAAGTGTTTAAAAAGAGGAATGAAAAAAAACAATTTTATATAATAAGAAGCCATATTTTAAGTTTGTTCTTCGTTTTTTTTAAAATTAGAATTATTTTTCGTGTTTTCATTATAGTTAAAAGAATTCTCTAAACATATTAAATAAATCATAAATTAAAAGTCCGAAAGAAATTTAAAAATTTTCAAAAATATTTTATGTCATTAATTTGAAAATAAATGACAATTATAAAAAAAAAAAAAAAACGTCTTTATTTTATAATTGTCATTAAGTTTCAATTTTATTTATAAAATATTAATACAGAATTGCCACGGGTCAGGGAAATAATAATTTTTGAAATTTTCAATTCAAACATTTGCTTGTAAAAATTATTGTCTTAATTTTTTTATAATTAAAAATTTTTTTCTCGATTCAAGAAAAAAATAAATTACAAATTTTTTGTACTTCTGAACTTTATAAGAAACATTTTTCTGGGGAAAAAAATAAACAATGCAATAATTTAATTCCCAATTGAAAAATTGTGTTTATTCCTAAATTTGAGATAAATGATTTATTTTCTGTATGTAAATATATATATATAGCAATTTAGTATCTTCTCGAGTTTTTTAATTGCATCGATTTGATGATGATTGCATGTTTAAGTTCAGATAGTCATGATTTGAGACGATTAATTAGGTTCAAAGATATCAAGGTTTTTTCAAACCTTATTCTAATATTCGACCTTGAATTGAAATTGGAATATTTTCCAAGACTTTTCAAAGAATAATCATAAATTCACCTTTGAAATAAATTTCTTTTTATACATAACTTTATATATACAATCGGAAAGAATAATCATTTTCAAATATTTCTCCCTATTTTTATTATTATGTATTTTTTTTTTTCTAAGTAAACATTAAAGCAATTTTGTGTTTTATGTGCGTGAAAATCAATTTTCTCTTTCTCTCTGAAACTATTATTTCATCAATATATTAAGAAAGAAAAATGGAGAATTCAGAGAATTTAGAAATATTTATAGAATTTTGTTAAAATATTGAAAAAAAAATCGTCAAATTACTTACTCATTTTTTGTCCCTGGTAGATTTTTTTCTCCTTGATTTTATAAATCTGAAAATAAAATGAGAAAAAATGGAAATTATTATAAAAGAAATATTTATTGAATCGTTTAAAAAATTAGATATTGTAAATCTATATTTTTTTTCGTAATTTTCTATATTATATTTAAAAAAAAAAAAAAATTTTCTTCATTTTTGTTGTAAAGAAATAAATAATTTATGTAACATAGATAGATATTATCTTTTTACTAAATAAATTAATTAATAACAATTATTATTAGAATACAAAAATCGTAAGAATTTAATAATTATAAATAATGTTCAGTAGGGAAAAAATTGAAAAAAAAATTTTGTTAAAAAAATAATTAATTAATATTTTTTTTTTAGCACCAGTGACAAGCATGTTGTGCCAAAAATACAGCTGCCGAGCTGTGGTTTTCGTCGGTGGGCTTTTCTGCGCTCTTGGACTTACCATTAGCTACTTTGCCACACGATTAATTCATCTATTTTTCACTTTTGGTGTTCTTACAGGTAAGACAGAAAAAAAAAATAATTCTTTAAATCTCGATACCGGGATTTTTTTTTTTTTATTTCAAAATCGAGCAGTAAATTTAAAAATAATTGAGTTCTAAAGTGATTTAATTTTCAAAATAATTTATTTCTAAAATAATTGAATTTTTAAAATAATTGAGTTACAAAATAACTGAATTTTCAAAATATTTGAGTTCCAAAATAACTGAATTTTCAAAATAATTGAGTTCCAAAATAATTGAATTTTCAAAATAATTTACTTACAAAAATTTTGAAATTTCAAACTATTTCAGTTTTCAAATATCAAAAATAATAGAATTTAAATAATATCGATTTTGAAAATAATAATTAAACTGCGAAATATTGTATTTTATAATATAATCGAATTTTCAAAATAAATGAATTCAAAAATAATTGAATTTTCAAAAGAATTTATTTACAAAATTTTTGAATTAAAAAAATAATAAAAATTTCAAAATAATTGAGTTTCAAAATTTTCGAATATGAAAAATAATTGAATTTAAAAAAAAAATCGATTTTAAAAATAATAATTAAACTGCGAAATATTGTATTTTATAATCAAATTTTTAAATAATTTTATACCGAATTATTAGTACTGAAATTAATTGTTTTAAATGTAAAAAAAAAAAAAAAAATTGCTGAATATTAATTAAAAAAATAAAAAAAAAAATTTTTAACCCCCTTCCCAGGAATTGGCGGCGGTTTATCAACAACACCGGGCATAATTTTAGTATCACAATATTTTGACAAACATCGTGCACTTGCCAATGGAATTTGTGTCTCCGGAACGGCAGCTGGTAGTTTTGTTTTACCACTAATGATTAAAACTCTAATCACAAATTTTGGCTTTCATGGAACAATTTTACTTCTTGGCGGTTGTATGCTTCATGTTTGTGTTAGTGCAACACTATATCGACCATTGGAAAATAATTATATTTTACAAACAGAAACAACAACATCCAATGTTGCAAAATCAACAATAATTAATAATGACGATGTTGATGATAATAATGGAATAAAAATAAATGAGGAAATAATTGAACAATTTCCAACGAAACAACAAAAATTAGATTTATTATTTGCCAATGATACAATGACAAAAAATAATCTTTTAAATGAACTTTTTCATCATAACAATACAGTAACATTGGATTTAACTGATAGCGAGGAAGAAAAAGATATTATGGGCGAGGGTTTAAGATTAAAGCCATTACCAAAAATTCGTAGTTCCAGTATTTTACATAGTGTTGAGGATCTTTCAACTGATTCAACTTGTGTTTATAAGGCAAGATCTTCTCTCAGGTGAGACTTTCGTTTAATTTTAATATAAATAACTAATTTCAGAATTAGGTGATTAATTAATTAATTAATTAATAATTAGCCGAATTTTTAATAAAATATAAATTTTTAACTCCTTCGATTTTATTTATTTTTTTTTTTAGAAATTATATAATAATAATAAAATGCTTGGTCTGTCCTTCTGTCCTAACTTGAAGTTGGCCTTTTCTGATTTCACGTGTTTTTTTTGAATAGTAATCTTATGACGTGTCAAATTTTGACAATTCTTTTTCTCATTTTTGCCAAAGTTGTATAATTGTGTTTCCAAATTTCGGAATAAGTTTCTTTAAAATTCCAAATTCGAAAATTCAATTCACGAAGCTGAAGTACACAACGTTTACCAACGAAATTTTTTTTAAAACTTGTATATTGATTCAAAAATTGTATACAAATACAAAAAATTTATGATGAGAAAAAAGATGCGCCAGGAAATTTCGTACAAGATAGTAATTTGAAAAAAATTTATTTTTAAAAATTAATTTTTAAGGTACCAGGAGCCAACGAATACCTATTAAATATTAATTATAAAAACACAGGCCTCGAATCAACTTAAAGACACAAAAAGTCGTTTCAGTCGATTTATATTCAAAAAAAAGTGGATTTGTTTTTTATTTTAACAAAAATATTTTACAGATTTTTAAATAAAAAATTTTTTTTTTAATAATAATCCTTTTCGAAGGGTTAAAGTTGAAATTTTTAGAAATAATTAAATTTCAAAAGATATATTGTTAATTTTCAAACAATTATTAAATTTTACAGAACTAAAAATAATTTATCAAACAATTTTTGGAAAACATTTTTTAAATTTAATTGAATTTTCAAAGATTTAAAATTGAGATTTTTGAAATTAATTGAAACTTGTAAGTGATTTTTAATTAAAATTTTGAGATGATTTCACTAAAAATTTATTAGAAAATGCGGACAAAATACAATAATTTGAAAATCATTTGTAATTGAAAAATTGTTTCAGACAGTTGAATTTTCAAAGAATATTATTAAAATAGTTAAAAATAATTGAATTTCCTTAGAGTTATAATTGAAATTATTAAATTTCAAAAAAAAAAATTTCGATGGAAAATTTTAGAAATAATTAAATTTTAGATGCTTTTAAATTCAAATTATTGAAAATTCAATTAATTTTGAATTCAAATTTTTGAGAATAATGAAATTTTATTTGATTTTAAATTTGGAAAATAATTGAATTTCAGTTCATTTTGAATTGAAAATTTTGGGAAATAATTGAATTTTAATTAAAATTTTGGATAATAATTTAATTTTTAAGTTCATTTTTGATTGAAAATTTGGATAATTAATTTTGAATAGAAATTTTAGAAAATAATTGAATTTTATTTCATTACAAATTGAAAACTTGGTAAATAATTAAATTTTAAATTGAACATTTTGGATAATAATTATTGAATTTTAATTGATTTTGAATTAAAATTCCGGGTAATAATTGAATTTTAGTTTATTTTGAATTGAAAATTTTGGGAAATAATTGAATTTAATTTGAAATTTTTGATAATAATTTAATTTCATTTCATTTTTAATTGAAAATTTGGATAATTAATTTTGAATAGAAATTTTAGAAAATAATTGAATTTTAGTTAAATTTGAATTGAAATTTTTTTAAATAATTTAATTTCAATTGAAATTTTGGAAAATTATTGAATTTTAGTTGATTTTGAATTGAAATTTGTCAAAATAATTAAATTTTAATTGAAATTTTGGAAAATTATTGAATTTTAGTTGATTTTAAATTGAAATTTGTCAAAATAGTTAAATTTTTTAATTAATTTTGAAATTAAATTTTTGAAAATAATTAAATTTTGGTTGATTTTGAATTGAAAATTTTTAAAATAATTGATTTTTAATTTAAATTTGAGAAATAATTTAATTTCAATTGAAATTTTGGGAAAATTATTGAATTTTAGTTGATTTTGAATTAAAATTTCGGGTAATAATTGAATTTCAGTTCATTTTGAATTGAAAATTTTGGGAAATAATTGAATTTTAATTGAAATTTTGGATAATAATTTAATTTAAGTTCATTTTTGATCGAAAATTTGGATAATTAATTTTGAATAGAAATTTTAGAAAATAATTGAATTTTATTTCATTTTAAATTGAAAACTTGGTAAATAATTAAATTTTAAATTGAAAATTTTGGATAATTATTGAATTATAATTGATTTTGAATTAAAATTTCGGGTAATAATTGAATTTTAGTTTATTTTGAATTGAAATTTTTCAAAAAATAATTCAATTTTATTGTGATATTTTTTTTTTAATTATAAACAATTGTTAAATTTCATAAAAATTTTAATTGAAAAATAATTTTGATATAATTGAATTTGTGATGTATTTCATTAAAATTATTAAAAATAATTAATTTAGTGAAGAATCATTTTAGTTCAAAATTTGTTAAATAATTGAATAGAAGAAGATCTGAAGAAGATCCACATTTTATACTAGAAAAATGTGTTTTATTCACATTTTTTTTCAAATGTAAAACAAAAATGTCGCATTTTATTAAAAGAAGTCGATAAAAGTCGTATTTTTGAAAAAAGTCGGAAAAAGTCGTATAATCCGAGGCCTGTATATAATTTTCATTATTATCATTTAATATGTAATAATATTCTAATAAATTAAATTATTATTGATAATATTAATCTTTAATTTCTTTATAACAAACAATTAAATACTTAATTTGGCGCGCTTGCGCGCGTTTAATTTTCCTAGTTATGATAATAAAATCTTTTTTTGTGTAAAATAATATTAAAAAATTCATTTTTTTCAGATCTTTGAGATCGTCGGTAATTGCTGTTTGTCCACAAACATTGACAATTGAAAATTTATCAGAGGAGAAAATAGTGAAAAAATCATTGGCACAAAGAATAGCACAATATCTTGATTTGAGCCTATTGAAAAATCCACAATTTATGATGATGTGTCTATCGGTAATGTTAATGTCAACCGGAAGTCCCTATATGCTTTATTATCTTCCGGCGTATGTTCACGCGAAAGGTTACACAAAATCGGAAGCTGGTTATCTTGTTGCAATATCCGCAACACTCGATCTTTGCGGAAGATTGGGACTTGGATGGTTGTCGGATTTGCAACTTTTCGATAGACGAAAGGGTTACATTGGAAGGTAATTTAATTATTTTTTTTTTTTTTTACATTAATTTCACTAATATTAGAATTATTATCAATTCTTTTTTTTGTCCAATTTAATTAATTTAATAAATTCGAAAATTGGTTTCGAAAATATTTTTAATTTTTTTAGTTTAATTAATTTATATACTAATTAATTATTAATTATATTTTTTCAATGAAATTTATCAAATAAATAAATAAAAAATTATGTTGATCGTAAATAATAATGTGATAAATTTCTTTTATTTTGGTAAAATTAATTTTTTTTAAATTTAACTTTCGCAATATCAGGGATTTTCTATTTTATATGTTTGTTTCTTTTATTTTATCGTTTTGTTTCTTTAAATTTAATTCGTTTTGTGATTTAAAAAAATTTTCTTTCCTTTTTTGTAAATATTTTTAATTTTTATTTTCATTTGCTTCTATTTTGTTTATTTCTTATGGAATTTTCTTCGTTTTATAATTTTGCTTATTTTTTCTATATTTTCCATATTTTTGTTTCATTTTTTTTCTCTTCGTAATTTTTCTCAAAATTTTTTTTTTTCTATTTCTTCACAGCATTGTGGGAGCTGGAGTGGCAGTTTTAGCAATTCCCATGGCCCATTCATTTTACATTTTAGCGTGTTCCGTTGGAATGTATGGACTTTGTTTAGGATGTTGGTTTCTATTGGTTCCAGTTCTTCTCGCTGATCAATATGGTACTGATAAAATATCATCCACCTATGGACTTGTCAGAATGTTTCAAAGTGTTGCTGCAATTTCAATGCCACCACTTGCAGGTATTTAAAAAAAAAATCCCTTTCTTTCACGATACGATTTTCGCAGGAATTTATGTTATTAGTAAATTATCAAAATTTCAGAAATAATTTAATTTTCACTAGAAAATTAAACTCAAAATTTAATTTACCATAAGAAAGAATTATTTATAAATAAAAAAAAAATGAATTTTTAAAAATGAATTTTTAATTACATGAAAAAATTAATATAAAAAAAATGAAAAATTAGTTTCAAATTAATTGAAAATTAATGTTCTTTAAATTTGCAATTTAAATTTCCAATTTAAATGTAAATAATTGTTTAAAAATTTATGAATAATGAAATAAAAAAAAAAAAATTTTCATGCTCATTAAAATTAAATTTCCACTATTTAAAACAAAAAAAAGCTTCTAAATTTGCAGTTAGAAAAGAAGAAAGAAAAAAAAACAGTACATTTTTCTCAAATTAATTATATGACACAAAAGTTCGATGAAAAGAAACCCTAATGATAATTGGAGGAGAAAAATGAATAAATAAAAATAGAAATGAATGAAAGCTTTTCAAGTTGTCAACTTTTTTTTTCATCTTCATTAAATTAAGGAGAAGTGGGACTATTTCAACAAAACAATAACAATGAAACAAAACAATTAAGTGAAAGTTGGAGGTATTTTTTTGAATCGTAAAAATTGATTGAACACGTGGTGAAACTTGAAAAGGGTCGAGGATGACAATTCGTATTTTTAGATCAAGGTCACAAAAAATATTTTTTTTTTTTTTTTTAACAATGAAATTTACCTCGACTTGCTTTTAATAATTAAAAATTTTCTAAAATTAATAATAAACATAAATTATAATTTATAAAAAAAATAATAATAATAGAATAATAATTTTTATTCAATATTTAATAATTACTTTTTAAAATAATTAATTTTTTTTATGTATGTCTATTTTTTTTTTTTTTTTATTTGATAAAATTTATTTATTTCATTTAATATATATTTGTTCTTTCCATATATTTATTTAATAAAATTCATTTACTTAATTCTATTTATTTCGTTAATTAAATATTTATTTATAATATCAAAATATTGTCTCTATCGAATGACGCATATAAATTCTGACCTAATTAACTATTTTTTTTTCTCTCCTTTTTTTTCAATGAATACATAACAATATCTTTTGAATCATTATTTTTATCATTTTCTGATATTGAATATAAAATATCTTTGATATATTGATAAGAATTTAAACAAAAAAAAAAAAATACCAGAGGATTTAATTCTTCGGAAAAAAAAATTTTTGCTAATAGAATCAAAAGTAAAAAAAAAATCCCTCTTTTTATAGTGCGAAAAATATTAAAGAGAGCAAATAATATAATAATAATAATAATAATAATAATGGTAAATTGAAGTCACGAGTAAGAATTTTATTAAATATTTTTAAATTGATTTTCAGGGTACTTGCGGGACGTGACCGGAAGTTACAGTGCTTGTTTCTTATGTATGGGCACTTGTATGGTACTGGGTGGTTTGCCACTTTTATTAGTGGCAAACGACACATCTAAAACTGAAACCGAGCTGCCAGTTGAGACAGAAAATAAAAAGGATATTGCTTCACCGACCAAGGATTAAAAAAAAAAAAAAAAGAAAAAACAAACTGCCCCCTCGACATCGATAAAAATAATGAGAAAAGAAGGTCAGATAGTTGAAAAAAAAACACTACTAAATTAGAATTCAATATTATGATTTTTTTCTCCGTTTTTTAAATCACAATCCATTTTAAATCAGTTATCAAAAGTCTTACAATCTTAAAAGAAAAACATTTCCTTGTTAAAAAAAAAAAAAGAAAAGACCGAAAAAATTTGTTTTAACAGAATCTTTAAATTTTTCTTATTAAATTAATTCATTTAATTAATTAGAAATTATTTAATTTAATTGAATGAAGACATAAAAATTTTAATCTTTCAATTTAATTAATTATTAATTATCCACTTAATTATATAATTTGAAAATTAATTTAGGAATTAAAAAAATTTTCTTTTTCTAAATTTAAAGATTCGGGTTCTTTTCTTTTTTTTTTGAGAAATCAGCCAGTTGATTTGAAAATTAATTATTATTTCAGAGAATATATTCTTATTCTTAAAATAATTTTGGAGATTTGAAAAAAAAGCCCCCGCGAATTTTCAATACTATATATAATTCAGAAAAAAAAAATCTTAAAAGATGCGACAAGTGTTCTCGGAGTTGAAAAATAAATTAATTCAAAATGTTTTATAGGGAAAATAATTTAGTAATTTACTTAAATTTTAATTTAAAATTACAAAATTTAATTAATTTTTAGTATAAAATTATATTGAAAATTTAATTAATTTTCAGTGTAAAAATATTTTTACAATTAAAAATTAAATTAGTTTCCAGTTTAAAATTATAAAAATTAATTTAATTAATGTATTTTTTTTTAATTTTATTTTAAAAAAAAAATATTCCTTTGATATTTAATTAAAGCTTTTAGGAAAAAAAATTAGAGCATTGTGATAGAGACAATTTCGACTGATTTATTTTTATTTATTTACCAAAATTATATTTATATATAAAATTTTTTTTTGTTTTAGATTCAATTATCAAATAATTATTTATTTAGCAGTAATTTATTTTATAGAATTAATAGAAAATTATTTGTGTAATTAATTTTTTTTCAAAAAAAAAAATAACTTTATTGTCTTGTAATTTAGAGTTTTTTTAAAAATAAATTTTATTTTTTTATATTATTATTCTTTAATTAATAATAAAACAGAATTCTAATTCGATATTTATAGTTTTCATGAATAAGCATAAAAACTAAAAAGATTAATATCGAATATGTAAATATGTTAAAAAACACGTTTTTCTTGTCTAATATTTAAAAAAAAAAATATATATATATATATATAATATATTCGAAAAGAAGAAAATAAAAAATAACGAATTTTTTTTAAATTTACTTTCGTTTCCATAATTTATAAATTAATATTTATTTCAAAAAGTAATTTCAAAAATTTTTAAAATTTTCAAAGTTAAATTTTTTTAAAAGTAATTATTAAAAAGATTTGATAAATTTTTTTTTTTTTTTTTTATTTCAAATATTAATTTTAATATTTTACTTTGAAAAATATTTTTTTCATTTTTACTTCTTAAAACTGTATTTTTTAAATATATCTAAAAATAGAAATGTGGATTTAGAAGCATAATATATAGAAAAAATCAAAAAAAAAAATTTTAATTTAACTTGTTACAAATGGCTGTGTTGCAAAGGACAAAAAAAATGGAATATGAAGACGAATGTAAATATCTAAACTTCAATGATGAGGAAAAAAAAAGAAAAGAAAACTTTCATTGGAAACTTATTTAAAAAAAAAAAAAATTAATTGGTTTCACCAATTGTGTTATTAATCTTTTTAAATCGTTTTTATTCAAGTTTACAATATTTTAACAATTTTCTTTTGAATTGATATTAATTTTTTTTAATAATTTAGCAAAATAGATTAATAATAAAGTATATTTATATTTTTCAACCTTGGAGGCATTATTATTATTATTATTATTATTATTTTTTTTTTTTTTTTTTTTTAGAATAGAATAGAATTTATTTATCTCCTTTGTATACTATTACATAGTTTATTATTATTATTATTATTAATTGAATATATTCTATATTAATTAATATATAATATAAATTGAAAATATTCAATTTATTCTTTTTTTGAGATTATTGGTAAAATTAATCATTTAATTTAATTGTTTTAATTAATTATCTCTATTTAATTTTAAAAAATTTAATTCATTTGACTATATCAACAGAACTGTAAAATATTGGATTTGAAAATCCAATAAATGACTTGTAATTACAATTTTCTATATAAACAATTCGAATATCAAATTGTTGTCTCGAAATTTTATTTCATCTATATAGTATATATATTAAAAAAAACTGTTTTAATTATTATTATTATTATTATTATTATTATCATGCGCTGTTTCTGGCTGTGCTTTAAACGAATTTTGTAAATTTTTCTTTGACACAAAAAAAAGGGTTGTATCAATAAAGTGGAATCGAATTTTTGAATTTTTCACTAAATATCAAAAACTCGAGTGTAAAAAATAATAAAAAAAAAAAAACAAACAATTATTCACTTCGCCTTCGTACAACCCTTGCACAGAATGTTTTTTGGAAAAGATGTGACATTTTTTATAACAAAAAAAAAAAAAAACACCGTGTATACTTGCACTTATGTTTAAAAAAAATTTCATTGAATGAAAGTGTGTAAAAAAAAATATATATATATATTATTAATTTGCACACACATACATCCTTCTCCCCATTTCAGAGAACAAAAAAGGAACATTATTTAAAAAAAAGCCAAATAAAAATAAATGCGAAGAACAATTAATTTAATACTTATAAAAAAAGGAAAAATTCAGAAAATTAATTTCTTTCTTTCACTTTAATTTTTTCCCCAAAAAAAAAAAAGAAAACATAATTTTCTCAATTTTTCCAAATTAAAATATTATACACAGGTATAATAAATAAAAATTTTCGCATTTATTTTTTTATATTATTCAAAATGAAAAAAAAATTCAGGACTTTTTTTCTTCTAGAAAGAAAAAAAAAAACAGAATTTTTTTAACGAAACTTTTTTTTCCTTTCTTCAGCGTAATGTAAATACACACACATACACACGAAAAATATTGTTAATCTGAGAAAAAAAAATTATAAAAATCGCGCGAGAATTCGTCAGACTGAAAATTATTAATAAAATAATAATTGCGATGGAATGTGAATGAAAAGAAAGCGAGAAAAGTGGCAAAAAAAAAGGATTTTTAATTTTTATTTTCCGAAAATAACAAAATTTTTAAAAAAATTTCTCACTTATTTTATTTATTAGTGAATAAATTAAAACAATATTTTTCCTCACCTTCCATCGAAACAAATTTTCATAAAATATAAAAAAAAAACCCCTCTTTTTTGCAATCGGTCTGGCCGAACCTCGCTTATTAATTTGAAAAAGAAAATAGATATATAATATATTTATAATCAGATTGGATCGGTTTCATTGTGGATGATGCCGGGAGAGATTTTAATTGAGAAAAACAAAAAATAAAAAAAAATAAAAAATTTACCGAATCCGACTGATACTGATAAAATAGTTAATTAATATGAATTAATTTAAGAAAAAAAAAAATATGTTTTAAGAAACGACACGTATATGTTTTTAAGACCAAAATAATTATTGCAGAATGTTTTGTGGTTCTAAGTTATGGTCGTCGACAATTCAGTCGAAACATTGTCTATATAATATATAAAATATAAACAAAACAAACAAAAAAAAATTATCAAATAAAAAATAAAAATTAATTATACGTCAGAGTTGTTAAATTTTTTCAATCTCCTTTTTTTTCTCATTTTTCATTTAATTTTTTTAAAACAAAAAAAAAATTTCCAATTTTTCTAAATTTTGGTTTTTGAAAAAAATTTAAACAATTTACGACTGTAAAAATCATCGACAACTTCACTGGATTCAAAATCTTTATTATTATATTTTGACTTTCGAAAAAAGGAAATAATTTTTTCGCAAAAAAAAAAAAATTTCTTCACAAAAAAAACTTCAGAGACTAAAAAAAATTCAACACTTGAAAAAACGTTATCAAACATAAAAAAAAATGTCTAAAGATAATTTAAGTGAGATTAATTGAGTAAGTTTACTTTGGATTTTTTACACGATAACCATCAAAAGTAATTATAGACATTTTACAAGAAAAAAAAAAAAATAATCTAAATTTTTTATTAGTGTCAAATTTTGGCGAAAAAAATCAAAATTTATCAAAAATTCAACAACAAATCACTGATGACAATAAAAATGGAAAAGAAATTCAAGGGGAAATTGCAGAAAGGATCGATAAAAAAATTAAAAAAGAAAATTTAAAAAATCAAACTAATAAAAATTCATTGATAACGTTGAAAAAAAATTATCATTTAGAAAATGATTTATTAATTCGAAATGTTGTTCCTGGATCATTTAATTCGCCAAGATTGGTAAATTTTTGTATTTTTCTTGTGCTTTATAAAATCGAAATTTTTTCCTGCAAATTTGTAAGTTTTAAAACAAATTAAATTAGTAAAAATAATTTTTTTATTTAAACTAATTGTTTTTACATTTTTCAGATACAACTAACACCGTTTGTCGTCAATTCTTTACAACGAAAAACATTGAAAAAGGAAAAAATTCGCCGTGGAATTCCAAATTTATTTGAATTATCTTCAACACAAGGAATTCCCGATCCTTGGAAATTAATTTTATCTAATTCTGAAAACGATTTTTATTCCGATGATGAAAAAGTGGATATTTGTTTGGTAAACTAAATTTTAAATTATTTTTATTACTATAACAAAAAAAATTAAATTAAATTTTTCCAGTGTGAACCAAAATTAAAAACAGAAGAAAAGAAACAAAAATTTCCCACTACATGTGAAAAATTAAGGAGAAAAAAATTGAAACGCAAATCAAAAAATAAAAAAATCCCCAAATATTGTGAAATTTTTGAAAAAATTATTACCAAAGACACGTCGAAGCCAATTAAATGCAAGAAAACAAAAAATTTTGCATGTAATACAGATGATTTTTTAGAAAAAAATGTTGAAAAACAAATTAATTATCAAAATTTATTGGAATCAAATAATATTATTCAATGTGAAATAAATGGAAAAATAACAATTCACACTCTAAAGGGTGAAAAGAGCTTTAATGGAATTGGATCATTGAAATTGAATTTGAATCAGAATGAAAATAGTGATGTCGTTGAAAAGAATCAGGTGCAAAAATTTTCTATTCAAATCAAATAAATTTATTTCATTTCATCGAAAGACAAATTGTTTGAAAAAACAATTCAGTGAAAGAAAAACTTTACGATATTTATCGTAAATTTAAAAAAAAAATTTATATTTCATAAAAATAATGAAAACTGTTTTAAAAAAAATTTTTTCCACAACTAATAAAATATTTTTCACAAATTGCGACAAAAATAATTACAAATTAACTTTCACACAGAAGGAGGAAAATCCATGTTCTTCTGGTTTTTATCAAAATTTTTGTAATCAATTTTCAAAAACATTGAAAATTCGTGAAATAATAACAAATTTTGAATCGTTGAAAAAAATTTCAAAATTAAAAAAAGCATTAAATGGCAAAAAATGCGAACAAATTGAAACTAATTTTGATGATGAGAAAAAATTAATTTGCTACAAATGTTCATGTCCATATTTACGAATTTTGACTGAAAATAAATTCGCCAATGAAAATTCATCTCAAGAACACGAAATAAATAACAGTACTTTTAAATATTAAATTCTAAAAAGAGAAAATAATATTTTTAAAAAATTAAAATTATTTTTGTTTATTCAAAGAAATTTCAAAAAAAAAATTCTATTAAATCTTAATTTTTTTTTTTTTTTAGAATCAAAAGCAGAAAATGAAAAATTCTGTAAAACGAAATGTGACACAATTATCGAGTACAATAAAAATAAAAAACAAAAGGAACAACATTTGAGGAATAAAATTAAAAAAAATGACAATTCCATGAAAAATTTAAAACATGTCAAGGTTACTGTCAATACAAATGAAAAAAAAAAAGACCTAGACGATAAAGTTCAATGTGGTTGTGAAATAAAATATACTGAGGATAATACTGATAGTGGAAATAATGCTGATATTTCACAATTATCAAAGTATTAATAAAAAAAAAAAATTCATTCAGAATTTTTTTTTTTTTTGCAAAAATTACCATTTTTATTTATTAGCAAAAAAATAAAAATTATATAAAATTTCTTCCAAATATTTTAGAAAATTTCGTATTTAATTAAAATTTTCAAAATTAAAATTCAAAAATTTACATTTAATTAAAAGGAAAAAAAAAAATTTTCCACTACTAATAAATTATATTATTGCATATATAAAAGAAATGATAATAAATTGTCCTCGAGGGAAAGTACATTGACTCAAATGAATGAAAAATCATTGAAAAATTCATCATCAGATAGTGATGATAAAAAAAAGGAAGAAAAATAC
Source organism: Leptopilina boulardi (assembly GCF_019393585.1). Classification (NCBI taxonomy): domain Eukaryota; kingdom Metazoa; phylum Arthropoda; class Insecta; order Hymenoptera; family Figitidae; genus Leptopilina; species Leptopilina boulardi. Next base: position 3,227,030 of record NW_026137825.1, on the reverse strand, counting down.
AAAATAAATCACAATCAATGTTCACCATGTGGGAAAATTGCAATTAGAAAAAGTCAAGAGAGAAATAATAATTATGAAAATTTAAATTTTGAGATTGCTGATAAATTATTATCAACTAAAAGAAGTGAACGAAGAAAATTAAAATCCAAAGATCCAATAATTGAATCTTCTCAGGTAATTGAAAAATTAAAAAATTACACTCATTTTTGAAAAATCGATAAAAGAAATTAATTTAATAATAATTAATTAATAAAAATTAATAATTAATTTAATAATATAATTAATTAAATTAAATAATTAAATAAATTACTCTCTTTAAAAAATTACAAATATTCCTCGAAATATAAATTTTCTTCTAAAATAAAAAATTACAAAATAATTTGCAAAAAAAAAAAAAAATATATATTTCAGGCTGAATTTTACGAAAAGAGCACAAACGACGATGACCTTGTTGTCGAAAATTTAAGTAACAACTCAAACGATAAATTACTCATCACGTCGAGAGAAAAAAATAGAAAATCAAGAGAACGTTTTTCGAATGATTATTATCGAAAACGTGGCGGCGGTGGCGAAAAAAAATTATTTGACTTTAGATCAACAAGTGATTTTGAATGTGAAATGCAAAAAAGTAGAAATAGTAATAATAATAATAATAATTCTTGGTTTGTCGAAAATAACGAAGATTCTTCATTAGAAATAATAACTAAAAATTATCCTAATTATAATGACGATAATCAACAATTATTAATAGAGAGAACAAATTTTTTAAATAAGGAAATTTCAAGTGAAAAATTATTTTCCTCATTTCTTGATGAATCACTTGATCTCATTAGTGAACCAATTGGACGAAAAAAAATTTTATCTGACGATTCGCAAATTTTTCACGAAAGAAAATCAATGAAAAATGAAGGCAAATGTTATACTAAATATTGTTACGATCGTTCGCAAAATTATCATTAAAATTATTGTTTATAAATGATAAATAATTACAAAATACAAAAAAAAAAAAATTTGAAAAATTTACGAAAAAAAATGTTAATTTAAAATTAATTCGAAAACAAAAATCAAATGTTAATTAGTTTATAATGTTAATTAATTGTAAATGATAAAATATAATTAAATATGGGTTTTCCAGTTTTAAAATCAAGAAATATTTTGCATTCGAGTAATAAATTAATGTGTCAATAAATTAATTATATATGTTTAGATTTTTAAAAAAAAAGTATTAAGTATATTATTATTTTTTTTTTAAAATAATATTTTTTACAAAAATAAAATAGAAAATAATTATGTATATTATTACAAGTTATCAGTACATAAATTGCAAAAGTGTGTAAATATAACTTCATTTTTTTTTTTATCAATGTAAGTCAACCTGTCTAGCAAAAAAAAAAAAAGGAATTCGATCAATTAAATAATTGTCTTCGATTATAATTCTATAAATCAAAATAACTAAATAAAATAAATAACAAAATAATTCATACATTATTCAAGACTTTTTTTAAATAAAAAAAGAATTAAATTTTACTAAAAAAATATTTTTTTCGATAAAAATAGATAAAGAAATATATTTTTTTTTTAATAAAAAGAAAAATTGTTATTTTTTTTTAATCTTTGTCGTAAAAAAATGTTTTTATTTAAAAAATTCATTTTAAAATGAAAGCTTTTATTTTCCACTTATTTTTATATGAAAAAAATAAAAGTAGACAACGAATAAAAACAACTTTCTAATGATTTTGTTGATGAAAAAGTCAGAATGATGAGATATGGTTTATAGAAGTTTCCGGTGACTGAGGTCGACTATAAGTGACTCAACTATAAACAAAAAAATTGTTAAATACTTTTGTTTTTGTTTTTTTTTTTTTGAACTTTCGTTATTTTTAGAAGGAAAACAACAGTTTTAAACGACTTTATATGAATGTCATGGAAAGCATTTTAATATTGTAATAAACAATAAATTAAAAAAATTTCAACGAAACTTCTCTCCCTTTAAAAAAAAAAAATTGTTTCGTCATTTTAATAAAATTTTTATATATTTTAAAAATATTGTAAAATCATAGATTGATATTAGATACTGATATTTAATTATTTATTTTTCCAATGAATATAATAATAATTATTATTATTAATTAAGAATAATTATTATTATTATTAATTAATAATTTATTAATTATTAATTAATCCAATAATTTTAATTATTATTATTTATTTTATTAATTATTTTTATTTATTATTATTTTTATTAATTTATTTTATTATTAATTAATAATAATAATTATTATTATTAATTAATAATTATAATTTATTAATTATTAATTAATCCAATAATTTTAATTATTCAATGAAAAAATAAATAATTAAATCTGTATCTAATATTAAATATTATTTTTTTTAATTTTCAAAATTATGTGAATAAAAAAAATGACAAAAAATTTTTTTATATTTTAAATTTTTGGACAAAAAAAAAAAAGTTTTCATTTACGAGAAAATTATATTTATAATTTTCTTTACGTAAAAATTGAAATTTACATAATGAACCTTGACAATGAATAAATGAGCGAGATTATAGAAAATACGTTTCTAATTACGTGTAGAACATACGATGATCGGCCCATTTGTCCATGGAAAGTTTTTAAATCGTATTTTAATCGAAAAAGACGAATTGAATTTATAGTATATGTTAGAGAGAGCGAGAGAGAGAGAGAGAGAGAAAGAAAAGAGTGAAATGGTTGCACGCCACTGACGCCTCTCTTTCATTGTCACAGCTGATCGGCTCGTCAGTTAGTGCGCGACGCTCAACCAAACATGTTTATAAATGTGATTTTTTATATATAATAATAATAATTCACAATTTCATTTTTTTTTTCAAATCAATCATATATATATATACATCTATATTAGTGCTCGTATTTCTATAATTCTAGTCTTTGTAAATTTCACGCTAATTATTATTATTAAAAAAAAAAAAAAAAAAAAAAAACTTAGTGCCTCTTTAAATAAGTGAATTAAAAAAAACGCAAACAAAAAAAAAATATATATATATATACAACAATACAAATTATTCAATTATTAAAGAGAAATCGCCATTAATAAATGCCAACCAGTGTTTGCACAAAACAGCTGATCGATGATTAAATTCCAACTGAAATAATTAAAAATAAAACTAGTTGCCAATTTTTCATAAAACGATTGTCAATTTTTTTGTCTTTTGGGGTGAAAAAGCTCATAACAATATACATATATACATAGTGTGCGTGTGAAATGTGTGGAATTTTTCAAAAATAAAACGGTGAGTTTATTTTCATACACTGCAATACTTTATTTTGTGAAAGATTTTTTTTTTTTTTTTTTTTTAAACAAAGAGGATAATAAACGGAAGTAGGTGGAAAAGAAATTGACGTACTTCCGTTATTATTGAATTGGTGCAAAGATGATAGAATTATAAAGGAAAATAATAAATTAAAGAAAAGTAAAAAAAAGAAAAATAATATATATTTTGGCACAAAGCCAAAATGTTGAGGTAATTTTAATACAGAATGGAGGAAATTTATGAAAACGATTCAACTTTCTGATTTGCTACCCTCAATATTCCAAAAATTCAAGCGGGAAATTTAAATTCTCGCAAATTTATTTAATTTTCTTTATTATTTTTTATGTAAATTTTTTTTGCTTTTAATTTAATTTATTTTTTTTTTTGTATTTATTTCCATTTTTATTAATTAATATTTGATTTTTGTTATTTTATTCTATATTTTTATTATTATTGTTATTATTATTATTATTACTATTTTTATTAATTAATATTTGGTTTTTGTTATTTTATTCTATATTTTTATTATTATTGTTATTATTATTACTATTTTTATTATTATTATTATTTTTATTATTATTACTATTTTTATTATTATTACTATTTTTATTATTATTATTATTATTATTATTATTACTACTATTTTTATTATTATTAAATTAATAATAAAAATTTTGTATTAAATATTTTATTTACAAATAATTTTTTTTCTAAATATTCTTTTTATTCGGAAATATTTTTTTATAAAAAATATTACAAAAAATTATGGAATATTTTAGGATTATTCTTATACTATATTTTGAAAAATATTAATAAGGAAATTTCCAACAAAGATAAAATATTATTAAAATATTAATGTATTTCTGAAATATTTTCATAAAATATTTTTAAGAATATTTTTCTAAAATATATTTGTGGAATATTAAAGGAATATATTATTCTTGAATATTTTGTTGAAATATTATTATATTAAATATTAAAAAAATTATATTTTTTGAATATTTTATTATATTAAATATTAAAAAAATTATATTTTTTGAATATTTAATATTTTCGTAAAATAGAAAATATTGTGGAATATTAGGAGGAAATTCTGTGGAATATTATTAAAAAAAATGTTTATTATAAAAATATTTGTAAGGAATAAAAAAATTTTTGTTTGGAGAATATTTGTATAAATATTAGAGGGAAATATTAAAAAAAAATATATATATTATTTTGGAATATTAAGGGAATGTTAAAAGAATATATTCGGGAATATTAGAGAATATTCGAGAATATTCTTGTGAAATAATTGTAGTAATATTACGCAGGAATATTATTGTGGAATATTGCAAGAGTATTAAAAAAATATTTTGGAATATTTTTTTTAATAACATTAACAGGAATATTATTATTGAATATTGAAAGAATATTTTTTTTTGGAATTATAAAAAATTTTTTATTGATAAAAATAATATAATAAATAAAATAATAATAAAAACTATTTTTTTTTTATATTTCATAAAAGAATTTTCTAAAATTATTAAAAATTAAAAAATATTTCTATGGAATATATTTTTTTAAGAATATTTAAATTTCCATTTAGATAAAAAAAAGAAATAAATAAATAAATAAAAAGTAATAAAAATAAAAAATTGTCTAGCAAAAATAATAATATAATTTCTTTTTTTAAACAGATTGACGCCCGGCGAAAAAAAATAAAACATTTTTCCCAATCTTCTACTGTAAACGAATTTGACAATTTGAAAAAAGGTCTATGTACGGATCACAGAATTCAGTTGACCAAGGGGAAATTGGGAGCACTTCTCATTGGAGAAGTTCCGGCAGTGGCACATTGGAATCTATGAAATCGTCCGAAAGTGCAAACGAGGAAGACATCACTTCCGAATTTAAATATTTTCAACATTGACCACAAAATTAGAAAGCAAAAAAAAGAAGAAAAAAAAGTCTAGTCCATTTTTAATTTCTAGATTGATTTTTATTTTATATTATTATTTTTCATATTCTCATCAAATTATTTCTTGTTGAGCATTTTCTTTATTTTATTTTAATTTTTTTTTTTTTTTTTTATTTTTTTTGAAATACTTAAACTCTGGAATGCAGTGAGCGAGAGATAAGAAAAACACGAGAAGAAAGAGATCGTCATCTCGGCAAAACGAATTGCTGTGCAATAGAAATAGTTTTTTTTTTCTTTTTTTTTTTAAGTGCAATATAGCCAAGAGGGGCTAAATTCATCATGCAGCAGGATAAGGATCACGATAATGGAATTAATATCAAGTTCAAGAGCGATAGAGACAAAAAGGGAGAGTACAAATTAATTGCAAAGAATGGAGGCAAAAATTATCATAGAAATCAAAAAGGTGAGTTTCTTTTTTTGCCTACAAAAAAATTTATAAAAAAAAATTCTTTGTAATTTTAACTAAACCAATCGCCTTAAGGCAATGAATCTTTCTTTTTTTAAGGGGAAAATCTTCATTTGATATTTATAAACTAAATTTAATTTATTTTTGAAAATCTTGTCTTAAACTCAAAAGCGGAGCTCGACATCAAAAAGATATATAATACTTATATTTATTTCAAGCTATTATTATCGGAAATGGCGACTCGCTGTCTTTGATATTCAGAAGGAGTGAATGGACGTTGACTCACATATATATATACGTTCGCACACTTGCCACGTGTATTTTAAGTAAAATGAATCTAAATTTAATCAAGTAGAAAGAGAGCCAAAAGTAGCTGTAATTCTATATACACTTTGTCAATATTGTTCTTTCTTAATGATAATTATCATTTATTTGAAACTCTAGTAACTACCTATAATTATATTTCACGATAATAAAAGTTTTATCTGATATTTTTTGCTTCTTATAATAAAAAAAACAGTTTTTTTAAAAATTTTTAATAAATTGAAAAGAAAATATTCTACTTTAATTTTTCAAAAAAGTAAAGTTTTTTTTTGTAATTGGAAAATATTTATCACTGGAGCAAATAATTTTTTATAATGCCATATATATAAACTCACAATATTGACACAAAGACAAAGTTAAGCCTTTGTTAAAACTTCCTGACAGTTAAAAATTATCTTAATAAGGGAATATTGAAATTAATTAACCGGAAAAAAAATTTATTTATAAAAATATTTATTTACCAAATTTAATTTAATTTAATAATTTATTTACCAAATTTAATTTAATTTAATAATTTATTTACCAAATTTAATCATTTAAAATTGTAAAAAAATTTATTAATATATATTTTATTTTTTTATTTTATTTTACTTTTTTGAATTGCAATTTTTTTTTCATCTTTTTGCATATTTATTAAAAATTATTCCAGAGAGATTTAATCTGAGAGACTGCAAATTTTTTTTTCGTATTCAACAATTTTTTTTTTTTTATCTCAGTACCAAAAAGTATTAGTTTCACGCGATTGTTATATAATAAAATATCTTCTAAACGCGCCCCCTTTATCTTCACACTTCGTATCCGTAGATGATCGAATTATACATGACTTGCAAAATATTTTCTCTGCACAAGAAAAAAAAAAAAAAAAAAAGTTTTATCACTTTTGTAATATAAAGATAACAATTAAAATATTAAATTTTTATTCAATATAATTAACTAATTATTTTTTAATTATATTGTTAAATAAATAAATTTCTATGAAAATAAATTTAAAATTTAATTTTTAAAAATTTAGTTCAATTTTTCTTCGTGTCAATTATTTTTTTTTTTTGAGTAACTATTATTTAAATTTCCGAATTATATTATTTCTACAGGATAAACTAGTTTTCAATAAATATATATTATTGAAGTTTATTTCACAGGTTACTCGTTTTCTCTAGTTCCCTCCGGTTCATTTCAACTATTACTAGAGTGGAACGAATTGTCTTTTTTTTACAATATAAATGCTATACTACACACTGATTCACGATATGTTCGTTTGATAAAGAGAGAAAAGTAATCTGATTTTTGTTTTTTAAAATAATTCTCATAACGAGGACAATTAGATAAAAAAATTGAAAATTAAATTTCTTTGCTTTTTTGCAATTTTGAAAAATCAACTAGAAAAATAAATGATTTCTTTTATGTTAAGTAAAAAAAAAAATTGAAAAATATTTTTATAAATAAAATATATAATAAAAAATATTTATTTTTATTATTAAAAATATCGAAGTTGTAACAGCAATTATTTTTGCAAAAAAAAAAGTTAAGTTTTAATTATAAAATTTATAACAAAAAAATAATATAAAGAATTATATAAAATCTTTTGTTTTTTTTTTTTTCATTGTCTTATGACAGTCAATATGAAAAATAATAAATAATAATATAAAATTTCCAAGATGTTATATAAATTTCTTTTTTTCAAAAAATGCATATTTGATATTCTTAATTACATATATATCCTATAATTGACACGAGGAATTCATTGAATGAAAAATAAATTCTAACGGAAATTAAAAAGCGTTTTAAAAATATCACAACATGTCATTAAATTTGTAATTATAAGGTTATTATCATTCCAATGTAAATTTTATTCTTTATAAACAAATTTACTATTAAAATTTTACGATTATTTTTTCCAAATTATCTTTTTATCACATTTTTTATGAATTCTCATAATGTGGAAAATATTTAATTATCATTTCCTTACAGGCAAACCGAAAAAAAACACAAAAATGAAGTAGCCAAATTTAACTTTTTCGAAAAATTGTTTCTTTCTTACAAATAAGATGATAACGATTTTTTTCCGGAGTAGTTAAAAAAAAAGCAAAAATGGTCTAAAATTTTTGGGAAAAAAATTTCATAAATCCACAAGAAAAATTTCTCAACGATGTATAAAATTTTAGCAAATAATTTTTTTTAGTTACAAAAAAAATGCCTCGTGTTTGTTCTGATTGTCTACAACAGTATCAAAAATTATTATTGACTTCAAATTGTTGTTTAAATAATGAAAAAAAAGAAATTTCATTTAATTCAATTACAAAACAATTCACAAGTAAACGAGAATATTGTAAAAAAATTGGAATTTCAATTTTGAAATTTATTGCTTTTTGCCTTATTGCATTAATCATTTTTAATATCACAAGAGAAATTTATCATGAAATTAGCATTTGTTTATGGATTTTTGCATTAAATTTTATAAATCCATTTCTAAAAATTCTCATTTGTAGTTTTGGATTATTTTTTATTTGTTTCAAAGATAAATTTTTCAATGAAAATGAACATTTTACTGTTGAAAATCAAGAATCATAAAAAAAAAATGTGAAAATTTCAAAAATTATAATTATTTAAATAAATAAATTAGAAAATAATTAGTGTAATTATTTAATTTTTAATTTTTAATTTATAATTCATAATTTAAAATCAATAAAATTCTAATTTATAAACATGAATTTTTAGTATAACATTTTTTTTTTTTTTTATGTGAGAATAAGGAAAATACCTTTTTTTGTTAATTGCATCATATAAAAATTAAATTTGACCAAGTTTTTTTTTATCTTGCATTTTTTTTTCTTTTTTTTTTTTATAATAATGACCATTATGATTTTTTTAAGTAACTTTTCCTTCTAGATATAACTGATAATAATTTCTAATAAACACACGCATCTACCTCAAGTTAAAAGACGATTAAAATAATTACAAAAATAATTATTCTGAATACATTTTTTTCCTTATAATTAAAAACGCGCACATTATAGTAAATATATTTTCAATACAAAAAATTAAATTTTTAAAATATTTATGTATTAGAAAATTCTACATCAAAATAATTAATTTTATTTTTTAGTATTTAAAAAATATTTTTTGTTTATTACGATTATTATTATTATTGTTATTTTTATTATTTTGTTATATAATTAAATTGAATTTAGTTAATAAAAACAATTAAATATTAATTAAAAATAATTTTAAATAAAAAAATGGAAAACCTAATTAAAATAAATAATAATAAAATTTCGGGGAATAAAACCAGGAAAAAAAGAGTCACAATAGCTTTTGTATTGAGAGTAGAATTCTATTATGACAAACAGACACACACACACACAGGTTCAATTAAAGTGAATTTAAATGTGTCTCGAAACAAATTAACCATCCACGATCTCGCCAATTAGAGCAAGGGAGTTAGTTTTAAATTAGAGTTCATGAAACCACTCTTTGTTCATTTATATGATATAGATCAAATTAATCAAGGACTTTGCGTATATACAAACTGAATGAATCATATTATGTGTATATAACAATAATTGTAAAAGTAAACTGATGGAAAATGCCTTTAGTACGTTGAACTATTATTATAAATGACTTACAACTAAATATAAGTGTAATATTGCAAAAAATTTTCATTTTTTCTTTTTTCAAGGATTATTGGAGTTTCTATATTTTTTCAGATCAAGTATTTTTAATTCCCTAATATACGAAAATATATATCAATTCAATTTTTCTATAAACAGAAAACGAAATATTTTTAACTGCCCTGGATTATAGTATTTTTTAATTGATTTTTTAAAAATAATTTAGTAAGAAAATATATTTAGAATTTTTTTTTGGAAAATAATTTTAATAATTATCAATTTAAATTCGTATTATTAATTATCAATTAAAATTAAATAGTAATTATTTTAGTACCTATATTTTTCATATTAATTACAATTAATTGTTTTTAAATTTAATTTTCCAAATATTTTTCCTACTAAAATTTCGAATAAATAATTTGAAAAAAAAAATTTTAATTTTGTAGAAAAAAAAATATTTTAAATAACTATAGAAAAATTAATGTATGAAATTTTCATTTTCAGTTGCAAATGGAAAAAATCAGGGTGAAATGGTACCACCGGATGGCGGTTGGGGTTGGTTTGTACTCTTAGCAGCGGTGATGGTAAATCTTTTAATTCCTGGCACAGTTAAATCATTTGGAGTTTTATTTGTCGTTTATCTTGAGGTTTTTAGTACAACACCATCAGAAGCTTCATGGATTCCAGCGCTTTGTTACTTTCTTTATAGTTCTTTAGGTAAAAAAAAAAAAAAAATTTCCTTTTTTTTCCTCTCGACTCATATATACTATAAAATTAATTCAATACTTTACTAATTAATCCAATAATAAAAAAAAATGTCCCTTTTTAATTAAATTTTCATTTGACTAAATTTTTTATTCAATTAATTTTGCTATTTAATAATTTTTACGTAGTAGAATTTACATTTTTACTAAAAATTTATCGAATTTCTAATTTTTTTTTTTGTCAGACTTAATTAATTATTTTCTTATATTTCTTAAAAATTTGTGGTAATTATTCAATATTTGAATTTTGTTTTGAAAAAAAAATATGTTTAAAAAAAAAATTTTATTTTAATCTAATTTTTTTTACAGGCCCTTTATCAAGTATACTTTCTGTCAAGTATTCATATCGAACAGTCACATTAATTGGTGGAACTTTAGCTGCTGTTGGAATGATGTTGAGCTTTTTCGCCAATTCAGTTTCATTTCTCTATGTCAGGTTCGTTATTTTGAAATTATTTCAAATAATTTTTTTTTTCAAATACAAATTTTGCATTATTTGTAAAATTTTTTCAAATTTTTCCCGATATTAAAAAACGTGAATTAATTTAAAATAATTTTTAATTATAGTTAATTATTTAATTATATTATTATTATTATTATATTTATTATTATTAATTAATGAATACGGAAATTATTATTAATTAATTATAAATTAATTTAATTTTATTTTCGATTTTAGTTATGGACTTCTTGTTGGTGCTGGCGCAGGTTTGGCCTTTCCACCAACTGTTTATATCGTGACCTCATACTTTGTAAGGAAACGAGGCCTCGCGAATGGCCTCTGCATTTCTGGAAGTGCCATAGGTTCAATTATTCTTCCCCCACTTCTCAGGTTTCTACTGCACGAATACGGATACAGGTGAAATTTTTTTTAGCATAACTCAAATTTTTTTTAAAACAAATTAACTTAAATTTTTAACTTTCTTTTTTCCCCAAAAAAAAAGATCCAAATATCTTTGAAAGTATATTTCTTTCTTTAAATACAGTCGGGTTTATTTTATTAAAAAAAATTTTGCAAATTAACTCGAAATATTTTTAATTAATTTATTAAATTTTATTTCATAATTTCCATTTTGTTGAAATTAATTTTTTTTTTTTAAATAGCTACGGATAATTTAATCAAAATTCTCAAATCAAGAGAATTTATACCGATTCTTTTAAAAATAGAAAAATTTTTAAATTTAATTTCAATTATGTAGAAAATAATAAATAATTTCAAAATTTTTCAGAGGGTCTGTTTTAATAATGGGTGCAATAATGTTAAATGTATGGGCAAGTGGTCTTCTTTATGAGCCAGTGGAAAATCATTTGATACCAGCAAAAGTGACAACATGCGAGGAAAATAATGACGATGATGATGATGATAATGATGATGAAGTTGTTGAAGAGGAAGGCGAGGAGGAAGTTGAAGAAAATGAAGATGTTGGAGAAAATCATATTGGAACAACAACAATAACAGTAACAAGTCCTGATGATGATGATAAAGTAAAAAATCATCATTTAATTGTCGCTAATAATTCAAATAATTCAAAAACCAAAGGAAATAATGCAGCAACGCCATTTGTTCCAAAGAGTGCCTCGAGTGTTGCTCTTGAAAATTATAAAAATTCACCTGTTCAAGGTAGAATGAGAAAAATTAGTATGCCAACGCCAAGTGCAAGAGAAATTACTGGTCAAATGCATAGTACACCGGCATTACATGTTGTACCCGAAAGAACAATAAGACGACGTACTGGACAACCACCAAAATCACCGAGTTCATCGTCTTTTCATTATGTCAGCACACCTTATCATGGTAAATATTTTTAATGAATCATTTTTTTCTTTAATTTAATACAGGCCTCGGATTATACGACTTTTTCCGACTTTTTTCGATTTATTTTAATAAAAAGGCGACTTTTTAGACTTTTTTTATACATTTTTTTGTTTACAAAATTTTTAAACAAAATACGTTTCTTTACTATACGAATGCAGATCTTCTTCAGATCTTCTTTATTTCAATTATTTAACAAATTTTTAATTAAAATTCTTTACTAAATTAATTATTTTTAATAATTTTAATGAAATTCAATTATCTTAAACTATTTTTCAATTCAAATTTTTATGAAATTTAATAATTGTTTATAATTAAAAAAAAAAAGTTAGCAAATAAAATTACCAAAAAAATTTTTAATTCAAAATCACTTGAAATTTAATTATTTGCAAAGAAAATTTCAATTATTTTTAATGATTTTTATAATATTCTTTAAAAATTTAATTATCTTAAAGCAATTTACAAAATTAAAAAATTTTTGGAATTCAATTTTTTTTTAATGTGATTTTTAATAAATTCTTCATTAACAAAAATGATTAAAAATTTCTCTTATTATAATTATTGTCTGAAATTTAATACAATTTTTTAAAATTCAATTATTTTACAAAAATTTCAATTGAATTTCAATTATATTCAAAATCAACTAAAATTTAATTATTTTTAAAAATATCAATTGAAATTCAATTATTTCTCGAATTTCAATTTAAAATCAATTATTTTCAAAATTTTAAATTCAAAATCAACTAAAATTGAATTATTTTCAAAAATTTTATTTCAAAATCAATTAAAATTGAATTATATTTACAAATTTCAATTTAAAATCAACTAAAATTAAATTATTTTTCAAAATTTCAATTAAAATTAAATTATTTACAAGAATTTCAATTCAAAATTAACTAAAAATCATTTATTTTACAAAATTTCAATTGAAATTTAATTGCAATTCAATTATTTTAAAAATTTTAAATTCAAAATCATCTTAAATTCAATTATTTTTCAAATTTCAATTTAAAAAAAATTATTATCAAAATTTTCAATTCAAAATCAACCAAAATTGAAATATTTTCAAAAATTTCATTTCAAAATTTTCAATTTAAAATCAATTATTTTTAAAATTTTCAATTCATTATCAACTAAAATTTAATTATTTTCATAAATTTCAATTGAAATTCAATTGTTATTAATATTTTCAATTCAAAGCCACTAAAAATTCATTTATTTTCCAAAATTTCAATTGAAATTTAATTGCAATTCAATTATTTTAAAAATTTGAAATTCAGAATCATCTTAAATTCAATTATTTTTCAAATTTCAATTTAAAATCAATTATTTTCAAAATTTTCAATTCAAAATCGACCAAAATTGAAATATTTTCAAAAATTTAATTTCTAAATCAATCAAAATTGAATTATTTTTACAAATTTCAATTTAAAATTAACTGAAATTAAATTATTTTCCAAAATTTTAATTGAAATAAAATTATTTAAAAAATTTTAATTTCAAATTAACTAAAATTCAATTATTTTCCAAAATTTCAATTGAAATTCAAATGCAAATCAATTATTTTCAAAATTTTCAATTTAACATTAATTATATTTAAAATTTTCAATTCAATATCAACTAAAATTTAATTATTTTCAAAAATATCAATTGAAATTCAATTATTTCTCAAATTTAAATTTAAAATAAATTATTTTCACAATTTTTAATTCAAAATCAACCAAAATTTAATTTCAAAATTAATTAAAATTTAATTATTTTTACAAATTTCAATTCAAAATCAACTAAAATTCAATTATTTTCCAAAATTTCAATTGCAATTAAATTGTAATTCAATTATTTTCAAAATTTTCGATTTGAAATCAATTATATTTAAAATTTTCAATTCAATATCAACTAAAATTTAATTATTTTCAAAAATATCAATTGAAATTCAATTATTTCTCAAATTTAAATTTAAAATAAATTATTTTCACAATTTTTAATTCAAAATCAACCAAAATTTAATTTCAAAATTAATTAAAATTTAATTATTTTTACAAATTTCAATTCAAAATCAACTAAAATTCAATTATTATCCAAAATTTCAATTCAAAATCAATAATTTTCAAAATTTTCAATTCAAAATAAATTACTTTTTAATGATTTTTATAATATTCTTCGAAAATTCAACTATCTGAAACCATTTTTCACTTAAAAATTGTTTTCAAATTATTATATTTTAGTCTGCAATTTCTAATAAATTTTTTTTTGTAAATTCATAAAAAATTTTAAATTAAAAATCACTTGAAGTTAAATTAATTTCAAAAATCCCAATTATAAATCTTTGAATATTCAATTACTTAATTTACAAAAATGTTATCCAAAATTATTTAATAAATTATTTTTAGTATCTGTAAAATTTAATTATTGTCTGAAAATTAATAAAATCTTTTGAAATTCAATTATTTCTAACAATTTCAACTTTTAACTCTTCCAAAATTATTATTATTTAAAAAAAAAATTTTATTTAAAAAAATCTGTAAAACTTGATTAAGTATTGTCTGAAATATTTTTTTGTCCATAAAAACTAAAAACTATGAAAAAAATTTTTTAATTCGAATAAATTTTGCTTAAATCAGACTTGAAAAAATTATAAAAATTGAAATTTTAAGAATTTTTTTTTTTTAAATTTGTTCTACTTAAATAAAATTTTGAAAATTTTTCTTACAATTAGTTCTGATTCTGAAAATATTTGAAATAAAAATTTTCTTGATAATATTCATTATAGAATTATTCTAGTTAGAGAATTAATAAAATGAATTTAATATTTGATAACATTATTTATTTAAAGTGAAATTTATTTATTTATTTATTTACACATGTAAACGGGCTTAATATTGATTAATCAATTAAATTTTGTTAAAATGAAAAAAAAAATCGACTTTTTTTGTATCTTAAAGTCAATCCGAAGCCTGTTAATATTAACAGCCATCAAATCGTTTTTTTTTTTTCTCCTTACAGGAAGCACATTGTCAGCCCTACATCCAGAGCATGCATCAACATTAACATTAAATGCAATATCAAGTACATTCCGTAAATCACCAGAGAAAAAAGCCGGTAAACCAATAAAAGAACCAGAGACAAAATTTTTTGACTTTAGCCTACTCAGGGATCCATTATATTTAGTAATATTGATCTCAAACTCAACAAATGCATTGAGCTATACAAATTTTGTGATTTTACTGCCAAATTATGCGAATGATTTAAAATATACAAAAAATGAGGGTATGCTATTATTACCAATTGTATCAGTATTTGATTTAATTGGTCGTATTGGTGGTTCAGCGTTGTCTGATAAAAATTTAATGCCAAAACATTGGTATTTTGTTGGTGGTCTATTAATATCGGGAATATCATTAACAATATTACCATCGGCGACAAATTATATAATATTATCAATTTACAGTGGTATATTTGGTCTTGCTTCTGGTATTTATGTTGGTATTACTGCTGTTATAATGGCCGATATGCTTGGTACAGAAAAATTAACATCATCCTATGGAATTTCATTATTTGTCAATGGTGTTGTACAATTAGTTGGACCACCAATTGTTAATTCAATTTACGAGAGAATAGGAACACTTGGACCTATATTTTCTGTTCTTGGTATTGTATTAATTGTCGGCGCCTCACTTTGGGGTTTTGTTCCATTTATTCGACGAAAACCAAATCGAGCTGATCAGGAATTTGAAAAATGTTAAATTTCCCATTTTTTAATTTTGCGAAAAGAAAAAAAAACGAACAAAAAAATTCGATCCAATTCTTTGGAATTTTTAGGGAATATTAATTTCTAGGGGGAAAAAAAAAAAAATTAGGCGGGAGATTATTCTATTACAAAACTCCACTTTTATCACAAAATATTAACAAAAAAAATTTTTTTTTAAAAGAGGAAAATTAATTTTAACACTTATAATGATTCGACAATTTCAATTAATAGTTTTATTTGTAATTAATGACGAAATATTTAATGAATTATTAAATAATTTTAATTTATAGTAGAATTAAATTTCTTTTTACATTTGATTAAATTTTCTTTATATAGTTTTTATAATATTTTTAAAATAAATATTAAAAATTTTTTATTAGATTTAATTTTACAAAATTATGACGATTAAATTAATTTTTTGACGATTTTTTTTTTACTAAAAAATCTAAATTATGGAAATAAAAATCCGATTTTAATGATCGATAATTAAAAATTAGTATTATTTTTTTTATGTTTTTTTTTTAATTAAAAAATATATATTCAAAATAATGGAGTAAAATTTTTTTTTTTTTTCGCCAAATGATCGCATGTGAATTAATAACAAAAAAAATATATGTATACGTATACTCAATTTATATACCTATATATATAATAATTGAAATATTTAGTATTTTATTGATAGAACAATTCTAATTGTTAATTTATAAGTATATAAATACGTTAATTCAAAAATAATAGGTCTTCCTTAAATCGAACATTTTTTTTTCGATTGAAAAATTGGGTCACAAAAAATTCTTAATTAAAAAAATTAGTTTTTTTCTAAATTTAATAAATATAAAAAAAAAATTAAAATACTTGGTAATTATTTATTTATATGAAGAAAAAACTAATTTTTAATAATTTGTATAATAGAAAAAATAAATTCCTCGGACGAGTGATCCAATATTTAACTAGACGATAATAATTTTTTTTTATTATTATTATTATTATTTGTACCATGTGTGAGAGAGTATAAATTTTTCGGGAGACGAGTGTGAACAAAAAATGGCCCTATTTATAAAAAAAAAAGAAAAAGAATCCCTCACTTTTTTTTTCGTACTTAAAATCAATTATTTTTGGGGATTCTTTTTTTTTCACTATACGGATAATGTGATCATGTTTTCTGTGATCTACAATTTTGTAAATTACAAAACACAAAACAAATTACATGTAGTATTGTATTTTTTGTCCTTAAGTGACAAAACACACACACACAAACACGTATTTGCGCGTATATTTTTTCAAATTTCGAACTAAAAAAAAAATAAACCCCTTTTTCAAAATGGCAATCGATGTAAATTAAAAGAAGAAAAAAAAAAAACGTAACGAGTGCGGGAATTTTTGATACTACCTTATTGAGAAGAAATTATTTTTTAATTATTATATTTTTGTTATAATTTTTTTTTTGTTATTTGTACATATATATATATTATATAATTAATTTAATTAATATTCATTGAATATTAATTAAATATATAAACTTTATAGTGTTTGGAATAATGTGTATTTTTATATTAGCTGAGAAATATTGTGATTAATGGATAAATATATAAACGTATAAATATTAAAATATACTTTTTAAGTCTGAAATAATTATTTGATATTAATTGTAAATAATTTTTTCTCCATAAGGTTTTTTCTCTCACTGCCTCACTAGAATTTTCATATGTTCAAAAATTTTCTTTTAAACCCCCCCCCCCCAAAAAAAGAGAAAATGCATTTTTTAAAACAAAAAAAAATAATTTTATTTTCATAAAATTTTTGAAAAAAATTATTTCAAGTCTATTTTTTTTTTGTATAATTTTTCTCATCAATGTGTGTTTGAGATTATTTCTATACTGAAGCTTTTTTCATGAATAAATATTATGTGTATGATGGTGAGGATGAAAAATATATAGCGAGAAAAAAATGTAAATCGAATATAATAGAAAAGAAAAAGTCGAAAAAATAGAATTAGGTAAAATAAAAAACAATTTGAAGTGATGAGTAAAAAAAAAATTAAATAAATAAAACAAGTGAAAAAAAACACGGAATAAATGATTAAAAAAAAAAATAAATGTGAGTAAAATAATAAAAAGAGAAGTGAATAAAAAGAAAAAAAAAATTTCCATAAATGGAAATAAAAATTCATATTTTCTTGTCAATTATAAAAAAAAAATTTTTAATTATTTTTTTTGCGTTTTTATTTACTATTTTTTTTTTTTTTTTTAATGGGTTATGGATTTTTTTTTTTAAATCAATAATTATTTTTTAAAAAACTAGTTTGACAGGAAATTATGAAACATTTTTCTTAAGGCCATCCGGGAGAAAATAATGGTTTTGTAGATTTCTTCTCATTTGAAAAAAATTGAATATTTTAGGTTGTAATTTTTTGGAAATAATAGAGGAAGGTACCCTGCCAGGGGCTCTTCTCGGAATTTTGCAAAATCTTGATAAATAATTATTGAAAAAAATGTTTAAACATTGGCAAAAAGGGGTTTCGTAAATTACTTCTCATCTTTAAAGGATAAAGTATTTCGAGTTGGCATTTGGAGGAATAATAGAGGAAGGGTCACTGAGTGGGGCTCTTCTCCATTTTTGCAATAATATTGTGAGGAAATTATTTTATTAAAGATTTAAAGTGGAGTAATTTGGGGTAAGTTAGTTCAGCAGCGGCCACTAGCTAAAATTGGCGCCACCTTCTGGGCCACTGACACATAGATTCAATGTCTGTGTGCTCGCCTCCCCTACTGTTCCCACTTCTGTCAAAAATCCAACTTTTATAATCACGATTTTCAATACTTTTCAACAAAATTACTTGTAAAAATGGAGATGATTCTTAATCAGCTCGCCCTCATCTAATTAATCCGACAAATCCGAACAAGATATTTCAAGTTATTTACGAGTAATATCTCGCGCGGGAAAACACTTTTAGGTTAGGGATTTTTCCCGGATGGCCTTAAGGAAACAAAACAAAAAGAAAAAAAAAAAAGAAAGAAAAACCTCGAAGAAAATTTTATTATTTAGGAAAAAAAAAAATGTCTTGCCTTATATGATATAAATATAAATATATATTAATAAGAAACTGTAAACCTAAATATGTATTATGAAAAAATAAGCGCAAGTTCTTGACTGTATACACTATGGAAAGTAATAATTCTTTAGATTATATAAAGCACAAATGTCAGTTGTAAGTTACTTTTGTAAATACATATATAGATATATATATAAAAAAAAAATTTTGTATTTTCTTTCAATATTTACCATTATTGATTTAAAAAAAATTAATTCTGCGTTTATTAATTAATTTATAAAATTATATAATTTAATGTAACTTTTATTTATTATTATTATTATTATAATTTTTACGTTTATTCTAGATTTGTATTGAAATTTAATTTTCAATTAAAATTTTGTAAATTTAATTCTAATAATCTCCACGAGGTGTCCGATTTAATTCCTTTTATCAGTAATTTAATAATTTAATTATTAATTAACGATAAATAATTTAAGATAAACATAAAGTGGATTAATTTCCCAGCACTATATTAATTTTAAAATGTTAATTTATATAGTAAAAATTAAAAATATCAAATCAACTCACCATTTGAAGTTCAATTTCCCGCCAATTCGCCGCCATGTTGAAAATTTTCACATTCCAAATTTGCTTCAAAAATTTGTACAATATACAAATTGTCTTTGGCATTAATTGAAGTCAAAAAAAAAAACACTAAACACACAATTATCACCAAAATATGATAAAACTGATTGAAAAAAAATTATTTATTTCAATCAAAATAGGCACATCACGGAAATTTTCTATTTCACTGAATGGCAAATTTTGCCCGACACACTTTTTAACACTGATTATCACTGTATTTTTTTAAAAATAACATTCACTAACGATTCACCACACTTAATCTAATTTGATATTCAAGAAAATTTACTTTTTCATTATTAAAAATCACTTTAATTTACACAAAAAGAGAGGCGAAATCACGTTAGCTGAACTAATGTGCCCGGCGAATGGCGGTTAACTGAAATGACGAAACTGGCGATATCAAATTCTAATCTATATCTTCATTTTGAATTTTTAATAACAATACATTTTGCATTCTTTTTACATTAACTTAAAAAGAATATGCAAAAATTTTCAATTTTCGAGAATTTTAATTTAATATTATAATAAATTTAGAAAAATTATAGAAATTCTCAATTTATTTAACACTTATTTGACTAAAGTCGTATAAGCACGGCCATTATTAATTCTTCCACCAATCAAATCTAATTTCTCAATAAAAGCAACAATTCGATTGGTTCTTCTCTTTCTGACAATTAGATTTTGTCGTCTGCTCCTTTAATACCTGCGCGAAAATATGTAAAATTGTATATATTTTGTATTTTATAAAAAGAAAAAACAATTTTTACAAAATAGTTTAATAAAGAAAACATAAATTTTATTCGCTTCGAACAAGAAAATATATAAAAAGTGTAATATTAAAAGAAATTTCAAAATTTCATGAGAAATGAATTTTGAGGTTATAGAAATAATTTTTTTTTTAAATACAGTTGTTTTTGACGAAATATCGGAATTTATTTGAAAATATGGAATGCAATGAATTGAAAATTTATTTATTTATTTGTGAGGGATGAGAGGATATTTTAAATTTTACTACGTTGTATAACCTTAATATGACCCACAAATTAGGTAAGTTGCAAATATTTTCTATTTCTATATACAAATATATATATATATTACATGTTATAAAATATATGACCCTGATTTATTGTGTAAAATATGAATAGTTTATTTGCTTTTTTTTTTTTTTTTTGTAATATATAAGTAATGACTTTTTTTAATTGCGAATTTTTAAACATAACCTACAATTTGAAGATTTCGTGTATTTGTTTTTTTTATAAATGTTTTATGATAAATTTTTTGTTTATTTATATCAAAGTGGCAGTCGTGTCAATAATACCACAATTTTTATAAAAACAATTGAAATTTAATGTTTCGTAAGTAAATTTTAATTTCAAGGAAAAAATTCATTGTTCTTGTTTTGTTTTTTCAGTCTATAGTATTATCTCGTTTTTTTTTTAATTTTAAAAAAGAATTGAATTGTTTGCAATTTAATATATATAAATTATTTATAAAGTTCAATTATTATAATTGAAATAAATAATTAATTACACAATTATTCCAATTTTATAAAATAATATTATTTCGAAAGTTTAATTATTATAATTGAAATAATTAATTACACAATTATTTCAATTTTATAAAATAATATTATTTCGAAAGTTTAATTAAAAATTATAATTTTGAAATAAATAATTAATTACAATTATTCCAATTTTTAAAAATACAATTATCCCCTGAAAACATTTGAATTTTATTCTCAATATTTCAGAATAAAAATGAATTTTCCCCAATTGAAAGGAAATAAAAATCCACTTTCATTGATGCGTGGCATGTCAAGTGCATCAAAATCAAATAAAAATCATTACGAAACATTGAAAGTAAAGCATAATGCTACTCAAGAAGAAATTAAATCATCTTATTATAAATTATCAAAACAATATCATCCCGATGTAAATAAAGAAGAAGGGGCAAAGAAAAACTTTCGTGATATCTCTGAAGCTTATGAAATAATTGGTAATTATAAATTTCGTCGACAATATGATCGTGGTATGACGGCACGTGGTGTTATTAATGTAAAACATGATGAAAAATCATCGTCATCAGCGAATGATGATTATTATGATGATGATGTTGATGATAAAAATATTGAGCATATGGCATTTTATAAATCACGAATGAGAAATTATCCAAAACCAGTGAGAACAGGAAATTCAAAAATTTATAATTTTGACGAATGGACACGTGCACATTATGGTGATTCATTTCAACGAACAGTATTGAGAAAACAAAAAAATATAAAATTTCAAGAGAAAATGGTTGACGATCATAATGATTCATTAAAAGTAAATGAAGAAATAACATTGCTTATTGGAATGGCAACGGTTATTTTTCTTGCTGTTGGATTATTAACAATATCAAAGCATAATTATGATAATCCAACAAAAAATGATAATGATAATGTTAATGATAATAATGATTTAAAGCGATAACGTTTGTAGAGAATTTTAAGAAAATTTTAATTTTCCTAGTTTAATTTTGTAAATTATAAAAATAAGTAGATAGTGTAAAAAAAAATGTTTCGGGCACATTTTTTCAATGTAAATAGTTTTTTTTTTCTTTTTAATTTGCGTCGAGTCGAGTAGTTTTCAGAGAGTTTTAGATTTTTTTTTTTCCTTTAAAAAAAATTGTTTCTGAATTTAATTTGAATTTTTTTTTGTTTCTTTCTATTTTAATTAAATTAATAATTAACAATAATTTTGAAATTGAATTTTTAATAAATTGAATTTTAAAAAATTATAATTTTCAAAAGAAATATTAATTAAATTAAATTAAAAAATATGTTAAAAATTAATTTCGAAAATTATTTGTTTAAAATGATATATTATTTAAGAATATTATGTTTTTAAATAATATATATAATTAACAAAAAAATCTTTCTGAATATTCACTCGTGATTTCGTTGAAAAATGTTCCCGTTTTTCATTTGTCGAAAAAAAAGGCAAATGGTCACTTTTGTAAATAATGTTGCTTCTTGTTACAAATAAAAATATTTTATTTATATTTAACAAACTTTAAAAGTAAAAATACAAAGTAATTTTCATACTCGCAATACCATTTCAGCTTAATGAGAAATTAATTTTTGTTCTTGTTTTTTTTTTTAAAAATTCAAACGTTCATTTTCATCTTTAAGATGCGTCTCATTTGGTACATTCATTGAATATAATTAATTATTTGCTAGATTATAAACAATTTTCATTATTTTATTTTTTTTTAACACTTTAAATGAAAATTGAGTTATTTTTGTAAACTTTATTTTTGTCACAAAAATGAAAATAGAATTTCATAATTATTTTTATACAATTGAATTATTTAGAATTAAAAATTCGATTTTTTCACTGAAACAAAAAACGAATTTGTTTATTTATAATAAATGTAACAATATTTATTTATAATAAATAAATTTATTGCATTTATTTATAATAAATAAACAATTTAATTGGTTTTTTTTCCGCAATTAAAAATAGAATTTAATTATTTCTTTAATTTCCAAAAATAATAAATTTTCATTAATTTCATTTTTCTTTCTTTCTTTCTTTTTTTTGTTCTAGAAATTAAAATACGAAGTTTCTTTTTTTTGAGAATTATGGTTAATATGGTGGCATTTGTACGGGCATAGGCATTGATACAATTCCAGATGGATATGGCAATGAAGGCGACATTCCTGGAAATTTTCCTAAAGCAGGATAACCAACTCCTTTGTCCTTGGATTTAATTAGTTCCTGCATTTTTTCAACTTTCACCTTTCTCAAATGTACCAATAGACGCAACGATAAATATTGATCGAGAAATTCATCGACTTCTATTTCACCATCTACAAATTTTTTCGCCACTGTCTGAAATGAAAGAAAAAAAAGAATAACGTGAGTTTTTTTTTTTAAATTTTCTGTTTGACTCTAAAAATTTTTTTTTTATTAGATATATAAATTTTACCTAATACCAAAGAAATACAAAGAAATGACAAAAACTATTTTGTTAAGAAAAAAAGGATTGTCTTTTAAATCAGTAATTAAATATTTTTTTTCTTATTCAAAGAAATTCTAATTTTTATTTAACGAGTTTAGAATTTTTTTTTTTTATTTTAAAAATGTGTTTCTTTAAAAATAATTGAAAAAAAATTCATGGAAGGAAAAGATTTTATTTTTATTTCTCCTTTAAAGAATATATTTCAAAAACCGTAAAAGATAAATAAATTCTGATCTGTTTATTTATAAAAGTTTAAGTGGAATTTTAAATTTAATTGTATTCACATTTCTTTCGAAATGTTAAAAAAATATTTTTCTAAAAATATATTTTCAAAAATATTTTTACCTCAGACTGTTCATCGATTTCCGATGCAGCTGTTTGAAGCATGTCCAATGCAGTATCTACACTCATCATTCCAGGTTTTTCCTCTATAAAAAATAAAAATTTTCCTTTAAATTTAATTTCTTTTTTATTTCAAAAAAAAAAAAATTTTGAACTTTTAATTTAATTTATTCTTAAGGAAATATTTCATTTTTCTTTACTTTATTTTAAAAAATTTCAAAATCAATTTCTTTCAAAGTTTGAAAAAAATTCAATTTTTAAATTAAAAATCTCTAATTTGAAAAATGAAATTATAAAGTCCATTTTTATTTGTAGATAAATTCTTACTTATTTCATCCAATTTTTCATTAATACTTGTACAAAGTAAACTTCCTTTTTCACTTAATTCACGAAGTTCTTGTTTTCCTTCTTCTAATTCTGGTTGTCTTGCTAAATTATATTCCGCTAAAGATCTATTGCTTGCCATCAACATTTCCTTCTCTGTCTCGTACTCCTTGAACTGGAATTTAGTTTTTTTTTTGGTGATAAAAAAATTT
Organism: Leptopilina boulardi; assembly: GCF_019393585.1. Lineage (NCBI taxonomy): Eukaryota > Metazoa > Arthropoda > Insecta > Hymenoptera > Figitidae > Leptopilina > Leptopilina boulardi. The sequence goes on along the minus strand of NW_026137825.1, from coordinate 3,202,535 downwards.
TTAATTTCGATTTTTACTTTTTTCTCTTAAAAACAAAATTTCTCCGTTTTTAAATGAAATCAACAAATTAATTCCAAATAATGTATAAATTTATTTTATTACCATTAAATAATTAATTAAAATAAATTACGTGAAAAATTTAATTAATTACAATTAAGTAAAAAAAAAAAAAATAATTAAAATCATTTTTTACCCAAAAATAAACAAATTTAAAATATGAATTTAAATATTTAATTAACTAAATTTATTAAAACATTTTTCTTCTTTAAAATTTAATATTTTTTTTTATTAATTATTTAATTGAAAAAAGAAAAATAAAATAATTATATTTTACTCGTTTTGGATTTTTTTTATTATTAAATTTTTTAATTTTATTTTTATTGAATTTCGCAATTATTTCATTAAAAATTTCAAAAATTTTTCGTATAAATATTAATAATAAAAATTTTAAAAACTATACAAATTTTCACCAATAAATTCGGAATCAAAGAGGAAAAAAATCAATTTTTTATTTACCTGTTCAACATTTTTAATAACTTCTTCAAATTTCTCATCGTCATTTAGTAATTCCTTTAATTCATCATTGCTCATATTTTTAATAATTCTTAAAGCAGCCTGAGTATCAAGCTCAAAATTTTGTTTATACATTTTTTCTTTTTTTTTTTTTTTTAATATATTATTTTTTTCTACTTTGTCTTTTATCAGTCAAAGTGAATGGCACACTTTGTATTTTATTTTGAGAAATAATTATTTATTTAACCAAGATATCTTATTTTCAATAAACACTTAATTATCAAATAATCACTACGTCACTGTCGTTGAAAAATAAAGTTTCACTATTTTCTTTAATTACTTTCTTTGTTTACACAAAATTTTTGTTTGGAAATGTATCTTTTGTGCAAGTGACATTTCTTCGTGATGTCGTCGTAAATACCAGGAAAAGGTTAACAAGGCTTGCCAATTGTATCAATTATTTTCAATTTTTCATTTAAAAATTATGTAATTTTAAAATAAATAATTTTTATTTTTCTTAATTCTTAGATTATTCTAAAATATAATAATAATTGTTATTAATTAATAATAGTAACAATAGAATAATAATTCTATTGTTACTATTATTAATTTTGAAAATATTCACAAGTCAATGTTGGTAGTATTATTATGACACTGGACAAGTTTACTGATAGAGTAATTCTTCTCTATCCAATAGGATTTAAGAGTAGGAAAATTTCCACCAATCGAGTGAAAACAAGTAGAACCAATTGAATGATACGATTGGAAGAGAAGAAATACATTGTAAACTCGCGGACAGTTTTCTTTTGTTTCCCGCCGAGTCAAGTGTTAAAGTAAGGTTATGTTAGTGTAAAAAATTTAACGTTTTTTCTCAATATTAGCAAAAATTTGATTAGACTAATTAGTGTTAAAGTGTAAAATTCGAGTAGATCAATATATTATTATGTGCCACGTTTTGTTATTGTGAAAATATTTTATTCTGTAGCCACGTGCAAAAAGGCCTTGAGGAGGAAATTATCTATCATCTTCGAAAGATAATTCACCATCTTTCAGTTAACGTATGGTATGTATAGAAAAAAAAAAAAAAAAAAAAAAAAACAAAGCACTTTAATTTCTTCATCCTTGAAAATCACGAACAGCTATGTCATCGAAATATGACAAAATCCGTTATGTGAATATTTCCCTTTTGTTCTCGCCGAAGAACGCATATCCTTCTTTTATTTATTTTTATCAACTTATTTGTACACAAATTTTTTTCATATTAATTTCGTTTTTTTTTTTGAATTTGTAATTTTTTTTTCCAACATGTTATAATTTTGTTATAATGAATTTTTGTCAAAAGTCATTTCTAGATTGTAATTAAGTCATTAAAAATATATTAACTTACACAGAATCGAGAGAAAAATATTGTGAAATAATTTTAAATTCTGATTAATAATAATTTGCATATAAATATATGTAAAATATATATTGTTTGCTTGATCGGATTTATTTTTGCTTTATAATTATGATGGATTAAATATATATATATATAATATGAAGGGGTAATTTATTACCGAGAAATGATTATGTTAGAAAAATTCTAAAGAAGAATTCAGTGAGTTTTGAACCTCGTTAGATCGTCTTTCCTCTCCCTCCCCCCCCTCGTGTCGTATCACGTCATCCCCCTTGCCCACAATCGTTTTTCTTCTCTGCAAAAGGAGCGTCTGCAAAATATATTAACTTCCATTTTTCTATTCAACAATCATTATAATGTTCATTTCAAATTATCTAATAATAATAATAATAATTTCTTTTTAAATATAAGTGAAAATTACTTTTTTTTTTAACGGAATATTTTTCTATATTTACCAAATAATTTGTATTGTATCTTTTATCAAGTATATTATTAATTATTATTATTTATTTCAATATTATTCATAGAATGAATATTTAAAAAATTTTTTTTTTAAATCATTGGAATAAGAAAATTTTTCCACAATCATTATTTATATAGTGGATGAGAGAGAGAGAGAATGGAAAAAAATAACATTGAATGCAGAAAAATAAAAAAACGGATCTAAATTGTAAACTCTATTCATTTTTGCCTTCAGCGCTTTTGTGAATATATATATATATATTCCGACCTGTAATAATTGCTTTGGAATTTTTTTTTTTTTCTTTTTCCCTTGAAAAGACGTTTTCCCTTTAAAAATTATTATTTTCCTTCGACTCTGATTCTTGAGACGAATATAATATTTAAAATATATTTTTTTTCTTTATTTTAATGAAACTAAAAAATTTTTTATCAAAATTAAAAAAAGAAAAACCGTTTTTTTTAAGGACAAAGAAAAGTAAATTTCTTTTTTTTTTTATTCAATTTATTGAAATTGTAAATGAAATAAAAATTTTTATATAGATGAAAATTTTGCTAAATTAAAATTAAATAATGCTAAATTTTTTCTTATAAAATTTATTTTATTTAAGAAAATACGAATTTGTTTTAATAGTTTTTTTTTTTTTTTAATCTAAATCGTACGTTTGAAATCGTTTTGGAAATTTTTCATTTTAAAGGAAATATTTTTGTTCTGGGAGAAAAAACATTATAATCCGATCCTGAATCGGCGATTCTTCTCTCTCGCTCGTCAAAACGGGATTCTTTCCTTTTCCGTTCACTCGTGTGTTTGTTATCCGGTGAGGCGATGTTGCCACTTTTATAAAATGCGACGTTGCCAATTTTACACAATCTTTTTTTCTCTCTCTCTCTCACTTGCTCTTGTATATTTATTCTTTCCTTTTTCATCTAGCCTCCCTCGTCCCCTCTTGTTGCGACCGGGATCAGCTATACGTTTTCTCGCTCTCTATCTTTCTCTCTTTCTCCCCCTCCCCTGTCTCTTCTCTCTCGTCTTTATGTAGGTAGCCAGCTTGCTTGCTCGATGCAATGCCGTACATAAAATATCCATCACCCACGTGGGAAATCAAAACCCACTCTTTAAGAAAAAAAAAAAAAATAATTTTTTTTCTTCCCCCCCCTAATTTTAAAATTTATTCTCTTTTTTTGTTTCTTTGTTATTCTAATTCTAAATTATTGAGGAAATTTAATTTTTTTTTTTTCTATATCATTTAGAAGAAGAAATTCTAAGTATAAAATTGCATACAAGGAATTTTTTTTTAAATCGAAAATATAATTTTTAAAAAATTAATATTAGACTCAGATTATTTATTTGTTTTAAGTAAAAAAAAAAAGAAAAAAAAATTGGTGTTGAAAGAAATAATTTTTTTTTTGCTGTAAATGAAATTTATTTAAAACAAGTAAATATTTCTTTGAAGATTTTAATTTAAATTAAATAAATATTGCATTTATTTTTTATGGAATATTTATTTATTTTAAGAAAATATTTATTTATTGTACGGATATATTTATTTATTTTAAGAAAATATTTAAGGAATTATTTAGTTTGGCAAATTTTGTTAACAAAATTTAAGTTAATACACAAAAAAAAATAGCAGGTAACATTTTTTTTTTCTAGAATTTAAAACAGTTTTCTGGATGAAAAATTCGTAAATGCTTTCAGGCTTTTTTTTTTTTTTTTGCCGTGAACTATTTTTACAAAACAAAGAATTTTTTTTCTCTGTAACAAAAACGTTTTTTTTTTTTTTTTTTTTGTTTAAAAAAACAAAAGAGAATAAAAAATAAATTCTCTTTTATTTGGTAAAGGAAATATTTTTTAACGAAACAAAATACGTATTTGTGATTTCTTTTTTTGAATCAATGAATTGGAAGTATTAACTTAAATTTTGTTAATAAAAAATAAAATAATTTCTTATATATATATTTATTTTATTATTATTATATATTTAATTAAAATAAGTTTAATGTTTCCGTAGAATATTAAAATTTTTTATTTCTTTATAATAATTTTTTTTTTATAATGAATTGAAGTATAAATTTTTCAATTTCGATTTGATTTTTTTTTTTTCAAAAGACTGAAAAACAGGTCTGTTAAGCTGGCACCACAAGTTTGATATTTTTAAATATCTCCTATGTGAGAATTTAGGGCTCAATTAGGGCTAATTACCGCTCAAAATGAAAAATTTACCGCTCTTTATTTTTTAAAAAAAAGGCGGTTGGTGCTACCTTAACGTTAAGCTGGCACCAACCGCTTAAAAAACCAAATAAATAAAGAGATAATTAAAATCCTACCATGCCATAATTTAGGGCTCATTTAGGGCTTTCAACTGGACATAGAAAGAATTTTCAAAAAAAATTTTAAAAACAAAAACACTCTACTTGATTTTTTTTTTTTTTTTTAAAAGGGGTTGGTGCTACCTTAACGTTAAGCTGGCACCAACCGCTTAAAAAACCATATAAAAAACAAGATATTTGACAATCCACCCTGACACAATTTAGGGCTTATTTAGGGCTTTCAACTGGACATAAAAAGAATTTTCAAAAAAAAATTCAAAATCAAAGAACACACTCCACCATATAGTTTTTTTTAGAAAGGAGACCCTAATAAAAAGTAGGATATTTAAAATTTGACTTTGCCATAATTTAGGGCTCATTTAGGGCTTTCAAATGGACGCATAAAGAAATTTAATAAAAAATTTCTAAATCGAAAAAAATCTTTATATTTGTTTTAAAAAAGGAGTTGGTGCTACCTTAACTCTTAGCTGGCACAACTCACTTCAAAACCCAAATAGAAAATCAGATATTTAAAATTTGACTTTGCCAAAATTTAGGGCTCATTTAGGGCTTTCGTATGGACGCATACAGAAATTTAAAAAACATTTCTAAATCGAAAAAAATCTTTATATTTTTTTTAAAAAAGGAGTTGGTGCCACCTTAACATTTGGCTGGCACAACTCACTTTAAAACCCAAATAAAAAAAAAGATATTTAAATTTTGACTATGCCATAAATTAATGCTCATTTAGGGCTTTCAAATGGGCGTAGAAAGAAATTTTAAAAAAATTTCTAAATCAAAAAAAAAAATTTTATTTTTTTTTTAAAAAAGGAGTTGGTGCTATCTTAACTCTTAGCTGGCACAACTTACTTCAAAACCCTAATAAAAAATCGGATATTTAAATTCTGACTATGCCATAATTTAGGGCTCATTAAGGGCTTTCAAATGGACGTAGAAAGAAATTTAAAAAAAAATTTCTAAATCAAAAAAAAAATCTTTATATTTTTTTTAAGAAAGGAGTTGGTGCTATCTTAACTCTTAGCTGGCACAACTCACTTCAAAACCCTAATAAAATATCGGATATTTAAAATTTGACTTTGCCATAATTTAGGGCTCATTTAGGGCTTTCGAATGGACGCATAAAGAAATTTAATAAAAAATTTCTAAATCGAAAAAAATCTTTATATTTGTTTTAAAAAAGGAGTTGGTGCTACCTTAACTCTTAGCTGGCACAACTCACTTTAAAACCCAAATAAAAAAACAGATATTTAAATTTTGACTATGCCATAAATTAATGCTCATTTAGGGCTTTCAAATGGGCGTAGAAAGAAATTTTAAAAAAATTTCTAAATCAAAAAAAAAAATTTTATATTTTTTTTAAAAAAGGAGTTGGTGCTATCTTAACTCTTAGCTGGCACAACTTACTTCAAAACCCTAATAAAAAATCGGATATTTAAATTCTGACTATGCCATAATTTAGGGCTCATTAAGGGCTTTCAAATGGACGTAGAAAGAAATTTAAAAAAAAATTTCTAAATCAAAAAAAAAATCTTTATATTTTTTTTAAGAAAGGAGTTGGTGCTATCTTAACTCTTAGCTGGCACAACTCACTTCAAAACCCTAATAAAATATCGGATATTTAAAATTTGACTTTGCCATAATTTAGGGCTCATTTAGGGCTTTCGAATGGACGCATAAAGAAATTTGAAAAAAATTTCTAAATCGAAAAAAATCTTTATATTTTTTTTAAAAAAGGAGTTGGTGCTACCTTAACATTTGGCTGGCACAACTCACTTCAAAACCCTAATAAAAAGTAGGATATTTAAAATTTGACTTTGCGATAATTCAGGGCTCATTTAGGGCTTTCAAATGGACGCATAAAGAAATTTAATAAAAAATTTCTAAATCGAAAAAAATCTTAATTTTTTCAACAAAAATAAATACTTTGGAATTTAGGGCTAATTTAGGGCTCCTAAATGGAATTACATTGGGAGTTCAAGAATGATACCGCAACTTTAAAACCAACCCAAGAGTAGTTCAAACTTAATTTTTTCAAAAAATAAATACTAAGGAATTTAAGGCTTATTTAGGGCTCTTGAATGGAACTACATTGGGTGTTCAAATATGATACCTTAACTTTAAGAACTACCCCAGAGTAGTTCTAACTTAATTTTTTCAAAAAATAAATACTTAGGAATTTAGGGCTCTTGAATGGAACTACATTGGGTGTTCAAAAATGATACCCCAACTTTAAGAACTACCCCAGAGTAGTTCTAACTTAATTTTTTCAAAAAATAAATACTTAGGAATTTAGGGCTCTTGAATGGAACTACATTAGGTGTTCAAAAATGATACCCCAACTTTAAGAACTACCCCAGAGTAGTTCTAACTTAATTTTTTCAAAAAATAAATACTTAGGAATTTAGGGCTCTTGAATGGAACTACATTAGGTGCTTAAAAATGATACCCCAACTTTAAAAACCACCCAAGAGTAGTTCAAACTTAATTTTTTTAAAAAATAAATACTTAGGAATTTAGGGCTAATTTAGGGCTGCTAAATGGAACTACTTGGGTGTTCAAAAATGATACCCTAACTTTAAAAAGTACCCCAGAGTAGTTCAAACTTAATTTTTTCAAAAAACAAATACTTAGGAATTTAGGGCTTATTTAGGGCTTTTAAAAAAATTTCATTGGGTGTTCAAAAATGATAAACCAACTTCAAAAACTACCCCAGGGTAGTTCAAAGTTAATTTTTTAAATTAACAAATACTTAGGAATTATTGCTAATTTTTTCAAAAAATTAAGTTTGAACTCCTCTGGGGTAATTTTTAAAGTTGGTGTATCATTCTTGAACACCCAAGCAGTTACATTTAGCAGCCCTAAATTAGCCCTAAATCCCTAAGTATTTATTTTTTAAAAAAATTAAGTTTGAACTACTCTTGGGTGGTTTTTAAAGTTGGGGTATCATTTTTGAGCACCTAATGTAGTTCCATTCAAGAGCCCTAAATTCCTAAGTATTTATTTTTGTTGAAAAAATTAAGATTTTTTTCGATTTAGAAATTTTTTATTAAATTTCTTTATGCGTCCATTTGAAAGCCCTAAATGAGCCCTGAATTATCGCAAAGTCAAATTTTAAATATCCTACTTTTTATTAGGGTTTTGAAGTGAGTTGTGCCAGCCAAATGTTAAGGTGACACCAACTCCTTTTTTAAAAAAAATACAAAATTTTTTTTTTTCGATTTAGAAATTTTTTTAAAATTTCTTTCTACGTCCATTTGAAAGCCCTAAATAAGCCTTAAATTATGGCATAGTCAAAATTTAAATATCTGTTTTTTTATTTGGGTTTTAAAGTGAGTTGTGCCAGCTAAGAGTTAAGGTAGCACCAACTCCTTTTTTAAAAAAAATATAAAGATTTTTTTCGAATTAGAAATTTTTTAAAAATTTCTTTATGCGTCCATTCGAAAGCCCTAAATGAGCCCTAAATTATGGCAAAGTCAAATTTTAAATATCCGATATTTTATTAGGGTTTTGAAGTGAGTTGTGCCAGCTAAGAGTTAAGATAGCACCAACTCCTTTCTTAAAAAAAATATAAAGATTTTTTTTTTGATTTAGAAATTTTTTTTTAAATTTCTTTCTACGTCCATTTGAAAGCCCTTAATAAGCCCTAAATTATGGCATAGTCAGAATTTAAATATCCGATTTTTTATTTGGGTTTTGAAGTAAGTTGTGCCAGCTAAGAGTTAAGATAGCACCAACTCCTTTCTTAAAAAAAATATAAAGATTTTTTTTTTGATTTAGAAATTTTTTTTAAATTTCTTTCTACGTCTATTTGAAAGCCCTTAATGAGCCCTAAATTATGGCATAGTCAGAATTTAAATATCCGATTTTTTATTAGGGTTTTGAAGTAAGTTGTGCCAGCTAAGAGTTAAGATAGCACCAACTCCTTTTTTAAAAAAAAAATAAAATTTTTTTTTTTGATTTAGAAATTTTTTTAAAATTTCTTTCTACGCCCATTTGAAAGCCCTAAATGAGCATTAATTTATGGCATAGTCAAAATTTAAATATCTTTTTTTTTATTTGGGTTTTAAAGTGAGTTGTGCCAGCCAAATGTTAAGGTGGCACCAACTCCTTTTTTAAAAAAAATATAAAGATTTTTTTCGATTTAGAAATGTTTTTTAAATTTCTGTATGCGTCCATACGAAAGCCCTAAATGAGCCCTAAATTTTGGCAAAGTCAAATTTTAAATATCTGATTTTCTATTTGGGTTTTGAAGTGAGTTGTGCCAGCTAATAGTTAAGGTAGCACCAACTCCTTTTTTAAAACAAATATAAAGATTTTTTTCGATTTAGAAATTTTTTATTAAATTTCTTTATGCGTCCATTTGAAAGCCCTAAATGAGCCCTAAATTATGGCAAAGTCAAATTTTAAATATCCTACTTTTTATTAGGGTCTCCTTTCTAAAAAAAACTATATGGTGGAGTGTGTTCTTTGATTTTGAATTTTTTTTTGAAAATTCTTTTTATGTCCAGTTGAAAGCCCTAAATAAGCCCTAAATTGTGTCAGGGTGGATTGTCAAATATCTTGTTTTTTATATGGTTTTTTAAGCGGTTGGTGCCAGCTTAACGTTAAGGTAGCACCAACCGCCTTTTTTTTAAAAAATAAAGAGCGGTAAATTTTTCATTTTGAGCGGTAATTAGCCCTAATTGAGCCCTAAATTCTCACATAGGAGATATTTAAAAATATCAAACTTGTGGTGCCAGCTTAACAGACCTCTGAAAAACATCATTTACTAGTCGTCGCATGAGTGAGCTTTGGAATGAGTCATATGTCAGGGAATTCGCAGAGAAAAGTCTGTGATTATATATATATATATATTTATCTATATACCTAGCCTTGATGTCAAGCGCGTACAATACAATATTGCACAATGATAACGAAGATAATTTAATTCGGTAATTAATTTTCGGAGACCGCTTATAGTCAAATATAGCAAGGCAAAGATCACGTTCGAAAATAAACGAATTTTACAAATTTTTTATACCGGAAGTTTATTTATGAAAAGAAATTCAATTTTTTTTTTAAATTAACTAAAAATTAATCAAAAAGAAATTAGAATTTTTTTTCTGTTTTGATTTTGTTTAATTTTGGTTTTTTTTTTTAAGAAATTTATTTTGTATATTAAGCGACCGAGAATTCACACAGACGTGATTTTGAGACGTATGTAAACATATGCGGCAAAGAGCGAAGCCATAAGGCAGTAAACCAACGACGAATCTCATTACGTGTACTATCCCATGCGAATTTCACGGCGACTGACGTATATTTAGTTTCAACGTTAAAACACAGAAAGGGAGCCAAATGCCCTTGAGAATTTGCTTCTTCTTCTTCTTTTTTTTTTTGCAATCCAATAGGTAACTTGTAATAAAAAATCTCGAGAAAAAAATTCAATATTTACAGCACAGTAAAAAAAAGATGTTATTTTTATATTATTTATGTTTTTTAGGCAAAATTAAAATATCAACTTTTTTTAAAAATGAAATTACGATAATCGTAGAAGTCTATAGTTGCGCGCGCATCGGTCTACTAGACCGCTACTAGTATAATTTTTTAATTCAAAACGTTAAAATAATAAAAAATTGTATATCCTAATTTTGATAAATAGAATAAAATAAAATAATAGTTTTGTAAAAAAAAAGTTCAAATTTTGTGAAAATTGATGTTTATACGTGTGAACAATATTTCGCGGAGTCATATTATGAGCAAACGACGACGAATCGCGAGTAAATTTTCGAGGCTGCTTCAAGTTATTTCTGTTCGTGCTATAGGTACACACAAAACGGCATTAAAAGCATTTACGCACATAAGCACGCATAAAACTTACTTTAAATAAATATCGACCGTTTTTTTCAAAAGAGAAAGAAAGAGAAAAGTAAAAGAAAAAATGTTTTACATCAAATGCGTCTGGATTTCGTTCAAAAAAACCAAATTTTCATTAATTTCTTTTATTGCTAAAAAAAAATATTTGAAATTTTTACGGAGAATTTATTGTAAAAAGTAAGAAAAATTATTTTTTTATTTTGCAAATTTATGATGTCGCAAGGGATGTTTTAGGTAAACACACAAAAAAATGGGTGTGTGTGTGTGTGTGGAAAATGAAGGAGAGAAGAGAGAGCTTTTAGCATCGCGTCTGCTGCAAAAGGGGTTAATTAAACTTTATTTTTATTAAGATTGAAGTGAGAAAAAAAATAGAAATTTTTTTTTCAAGCAAGAATAATTTTTTCCGCGTCTATATAATTTTTTTTACATTTCGCAAAATTTTAAACTCAGTAGACTAAAAATTTTTTGTTAGTTTTCACGAATTTAAAAGTTAGAACCGCGGCGCCAGCTTTTGTAAAAAAAAAAAACAACTGTGTGCAAAATTAGTACAAACACTCTCTCTCGTGAGTTAATAGCCTTTCTCGCTAACTTTTTATGAATTTATATATAAATTTAAAAAAGTCATTGAAAATCAAATTTTTGTCTATGTAAAATTTAATTTTTTGAAAATTTTAAATCTATTATAGTAAATTTTTGTATTTACAATATTATAGGAATCAATTCTTAAAAAGTGTGTGACTAGTTTATTTAAAAGGCACACCACCTCATTGTAACACAAAAAAAAAATCGTGCATAATAGAATCTTTTCGCAAGAGTCTGCGAAGTTTCCGTTTTCAAAAGAAACGCGTCTCTTCTGTCTCTCCGACAAATGTGAGATTTGCATCCGAAATACGAAAAAATATGAATGTGAAGTATATATATATAAAAAGGACGACGTATTCTAGATGTCCTTGAAAACACCAAACAGATGTTTCAGACATATTTTTAAATCGACAATATGTGACACATAGGCGTTTGTATCGGACATCCGATAAGATATCAATATATAATAGTATTAATGTTCAAAGTCTCCATACTGACAAATGGGATTAGGTATATCAAAAGTCTATAATTTAACAAAAGAAAAGAAAAAATTAATCACGTGTACCTCCTCGTTAAAAATAGGACAGAAAAAGATAAAAAATAAATCTCCCTAAAAGAAGCAGATTTTGTATGTAAAAAATGATTTTTCAAAATTTATTTTCTATTGATAATAATTGTTATACTTTTTTTGGTTACAGATTGACAATATGGCTGAGTGTTTTATGAAGTGGTCATCATCAAATTGAATCCAGCTGCAGTGAATAAGAAGACAATGTAAGTATAAAAGTAAGTTTTGAAAACCTCAAAAGACAAATCATTCATCGCAACGACATGGTATAAATATGACGAAGCAAAATGTCAAGTTTATACATTCTTCGAAATAATCTGTCTAAATTGACAGTTATTAGTTATTTATTAGTTAGTTATTAGTCATTAGTTTTGAATTTTCATTTGAAAGAATTAGAATTTCAACATTTTACATCACTTTTTTATCAAACCAAACTTTTATAAAACAAAATTTCTCTTTAAATAATTGAGGGAACGGAAAAACCCTCAATTTAAGTAATTTTTTTGAATAATAGTTAAAATGCTCTCAAATTCTAATACGAAAAATGAAAATTCTAACTAATTATTATTTTTTTTTAATGGGATAATCAGGCGTCTCTTTTTTTTTTTTTTTTATTCACTCTTGCATGGAATTTGTCACAATACTATAGAGTATTGCATAATTTCTCCGCACCAAAACCTGGGTGAGTTGAAAGGCTTGGAAAATATTTTTCTCGTGTCGGCGTCCTGTGTTGCTTGTTTGTGTGTATGTGAGCTCGTGATGAAAATTGAGATCGATTCGGTGCGAAAGGAAAAGGTCGTCGCCCGAAGGTGGATTCTCCCTGGTTAGATACGTCCCTGTGCCAGTGTAGGTTCTCCCCCTTCACTCCTCCTCCAACCCGGACTCTTCTTTAGCTGAGCATCCCTCCCCACCCGTTGGCGAATGGTTCCCCCCTCTCTCTCTTTCTCTCTCTCTCTCGTTTGTATACATGTATGTGCGAGAGAGAGAGATATCTAGGGGTCTTTCTTCAACGTTCGCGCCGATGCCGAAACGCAGCAGTCGTGTTATACTACTCCCACCATCATTTCTGACTCAGCGTTCCCTTTGCCCCACGTTTCCCTTTGGGCGAGACATCCCTGACAGGCTGCCGTCGTTTTCGCCCTTATGTCCGTCGGTCCAACGCTTTGCGACTATGTTGTGTGTGCTGCGCTTCTCTCGTGACGTTAACCTGGCGGCCCTGAAAACAACAGGTCGAGAGAGTCTGTGCCGAAATTCGACCACCCTCCGTGGCTAACACGTTGCCTGGAGTGGTAGTCCCTTCTCCCCCTCTCTCTATACTCCTCTCTTTCTATTCGTCTCCCCACCACTCTTTTGTTGTTTTTAATTAATTCTCTATTGGCACGATAGGGCAAAAATTTTTCTTATTGCCCTTGCATTTATATTTTTTCAAATTAAAAATTTTTCAAAGCGAATAATTTTTTTTTTTTTCAACTAAATTAATGAAACTTTCTTCGATATTAGCAATGAGAAAGTCAGAAATAGGGGAAAAATTGCACAATATTTGACAAATATAATCGGACGAGTATTCTTTTGTTTCATTTTGAGAATTTGTTAAATTTCTCTTAGATTTTGAGAAGCATCCATGTTAGCTAGAAATAACAAGCTTGTTGTGGCAGGAAATTTTTCGCTACCACAGCAAATTTATTCGTCGTTCCTTTTATAGTTTTTTTTTTGAATTTCGTTGAATTTAGGTTTTGTTTTGAAAATGAAAGCTTCTTTCGTTATGTAAAGCAGATTTATATTTTCAAAAATTTGGTATGAAGGTATACGATACCCTATAATACTATACAAATTGAAGTACTTTCTAATATCTGTCACATTAGATCGTTATTTTTAATTTTGCAAATCAGTACTAAGGATTCAATTAATAAGCATTAAAAAATTAACCTTTAAATGACCGATATTTCTTTAAAAAAAATTCCAATTAGTGGTATTTCTAGATCTTGTATGTATTTCAATTGAAAGTTTAGACAACTTTTACTGAATGTTATAATAATACAGCTACCATGGTCCTCTAAAGGTTAAAATCACTCACACCTTCATTCAAAAGCGTTTCTTTTTGAAAGGTAGGCTTTTTTTCGTGATAATAGGGTTTTATTTTTAGACTAAAAAATATCTATTTTATCACTTTTTGCCTGTAAAGGAACATGAATATTCGCGTTTTTGAATAGAAAAAATAGGGATTCGAAGCTTTTCAATATATTCCTTTTTTTTTTTAAATAAACGTATAAAAGAGGTAGAAATTATCAATAACATCTTTGAATTTTTCCCTAGTGGGGGAAAAAAATGGTTCTATTTTAAAATTTTTGTTATTTGCGAGAAGAATAATATCAAATTGGATTATCACTACACGGAGAAAAATGGAAAAACAAATAAAGTAACTTTTATTACTCTTAAAAGTAAAACCGGAACTGACCGCAGTTTCTGCGCATTTCTACCCCAGAAATATTATAATTTACTATTTCGGAAATAATTTTTATTATTTCACGAGTAAATTTTACTATTTCCGGAGTAAAAATTGCTAAAAAAAAATGCGCAGAAACTGCGGCCAGTTTCGGTTTTACTTTTAAAATAGTAAAAGTTAATTTATTCGTTTTTGCCATTTTTCTCCATGTAGGTAAAATTTAACATACAGAGACAAAAGGATTGCTTTTTCTTTCAACTTGGCAAAATTCGCTTTTCTTTCATTTCCGTCTAGTTTTTTTTTTTTTTTTATTTTATTTCACTTATACCTACATTGGTCTGCACGTAAGTTCTGTCGATTCACGAATGAAAACTCGCGCAGGTAAAATATATAGACGAAAGGGTTACGCTCGCACACAAGCATCAGAGCCGTATTTCACTTATAAATGATAGAAAGAGAAAAATGATATATAGATTGTTAGAAAAGGAAGAAAAAAAACGGATTGTTTTTCATTGAGTCTTATATCGATTACAATAAAAGAGTGTCAAGAAGGGGGCAGGGGATGTACATAGATCTGATTTCAAGTTCGAAGAATGTCGTTTCGTGATAAAAAGCTGAATCTCAAAAAGATGAGATTTAATATTTCCGTAGTAGTATTGGTAGTAGTAGTTGTAGTAGTAGTAGTAGTAGCAGCAGCAGCAGCAAAGCAGCAAAGTCTCCATCGGTCCGCGAATCGATAGTCTAGATTCTCTCTCTCTCTCTCTTTCCCTCTGGAGTATATAACATTGCGAATTTCTGGGGGCTTCGGCTTTTCCAGGCCTGGGGTGAATTTTTGGAGTTTGCGCCGCAAAAGAAGAAAAGGAGGGGGGGAATCGACCTTGAAAAGCCGGGCACTTGGGTGTAAATGAAAGTAACAAGAAGGGACATCATCTCATCCCACCTATGTATATATATATATATATATATATATTGTATATAGGTTTTCACGCACATTCTGATGTTTCCAGATTTTATATCAAAAAGATTTCATTCCCGAATGATAAATTCTTTATTTCTGTTTCTATGAATTTCATTTTATTCTTGTAATTTTTCTATTATTTTTTCTTCTTTACTTTAGTTTCTTTTTATGCTTCGAATTTTCGAATAATCATTCGGGTTTTAATTACTTTTGACATTTCTGAGTCCTTTTTTCCTCTTTCTATTTCAAATTCGAATTTTTTTTTCACCTTTTCTAAATTTGTACTATTGAAAAAAGTCACATTCTACCCTGTGCTGGTTAATTTTTGCAAAAAGTACGCCTGTACTAAAAATTAGAAGTTTGAACTAAAATAATTTATAAAAATATTTATTATTATACACTGCAAAAAGAAGTATCTTATTTTAAGATATTTTGGTCGCCTTTTTAAGATGTTTTTTTACAACTTGCTTCTAAGATAATATCAAAAACATCTTAAAATGCATTAGTTTCTTAAATAAAATAGATAGGAAGATACTTTTGGTAACTTGCTTCCAATGTGTCTTATAATAAGATACTTTTTTTTTTTGCAGTGTAATTGTTATTAATTTATCTATTTAGTAAAAATGTATCTGAATATCGAAGAAATACTAGCTTTAAAAGGTCAAAGGCACTAGGATATTTTTGAAAATTCTCGCGTTATCCTTTTGAAGTTTGTGACTTAAAAAGCAATGTGTGTGTTGCAAATAAAAAAAAAAAAAACTTTTTTTTGACGAAAACTCGCGTCTCCGGTAATACCGGTTTGGAATCCGGTTTGGGTCGTGGCGCTGTATTAGCCGGGGGCGCGTAACGGACTTGTCCGTCCCTGGGATTTGTTCTCTCTCTCTCTTTATGGTTCGCACTCTCTACTCTCCGTCCTCTTCTGTCTGTATCTCTCACTCTCTCTCCTTTTCGTTTCTCACTCTAGTTTCTCTTTCTCTCTCTGTCTCAAACGCCATCTCTGTTTCGACTCTCTTTCCTTGTCTCTCTCATTGTTTCTCTTCTGCGTCGTCTCTTTCAGTTCTTCCTCTGTCTCTATCAGTATTTCTCTCTCTTTTTAGCGTGGTTTCGGTCTCTCTCCTCGTTATTTTGTTCTCTCTCTCTCTCTCGTCCCCCCGTTTTACCCCTGTTATTCTCCAGTCGGCGCGAGAGAGACAGAACGTTCGACTCTCGCAATGACGAGAAGTGCCCGTGTGCCCTGCACCTGCACCGTAAACCTATAGCGTGTAGAGATAGAGTGCGTTGCACACTGTCATTCTTTTCTATATATATATATATGTATATGTGTGAGTGTATATATTAAAGGGTGTATAAAAGTGTTGGGGAATTTTTTTTTTTTTTTTCGTGAAAATTGCATCTTTCGCGAATGGTGAAAAAAAAAAAAAAAATTGTGTCGCATCGCCAAGCGTTCGAGTGAGCAAAGCTTTGGCCTCGAGAGCTTCTCACGTCGCGAGGCGTTATTTCGTTGAAATAAACGATCGTTGCTGGGCGCGTTCGCGTCGCCACCCGCTCACGTCTTCTCTCTCTCCATCTCTCTATCTTTCTCTCTTTCTCTATCTTACTCTTTCTCACACTCTATAGTATATCTCTCTATATAGAAAACGTATTTCTTTGCTTGAAATTTTTTTGGCCAACTTATAAAGCTGATAAAAAGAATTAAATTCAAAACCAGTAAAAAAGAAAATGGAGGAGAGATCGTGTCCTCGTTTTACTTGTATACCGTGGGTTATTTTTTGAGTGAGTGAGAGAGAGAGAGAGAAAAAGAAAATAAAGTTTTTCTGTGAAAAAAAAGGAGAGGGAAGACAATGCAAAAAAAAAAGAAAAATTAGTGCGTGAGTTTTAATAGTGTTGTTTGAGGATCATTATTATCATCATAATCATCATCATTATTATGGTGCTTATTGTGCCTCGTTGATCGGTTTAGTTTAATATAAATGCTTTCTTGCGCAGTGCGATCGCGTGTTTTCTGGAGAGCGTTCAACGGCCCGAAATAGCCAGTGTATTTATAGGCGATATCCTATTCCTAACAATTTTTCGCGTGAACTTGAAGACTACCCTGGGGGATAAAAAGTATCAAGCCTACTTCAAAAAACCCATCATTGAACATTGATCGTATGTATATTTGCAAAAAAAAAAAAAAAAAATCTGTTCTTTTCTGTGTTCGTTGGTGAAAAATTTATATTTAAAAAAATATGTTCACAATAATATGAGGAGAAAAAAAGAAGGTGGCTGAAAATCGAAATAATGGTACTGCAGAGATGGATATATACTATGTGCTTTGAGAGTGAGAGAGAGAGAAAAAATTGTGATGGCTTTATTCACATCGAAAGTGTGATGAAAAAAATGTGTGTTTCGTGAATTCGTAAATAGGAAATTATTCCAATATTCGTAAAATGTTTTTATTGTCATGGAAGGTGAATTAGGAATTTCTGATTCTAAGTGAGATATTGGAGTAGGTTTTTTGTGATTAGGTTTTTTTTAATGCTAAATTCGGTTTTGTGCTTCTTCATAGGTTTTTGTGAAATCCTCAAAGTTGTGATACTCGTTGTGCTCGTGAAATTGGCTTCATGCTTCTCTATAGTTGTTTCTAACGTTATAAAACCTTGCTTTAAAAATCTTAATATTCAAGTAATTTTAAGTAAAGTAAAAGTGATTAGAAAGTACAATTTTTTTTTTGAAAACCCTAATTATTGAAGTTTTGAAAAGATGGCTAATATTTTAGAATCAACTAGAGAAGTAGAAAAACTCGATTCTTAGGAGATAATTCCGCAATATTAGAAACAAGGACAAAATTCACTAAACACAATAAAAGTACTAGAGAATCAACAAAAATTATAGTTACGAATTTTTTTTTGGAAGCCTATTTAAAAATTTTTCAACCTAAAATCAGTTTTGTGCTTCTATTGTTTCTTCCGACTTTATACTTTTCCAAATGGACTTTTGTACAATTGTTTGTGGTTTGTGAAATTTGTTTTGTGCTATACAAACATTAAGGAATTTTTGTTTTAAAAATTAGTTCTTTTCTAAAATCTTTCCTGATAATTTTTAAAATCGGGTGTTTGCTTCTTACGTCGCTGTCGATATTGTAGCTTCTTTTCATAATGTTAATAATAATTGATATGAGTTCTAAATTATTTGTTTGTTCAATCGATTCAGTGTTTCTCAATACGTTTCTAAGTATACTTTTTAACACAACTTTTGTAATCCTTAAATAGTTTTTGTTGATTCTAGTGCTGTGTATCTAAAATAATTGTGATATTATTTTATCAGAATTTTCTGATTCTAAAATAGTTTCGATTCTGAATTGTTTTTTTTCTGATTTTGAAATAGTTTATTGTGTTTCTCTTTTCTCGGTAGTGAGATTGTAATTTATTTATTTTAAATCTTAAATTAGTTTTTGTGATTTTAAAATTATGTTTTGTTGTTCTAAACTCGGTTTTGGTTCTATTCGGTTGTGATATAAAAGTAATTATTTTAAATTCATTGTGATTTCAAAAATAATTGCCGCAAATTCTAAAATCAGTTTTTGTGATTTTCAAATTTTCTAAAATTTTAAGCTTTTTTATTAGAAATCCAGAAATGTATTTTGTGAAACCCTTTTTTTTGGGATTCTAAATTAGTTTTGAAGACTTTAAAGACTTTGATGATTCTGAAATTCTAAAAATCACTCGTACACACCTGCTCTACAGTTCTGTGAATCTAAAATCGTTATTATACGCTTCTACAATTTCCAGATTGTGATTCCAAAATCTTTTTTTGTAATTCGCTTATATTGTGAATTTGAAATCCTTATTCTATTTTTAAAAATTAAATGATTTTCTAAAATTTTAACATAAAAAACTTAAAATAGAAAAGAAAATGAAAATTATCGTAAATGACATAAATTTGACAAAATGGAATAGAAAAGTGAAACTCTCATTATATGTACACGTATATTAAAGGTGAATTCAATGAAAATGTTTTCAATTCAGTTTAAATGACAAGAAACTGCAATATTATGCAATTGAAATAATTTTTATGAGAAAAATGTTGTGTTTGCGTGAAACTCGTTGTATATATAGTAGACTGTATGTCCCAGATGTTTGCGTTGAACGCCCCATAGTTTCATTTCTTTGAAATTCCATACTTGAAACTGTCCTTGACCATATTTGGATATAAATGTATTGTATATGGAAAAATTGTTTAAAATTCACATTAACTTATAAAAATAATCATCTCGTGACACTCATAACGGAATTTCATTTTTAATGATAATAATTATTCTCAAATTTACGAAGAGTATTTTCTTAATTATATAGGAATTATTTTTATTTTTTACAAATTCAAATACAAATT
Organism: Leptopilina boulardi; assembly: GCF_019393585.1. Taxonomy (NCBI): domain Eukaryota; kingdom Metazoa; phylum Arthropoda; class Insecta; order Hymenoptera; family Figitidae; genus Leptopilina; species Leptopilina boulardi. Next base: position 3,183,058 of record NW_026137825.1, on the reverse strand, counting down.
TTACAAATCTTTGGAATATTTGAATAATTTTTGGCATTTCATAAGATGGAACATATTTTTGAAATTATAGTAATAGTTTACTGTAAAAATAAATAAATATTGTTATCAAATTGAAATTTAAAAAATAATCGTAAATTTAAGAATAATAATTTTTATTAAAATTTGTAGAAAAATTATTCATAAATTTCCGGAGAATTTCTTAAAGATATTTTTGAAAAGATTTCTCAACACATTTTTGGATTCCCATCTCTCAAGTTTATAGGGCTTTGCATTTTTTTATATTTTTTTTCCTTTTTTTTTTGACTTTCTACCCAGGGACGGGAAATTTTACGATCCAATGATCTTCCGAAGGACGCAGAAAACGATCGTCGTATTCAGCCAAGTGAAACACTTTGAAAATACAACGCGAAGGAAACTGAATCCTACTTTTCAGTCTTATCCTTTTTTTTCTGTTTATAATTCAAGATCCCAAGATTCGATGAATTTATATTTCGTATTTTATTTATTAAACAATTTTTTCTTAAATTTTTAAAAAAGGAAAACAAATTTTCGGTTCTTTTTGTTTTTTTTTTTTTTGCAAAAATAGAACGAAAAATTCTTTTTTAGTAAAACGATGCAACATTTTTTTTTCTCTCTCTTTTTTTCATGTAGCAAACACGAGAATTGAGTTTGAGACTTTGCCCAAGCGACGAAAGGCAAATCGATACATACAGTTTTATACTCGCGTTGACATCTTGGCTTTCTTGTGAAAGATGGAAAATTATTTTCTTTTCGTAATATATTATTAAAAAAAAAAAAAAAATAAAATAACAGAAAAAAAAACTATCCAATTATATTTATTCGTTTAAAAATTGAGAAACAAACAAACAAAAAGAAAAGAAAAGAGTCGCTATACTATAAATGTTGTTATTATAACGGTACATACACATATATATGTCTATATAATGGAATAAGACGCGACGCCATTTTCGTGTTGACGCGGCAAATCAAATTTTGCAATTGACTGTGATGTACAATATACATATATATATATATAGATAGGAGAAATTTAAGGCCTCGTCGTGTCGCAAAATCAGGGTCAATTTTAAATGCTGATCATCACAATATCGACGCGCGGCGTCAGCTTTTGTATAAAGAATTTTTTATGAGAGAGTTTCTTTATTCTAAACTTCTTTAGAATATCAAAATTTATGCATTTTGTGTTATTCATTCATTTTTTTTTTATTTTTTTCTTTATTTTATTCCATTTAGTATTTTTTTTCATTTCTATTATCCCATATGATTCAATTTCATTTTCTTTTTTCAATTTGATGTAAACTAAATTGGTTAAAAATTCAATTGGTTGTATAACTTTAGTTGGTTGAGAATACAGTAGGTTGTAACTTTGGTTGGTTGAGAATCCAGTAGGTTGTAACTTTTGTTGGTTGTAAATTCAGTAGGTTGTAAATTTGGTTGGTTGTAATTTTGATTGTTTGGAATTTAATTATTTATAAATTCATTAGGTTGTAACTTTAGTTGGTTGTAAATTCAGTAGGTTGTAAATTTGAATATTTATAAATTCAGTAGGTTATAACTAAATTGGTTCTGAATTCAGTAGGTTGTAACTTTTGTGAGTTGTAAATTTGGTTGGTTGTAAATTCAGTAGGTTGTAACTTTAGTTGGTTGTAAATTTAGTAGGTTGTTACTTTAATTGGTTCTGTTTTCAGTAGGTTGTAAATTTGGTTGGCTGTGAATTCAGTAGGTAGTAACTTTGATTGGTTGTAAATTCAGTAGGTTGTAAATTTGGTTGGTTGTAACTTTAGTTGGTTGTAAATTTGATTATTTATAAATTCAGTAGGTTATAACTAAATTGGTTTTTTTATTCAGTAGGTTGTAACTTTTGTGGGTTGTAAATTCAGTAGGTTGTAAATTCAGTAGGTAGTAACTTTGATTGGTTGTAAATTCAGTAGGTTGTAAATTTGGTTGGTTGTAACTTTGATTGTTTGGAATTTAGTTATTTATAAATTCATTAGGTTGTAACTTTAGTTGGTTGTAAATTCAGTAGGTTGTAAATTTGATTATTTATAAATTCAGTAGGTTATAACTAAATTGGTTTTTTTATTCAGTAGGTTGCACCTTTTGTGGGTTGTAAATTCAGTAGGTTGTAAATTTAGTAGGTTGTAAATTCAGTAGGTTGTAAAATCAGTAGGTTGTAAAATCAGTAGGTTGTAACTTTAGTTGGTTGTAAATTCAGTAGGTTGTTACTTTAATTGGTTCTGTATTCAGTAGGTTGTTACTTTGATGGGTTGTGAATAAAGTAGGTTGTAACTTTGATTAATTGTAAATTCAGTAGGTTGTAAATTTGATTAGTTTTAAATTTATTATAGGTTGTAACTTTGGCTTGTTGTGAATTCTGCAGGTTGTAAAGTTTGGTTGTAAATTCAGTAGGTTGTAACGTTTTTTGGTTGCAAATTCAGTAGGTTGTTACCTTAATTAGTTGTAAATTTAGTTGGTAATAATTTTAATTTATTATAATATAAATTCAATAGGTTGCAAGTAGTTACATAAAATACAATTTAAGGTGCAATTTCCACTGTTTGTAAATTCAGTTAAATTCACCTTCAATTGTAAAATAAATTGGTGGCAAAATTTCAGTAGGTTTGTACCTTGTTTTTAGTTGAAAGAAAAATTCATTTGATTTTCAACTTTTTATATATATATTTAAAAAAAAAAATTATTTTAATGTTTTTTTTTTTCTCTTAATTGAAAAAGTATCCGGTTATAATGACGTTAATATATATTTGTGTGTATATGTGTGTGTATGTTGAAGGTCCACTCGGGTTGACTGTGCTCATTAGAGAAAGCAGAACGTATACGTAGCATTATGTTTATGTATAATCGATCTGCAATGAGTCATGCACCTACTATAAATAAAAGATAGGAGCATTTACCCGAAAGAAAATAGTTGTAATAATAATTGGCAAAAGATTGTTTTTGACTTTAGGAAAAAAGAAACATTTACATTTACTGTTTACATATATGCTTGGTGACAAAAAAGAAATTTTCATTGTTTTTTTTCAGGCTTCAAAAGCCGTTTTTATTTCTAAAATCTGTTTATAAAAAAAATAGGAACCTTCTTTTGTTTCGGAATTTTATTATTTCTGTATACTTAAAAAATTTTCTTTGTTTTTGGAAATTAATTTTTTTCGAATAAAGAAAGAAAAGTATGGAAAAAATTTTTTGTTTACAATATTGTTTGGTTGTGGTGATTTTTTTTTCTTCTTTTTATATTCAACAATGTGTTTACAGAAAGTAAACCGTTTCGTAGTTTTTAGTGTTTTACTCGCGGTATGTCTAAATATTTAATATTCTGTGAAATTCAACATTGACCATTTTTTTTTCTGCTTCATTTTTCGTTTTATATTCTCTAGCAAATATTTTTCTCCTCGTACAGGTCTGACTCTTTTTTTTTTTCTCTCTCTCCATTAGAAATTATTGACAAACTATAAATATGCGAAATTTAGCATTTTTTTTGTATTACTCGTGTGTGTAGTTGTCTGTGACTTTTACCCGTTTTTATTATCGTTTCAACTCTACAGGAAACCGGAATCGTTTCCGTTATAATAAAAAAAAAAAAAGAAAATTAGAATCTTTTTTTAAATATTAAAATTTTTAACTTTTACTTCTTTTTTTTGACTTATTTTGAGTTTTTTTTCTATATTTTATTTTAAAATTATTATTTTCTAAATAAATGAAGTAATTATTCTCATTTTTTAAATTCAATATATATATATATATCTGAGAAACGGGTATGTAAATATAATATAGAGATATAGATGCATTTTTATTTAGTATACTCGTTCGCAAAAAAAAAATCTCGTTAAATTGCATTAATATTAAAATTATTTTTTTAACTAAAAAAAATTTTTTTTGAAATTAAATTTTTTTTTAAATTTTTACATAGAGAGCACCTTATCAATTATCTGTGAAGTACTTTGATCGAGAAAAACATTGAGTTTATCAGGTTTTGAAATGTGAAAAAAATTGAGCGAGAGAGAGAGAGAGAGAAGTTGGATCATACTATGTATGACTATGTGAGGAATGGCGCAACGCGTAATTCGCAACGTGGCGTTTAACGTTCGGAGTTCGTCGTAGTTTCCGGATCTGTCCACAGCACAAATAACGCCAGTCAAAGCCTGCTCATCGAAAAATAATCTCTTCTCCTCACTCTCTTACTCTCTTTCTCTCTCTCTCTCTCTTTCTCATTTTTCCTGTGTCTCTCTCTTTCTCTCTCTTTCCCTCACTCTCTTTCTCTTTTTTCCCCCCTTCAATTCAACTTTTCTTCGTGGCAGGTCGTTTAACTCCAGAAATCAATTCCGGAATTAATTAGAAAAAAATCCTTTCCTGCTCTTTAAACAAAGGTAGCAAAAATAGTCGCGAGACCATCGTTTTTATTACAATTTTCTTTTTTCTTTCCTAAAAAAATTGTTTTTATAAAAATATTATTTTTGGGATCTAAATTTTTTTTTTACTATTTTATATATTATAATTAAATTGTTGGTATATAAATTTTGTTGAAAATGTTTTAAATAAAAATAATAACTTAGAAAATTTTTCAGAAATTTTATATTAAATTTAGTATTAAAATTTTTTAAATAAATTTATTATTATTATTATTATATCAATATTCAGCTATTATATACATTAACTGTTATAAACGTTCTAAAAACATTAGCCGAAGAATCTAGTTTGAAAATTTTACCGTCCTTGCGCTAGTATTTCTTATGGGTAATTTGGAAAAAAAAGATATATCTAATTATATGAATGATTATACAGTTTGCATCTAAAAATGTCGGATTTTCTTTTTATATATATAAATGGAACGTTACAATTTTGTTGTATATTAAATAAGAATCTATAAAAGTTGTGAAACTGGTTTTGTTTGGAAAGTTGTGTCATTTGAATATATATAAATCAATTGATTCAATTTTCATTTTTTTATAGTGCGGAAATATTTTCCTTTTTTTTTTTGTTTACTATTATTTATTTTATCTGTCATAAATATATATATATATATACACTGTTATAGAAAAATCTTTATTAAATTTTAATTATTTTGTGTATATGAAGCAAACATATATATGCAATACTAGTATTGAAATTTAATATACGGTTTTATTTAATTTAATATAATTTTTACTCTAAAATTTAATATAGAAAAAATATTAAAAATATAGATTTTTAGGAGCGCATGATTATTTCATAAAAATCATTAGCTATTAGAATTTTCATTTGTATGAATTTCATTTGATAGAATTTCTATTTAGACGAATTTTCATTTTTCGAATTAGTATTTGAATTACTTTCTTTGTAAACGAATTTTTATTTAACATAGTTTTTAGGTATACCGAATTTTAATTTAATATAATTTTTATTTTACCAAATTTTTTGTTATCCAACTCTTTATTTTAATAGAATTTACAATTTAAACCAATTTTAATTTATCAAAATTCTCATTCAGCAGAATTTTAGTAATTCGAATTGTATATAATGTCAGAATTTTTAAACTATCGAATCTCCATGTGTCAGAATTTTTATTTACACGAATTTTTATTTTATAGAATCCGCTATTATAAAACAGAGAATTTCCATTTGATAGAAATTACAAATGGCCGTACAAGCAATAAGCGTGAGAAAGATTTCGGCGCTAATTTTAAAATAAACCAATCACAATTTTCTTAATTATTTTCTGATTGATCTATTTTAAAAACTGCGCCAAAATCTTTCTGTTCGGCCATTTGTAATTTCTATCAAATGAAAATTCGCTGTTTTAGAAATTCTATCAAATATTAAATTCGTGTAAATAAAAAATTCTGACACATGAATGGAGATTTGATAAATTAAAAATTCTGACATTAAACAATTCGAATAACGAAAATTCTGTTAAATGAAAATTCTGATAAATTAAAATTGAGTAAAATTATAATATACTTTTAAATAAAAGGTGGATAAAAAAAAATTCGTTAAAATAAAAATTATGTCAAATAAAAATTCGGTACATAAAAATCATGTAAAATGAAATTTCGTTTACAAAGAAAGTAAGTCAAATAGTAAATTCAAAAAATGAAAATTCATCTAAAAAGAAATTCTGGCAAATAAAATTCTTACAAATGAAAGTTCTGCAGCTAATGATTTTTATGGGATATTCATGCGACCCGATTTTTAGTAAATTTAATATATATTTTCTGTTAAATTTAATATCTTTTCTGTTAAATTTAATACCTTTTCTATTAAATTTAATATTTTTAATATAAATACACAAAAAATTAAAAGGCATTAAAATAAGCTGCAACGCTTATTATTTTAATCCAATTTTGCTTATTTTAATCCATTTTGGTATTAAAATAAGCAAAATTGGATTAAAATAATAAGCGTTGCAGCTTCTTTTAATGCCTTTTAATTTTCTGTGTATTAATTTTCTTTATAATAATTAAAATTGGATATTAAATTTAAAAATATACCCTAAATTTCAATACTGGGATATTGAATATTGGCATCAAAAAAAAAAAAAAGTTATTAAATTTATAACAAATTTTTTTTATATAACGCAGTGTATGCAACAAAAAATTTTTTTATTGATATAGAAAAAAGTTCTCATATTTTTTTAATTAAAAAATACCTATTCATTGAAAAATTACATTTCTCAAAGCTAAATAAATATTTATTTGTTTTAAATATATATATATTATTTAAAACGCAAATAGGAAATACAGCTTTTTAAGACTAATAAAATAATATAAAAAATAATTTTATTGTATTTTAATTTAAATACATTTTATAAGCGTATAAGATAATATTTTTCCATATATAGTATTTTTGTACCCTTTTTTATTTTCATATAGTTTTAAATTTTCTTTTACGTGGCTTGTATTTTTTTGTAATTTTTTTTTTAAAGACGAAAGTGACTTTTAAGTTTATGCCCACAATGACATATGCGCGTGTAAGACTTTTTTTTAAAGGCTATATACATATATACCTGCATTGTGGTATCACGACGGTAGTAAAAATCGATACATCCGGTACAATGTTATTACATCATTGGCTTGTCCCGGGCATATTTCTCATTAAAAAGGTAATATTGTACATATATATATATATATATATATATATATATATATATATATATATATATATATATATATATATATGTTGAAGAGACAGAAAAAAAACTATTTTTTCAATGAAATGCAAATATCTTTCTCAACTGAAATATTATTCTATTTCTTCAATGAAATATATATAATAATGATCACATATATAGTTTTCTTTCCATATAAATATTTTTCTTTTTTTTATATATACATACGTGTATTTTACATTGTTTTAAAGTTGATTGCGAATTCTTTTGTTTTTTCTATTTATATATCCATATTATAAAGTAACAGTTGTTTATTCACTGTTCTTTTGTACAAAAATATAATTATTTTATATACATAACATTCAGTTATATTGTATACAATTTCCTTTTATTCAAAGAGTATATTATTATTAATAATAATAATAATAATAATAATAATTTAATAAGTAAAACCAAAGTAGGGTCAGTTGGGGTAAATAGAAACAATGGGTAAATCGAAACAGTAGTTATTTCAGTTAAATAAAAAATTTTAAAAATAAATACAGACTCAAACCTTGTTGGGGGTGATTTAAGGTTCAAGGTTTGAGGCAGTATTTATATAAAAAATTTTTTTTTATTTAACTGAAATAACTACTGTTTCGATTTATCTCTTGTTTCTATTTACCCCAACTGACCCTGATGATACCATTTTATAAATTAGAATATTTTTTGCGCTTCGAAGAAAGGTGCCTAAGAAGCAAACGAATTATATAGGTTATATGTTTACGACAGATTTACCTTTTGATTAGAAGTTCCTTTTTTATTTATGTAAAATCGAAATAAATTTTTATTGAATATTTAGTTCAATAAGTTTGATTATTATTAGTTTTAGATATTTTTATACTTAAAACTTTCAAAAACATAACCTAAAATTTTTTCTTTCCTCAAAGCGCGACACTGAAAAAAAAATTCTGGTTAGACTATATTTAACATTACTTTCTAGTTATGTTAACCAGAATTCTAGTTGAATTAACTAGAATTCTCGTTAAAATAACCAGAATTCTGGTTAACCTAACCAGAATCAAAATGTTAAATATACCCTAACCAGAATTCTGGTTATTCTAACTAGAATTCTGGTTATTCTAACTAGAATTTTTTTTCAGTGGACCCAATGTTAAAAATTACTACTAAAAATGTTAATATAAAAGTAAGGTACATATAATTAAAATCAATTTTTGGTATAAAATAGAATAATCCTCTTTTTCTACATAACCTAAAAATGTATTGGAAATTCGACTCTCTTTCTGCAAAAAAAGGTTTTTTGAGCTTTCGTGCACATGTGAATTGCATTCGCGGGTTTAGGTATAGTAGAGATGAACGTGAAGAATACGTGAGGTTTCTGCCCCCTTCTCTCTTTCTGTGTCTCGTTCTCTCATTCGATGCGTATACCAGGTGAGCGAACATGAGTGTGTGGGTCTGTTTGACCGTGTCTATGTGTAAGTAACGATTTTCATACTTGCACTGTATGTATATATATACATATATATACATATACCCACCCACGTTTGCAGCATCATGTGCAATTCCTCCCCCCAATGCCACCAAACTGGTGTAGAGTTTCACGTATATGCAAGTGCATAGAGAATATGTACAGTGTGTGCGCATTTCACAGACATTATGGAAATAATACAGATACAGGGAAAGAGAGAAAGAAAGAAAGAAAGAAAGAAAGAAAGAAAGAGTAGAAATGGAAAAGAAGAAGAAGAAGAGTAAGAAACGAGGCCAAACGATCGCACTTAGAAAAGTACAGGAGAGAATCCAACAAAGCATAAATAAATAAAGAAAACTGCTGCTTCTTCTTCTTCTTCTTCTATTTCTAATTCTTCTTTTACTTTTTTTGTTTTGTTTGAGAATTATAATTCTTTAGGTTCTACTTCCTGTTATTTTTCATTTTCTTCTTTTGTTTCTTCATTTTCTGCCTTTATTTCTACTTCTTATCCTAAAAAGATTTTTTATTTCGAAAATTAATTTCAAAGTGGCGAAAACTCTGTTTTTGTTTACTATTTAGTCACACACGAAAAAAAAAGTATAATTTTTACCCCAAAATCGGTATAAAAATTACCTGCAACAAATTTTATCCTAGTTGCGGGCGCCACCGTCTATGTGAATTAGCATTGGTGAAAATTACCCGCAACAAAATTTACCCAGCGTTTTTTATATGCATATAAAACTTAGTTTCTAATACTGAAAAAAAATTCTTGTTAGAATAACCAGAATTCTGGTTATTTCAACTAGAATTCGTTAGGTAGGGTATATTAGGGTTAGGGTTTAGGGTGGTTAGGGTATATTTAACATTGTGATTTTGGTTAGGTTAACCATAATTCTAGTTATTTTAACTAGAATTCTGGTTAACTTAACTAAAAAGTAATGTTAAATATTGCCTAACCAGAATTTTTGTTTTCAATGAACCAAATACTATACCAAAAATTAATATGATCAATACTATAATTTTCAGTATATTATTTGGTTAGAAACTAAGTTTCATACGCGCACTGTAAAAAGAAAGTACTAAAATAGTACCCGATTTTAGGTAACAAAATAGGTAACAATTAAATAACGCAACACTGTTTTCTTGAAAGGATCAAATTGAAACAAATTAATCCCAATATTTGGATCAAATTATGTTTTGATCCAAATATTGGGATCAATTCGTTGCAATTTGATCCTTTCAAGAAAACAGTGAATTTAGTACCTAAAATCGGTATTAAATTAATGCCTTTTGTTTTACGGTGCAACTAAATATTAAAAAAACAGACCCCTTCCCATTTTGTTTTAGGGATTTAGGTTGTATACTTCTTTTCTATTTTTTAATAGTTTTTATTGTTATCACAGAAAATTAAAAGACATTAAAATAAGCTGCAACGCTTATTATTTTAATCTAATTTTGCTTATTTTAATCCATTTTGGTATTAAAATAAGCAAAATTGGATTAAAATAATAATTGTTGCAGCTTATTTTAATACCTTATAATTTTCTGTGATAATTTAGCTTTTATTGTTTTGCTTCTTCTATGCTTCATTTTCTGCCTTGGTTTCTACTTCTGTATTTCCTTTTTCTGCATATTTATCTACTGCATCTTTAGCTACTATATTCTTATCTTTCTTCAGCTTCTCTATATCTGCTGCATTAGTCTTTATTTTCTATTCTATTTGAGGCTTTAATTTCAAATTTTTTTCGATAGTATCTATACAGTATTAGATTTTATTTAATTGTAATCTAAGGCTGCATGTAAAAAAAAGAAAGAAGATTATTTTAGACTTTACTTCTTTCTTCATCTACACGGAAAGAAATTTTCTGTAGAATTTACAGAAACTCCTGCGCCATCTACTGATGTTTCTCCAAATAGAGAAATTTGTAGAATCATTGGCATTAAAATCTGTTAATTCTACAAGTTTGAGCTACAGTTCTTAAAAACTGTTGAGTGACCAAATTATGTATACTATATGGGGATAATATATATTTGGTAGAGTATTTCTTATAGGTTATATTCTCCTCCGAATACATTAAATTCGCGGAACATTATTGTATAAATTAGTATAACTTCTATGTAAATAAATTCATCCTTCAATAATTTTCTAACAAAAAAATGAGGAGCAAGTTTTCAAAACTTATGATAAATCCACTTTTTCTTATGTCGAGAAATTGAAACAAACGACTTTTCTCACTTAATCACTACAGTTAATTTTAAAATAAAAAATTTCTAATAATTTATTTCTATAATAATGTTTATATACTTAAGACGTTTCCTTTTTAATTAAACTTTCTTGCCGACACTATGATAATAATAAAAACACTAAATTCGCCTTAACCTCTCGCACTCAATCGTACTCAGCCTTAGTCGAATCACTGCATTGTTTTCGCGCATGCGTTAAATCCTTACAGAAAATATCTGTAGAATTAACAGATTTAGGAACATGTAAAATATCCAAATCGATGTTAAAGAATTATCAGAAAATTTTTTTCCGTGTACCGTTTTAGGGTTTACTTCTTCTTTTTCTATTTTTTTCCTCTTTCTTCATCTAATGTTTTAAGTTTTACTTCTTTCTTCATCTATACTGTTTTAGGTTTTACTTTATCTTTTTCTTTTGCTACTTTGGCTTTTACTATGCCATTTTTGCTTTTTTCTTCTTTTTTATCTGATGCTATTTGACTTGTATACTTCTTTTTCTTCTTTTTTTTTCTCGTTGTGTGTGTGTGTGTGTTGAAAAACTCCTTGGACCTTTACGAAACAAGTGCGTTTTAAAAGTATATAGTCTGCTGCACAGACGAACAATCTTACCAACTGATAAAATCTCACTCTTTCCGGGGCCCATTTTGTGGGGCATGATCTTTTCAGTATTTTCATGCAAATCTCGATTTGTTTGAGAATGGAGCTTGGAGGAATATTCTTTTTCTTTTTTTTTTCTTTTTACTAATTCTATACAAATTTCTTTTTTATATCTTTATTTTTATTAAAATATTATTATTATTATTTCAATTATTATAATTTTATTATTATTATTTTTCTTATTTCTATTATTATTATTATTAATAATCGAAAAAATCTTTCGATTATATATAAAATATGTTTTACCATCATGTGTATAAATCGTATAGCTTTTGGTTATTTTGTCACAAATGAATTTCAACATCGTAAATTTTTTTTTTTTTTTTTTTTTGCAGTTTTATTATACGCGGGTATGTGATCTATATATCAACTCTTTGCTTTTTGAAGGTCGTATACTTACATTGAAAAAAAAAAGAAATGTGATAAATGAGAAAGTTTTGTATTTTATATCGTGATCTAATTCCACTTATAGTGCTCTCTCTCTCTCGCTTATTTAACCTAAAAGCTCTTTCGATTGCTCCACATTTTATTTTAATAAAAATACTGGCAAAATGATTTATTCCAAAAATCCGATTATAAAGATACAGTCTTCTTTATTAATTATATATATATATTATTAATTAAAAAGAATTACCGTAAAATGGGGTAAAGTCGGCGTTTAGGGGTAAAGTCGGCCGGCGCTTTAAATCATTTTAAAGTTTAACTATTACTTTTTTCCATGAGAAATCCGAGTTTTATTAAAAATGTAGTTAGAATTAATGTAAATTAATAAATGAAATACAATATTTAAGTGTTTAAAGCGCCGGCCGACTTTACCCGCAAACGCCGACTTTACCCCATTTTACGGTATATTTGTTTCAAATAAAACATTTTTCTGGTTATATTTATTATTATTATTATTATTAATTTAATAATTTTGAAAAGCCATATAATTTAATTTAGTAGGTAAATGATGTTAACCAGTATTTGGCCTAATGGCTTTAGGCTTTAGGCTTTATTTGGCCATTAGGCCAAATACTGGTTAACATCATTTACCTACTAATTTTATTATTATTATTATTTTAAAAATTAATTTTTATTGATACTTGTAATATATTTAATAAAAAATTCTATTTTGTTTTTTTTAGATTAATAATTGTGACGAGAGGATCGATGTCGAATTCAGAAATTGGACAAATATTAAGGTATTTATTATATTATTTCACATGTGCATTTGAGTTGAAATTTTTAGTAAACTTTTGAAATTTTGAACGAACCAAACTTTTTTTTTTCTTCATCTTACGTATAATTTTTAAATTCTAAAGAATTTTATATATATATATATATTCTCATTTTACACACACATATATATACGTGAAGAATACCTTAAAGAGGAACGCTGACTTGAATAAGTCGAAACAAAGCAATCTCTTGAAAGATAAAAAGAGAACGTTTCATATATTATATATATAAAAGTAGTTGTAAAACACAGTTAAAAGCGGGGTTTTAACTATTTTAACACTTCATAACCGCAATGCATTATGTTTTTTAAAAAATTATAACACATTTGTATGTAGTAAAAGCGAAAGAAAAATTCGTCTCTCTATTATTATTATTATTATTATTATTATTATTACTATTAATATATTGAAGTTAATTAAAAATTTATTTTTTTATTTTTTATTAAATAAACATTTTTCTACACGCGTCCTTTAAAATAAATTTTAAATTAAATAAATAAATTAAAAATTTTAAATATTGTTATTATATATGTGACGCGTCACGAAGAAAGGGACCTTAGAAGAAAAAAAAATTTATAGGTTATGTTACAGAAACGAAAAGAAACTTTTAACCAAGAAGACTAGTCTCTATAGTCTTCTTGCTTCTAATCAAGAAAAAACTGTCGTAAACATAACCTATAATTCGTTTGCTACTAATGTCCCTTTCTTCCCGACGCGTCACATTTTAATATTAATATTAATAATTATTATTTAATAAAAAGAAATAATAATTAATAATTAATTAATATTAATATATATATATACCTATATAATTTTCAAAAGCAATTTCATAATTTAAATTATAAAAAGCTTTTTATGGGGGTGCGTGCCCATTAGAATGAAAAATTGGTCCGCAAAAAAATCCTTTAATCTTCGCATATCATAAAAAAAGAGACAAAAAATTTGTGTAAAAAATTAAATTAGAATAAAAATTGTTTTACGGTTCCATTTTTTTTTTTTTTTTTTTTCTAAAGAGAGGAAATATTAAATTAAAAAAAAATTAAATCTCATACAATAAAACTATAATATATATATATATAATATATTTTTTTTGTATTTTGACCTATTTTTGAAAACTCAAATATAATTTTTTGTTAAACTTGCTGCAATCATTAGTCTCCTGACTCATAGAGTTAAATAACAAAAAGAACTAACGAGAATGAATATAGGTCTTGAAATGAGTCACACGGGAGAAAAAAGGATTTAATACTTTTTTCTTGAAAAAAAAAAAAAAAATGAAATGAAATGAAATGAAAAAGAAAGGACGAGGAAAAAAAATTGTAATGCGATTGAGTAAAAATAATTACTCCTCCTTCTCGCAGGTGTGTGATGATCTATATATATATATATATGAATGTGTACATGTATATCAGCCTTGGGCGAGGGCGATATGGGTGTGGTGTCTAGAAAATACTCTACACGCAGAAGCGTCATTAAAAAAAAAATTTTTTTTTTACATTCATATATAGTTTTTGAAAAAAAATACGTTTTTCTGATAACAATATTTAAAAGATTAATTTATTATATTGAAATTATATTGAACTTTATATAGGTTATGTTCCTTTTTTTGAATTAAAACTTTCGAATTAATTTCGTCTTAATTCAGAGCCGAATATAACCTAGAAAATTGATTCGAGTGTATTAATTCAGAACCGAATATAACCTAGAAAATTGATTCGAGTGTATTAATTCAGAACCAAACATAACCTACAAAATTGATTTGAGTGTTTCAATTCAGAACCGAATATAACCTAGAAAATTGATTCAAGTGTATTAATTCAGAACCAAACATAACCTACTAAATTGATTTGAGTGTTTCAATTCAGAACCGAATATAACCTAGAAAATTGATTCAAGTGTATTAATTCAGAACCAAACATAACCTACTAAATTGATTTGAGTGTTTCAATTCAGAACCGAATATAACCTAAAAAATTGATTCGGGTGTATTAATTCAGAACCAAACATAACCTACTAAATTGATTTGAGTGTTTTAATTCAATTAATATGTGTGAATCAATTTTGTAGGTTATGTTAGGTTCTGAATCAATACACTCGAATCAATTTTGTAGGTTATGTTCGTTTCTGAATCAATACAGTCGAATCAATTTTGTAGGTTATGTTAGGTTCTGAATCAATACACTCGAATCAATTTTGTAGGTTATGTTAGGTTCTGAATCAATACACTCGAATCAATTTTGTAGGTTATGTTAGGTTCTGAATCAATACAGTCGAATCAATTTAGTAGGTTATGTTAGGTTCTGAATCTATACACTCGAATCAATTTTGTAGGTTATGTTAGGTTCTGAATCAATACACTCGAATCAATTTTGTAGGTTATGTTAGGTTCTGAATCAATACACTCGAATCAATTTTGTAGGTTATGTTCAATTCTGAATTACACTTTGAATAAATTTTATAGGTTATGTTCTTTTCTGAATTAGACTCGAATCAATTTTATAGGTTATGTTCGATTCTGAATTAGTTGAATCCCTCTCTCTCTCTCTCTCTCTCTCTCTGTATATATATGCGAATAGTTGTCGATTTTTATTTTGAAATGCGGAGAATATATATTGAAAGCTTCTTTAATATTCTGTAATCTCGCGATTCAGTGCGAGATAAGGGAAAACATCCTTTCGTACGTGGGATGACCTTTCCCAGGAGAGGCCACTCCCGATCGATTGGACATCGTCTCGTTAAAGATTGCAGACTCTCTTTTCCTTTTTCTCTCGTCTTTCTTTTAGTTTTTCGTTTCGTTTCTTTTTTTTTTTTTTTTAAACTTTTCTGTTTTCTTATTTTTTTGAGAGATACTTTTCTTCTTTCTTTAAATATATATATGTATATACGTTTATACTAGGTATCTATACTTTTCTAATTTTTTTTTTTTTACTTTATCTTCTTTATTTTTTACGTTTTTTGTTTCCTGGTTTTTTTTTACTTTTGCTTTAAGAATGAAACATTTTAAGAAAATTCTATATTATTTTTATTGAATATAAAAGAAACTTTTCTTTGTTTTAAAGAAATAATTTTTCTAATTCAAAAAAAAGTAATAACTAAATAATAATAATAATAATAATAATAATAATAATAATTTCGAAAAGTATTCATTTAAAAAAAAAATTTAACTTGCCATAAGTAAATAGTAAATTGAAACAAAAATTTATTTGGATCAAATAAATTTTTGTTTTAGTGCAGCAAACATAACCTATATGTGACGCTCCACGAGAAAAGGGACCTTACGTACTTTTGACTTAAGGTTCGCTTTTACAGTGACTTGACACAGAGAATGAACCTTAAGTAAAAAGTACGTAAGGTCCCTTTTCTCGTGGAGCGTTTCGTATAAATAGAAAAGAGAAACAATAGTTTAGAAAATTTTCTTTGTTTGGTATTTTTGAATAAAGAAAAATTATTTTGAAATTGAACGCTCTTTTTACGGTATTGCTTAAATTTTAATTTTAATTTTTTTTCCCTTTCTTTCTTTTATTTATCGGTATTACTTTATTTTTTTTTTTTAATTCGTCTTTTTAAAATTCTCTCTCTCTGTCGCCCTCCCATTATATTTTTTATGATTCTCTCTATCTCACACACACACACACACACACACACATTTGTTGTCCTTGTTTTTTCTCATATAATGCCATCTTTCTCCTTCCGTTCGTAGACCTCGTTGTTCCCCACCTTTCTTCTTTCATAATCGTTTGAGGTTCGAAGGTTGTCCGAGCGACCTTTCTTTCATGTGAGATAAGAAAAACGATTAGATTTTGACTCTCGAAACTCGCTTTATAAAATGTATACATATACATATATATTGTACTTGCACCGGGATAAGGTCATTGCCATTTCATTTGATAATATATATATATATATATAAGGTATTCTTTCTCGATTTTTATCAAACATAAAAAAAAAATTTCTTTTCAAACTTTTTATTATTTACTTTTATTTATGTATACTTAAATACTTAAATACTTAAATAGCGTATGATTATTCGGGACGCATGATTATGTTCTAAAAATCATGAGTTAGAATTTTCATTTCATAGAATTTCATTTGTCATAATTAGTTTTGAGCCGAATTTTTATTTGTCCGAATTTTCATTTAACATAATAGACATTTTAAAGAATTTTTATTGGCTAGAATTTCATTGCATAGAATTTTCATTTTATTCTTTTATAGATGAATTTTCATTTATTCGAATTATTATTTGATATAATTTCCCATATAACCGATTTTTCATACTTCATACATAATTTTTAACTTAACCTTAAAATCATTTAACAGAATTTCTAATTGATAGAATTTTCATTTGTCCGAAATTTTCAAATGACAGAAGTAACAATCAATTTTGGCGCGATTTTTAAAATCAACCAATCACAATTTTATGGATAATTTTTGATTGGTTGATTTTAAAAATCGCGCCAAAATTTATTGTTTGTTCGGCCATTTGCAATTTTGGAGAAATGAAAATTCTATCAATTAGAAATTCTGTTAAATGATTTTTCGGCTAATGTTAAAAATTCTGTAGTATTAAAAATCGTCTGTACGGGAAATTATTTCAAATAAAAATTCGAAAAAATCAAAAATTCTATGAAGTGAATTTTCGATTATTTAAAAATTCTATAATATAGAAAATCGTTTTAATGAAAATTCTGCAAAATACTAATTTGAATAAATAAAAATTCGGCTCAAAAATAATTATATGACAAATGAAGAGAAAGATTTTGTCGGAATTCATGAAAATTATAACCGCAATCAGAAATTATCAAGAAAATCGTGATTGGTTATAATTAAAAAAAAAAAAAAATGCGCCAAAATCTTTCTGCCGTTTATTATTTTTTCCATCATTTTTGTAATTTCGGCTAAATGAAAATTCGACGCCTTAAAAATTCGTAAAAATGGAAAAATTGGAAAAATTTGAAATTCGGTGAATTGAAATTTCTGTCGATTTCAAAAATTCCAAATCAGATAAAATTGGATTAAATAAGAATTCTGTTAAATTAAAATTCTTTTAAATACAAATTTTAAAAAAAAATCGAGAGAAAAATTCTTTTATAAATAAATATTCATTTTTAAAAAAAAGTCATGTAAATTAAAAAAATAAAAATTCTTCATAGATTTCGAGGGTAATTGAGAAATATATATATTTTTTTTTTTTGAAAGGAAATGTGTAGAATTTTTTTTCCTTTTTTCTTGCATTTTGACAGGAAATTTTTTTTTTGTTTTATTTTCTAAAAAAGGATAGTTTTACAAATTTTAGGTTGGTCCTTTTTTTTTTTTTTTTTTATTTTTGAAATTGGATATTTTCCCCAACCATCAGGAGAGAAATGCGAAAGGCCTTCATAGTCCCACCTCCGCACACTCTTTAGAAGCTTCCGGCTTTCCGCTTCGAGGGCAAATCAATAACGGAAAGCCTCTTATTTCTCCTCTCTCTCTATCTTTCTCTCTCACACTCTGAATTGCTGTGTACGACGTACGTTTCCAATGAGAAATTTTTTCTCATCGAATATAAAATGGACTAAAGACACATCCCTCGCAAAATTTCATGGAAAATTGATTTTTTTCTCCCTTTTTTTTTTTATTATTTCGGTTTATTCCACAAAAAATTATAAGATAATAATAATAATAATAATAATAATAATAATAATAATAATATAATAATAATAGTAATATAATAATAATAATAATAATAATAATAAATATAATTCAAATTTCGAATTTCAACCAATTTTGAAAAATCGCGCCGAAATTCCTTTTTTTTTTATAGGTTATGTTTGTTGAAATTTCGAATTTCAACCAATTTTGAAAAATCGCGCCGAAATTTCTTTTTTTTTTATAGGTTATGTTTGTTCTGACACTTGCGCAATTTCGATAATCGCCAAACATAACCTATAGAAAAAAAAAATTAAATTTCCGCGCGATTTTTCAAAATTCGATAACAATTTTTTTGAGAAAAAATCAAAGAAAATTGTTATTAATTGAAATTTAAAAGTTTAAAATTATCTATTTATCGTAATTTTAATACTTATTTTGAATATTAAATAAAAATATATTTGCATTTTAAAATCTAAATTTATTTAATAATATTTATTAAAAAAAAATAAATAAATAAATATTATTATTATTTAGGTTTTATGAGACAAATATTTATTGTATATAATATTTCTTGATTGGTGATTAATATTATAGATTTATCTAATTATTTTGTTTATTTAATGTTGTTTTTTTTTTTTTTTTGTAATTGTTGTTAAATGCAAAAATAGTGCAAAAAAAGAAATTTTTTTAAGTTTATATATATATACATTAAATGCAGCATCATGCGCGTCTTATGCAAAAACTTGCCAACGTGATGTAACACTTATAATCAGTAATAATATATAACATCTATATTTGCTATATATATATAATGATCATTAAATTTCATATTAATGTACTGTATTCAATTATTAAAACGTGAGCAGGACAAACAAATTTCGATATGCATAAATTGTTATTTAAAAATTTTTTTATAGCGAATTATTATTATTATTATTATTATTATTTATTATTATTTTTATTATTATCTTCGTTTATTATTATTATTAATATTATTATTTATTATTTTTATTATTATTTTTATTATTATTTTCGTTTATTATTATTATTATTATTATTGTTATTATTATTATTATTTATAAATACATTTGTATAAATTTTTATTTGAAAACAATTTTTTTTTTTTTTTAAATAAAATAAAAAAAATTATTTTTTAGACCACGAAGTAAGTCACTTCATATATATATATATATATATAGTCAATGGTACCAACATAATTCGTAAAAGTGAGGTTATGTTTACAAAATTTTGTTCACCTATCATGTTGGTATCATTGATTATAAGCAAAAGTGACTAACTTCAAGAAAGTTACATCTCTGATTAAAACTTAACAAAATAAAAAACAATTTTTGCCAGTTATAAAAAGTATTTTTTTTAAATAAACAATTGTTTTTACTAAAAACAATTTTATTTTTGTTAGCTTTGTATTAATATTGACAAGTTTCATTACAAATTAGTGCCGGACGGTAAATTAAAAGTTTTATATATATGTATATATATATGAAAAGTAATTAAAGAAGTGAGTTAATTTTTTTTCGATTGCGAGCTTCGTTATCGTGGGAAAAGGAAACAACGATAGAGAAAAAGGCGTCATCTTGGCTGTCTTCTCAATTCACTCGCCGGAAGCTCAAACTGCGAGAACGTTGCACATATATATATATGTATATACATAAAGAGAGACTTGTTTAATTCTACTCACGTCGAGCATCGCTCGCTTTGACTTTGACGTTTCTTCGGCTGCAGTAAATGCAAAACTTTTGTTCTTTGTATATAGAAATACAAAAAACAAAAAACAAAAAAAAAAAATAGAAAAGAAAAGAAATTTTAACTCGGAAAATCGAAAGTGGAATTTCCTATACTCCTCCCCTTAATCTCTACTTTTCATCCACTCAAAGAAATTTTTTACGCAAACTAACATAACCTAGAAAAAGAACATTTTGGCGCTATTTTTTTTCAAAATTCGAACCAATCAAAAGTTATGAAAAAAATTGTGTTCGGTTATAATTTAAAAAATTCGCACTGAAACATAACCTAGAAACATAAATTTATAAACTTTTCAAAATTCAAACAATATCAGAAATTAAAAACAAAAAATTTGTGTTTGGCGAATTTTAAAATTTGCTCTTAAATTTTTGTTTTATAGGTTATGTTCGGTTATTTATAATTTCGGTCAAATAAAAAATGGGGCATTAAAAAAAAAATCTATTAAAATAAGGTACAAATAAAAATTCGTTTTAATTAGGAATTTTGAAATTAAAAATACTACTTTTCACCCACTCAAAGAAATTTTTTACGCAAACTAACATAACCTAGAAAAAGAAAATTTTGGCGCTATTTTTTTTCAAAATTCGAACCAATCGAAAATTTTGGCGCCATTTTTTTCAAAATTCGAACCAATCAAAAATTTTGGCGCTATTTTTCAAAATTCGAACCAATCAGAAATTATGAAAAAAATTGTGTTTGATTATAATTTTAAAATTCAAATAATAATTCATAACCTAGAAAAATAAATTTATGGCGCAACTTTTCAAAATTCAAACAATATCAGAAATTAAAAAAAAAAAAAATTTGTGTTTGGCAAATTTTAAAAATTTGCGCTTAAATTTTTGTTTTATAGGTTATGTTCGGTTATTTATAATTTCGGTCAAATAAAAAATGGGACATTTAAAAAAAAAAACTATTAAAATAAGGTGCAAATAAAAATTCGTTTTAATTATAGGAATTTTGAAATTAAAAATACAAAATAAAAATTCTATTCGAATATTACAATTTCAATAATAATAAAAATTCAAATATTAATAACTATTATTAAAAAAAATCGTGCTGATTAAAAATTCACTTTACTTTACAATTTTTTTTTTTTTTTTTTTTGCAAAATTTTTACTTTCTTTGCGCGTTATTTTTGGCAAAAATATTTATAAAAAAATTCAATCTTGTCAAATAAAAGACGCAGGAATTTAATTTTAATGAAAAATTATATTCTCTCTCTCTATATATATATAAAAATAATACTATATTAAAAAGAGTGTGTGTGTGTGTGGCAACACTGGAGAGAAGGAAGCAACGTTGCAAGCTTACAAGAATGACACACCTCCAGTTGTCGTAGGTAGGAAATTGCCTAGGAAATCCGTCCAGTGTGGCATGTTCACTAGAAAAGTTGAAACGAGAAAAATTTAATTTTCTTTATTAAATACAAATTTTTTTTTTCTTATTGTTTCTTAATTTTTTTTTTATGCAAAAAAATTTTCTCGAGGGAAAAGTAATTGAATTTTTTATTTATTCCTTTTTTTGGAGAGTTTTTTGAGATGGATTTTTATCTCGAATTTGAAAATTAATATTTAATTATTTTCAAATTATATATTTTTAATAATTTAATTTAATAATAATTTCAATATTATATTTTTTATTTATAATACAACAACAATAATAATAACAATAATAAAAATAATAAATAATAATAATAATAATAATAATAATAATAATACCTAATAATAACAATAATTATAATAATAATTATTATTTAGTCAACAAATTCGGTTGAATAAAAATTTCATAAAAAAAAGAATTTCTAAAAAAAATAATAATAATAATAATAGTAATAATAAAGATAATAATTTTAGGTTATGTCAAAATATAAATAAAATTTTCTGTAACTTATTGAATTAATCAAAGTAGACTATTTTTAAAAATTATTTTTCCACTTAAAATTAGTTAATTATTTACTAATAATTAGTCTTTTTTTTTTACTAATTTTTTTAAATTTTTTACTAATAATATTACATTTTTACTATTTTTTCCAGTAATTTTTCCGCACTTAAAATTAGTTACTTATTTACTAATAATTAATTTTTTTTTTTTACTAATAATTAGTTTAATTTTTTTTTATTATTAATTAGTTATTCACTAATAATTATTTATTTTTATTTATTTTCTACTAATTCAGATTATTATTACAGTAAAATTTATATTATTTTGTATAATGTTAAATTTTATAATAATTTATAGGTTCAAACTTTATGTAAAATATTTTTAAAAAATAATTTTTTTTTTTTAAATTCTTTCACTGTTTTTTCTTTTCATTTTTTTTTTTTTTTTTTTTTTTTTTTCATTTTACATGAGCTCGCAAGTCTTGAGATTTTTTCTCATACATATATAAAAAAAAGATGACGTTAATGAAATTGCTTTATAAACCTCAAAAATATAAATGAGAAATTAAAATGAAAAATTCTAGAATAGAATAATAATAATAATAATAATAATAATAATAAATGCGAGTTGGATGGTACACACAAAAGTGGATAAATAATTTAAATTATAATTTTCCATTGTTTGGAATTTTTATATAAACATTTTTAAAAAATATAATATAAAATAATATATAATATAATTTTAAAAATATAATTTATTTTATATTCTATTTTATATTTGTTTTTTCAAAAAAAAAAAAAAGAAAAAAAAACCCGAAATAAAGCGAGAAGAAAGAGTGTATTCCATTAATAAATCTTTGTCTTTCATTGTCGTTAACTTTTGCGAGGGTGGTTTTCCTGGATAGTTAATGGTCGTAGGGGGGGGGAGTATACGACAAAGGGGTCGGGGGGGGGGTATTCTCACTGTTGGCGCTATTTGTCCTATTTTCGGCAGTGCCCCACCCATATTTCGACTCACAGTCCTACCCCTTTTATTTCCATTTCACCCCAATTTTCCCCTGAGTAAAACTTTCACAAATGGAATTTGAAAATAAATATTTTAGGTATTGTTTTCTTACTATAATTACAGGAAAGTGAAAATTTTTATTTTTTTCCTATTTATATATATATATTTTTTTAAAGTATTTATTATTATTTATATTTATATAATTATTTCTCTATTTTTTTTACAGTTATGATTATTTATATTTTAATTTAAAAAAATAGTTTATTTTAATTTTTTCTATTATTTTTTTCTTTGTGTATACAATTTTTATTTCTCTATTTTTATTATTTTTTATATATTTTATAAAAAAAAAATTTCTTAATTTCTAATTATTATTTTTATATATTTAAAAATTTTTTTAAATTTTTAATTATTATTATTTTTAAAGTTTAAAAAAAATGTAATTTGGATGAATGTAAATTAACAAACTTTGAATTTCCTTTCTTTTGAGAGGAGAGGGCAATTTTTATTTTCTTCTTTTTTATTTATTTATATTTTTTTTTGCCTTCACGAAAGTTATGATTACATCAGTCGGGCAGTTGGAGATTTGAAGCGTGACACGTGACCGCGAGGAGAAAGTTTTCTAAATAAAACCAAAGTAGAAAGAGAGAGAGAGAGAGAGAGAAAAAAAAAACTAGAAAAATAATCGAAAATATATATAAAAAGGAATTTTTTCTCTTCTATTTTTATTCCCCGTCGCGTATAATTTTCCATGAATTGAGAAAAGCAATATTCTCTTATCATGGTCAGAAAAATCTTTCAAGAAATTGAAAAAAATAGAAATTCTTAGCTTAGAATTTTTATTAAATTTATTTATTTAAATTCAATTATTTGATATTATAATTTTGTTTAGAAAGCATAAATAAGAAAAATTGCGCTTTTTCAATTTTTATATAACACTTTTTTTTTTAACCCCATTTCTGCAATTCATCTCACAATGATACTACTATAATTTAATAATTTCCACTATTATTGACAGCAAAATATTTCTTTTTAGGTTAGGATTTAATTTCTTAATAGTCGCATATATACATTACAATTTTATTTCTTTTATAAAAGAAATTAAATTCTAACCTCAAAATAGTCTATTTTTATTTTTAATTGAAATATATTTTATCGAAGCAAAAAAAAAAAATTAACTTTACAGTAAAATTTTTGATAAAATGAATTTAGTATTTTCGAATTACTATATATATAGTGAGATCGGCAGTTTTTGAAGAATTCCATCAGAACATTGAAAGTCACCTACATTCCAGAATGGAATCGTTGCATCCAGAAAGGAATATATAGAGGAAGCAGGCGAATATTCCGTGAGAGGTTAGAGGGGGTAAAGGGGGTAAGGGACAAAAGCTTGTGACGAAGGAACGTGACGATCGATGAAAAGTGCATTTTTTACCCTTCACGGAATCGAGGAGTGTCCTTTCGTCAGCAAAAAAAAAGAAAAAAAAAAAAAAAAATTGTCGACAAAAAAAGTGAGAAAAAAAAACCTTTGGTTTCATGAAATTAGTACTATAGAAGAAACGAAAATGTTCTCTCTTTAAAGTATCGATAAATCGAAATTCAAGAAGAAAAAATAGAAAAAAAAATCATAAAAACAGTTATATTAATACTATTTACAAAGTTCATTTACAAAATAAAAAGTGAATTTTGAATAAAATTTGCCAAATATTGACAATGACAAGAAACATAACCTTAAAAAAAAAGAGTGACTTGTTTTTTTTCGATATGAAATTGTGCGTGATTTTTTTGTTTTTTTTCGACAAACATGAAAAAAGGGAATTAAATTAATAAAATGAAATTTCATATTTTTATTTGGAAATTTTTATTTTGCGACGTTCGACGAGGAAGGAAATTCGGCGCCGCGGATGGTCTAGAGCGAGAGCGGTGTACAGAAAGCCACTGCGCGAACGGACGCGAGGAACGACGGACGCGAAATGGCCGCCCCAGGGATAAATGGCCCTGCCATCAAGAAACGTCAACATTTTAAGACAATCAAAAAGTTTTATTCAACAATATAAATTGTTATTAGTGCCTGGAAAAAAAGTGTTTAACAAAATTTTCATTTCATTAGATGGAAAAATACATTTGAAATATAGTAATAGAGAGAAGAGAATCGTCGTTCACACACATTCTTTCTGTCTCTTTCCTCTTGCAAGTGTATATATATGTGTGTGTTGTTTGCTGCTCCCTCCAAAAAAAAAAAAGGAAAAAAAGTTCGCCTTCTATATACATATATAGTGTTTCTCATTTTCTCTCTGTGTCTTTAACGGTGTTGTATATTTGACGACGCTTTTTTTTTTAATGTGAAAAATAAAAACTCCACACACATACAGTGAAATCGAGCCTAGAAATCCAGAGGTTATGAACGTTGAGAATGAACCGACGCCAAATCTTGGAGAAAAGAAAAATCCCTTTTGATGTGACAATAAAAAGTGCGTTGTTTCGTGTGTGTTTTTGAGAAACGTTCAAAAAAAAGGTTTCTCAAAGTGAAAATCAAGTTTTAATATATTCGAATCTGTGCGCGTGTGTATGTGTGTGTTTGTGAAATTTTCCTCATGCGACGGATTTTATTGGAATTGAGCAGTAAATTCGTTGAACGAGGAATTTCGATTGTTGGGGGAAAAAAAGAAGGTGAGAATTTCTTTTTTTTTTTATAAAAGTGAAAAAAAAACGCAAAACGAAAAGTGTATTTTGACAAAGTGGATTGTAAAAACGAAATTTTCACGATGAAAAAAGACGGAAAGGAAATAATTTGAATTACAAAATAAATATTAAATCGTGTAAATTAAACATTTGCGATGAAGTTAAAAACATACGGGATTGTAAATAAGTGAAAATGGAAATAAAAATTTTTAATTCGTTAAAAATGGGAAAAAAAAATTAAGAAATCGAATCGGAAATTGAAAATAAAATTAAATATTCCTAAAAGTGACCTGATTCGCGTAAAGTGAAATTTTTATCGTGTTCTAGAAATAGTGTTAATAAAATAAAATAATTAAATTAGGAACCAAAAAAAAAACGTTAAATATTTTAAAAACTAAGAGAAAATAATTTTTAATTCTAATTAGAAAATATCGCGAGTGTACAAAAGCAGTTATAACCAATGCGACGGTTCGTGGAAAATTAAAATTTTCAATTTTAAAAATAATTAATATTTATTGATTAAATAATAATGGAAAATAATTTCAAAATTTTTTTTTCCGTTATACAAAAATTTTGTGCATTAAATTCAAGTGAATCAACCAGATTTTTTTTGCTAAATTACTTTTCACATATTTTATTATTATTTTATTTACTAAAAAGTGATAATTTAAATTAAAAATATATTTTCCCTCTAAATAATGTGTTTTTGTTAAAAAAAAAAAAAAGCGTAAAGTGAAATAAATACTATTTAATAACGAAATAATTGTCAAAAATTTTTTTGAAATACTCGGAAAAAATATAAAAAATTAAATTTCAATTTTCGAAAAAAGTGAAAATTATCAAATAATTTAATTTTGTTTAAATAATTATTTGAATTTCCAAAAAAAAAAACGGTTTTTTTTTAAAAAAATTGCAATTTTTTTTTGAAAAAATGGAAAATTTTTTAAATAATGCTAATTTTGGAAAATAAACATTAAATTATTAATATCGAAAGTGAATTATTCAATTAAATCTATTTTTTATTTGAAAATTCGAAAATTTTTTTTTAATTTTTTCATTTTTAGTGTGTTTTTCATAAAGTGGGGAAAATTAATCAAAAATAATTGGAAAATTTCCGAAATAAATTAAAAATACTTTTCGTTTATCATTATTATTGTGAAAAATTATATTTTTTATAAAAAATTTATTTTCAAAATTCGAAAAAAATACAAAAATCTGGTTGATTTTGGATGTTTTTGAAATTTCGGATTTTTTTTGAAAAAATGTAAAAAAAAAGTTTTAAGTCATTTATAATAATTAAATAAGTGAAAATTTTTTTTGGAAAATTTCCTAATTTACAGTTAAAAATTGAGTGAAAATTTGAATTTTTTATTGCTTTGATTTTTTTACTTAAAATTGATTTAATTGTAAATTTTAGAGTCTACTCGTCAATTAAATCTTATTTTTATTCAAAAATTCCAATATTTAGTTGGTTTTTGTGATTTTTTTCAAAAAACCGCTCCGTGGGACTTAGAATATTTCTCTCTGTGTGTGAACGCAAAGTGAGACTCGATTTAGATTCACAAAAGTTTAAACTTGTTTAAAATTTATAGTTTTTGAAATTTTTTTCCTTTTTAATAAACATCTATTTGGTTGTTTTTTTTTTTTGAAAATAAATTTCAAAAATAACGGTTTTTAGTAAAATTATATTTTTTGAAAATTAAAATTAAGTATAAAAGAATAACAATTATAAGTAAAATAATAATAATAATAATAAAATAATGAAAAAGTTTACAATTTTATAAAAAATTCGTTGGCTTGAAACATTTTGATTAGAACAAAAATTAAAAAATTTTTAAAATAAAAGTGACAAAATTATTCTTTTTCTTTTTTTACATTTTTAATGTAAAACTTTTTTTTTTTTTTTGAAATTAATTATTTTTATAATATTAACAAAATAATCAATAATTTTAAAGATTTATTTTCTGACGTATTTCCGTTATTCACTAATTATCCATTAATTAGTTTTCGTAATTTAAATAATTCTGTTCACAAAATCGATATTTCCCATGTAAATTTCTACCTTTTACTATAGATAATATATATTATATATATATTACTGAAATTAAATTCTGTGTTCGATTTTCGGATAATCGTATTTTTCACAGAGAATCTATAAAATAAATTTTCTCTGTAAAAAAAAAATTATTTAAAAAAAAAAAATGTTATTAAAAACAATAATTTAATAATAGAAAGAAAAAAATGATGAAAATAATTTTGTACTGTAAATAATAATAATAATAATATAATAATAATAATAATAATAATAATAATAATAATAATAATAATAATAATAATAATCGAAAATAATAATAATAATAAAATCGATAATCGAAATAAGTAAATAGAAATAAATATTTAAAATTGTAAAAATTGAGTTTTTAGAAATTATAAAATAAAATATTCGTATTTTAAAAAAAATGGCTTTTTAAAAATTTAAAGACATTTTTTGTGTTATTTTGTAAAATTTTTTTTGAAACAATTATTTAAAATGTAGAGTGCGTGAATTTGTGTAAATATTAAAAAAATAAAAAAAGGGGTGGGGGAAAGAAAAATATAATATTTCCTTTGATTTCCATAAGTTTCATTTTTAAACGCAACAAGGCACTAACAATGGCTTGGATCAAATGTTCGATATACACGTATACATTGTTCATCAATATTATATTATGTAAAGTCCCGTTTCAAAATGGATACTTCGACGTGCTTTCTCAGAGCAGGAGCGTTGTTGCGCTGGCTTCTCATATATATATATATATATATATATATATATATATATATATATATATATATATATATACAACTACTATATTTATAAGAAACGAAACAGTGATGCGAAAGAGGCGAACTTTTAAAATATTTTCTATATCAAGTCTCTCTAGGTTCTTCTTCCCCCCCCACGTTTTTCGCCTTTTTAAAACAGAAGAAATTATTTTTATTTCTCTATAAAATTAAATAATATTTTTTTTAGATGGAATTTTTTTTTTTTTGCTTTCGAAATATAACCATTGGAAAACATTTTTTATTTTTCGTGTTTTCGCCGGGAATCGAAACTGGGGGACTATTCACATGACAGTCGAGCATTTTACACCACTGAACTATACCGATGATATTTTTTTTTTACTTTTTCCATTTTGTAATTATTACCAAGTTTTACAATTTTTTTTTTCCTCCTCTCACAAACGTAAAAACTAATAGTGAATAAAAATCATGTAGTTATATATTATATATAATATAATATATAATAAAATATTTTTTTCAAAACATTGACTCTGATAACTCGAGTATTTTTGTTATAATTTGATTTCTGAAATTAATTAATTGCTAATTAATACTTTAATTATATTAATTCATTAATTATTTATTAATTCATTCATTAAATTTTAATTAATTAACTAATAGCTAATTAATTAATTAATTTTTAATTAATTAATTTTTCTTTTTTATTAGGAAATACTTAACTATTTTTTTTCTATTTTTCGTGACTAGATTAATTTCCCCCTCTACTTTTTTTTCATGCTTTCTTCTCTTTTACCCCTTTTCTTTCCCCTGCCCCCCTTTTTTTTCTTATCTATCTTTCAATCTTTTGAGATTCCATTCATCCGTTTAAACAGATCTGATCTTCTTTTAGAGAGAAAAATCGTCTATATATATATATATATATATTGCACAAAATACTTCCAATCATTTCGCGTTCATCTCTCTCTTACACACTAATACATTTTATGATCCAATCAGAAACCTTCTCTACCCCCCACTTTTTTCCCTTAACCTCGTGTGCTTTATCTATTTCTCTCTCTCTTTCTCTCTCTCATTCTCGTTCCCTGGAAGCGCTCTTTGACATCCCCAATCCCTTTCGTTCTTTTCATCATGAAAAACGCTACTGCTGGTACGAAAGCTCAAACGTTGAGTCGCGGGAAACTGATAAATCGATCGTCCAGTGTCTGTAGAATTCCGTGAAAATGAAAAAAAAAAAATTGAGAGGAATTAAATCCCTTGATATATATATATATATATATATATATATATACATATATAGAGACAATAGAAGTAAAAAATTGTTCATTTTATATTCCGTCTGTGAAAATTGAAATTTCACAATGTGATTAACGGGGAATTTAGGAATATATATATATATATATATATGACCAAAATAAAAATATTATTTACTCTTCATATTATTTTGTTGAATTTAAATCGAGTTAAATTTAATGATTTTTAAATTTTGTTATTACTGTACTATAATATTAATATAATATATGTATTTAATTTACAATTTTTTGCATTATTTATTATTAACTATTTTATTTAATAATTTTTTAAAATTTAATTTTTAAATATTTTTTGAATCCAATTACTTGGGAATTTTTTTTTTCTTTAGTGGGAGGTACAATGAAAAAAAATTTATTTGATTCAAATACATAATTACTTGATTATTAGCAAAAAAAAAAAAATATTGAACCAAAATAATTTTTATATATGAATTAAATAAATTATAATTTAAAATAATAACTTTAATAATAATAAAAATATTAATAAAATAATATAATAATAATAGTAAAATAAATAATATTAATATTAATTAATATTAAATAATAATAATAATAATATTAATAATAGTAAAATAAATAATAATAAAATAATGAAAATTAATTTTTTTTTATTTATTTACTAGATTTTTTTTCTACATTGTTTACTTATTTACAAATTGAAAAAAAAAATTTTTCGCCAACTTCAAAAACTAATAGTGAATAAAAATATACAAAGATTAAAAAAATTGTATTAATTATTTGAAAGAATAATTTTTGTGTTTAAAAAAAATAAAATTTATTTATTTAAATGATAATTATTTAACACAAATAAATTTAATATTTAATTTAAAATTTTTAAATTTATTTATTTAAATGATAATTATTTAACACAAATAAATTATTATTAATTTGATGTAATAGTCAATAAGTAATCGATTATTTGGATCAAATAAAATTGTTTGTTCAGTATCAGTAAATTTTTACTTCATGAAAATTTAGAAATTTTTTTTTTTATTATTATTTTTTATTTATTTTAAATTTATTATTATTATTATTATTATTATTATTATTGTTATTATTATTAATTATAGTAATTAATAATTATAATAATTATTAATTACAGTAATTATTTATTATAGTAAATATTTGTTAATTAATAATTATATTATGTTAAAATATTTTGCAATATTCAAATAAATTAATAATAAAAAGAAAGTTTTTTTTTCGCAAATAATTGCAATTATAAATTCTCTTGATACGGCACTGTAATCGAAAAAAAATTTGTTTTATCAACTACAACTGGTTTTTGATTTATATATATATATATATATATATATATATATATATATATATAATAAAAGGAAAAATTTTAATGAATTAATTAATTAAGAAAAAAAAATTTTTTAAAAAATTTTACTCGATCCTTGAGAATGAGACTTAAATTTCAAGTGTATAATTTTATATATATATATATAAATTCCTTGATCCTCAGCATATTATTGTGACCTTTTATTATTATAAGGTTTATCCCTCCACGTCTCAATAATCTTATAAGTTTTGTATATTATATACGTCCGAGAAGAGTGGTTTTGAGATTTAAAAAAAAAAAAAAAAATGATTTCTGCAAAAGTCGAACTGACCTCGTTTTGTTTTTTTTCGACTTTTATAAAAGATAAAGGAAGTGCGGCAAAAAGAATCAGTTTGTGTCTCTATGGTATATATATATATATATAAAACACCTGGTCATTTTTATGGTCGAAACAGCTGTTGTAAGGCTCGTTAGATCACACCTTTCATTTGAAGGATTTTTTTTTCTCTCTCTCTCTCTTTTTTTTTTTTTTTTTTTATTTATACATTCAGCTTTGTTAAATCAGAAAAAATGGAGGGAAAAAAGTGTAAAATCAAAATTAGATTTCTTTTATTTATAAATTTTTTTATATAATTATTAATCTAATATTAAATTGAATGAT
The DNA here is from genome assembly GCF_019393585.1 of Leptopilina boulardi. Taxonomy (NCBI): domain Eukaryota; kingdom Metazoa; phylum Arthropoda; class Insecta; order Hymenoptera; family Figitidae; genus Leptopilina; species Leptopilina boulardi. Next base: position 3,151,349 of record NW_026137825.1, on the reverse strand, counting down.
TTTTTAATATATTATTTTTTGTAAATGTAATTAATTGATAAATTCATTAGGTCATTAAAATTAAATAATTTAATTAAATTATTCTTTAAGTATTTTTACGATTGAAAAAAAATTATTTCAGTGAAATAATTATCTAATAAATATTTATTTGTATTAAATAATTATTATTTGAAATGGTATTTGTTTCAAATATATAGAAAATAATTGGTTCAAATACAATTTTATTTAATTCAATTATATTTGATTTCAAACATTATTTGGTTCAAGTATAAATAATTTATTTATTATGTATGTCGCAAGTAACCGATTATTTACTTGAATTAAATAAATTTTTTTTTTTCAATGTACGATTAAAATTTATTAATTAGATTAAATTTATTTATTAATTTCCAATTATTTAATATAATAAAGAAAAATATATTATAAATAATATAATATAAATATTATTTATAATATAGATAGATAGATAGATAATTTATTTCCTTAATGCTACATGTATTAATGTTTTACATCAAAAAGTTGCCTACATACTAAAATTCTCACACACGACTTGCATCACAGTCTTTTAGTATTTTCTCCACTTCATAAAACCTTTTAAATAAAATTCTGTTCGTATTTGATTGAAAAACTTGTATTTATAATATATTACTTTTATTTATATAATTGGAAATAAATATATATTATAGAATAAGAAAAATTGTGAAAAGGATAAAATATAAATAAAATGAAAAAATAAATAGTGCAAAAAATAAATAAAATGAAATATATGAATGAATGTAAAAATAAAAAATCGAATAGACAAATAAAAGGATAATGCGTGTATAAAATATATATATATATATATATATAATATAAAGAACAACAAAACGAAATAAAAATAAATGAGTGTATAAATAAAAATGCGTTATAATATACTGAAAAATAAAAATAAAAATTTTAATTCGAAAATATATTATTATAATGTATTTAAACTTATTTATATTATTATATATTTTTAAAATCATTTATAATATTAATATAATTATAATAATATTATAAAAATATTTATTATATGTAATAATATATTAAAATTATTTTTAGAAAAAATAAAATAATTATTTTATTATATATTGGAAAAAGTAAAAAAAAATGTGTTTTTTTGCATAAAAAATCTTTTGTTGTTGTATATGTATAAAATATTTTTAATGTTCAATTGAAACGTTTAAAAATCTCGCGTATATTGTGTGACGACATCCACAACAAGGTAGTGTGCTCGATATGAAACACAAACAATTGGTAATTAAAGGAAAACAATAGGAAAATTTCATTTCCAATCGGTTTCGAATTGTAAAATCACAAATATATATATATATATATATATATATATATTTATATATGTGTATGTAAATAGAACTTGTAATAGAATAATTTTATCAAGAGCTTAATATTCAGTTACATTGATACATAAAAAATAAAACTATTGCAGTTAATCAAACTTTTTGGTTGAATCAACAAAATTTTTATTTGATTCAAATAAATTCTTTCCTGGTTCAAAAGATTTTGTTAAAATAAAGCAAACACATTTATTTGGAACAAAAAAAAATTGTTCATTTAAATCAACCAATTTTTTATTTAGATTAAGCATGCAAGTGTTTATTTAGATCAAACAAATGTTTATTTCGTTTAGACAAATTTTTATTTTAAATCAAATAAATATTTATTTAATTTAAACAAATTTGATTATTCAAATCAAATAAATATTTATTTAATTTAAACAAATTGATTATTCAAATTAAATAAATATTTATTTAATTTAAACAAATTGATTATTCAAATCAAATAAATATTTATTTGAATTAAATAAAATTTTGTTTGAAATAACCAAAAATTGTGTTAATACAAAAAAAAAATGGTATACATATATTTGGATCAAGCAAATGTTTATTTAAAAGAATAATAAATATTTATTTGTATGAAATAAATATTTATTTGAATCGAACAAATATTTATTTAAATTAAATATAAATTTTTTATGAAATATATTAAAAAAAAATTGTGTTAATACAAAAAATTATATATTTGAATCAAACAAATATTTATTTGAATTAAATATAAATTTTTTATGAAATATATATAAAAAAAAAATTGTGTTAATACAAAAAATTGTATATTTGGATCAAAACAAAATGTTTATTTAAAACTAATAAATATTTATTTGCATGAAATAAATATTTATTTGAATCAAATAAATTTTGTATGTAATAACAAAAAAAATTGTTTTAATACAAAAAAAAATTATATATATTTAATTGAAACAAAAATTGTTTTTTTTTTTTGAAAAATAAAAATTAAACTAAAGAAGGAAATTATATTTTACAGGTGAATGCAGAGAACATAAGTAAAATACCAAGGGGACATTAAAAATCAGAGGGACTCGATGGTTCCTGAAAATTAGCGTAGCACAGGAAAGCTGAATTAAAGCAGGTGGGAGAGGAGAAGATAGTGGCTGTGAACAAAAAATACTAAAAAAAAACACAACGGACAAAAGAAAAGAAAGGAGGGAAAAAAAGAAAAGGAACACGCATATATATTTGTATGTGTGTGTGTTTCCTTCATCATCATAATAATAATCATCAACAACAACAACAACAACAACAACGAATGTTGATGCCGTTATAGAGATATTTCTTCTTCCTTCCTGCTTCATTGGTCCTTAAAGAAAAAAAAAAAATTGTCTCTTTGTGTGTTTGTTTTTTTGTGTCTTCATTATTGCAAAAATCGTGAGAAATATGTATTTACACGCGAGAGCCGTCCATTGCTCTCGAGAGTGAGAAGTGAGCGTTCGTTTAATTTTTTTTAAAAAGGCGATGACGAAGGATCGTTTATCGTCATTAAATCCAAAACCACCTCATTATCATCATCATCATCATCATTATTGTCATTGTTATCATCATGTGGAGCAAAAAAATTGTTGGCTGGGCATCAATGTTATCGTCATTAACGCCAAAAATGCATTTTATTGTCGTCGTCATCATCAACGCCGTCATCTGACTTATTGTGCTCGACTGCATGATGACGGCGGGTCGACGTCGCGCCAAATTGCAACGAAAATTATCGCCAACAACCACGGAACAACAGAACGAAGACGACGATGCTTCTTTAAGGTGAGCGCAACCATTTTTTTTCTATTTGTTTTGGAATTTTTATTTTTTTTTTTTCGAAAAAATGAGCGAAAATTTTCGTTACACTGAAACCTCGATTAGTGAGACACCAGGTTTTTTTTTCCCGATTTTATTATTTAGAAAACTTTTTCTAAAAGTAATAATGATGATTTTGTTCCTTCTTTGATAATTAGCGAACATTTTACAATACACTCAAACCTCGATTATTGAGACACCAGTTAATTGTACTCAAATTGAATTATTTAGTGAATTTTTGTTTTAAATAAAGATTGTGACATTTTCATTTATCTTTGATAATTAGCGAAAATTTTATAACACACTGGAACCTCTGATATTGAGACACTTGTTACAATACACCGAAATCTCGATTATTGAGACATCTGTTACTTTCAATTAATTTTGATTATTTTGAGAAATTTTCAAACCTTTTCCAATTTTAGAGAATTTTTTTTTTCAATTGGGGGTAGTGACAATATAGATTTTCTTTGAAAATTTGGGGTAATTTTAAAATACACTGAAACCTCGATTATTGAGACACCAGTTATTTGTATTTAATTTGAATTATTTAGAGAATTTTTTTCCATTGGTAATAATGAAAATTTTGTTTCTTCTTTGATAATTAGTGAAAATTTTACAATACACTGAAACCTCGATTATTGAGACACTAGTTAATTGTATTCAATTTGAATTATTTAGAGGTTTTTTTTCCTAATTGGAAGAGGTGACAATTTTATTTCTCTTTGAAAATCAGCAATGATATTGTAATACACTGAAACCTCTGATATTGAGACACTTGATACTTCGATACTTAGTTTTGACTATTTGAATGAGTTTACAAACTTTCTTCATCGAATTGTAGTTTTGAAAACAATAGGGGCTGTTACTTGAAAATGAGAGAAAATTTTACCATACACCGAAACTTCGATTTTTGAGACATCTGTTACTTTCAATTAATTTTGATTATTTTGAAAAATTTTCAAACCTTTTCCAATTTTAGAGAATTTTTTTTTCAATTGGGGGTAGTGACAATTTTGATTTTCTTTGAGAATTAGGGATAATTTTGAAATACACTGGAATCTCTGATATTGAGACACTTTTTACTTCTATATACTTACATTTAATTATTCATAGAAAATTTCAACATTTGTTTAACTGTGGTTTAAAAATTTGTCATTTTATTTGAGAATTTTGAAAAAAAAATTTATTAATACACTTAAACCTCGAATACAGAGACACTTTTTAGTTCTACTTAGTTTTGATTATTTAGAAAATTTTTTCCTATTTCGATTGATGACAATTTCAGTTTTTTGTAGAATTAACTAACATTTTATACTACACTGAAACCTCGATTATTAAGACACCATAATTATTTGTATTTAATTTGAATTATTTAGAGAATTTTTTTGTATCGAATAAAGATAGTGACAATTTCATTTTTCCTTAAGAATTAGTAATAATTTTGTAATACACTAAAACCTCTGATATTGAGACACTTGTTATCTCAATACTTAGTTTTGATTATTTGAAGAAATTTACAAACTTTCTCCATTAAATTGTGGTTTTAAAAAACAAAAGGGACTTTTACTTGAAAATGTGAGAAAATTTTACGGTACACTGAAACCTCGATTAGTGAGGCACTTACGTTACACATGAAACGTTAAATTGAGTTGGAAAATTTTACTTTACTCTTAAATTTAGAAAAAGAATTTTAAGCAACATTTTTTTTTGTCATGTGCTGATAATAAAATTTTCAATTTTATTTAAAATTCAACTATTAAAATACTTTATTAATTTGAATATTTAATTTTTTATTTATTAAAAATTATTCTTTTGATGTGGGTTACAAAAATGGAAACTTAACACTTGTTAACATAATAAATAATAATTATTTAATATACTCGCGAAGTCTAATTCAAAATGTAAAATAAGAAACCATTTTTATTTTAAAATTATAATATTGATAAATAAAGTAATATACTAAAATTTTTCTTCGTATCAATGTTGTAAAAAATATAAGTTTTTTTTTATAATAATGTAAAATATCATTTTGATGTTCGTTATTGAGATGAATAGAAAGAATATAAAAGAATTCATTTTATATTATATATGAAAGAAATGAATTTGGCGTAGTTTCAATTCCATTTAATATATATATAGTAGTCGTTCGGAATTACTAATTAGATATCAATTTTTCTCTGACTGGATAAAAAGAGGCTTTTAAGTGCTGCTATACTCTTCTAGCTTCTTCTTTTTCCTGTTTGTCCCAATATATAATCCACTTTATACTAATGACTATATAATACCTAACGAATTAAGTGCTTTTTTTACAAAAAAAAAAAAATAGAAAAAAAAACCTTTTATAAAAAATGAGGACAATCATGCAAAGTTCTTTTAATTAGCATCGGATTTTAAGGTTGTCCGGCTTCTTTTAACAAGATATCCTGCTTACTTGTATTTCCACACCTCCTGCTTTTATTATTCGACCAGAAAATGCATTATGTTTAATATATGTATTAAAAAAAATAAAATTTGGAAACTTCTTTAAATAAATTACAGTCAATTGTCTCAGCAATTGAGATTCCAGAGTATTGTAAAATTTTCACTAATTATTAAAGGAAAATTATATTCTACTGAACTAAAATTTTAAAAAATTCATAAATCCTTCTATAATCAATTTTAAAAAAGTCAAATACTGTCTCAATAACTTAGGTTCCAGTGTATTATAGTTCGATAATTTAGAAAAACTAAAATTGTTATAATCCTTAATTAGAAAATTCTCTCCAAATAATCGTAAATTTAAATAAAAATAACCAGTGTCTCAGTAATGGAGGTTTCAATGTATTATCAAATTTTATTTTATTTCTAAGTACTTGAGATTGTTCTTAAATCACAATTAGTGAAAATTTGAAAATTCTGTCGAAATAATCAAAATTTACAAGAAATAATAGGTGTCTAAATAATCGAGGTTCCAGTGTATTCTACAAAATTTCCCCAATTAAGAAAAAAAAAAAGTTTTTTCTTATCTCAAAATGGACAAATTTTGTGTGAATCCTATAAATAATGAAACTTAAGTAACCTTTCGTCAGAGGCAGCTGTCTCAATAGTTAAGGTTCCAGTGTATTATAAAATTTTTCTATTTTTAAAAAAAATTGATATTGTTATCTCCAATGGGAAATTTTTTCATTATTATAATCATAATTAAGTGGAAATAAAACGTGTCTCAATAATCGGAGTTCCAGTGTATTCTACCATTTTCTCTAATTACATAAGAAAAAAAAGTTTTTTCTAATCTCAAAGTGAAATTTTTTTTAAGAATCCTATAAATAATGAAACTTAAGTAACCGTTAGAGACAGCTGTCTCAATAGTTAAGGTTCCAGTGTATTAAAAGAAATTTCAATAATTAAAAAAAAACATAATATTGTTATCTCCAATGGGAAATTTTTTCCATTATTATAATCATAATTAAGTGTAAATAAAACGTGTCTCAATAATCGGGGTTCCAGTGTATTCTACCATTTTCTCTAATTACATAAGAAAAAAAAGTTTTTTTCTAATCTCAAAGTGGAAATTCTTTTTAAGAATCCTATAAATAATGAAACTTAAGTAACCGTTCGACAGAGGCAGCTGTCTCAGTAGTTAAGGTTCCAGTGTATTATAAAATTTTTCTATTTAAAAAAAAAATTGATATTGTTATCTCCAATTGAAAAATTCTTCATTATAATCATAATTAAGTGGAAATAAAACGTGTCTCAATAATGAAGTTTTCAGTGTATTGTAACATTTTCTCACATTCTCAAGTAAAAGTTTTCAAAACCACAATTCGATGGAAAAAATTTGAAAATTTTTTAAAATAATCAAAGCTTAGTATAGAAATAAAAAAGTGTCTCAATATTAGAGGTTTGAGTGTATTATAGAATTATTTCTAATTCTCAAAGAAAACCGAATTTGTCCTTATTCTCATATGGCGAAAAATTCTCTAATTAAACCTAAATAAGAAATAATAGGTGTCTCAATAATCGAGGTTACACTGCGTTATAAATTTCTAATTCTCAAGAAAAATGACATTTCTTTTTGAAATTGAAAAAAAAAACAATTTTTTTTAATTTCTCGAAAGAAACAAAACGAAAGTATTCGGCAAAAAATTGTTTTTTCGGCAATTCATGAATAAAATAACTAGACGTCAACCATTTATTATAGATTTATATAGTATATCATCAAACATGAAAGCTTTTCTTCTCCCTCTCTTTCCTCATCAATCAAAAAATTATGGACCAACCATAAAGTTTCAAGGGTTGAGTATCTCGTCTCTCTTTCTCTCTCTCTCTCTCTCTTCCATCATATCAAAAGCATGAATGTTCCTCTCTCCCTAAAATTCAGGGTCGAGACCAAACCCTGGACTGTGCAAAGATCAGTCTTGCGTATATGGCCTAGTATTGATCCAAAAGTTTGCGTCCCGCCTTGGATTTGAAATTTGGCCAGGTTAGGGTTGGGGGGGGGAGAATACAGCTTTATTCCCCCGATAGAAAATTCTCATCCATTGACTATCTTTTTCTTTTTTTCTCTCTATATATATTGATATCCTCTTCCATCTTTCTCTTTTGACGAGCGAGAAAAAATTGGAATTTTTGTCGATTCAGTTAAATAATATTGCTTCGCCCTCGAAATATATCATGAGTCTTTAACTTGGAATATTGAAATTATATTAGCCGGTACGGATAACGAGTTATAAAGTGAGGGGAAACGGAAAATTAAACGAGAGATGAAATTTATCTTCGAGCTAGTGATATTGACAATACATACCCGAGAGATACAATATTCCATCGTCTTTGATCAATATTTCATGTTATATAATATTCTTGATTATATATATATATATATAATATTAGGTAAGTTCTAAATTTAGGTTCTTAGACCTCTCTCTCTGTGTATGCAAGGTAGTGTGTGGATCGATATATAATAGGTTAGAGACCTGCTTAGAGAGAGAGAGAAATTTTTGAATTAAATTTAGACCTTATATAGAATTGAAAGGGAAATTATTATCGTTTTTATTTATTTATTTATAAAGTTTAGAGGACAGTAATATGGGCAAATCCACGAAACTTTTAACTTTCAAGAAAAAAAAATTTTTCTTTTTTCAATTTGCAGGCACATATAATTTTTTTTTCTTCTTCTTCTAAATAATATACTTGTTTATTTTTAAAAATAGATTATTCCATTGTAATCATTTCATTTTTTGAATTAGGGAAAATTTTATAATACACCCAAACCTCGATTATTGAGACACCATAATTATTTGTATTTAATTTGAATTATTTAGAGAATTTTTGTTTTAAATAGAGATAGTGACAATTTTATTTTTCTTTGAGAATTAGCGATAATTTTAAAATACACTGGAACCTCTGATATATTGAAACACTTGTAACTTTTATACTTTGCTTTAATTATTATTTAGAGAAAATTCCAATAATTCTTCAATAATTGTGGTTTGAAAAAATGTAATTTTATTAGAGGATGTTGGGGGAAAAATTTGGCAATACACTTGAACCTCGAATATAGAGACATCTGTTAGTTCTACTTAATTTTTGATTTATTTAGAGAATTTTTTCTATTTCGATTAATGACAATTTCATTTTTTGTAGAATTAGTGAAAATTTTATAATACGCAAAAACCTCGATTATTGAGACAGACTAAAAAAACAAATTATTTGATTCAAATAATCGGTTACTTGATTATTGTCAAATAAATGTTTACTTAAACTAAAATAATTTTTATTTGTTTCAATTAAATGGTATTTGGTTTAAATAGAGAAATTATTGGTTCAAATAAAAATTATTTGGTTCAAGTAAAATATTTATTTGATAATAGTCAAGTAATCAATTATTTGAATGAAATAATTTTTTTTTTTTCAATTCACCAATTATTTTTTCTTATTTTTGATTGTTTAGAGAATTTTTTTTCCTATTTCGATTCATGATAATTTCATTTTTTATTGAATTAGCGAAAAAATATAATACACTGAAACCTCGATTATTGAGACACCAGTTATTTGTATTTAAATTGAATTATTTTGAGAATTTTTTCCTTTGGTAATAATGACAATTTTGTTTCTTCTTTGATGATTAGTGAAAATTTTACAATACACTGAAACCTCGATTATTGAGACACCAATTAATTGTATTTAATTTGAATTATTTAGTGATTTTTTTTTACTAATTGGAAGAGGTGACAATTTTATTTCTCTTTGAAAATCAGCGATAATATTGTAATACACTGAAACCTCTGATATTGAGACACTTGATACTTCGATACTTAGCTTTGATTATTTGAATGAGTTTACAAACTTTCTTCATCGAATTGTAGTTTTGAAAACAATAGTGGCTTTTACTTGAAAATGTGAGAAAATTTTACCATACACCGAAACCTCGATTATTGAGACATCTGTTACTTGCCAATTAATTTTGATTATTTTGAGAAATTTTCAAACCTTCTCCAATTATGACTTGAGAATAATATCAAGTACATTGGAAATTAGGGAATATTTACAATACACTGAAACCTCGATTACTGAGAGAATGGTTATTTTTGTTTATAATTTTTATTATTTAGAGAATTTTTCCAATTGAGGATCAAAAAATTTATTTTTTTTTATTACTTTTTATTATTTTTAATTATTTTTTGTAATTTCTATTGTTATTAAATTAAATATAAATTGTAGCCTCAATATTATAAATTCAGCAACATTTCTGGTTCGAAAAACTATATATATGCAGCATTCCATATTAGCTGTTAGCGAGCGACTGACCTTCCTCGCTATATTCACATCCACGTACACACACACAAACAACCCAAAGATATATTTATGTATATATTCGCGCATAAACGTTGTGCAAGCCGACACTTAAAATTATCTTCGTCTGTGATCGATTATTTAAACAACATTATTTGAAATTTTTATTCTGAACTCTTGAGGTGTTAATATTGTAATTCATTCAAAAAAAAAAAAAGAAAATTATTTATTTTTTTAATCATAGATAATATTTACCGTTTAACCCTTTTGTGTCAGAAATTAATTTTCTTTTTTGTATTAGAAATTCTTTTTGATTTTAATTTAATTATTTTAATTTTAAATTATTTTTCATTAAAATTAATCGATTTTAATTATAAATTATTTTTAATTAAAATTAACTGATTTTAATTATAAAATTATTATTTATTAAAATTAACTGATTTTAATTATAAATTACTTTTATTTATTAATAAAATTTCATCGATTTTTTGTTTAGAATTGAAATTTTATTTTTGAATTTTTTCAAAAATTACCGCGCTTTTTACGTAGTGTGCGTTATTTTTTTTTTTTTTTTTGCAGTGGTACCAACAGTGTTTTGTTTTATTTCGTGTCCAAAAATGTCTGCTCTCGATAACGTCGAATTGAAAGATGGCAAAATTAATTTTTATCTATTTTCACATTGTCACAATAGAATTAAATTGAAAAACACATAATATATTGATTAAATTTATTTTCGATATAAATATACTGCAAAGTGTTTAGTAGCATGTATTAACGTTGTCTTGACGTGTGAGTAATGCTTTTTTTAAGGTTATGTTCGTCTATTTATATATTTTTCAAATATTTTCTAAAAAAGAAAACTCAAAAATAAATCACTAATTAACTAAGTTTTATTAAAAAAAAAAAAAATTATAATTCTTTCGCTCTATAAGAAATAGGTTAGAAAACAATTTTCCTTGATTTCAATTATTGTTTCTATAGAAAGCATATTTTTATTTTTATTTTTTTTAATCTTGAAATTATAATTTCTAATTTTATATATAAAAATAAATTTCTCATTAACGCGAGTTAAATTTAGTAATTTACTAGATATTAATAAATATCGATTAATCATATCGAATAAATGTTGATGAGAAGGTATTTCGAGTATCCGTTGTCGCGAAAGCGAATTTGTCGTGAAATTGGAACGTTAATTAATGCGCGAGTACCAACGATTCATATATATATATATATATATATATATATATATATATATATATATATATATATATATATATATATATATATATATATATGTACACAACCAAGACTCAGTAATTTCAAGGTCGCGCTGTCGTCGAGTTCTGGATTAGGAGACACGCGGAAATAACGAGACGTGACCACGTAAGCTACCCTGTGACCTGATAAATTAAATCTGGAATTTTTTTTTGCACATATTGCCTTTGTGTTTTGTTTCTTTAAAAAAAAGAAAAAACAAAAAGAAAACAAAGAAAAATACTGCACGACTGACTATATTACAAACACAACGAGATAAATATTAAACTCCTCGAAATTTAATTAAAATTGTTATTAATTATAATTTTATTAAAAATTATTTTTATATTATACTTACGATTTTATAAATATTTCACTATATTATTAAAATTTATTATGCTAATAAAATTTTGATAATACTTTTATAATAATAATAATAATAATTGTTATTAATATTATTATATCTTATTATTTATATTATTCATTAATTATTAATTATTAATAACATTTTTTATAATAATATTATTTTATAATATTATTTTTATTATTTTATTTTATTATTTTATAATAACATTTTTTTTAATAATATTAATTAATTAATAATAATAATTATACCTAATAATAATAATTTTTTTTTATTCTTTTTTTTACCAAATTTGCATTCAACCGAATTTGTTGACTAAATAATAATAATAATTATTATTATTATAGTTATTATTATTATTATTTTTTTTTTAGTGATTCTTTTTTTTATGAAATTTTTATTCAACCGAATTTGTTGACTAAATAATAATTATTATTATAATTATTGTTATTATTAGCTATTATTATTATTATTATTATTATTATTAATATTGCTATTATTATATTATTTTAATAATTATATATAATTGTTATTTTAATAATTATATTTTGTAATTGTAATTTTTATAATTATAATTGTAATTATTATAATTCAATTAATTATTATAGTATTTATTATATTTTATTTAATTATATGAGAATTTTATTTTATTTTTAATTGAAAAATTTTTCAACTCCAGTTGGATTCGAACACATAGCGAACAATCTAACTCGTTTTTACACAATGCCTTAACGATTGTAGCTAAAGCGGAACCATTTTTTAAAAATTAATTTTAATAATTATTATAAATTAATTATAAAATTAATATTAATTAAATACAATATTAATATAATTATATTATTTATTTGTAGGTACTATATTATTATTATTATTATTATTATATTAATTAATATTAATAATATAATTAAAATATTAATTAATTATAAAATAATTATAGTAAGAAAATAAGTAATTAAAATAACCAAAATAGTAAAAAAATAAATAAAAAATAAAAGATTTTTAATTTATTTTTAAATACAAAATTTGAAATATTTTAATTAAAATTACTAAATATTTTTTTTTCATTTTTTCGTAATCACAAAAAAATCAGAATAATAATTAAAATTGAAGAAAAAGGAAAAAAAAAACATTTTCGCTCATTTTTTTTTGTTATTTTTAAATAAACTATATTCAACTAAAATAGAATTTTTTTTTATGTTTATCTTTAGAGAGCGTCCATTAAACAACGTGAGGGACAAGATCAGCAACAGCAGCGCCAGCATTATCCGAAGAGGAGGGAATAATAATAATAATAATAAAAAATTCTGTGCGCGGGTGTTCTCGTAGTGGAAAGTGTGTAAATATACGTGAAATTTTTACTATATAGTTGGGAAGATATATATTTTTTTTTTTTTTATTTTTTTTAGCCGGTTTATTGTGCCGTAGCTAAAAAGTGAAAAAAAAAGAAAGAAAAAAAAGGAAAAAAAAAGGATAACGTGAATATATTAAGGATATATGAGTCAAAAGTGTTAGAGAAGAGAAATTAAAAAAAAAAAAAACAACGCAAAGCTATACATATGTATGGAACATACAATTAATATTGTTCTATAGTGAAAAGTTCAATATAGAGTTTTTGAAAAAGAAGAAAGAGAGAAAAAAAAAGAGTTCCGTGATCTTTGTGTGTGTGTGTGGGGATCGCGAAGTCTTGTCTTTTGAAACGTGATTGATCGATTTTTTTTTATTTTTTTTTTTTTTTTATTTGTCAAGTGCACTGGTGGTGTGCGCGATCGATTAAAACATGTACGTACGTAGATTGTACGCGTGAAGAAAGTGAACAAACCCAACACCACGGTGCGGGTCGATTGTCTGTACGAAAAATTCGACTTCATTCCTGCCACAAGTGACGCGATTGTTGGTGAGTATTATTTTCTTTTTTTCCCATTGTTTTTTTCTTTTTTTTTTTTTATTTAATTTTAATTTATTTTATTTTTACTCATAGTATTATTTTTATTATTTTTTTTATTTTCTTACAAAATTGCAATTTAATTGCTGTAATTATTTTTGTTAATTTGTTTATTTTATTTATATACTTAATTTAATTTATTATAATACTTATTTGTAATTATTTATTTATTAATCATAGTTCATGGCCTTTTGGCTTTGAACGAATTTCCGGTATACACAATATAAAATTTTATATTTATTTGTAATTATTTTATTAAAATATATATAGTTGGATATATTATACAATTATGATAGATAGAAATTTTTTTTTAACTCTAGGGGGATTCGAACGCACGAATCTTTGATTACTTAACGCGCCTTAACGACTGTGACCAACGCGGATTCTATTTTTTTTTCAGTATTTTTTATTGTTGTTTAATTATATTTGGTGAATTTTTTTCTCAAATAACGACGCTTGGTTAAAATGTAAAATAATTGAAATAAAATATGAAAATAAATAATTGAAATAAAATATTAAAATAAAGAATGAAATAAAAAATAAAATAAATAATACAATAAATTATAAAATAAAATAAAAAAAAACAAGAAATAAAATAACTGGAATATTAAATAATAAATTAAAATATTAAAAAAAAAATTTCCTGATTTGAAATTTGGTTGTGAGATTATTTTTTTTTCTCTCTCTTTATATAATTCGGTGTAAACATATGAGCAGTTCCTCTTTAATGTCTAACTCTACCAGCCGTGGATATATAACTACTATACATAAGATAACTTGAAACGTCATATATGCAGTATGAGACCCACCCCCTTTCAAATATGTATATCGATCACTTGCGTAATGTTATATAAAAATATAATAATAATAATAATTATTATTATTAGTAAAATAATATTCTATTAATTAGAGAAATTATTAGCGGTTTTTTTTTTGTATTTTTAACTCGAAGCGTGAATTTAGTTATTGATTAAATAAAATAAATAACAATAATAATTTTATTATTTAAATAAATAAAAATAATAATAAAAAATAATTTATTATTTAAATAAATGAAAATAATAATAACAAATAATTTATTATATAAATACCTAATAATAATTATAAAATAATAAATAAAAATTAAAAAAAAATTTTTTTTTTTAGTTTTTTAATAAATTTTTTTTTTTATTACTTTCTCTAAATTAGAAATAATGGATATCGTTAATTATTTTTGCAATTGGTCTGGGTTAAATTTTTTTTTTTTTTTTTTCTAATTGCAGAAGTATGTCTCTTGATAAAGATTTTTAATTAATAAAAATTCAATAGGTTTTATAATTAAACTTGCGTCTCAAGTGCATAAAAGACTGCCTTTTACTTTTCTGTACAGAGTGACCAACTACTAATGAAAAATTTTAATTAAATTTTTATACTCTTTTTCTCTATTTTTTTCTGTATTTTTTTTTTTTTTTTTTTTTTTAAGGGGAAAAAATCCATTTAGTCATACTTAGGATAATAAAAATATTTTATTTATTAAATAAATTTATATATTATATATTTATTTTATTGCAAAGAATTAAATTTACTTAATTTTTTTTTATTATTATTATTATTTTTTTTTAATTTTGGCAAAATCTTTAAGATGCGGTAACATTTTTTTTTTTAATTGGGAAAAATTAAGAAATAATAATTTATTTTTGAAGAAAAAACTGTATTTTTTTTTGTCTGGTTCACATCTATAATAGGGTAATCGGTACAATGATTGGCCACCCTACAATGATTGGCCGTCTTGATGAAATATAAATATAATAAGAAAGAACTAACATCAAATCATTTTTCAATTTATGCTTAATAAACTTCACACAATTACGCTGCGATCATTTCAGTCGGGATTATCTGGTCCTTCATTATTAATTTAAATTTAATTATTTATTTACGTGTTCTGAAAACAAAGTTTGACAGCAAAGAATACTATGGTGATCAGTAGTGTACCCTAATAGAAGATTAGAAATTTTTTAGTGTAAAAATATGTTTTTAAGAAAATTTGTTCTTATATAAACTTGCAGTGGTTACAAATACACGATAAAATAGTTTTTTATTTAAAAATATAACGTTTTTTTAATTTATTGGGAGGCCAATAATACCCTCTTTGAATTGTACGAAAATACAATGATTGGCCATGGTGGCTAAAGAGGCCAATGACTGTAGTTTTCAAAAATATTGTAAAATATTATCAAACATTTTTTACAACACTTAAATATTTGTTTTTAATAAGTCTGTTTATGTAAAAATGTTAAATAACCTTAAATTACAATTTTTGGCCACGGCCAATCATTGTACAACGATAGGGGCCAATAACTGAAAATTCAACATTTTTATTTTGCCACCAGTGTCGCCTCTGTTGCTTTCAAAAAAGTACAGGTTATATTTATCTGCTGTCACAAAAACGTTTACCTCATGTGAATGCAAAAAAGTGATTTTATTTAGCTAATTTATTTATTTAGTGTTTAAAAAATGACAAAGACAAAGCACGATTCAGAGTACTGTAAAAAGTACAAAGAGAAAGATTTACAAAAAGCCCTAGCTGAAATAAACGATGGTTTGTCAATAAGAAAAGCTTCACGTATTCATAAAATACCAAGAGCAACGTTACAATTTCGATTATCATCTAAATTCGTGAAAGTCAGACCAGGACCGAATACTGTTTTGACAGAGGAAGAAGAATTAATTCTCGTTAAATGGATTGAAGAAAATCAAAGAAAAGGATTCCCTCGTAGAAAAGAAGATGTACAGGTAATTTTATCGTATAATAAACTTTCAGTTAAAACGTTGCACTGGAAAAAATTGTAATTATAGTTATTAGACATGTGATTAGGTTTGACAGTTTTACTAGAGGTTAAAATGCTATTGAATAATATTTAATATTCGCTGGGTTAGTGGAAAAAAAGGACACGTCGCGTTTGAGTTGAAGAAAAGGACACTTCGAATTTTATATTTTTTTAAGAAAATTTAAGTTGGTAACACTTTTTTTGAGGTTGACATTTAAATATTTATTTATTAATAATAATTTAATTAATTTAATAATAATAAAAATTGTTATTTCATTTTATGATGTAATTATTTGTCTTTTATATTTCAATTTTATTTCCTACAATCAAAATATTTTTTATCAATTTACACATAAACGACCCGAAAAATTTTTGAAGTTATAAATTTTTTGCTGCATATACATCTTTTATCTTTTAATAAGGATAATTATAATTTTAATTTTTGTAACTTAGCGAAAACTGAAAATCGTATTAAACAAAAATATTAATTAAGATAAAATTACAAGGTTAAATTTTCAATATTATAATTTAATTTTTAACCATTCTAACCAATATAATTTATTTCAGTTAAGTGATAAATAAATAAATATTTAAATGTCAACCTCAAAAAAAGTGTTACCAACTTAAATTTTCTTAAAAAAATATAAAATTCGACGTGTCCTTTTCTTCAACTCAAACGCAACGTGTCCTCTTTTTCAACGAAAATCCGACGTGTCCTTTTTTTCCACTAACCCAGCGTATTATAGCAGTGCGACGTTGTCGATTTTACCTCATCTCAATATTTAACTGTCAATTTCACAAATTCGTGTGTATATCAAACAGTTGCATATAATTAAAGCACAAATACAATAGCATTTTTTCAGTGTAAGGACTGTAATTATTTTAGTTGGTTTTACGAAGATAGAAATATTAGTTTACATATATTTACAGGTGTCTGTGAAGCAATTTTTGGATGCATCACCTCGCAGCAATCCGTTTCCTCATAACATGCCGGGAATTGGTTGGTTTAATGCATTTTTAAATCGCCATCCCTGTCTAAGTATTAGAACTCCGGAGTATGTTACATCTGCATCAGCAAACGTTTCCGAAAAGGATATAAGATCTTGGTTTGATCAAATTTACAATTATTTAAATGATAATAAGCTTCAGCACATCTTACAAGATCCAAGTCGAATTTTCAACGGAGATGAAACGTGTTTCCAAATATGTCCTAAAACGAAAAAAGTAATCGGAATTAAAAACTCAAGAAATGTGTACGAGGTTGAAAGCGGACAGTCAAAGCTCAATATCACTGTGATGTTTACATTTTCAGCAGCTGGAAATACTACTCCTCCAATGATCATTTATCCTTACGTGCGACTTCCATCTGCGATTGCCGAATCAATTCCTAAAGAATGGAATTGGGGAATTGGTCTAAGTGAGACTGGTTGGATGAAAACAGAACTTTTTTATGAATATATAGGAAATGTATTGTATCCTAGTCTCAAAAGAGAAGGAATTGAGTTCCCAATTGTACTTTTTGTGGATGGTCATAAGACTCATTTGGATAAAAACATTAGTGATTTATGTACGAAGCTGCAAATAATCCTTATAGCTTTGTATCCGAATTCCACTAGAATTTTACAGCCCGCCGATGTATCAGTGTTCAAACCATTGAAAAATGGTTGGCAAAATGGCTTATCGGAATGGAGAAGAGAGAATCCTACTAAAGAGTTGACAAAAGAAAACTTTGCGCCACTTTTGAAAAAAGTAATTGATTTATCGTTAAGTCCGGAAATAATTATAAATGGTTTTAGAGCTTCTGGACTAAGTCCATGGAATCCCGATGCTATTAATTACTCCAAATGTCTCGGAAATAGTAAACATTCTGCAAATTCTAATCTTAAAGCTACGACCATAATGAATTTTGCCACTTTCAAAAACATCGTAGGCGAGGAAAGAGTAAATCTATTCAAGACTTGGAAAGATTTGGACACGACAAATGAAGAAAATGATTTGTTCACTTTGTATCGACTTTTTGTACATTTTCAAGAAAAAGGTTCTGAATTTCAAGAACAAAATGAAGAATCGTCTCAAAAATCTGTGGAAAATCAAGTTATTGATGCCGAGGAAGCTGAAATTTTATCTGGAGAAAATAATAGCGTAGAAGAAAATAACATTTCTGCTGATAATGTTTTTCCGATGGAAATCCAAGAAGAGAGTGTTTTACAAGTTGAGGAAATTAATGTAATTTCTGAACAAATGCTTTCTGGTCAAGATTTACAAAATTCAGAAATTATGAACATGGAAGTTCTTTTTGTACAAAAAAATCCTAACCTGTTAGATTCGATGCTGAATATTGAATTAGAAAAACCAATCGAAATTACATCTACTGAGGATGATAATAATAATATTGCGAATCACTTACCGTGGCCACATACACCAAAGCGAAAGGGAAAAAAAATAACTAAACGAATGCCTTTCGTCTTAACCAGCGAACAGTGGCAACAAATGAAAGAAACAGAAAATATTGCAAAAGAGAAACAAATTAAAGAAATCGAAAATCGAAAGAAAGACAGGGAAGCAAAAAAAGAATTAAAAGAAAAAGAACAAGAAAAGAAGAAGAAAATAAAAGAAGAAAAAGCAAAGCTTAGATTAAATGAGAAAAAGAAGACTGTCATCAAGAAAACAAAAAAGATAAAATAATATATCCATTTGATGTTTTAATGTGTTATTTTATTTAAAATATATTAAATAAATAATTTTTATTAATAAAAAATAAAAAGATATAATAAATTAAAATTTTTTTAAATATAATTCTAATAACTTCATGTTAATAGGAAAGGTGGCCAATCATTGTATTTAAAAACTTACAGAGGCCAATGATACAATTATTGGCAACTGCCAATCACTATGTTTTTATGGCCAATAAATGTATTTTCTGACATTTGCATTATTTTCTTAACATATCTGTTATTTAAAATTTTCCTATTTTTTTCTAATTACTAATATTTAAAATAGAATAAATTTATGGGCGATTAGTGTTTTTCAAATATTTTTTTGACATATGGTGTGAATTCGACAGTAAGTCAAACATAAAAATTTTCTTAAGGGGGCCAATCATTGTACCGATTACCCTATAATTATTTCTAATCGAGTTTACGGGTTTTCGTTATAATTTTGCAAAATTTATTCTGTGTCGAGTCTTCTTGATGAATCTGACAGTTGTGACAGCTGTCGGTAACCAAGAGGCAATTTTAACATCGAATATTATAATTTCATATCGGAAAATTTAGACATAATAATAATAATAATAATAATAATAATATGAGAGAACTCATCTGCATTTCTTTATTAATTTTCATTTCTATCAAATTTTTTATTATTGACAAAAAAAAATTTTCTAAAGAAACATTTTTTTTAACGATTAAAAAAAAGTAAAGGATTTTTAATGTTTTAAACCATTTTTTATTTATTATTATTATTATTATTATTATTATTATTATTATTATTATTAATATTTTTTATTATTATTTTTATTTAATACGGTTTTTTTAAATTGATTTTGTATTTTATTTTTTAATATTTTTATTAAAAAATGTATTAAAATGAGGATTTTGATGAATTTTCTCAGTGAAATAAAAAGCAAATTCGTTGATTGAAAATTGGGGTCAATTTAATTTAAAAAAAAAAAAAAAAAAAAAAAAAAGAGTCACTAAATTTGTATAAATTGGAATTTTCAAACGAAAATTTAATTAATTCCGCCAAATATAGAAAATGATTGAAAATTAGTGGGGATATATATATATATTTAATTGTGAAAAGATTTTGAAATTGGGACAATTTTGCATTTTAAGATTATTCAAATTTGATGTATATTGACGAATTGATTAATGTATAATAAAGCGAAAATAAAAATTAGGACACACGGACAAAAATAAAAAAAAAAAATTGAGAAAAAATTATTTATTAATTGAAATAAAACTTTTATATTAAATAAATAATTTAAATTAATTGATTAATGCGGTAACTGTAATTAAAAATTTTAAAAATAATTTAAAGTAAAAAATAATAAAAAAATATTAAACATAAAAAATAATAAAAAAAAATATTAAACATAAAAAATAATAAAAAATATTGAAGACTAAAAAATAAAATATAAAGGATAATTAAAAATAAAAGTTAATTAGATATAAAAAAGATAACTAAACATAAAAAAGATAATTGAAAATAAAAGATAATTAGTTTATATATGAAATATAATTTAATGTAAAGGAGATTTAAATATAAAAATTAGTTAAATATAAAAAATAATTTTACAAATAAAAAATATAATAATTAAAAAATAGAAACAAATTTCAAATTAAAAAAAAATAACTGAAAAAGAAAAAAATGCAAAAAAAAAAATTTATTAGCAATAGTTAGAAAAAATTTTATTTTTTAATTATTTTATTATTTAATAGAAAAAAATTAATTAGATGACATATTTTTCCAGTGCCGTATGTATTTAGAGGAGGGCAACCTTAACTCTAAATCCAGGGCCGTAGTATTAAAAAAAAAAAATTAGCACACTTTTTACCCAGGCGTTGAAATTTTTAGATACGATACTGTTTGCAGTGACGTAGCAATCAATTGAATAAGTAATAATTTAATAATAAATATATAAAATAAATTATTAAATTAATATTAAAATAAAATAAATTATTAAATTAATAATAAAATATAAATAGAAAATAAATAATAATTTTTAAAAAGATAATTAATAATTATTAATTAGAAAAAATTAAAAATAATAGAAAAAAAAAATTTTAATTTAAGAAAAAAATAATTTTTTTATTTTGCAGTTCATAATGCGCCAGGGGTGATGGAGACAGTGGGCAAACAAGTCCAGGTAGTGAGCGGACTGGGCGTGGGGGGTCCAGTAGGGCCTGTGGGCCCTGTGGGGGCAGATCTGCATCACCATCATCACTCCCACCCCCACGGGGGCCACGGCCACGGTCACTCGTTGGTCGGCACTGCGGCGACCTCAGTTGCAAGAGGTCAGGCCCAATCGCATCAGAGCCAAGCTCCACCACCCTCACACAATCAACATCTACCTGCCAGGTCTACCCCCGTTCAACTTCACAGGTCAGTTCAAAGTTCATACACCTTATATATATATATACAGGTTTTCTTTCTTCTTTCAATTTTTTTTTTCTATTTGTCGTCCTCTCTTTCTTTTTATTTCTTTTTTTTTCTTAACCATTTCTTTCTGTCCCCCCCCCCCCCCACTTCCCCTTCGAACAAACCAAACGAGATCCGTGTTTCGATTTTTTATTCTCGGGAGTTAAGTCCTTTAATCGAAAAGTATTTGTTTTTTTATTTGGTATAGTGCATTGTTTTTTTATTAAATTAAATGAAATTAAGAATTTTTAATGACAATAAATTTTTTTAAAAATTTAAATAATTATTTGTTTAAAGAAATTTTTTTTAAAACAATTATTTAAATTATTATTTATTGAAAAAATTATTTTTTTAAATTAATTACCTCCTTATACAATAATTATTGTATTTAAACAATTTTTTTTAAATAATTTTTTGTTTATACAATTATTTGTCTAAACAATTATTTTCTAAAATAATTATTTGTATAAACAATTATTTTTTAAAGTTTATTATAAATATTGTATTTAAACAAATGTTTAAAAAAACAATTCTTTGTTTATACAAGTATTTGTCTAGATTATTATTTATTTAAACAATTGTTTTTTTTAATTAGTTACTTGTTTATAATTGAATTAATGTTTTTAAACAATTATTTTCTAAAACAAATATTTTTTTAAACAATTAGTTTTTAAACCAATTATTTGTTTAAACAATTATTTTCTAAAACAAATGTTTTTTAATATAATTAATTGGTTATACAATTATTTTTTTGAAAGTAATAATTTATTTAAACAAATATTTTTTAAAACAATTACTGGTCTAAACAATTATTTATTTTAACAAATATTTTTTTAAACAATTTTTTTTAACAATTATTTTCTAAAAAAAATATTTTTTAAAATAATTATTATTTTTTCATACAATTATTTTTTAAATAATTATTACTTTTTCCTACAATTATTTTTTTAAATAATTATTTATTTAAACAATTAGTTTTTAAAACAATTATTTTCTAAACTAATTATTTGTTTAAACAATTATTTTATAAAATAATTATTTTTTAAATTTTATTATAATTATTGTATTTAAACAAATGTTTAAAAAAACAATTCTTTGTTTATACAAGTATTTGTCTAGATTAATATTTATTTAAACAATTGTTTTTTAATTAGTTACTTGTTTATAATTGAATTATTGTTTTTAAACAATTATTTTCTAAAACAAATATTTTTTTATATAATTAATTGTTTATTTAATTATTTTTTTAAAAGTAATAATTAATTTAAATAATAAGTTTTTAAATCAATTATTTGTTTAAACAATTGTTTTTTTTTAATTAGTTACTTGTTTATAATTGAATTATTGTTTTTAAACAATTATTTTCTAAAACAAATATTTTTTAATATAATTAATTGTTTATTTAATTATTTTTTTAAAAGTAATAATTTATTTAAACAATTAGTTTTTAAACCAATTATTTGTTTAAACAATTGTTTTCTAAAATATGTTTTTGTTTAAACAATTATTTTCTAAAACAAATGTTTTTTAATATAATTAATTGGTTATACAATTTTTTTTAATTTAAAAAAATAATAATAATAATAATAGTAATAATTTATTTAAACAAATATTTTCAAAAACAATTTCTGGTCTGAACAATTATTTATTTAAACAAATATTTTTTTAAACAATAATTTTTTTTAACAATTATTTTGTAAAAAAATATTTTTTAAAATAATTATTATTTTTTCGTACAATTATTTTTTAAAATAATTATTACTTTTTCGTACAATTATTTTTTAAAATAATTATTTATTTAAACAATTAGTTTTTAAAACAATTATTTGTTTAAACAATTATTTTCTAAACTAATTATTTTTTTAAACTATTATTTATTAATATTCTTAATTTGCTAATAATTTAATATTAGTTTATAAATTTTTTTTTTGGTATTAATTTTTTTTTTTAAGATAATATTCGTTTTTGAAATAAATAATTAGCTCTGCGATTATAATATATTTTTTTTGTTTTTTGGGATTATAAAATAATATAATTATAAAAAAAAAGAAAATTTTAATGATTACAAAAGATAAATGAACTTTATAGTGATTGACAAAAGATAAGAAAAAAAAGTTTAATGATTGAAAATAAAAAAAAAAAAAAAAAAAAAAAATTAGAAAAAAAACTGTAATGATTGAGAAAGATAAAAGTAATTATAGAAGGTTAAAGAACTTTAATTACATATTATAAAAGGCAATAAAACTTGAATGGCTATACAACAAATAAAACCTTTGATGATTGCAAAAGGCATAATAATAGAATTTTAATTATTATTATTATTATTATTATTATTATATAATTTTTATAATTATTGTTTACAAAAAAAAGAAACATTAATTATTATAAAGAGCAATTTTTTATAGAATCATAATGATTATACAGAAAAAAGAATAGAAATTCAATATTTGTAATATTGAATTTTGTAATTTGTTATTTTTTTTGAATGTTTTACTTTAATTTCTATTTTAATTTCTGTTTTAAATTTAATTTTATTTTTATTCAATAAAAGAAACTGTAAATTATCAAACAAACATAACCAACAATAAGAAATTTTGGGCGCGATTTTTTGTTTTTTCAAATATTCAACCATGGTCGAATATTTGAAAAAACAAAAAAAAAAAAATTTTGAAAAATAGCGCCTTAATTTTTTTTTTATAGGTTATGTTCATTCGAACAATTACAATTGTCAGAAATTCCAATTCATCGAATTTCAGATTTGTATGAATTTTTAAAACGTCGAATTTTCAATTTGTCCGAAATTACAAATGCGGCCAAACAAACATTGGACAGAATAATTTCGGCGCTTTTTTTAAAAAAGAAAAATTGACCAATCACAATTTTCTTGATAATTTCTATAATTGGCTAATATTCAAAAATTGCGCCGAATTCTTTCTGTCGAATTTTTGTCAATTAAAAATTTGTTTAAAATGAAATTCTGTGCGCAATGCTAACTCGAAAAATTTGGAAATTTGTCTAAAAAAAAAAAGAAGGAATTATTTCTGAAAAAAATTCTTTAAAATGAAAATTCGAATTAATGATTTTTATTGGGTAATCACACGCCTGTTATAATTGTAATCCGAAAATTTACAAAGTCAATTTAATAATATATAGGTTAATTCAAATAATTTTATATTTTAAATATATTTATATAGTTATCATCACTGTTACGTGTTTCATTGTCTTTTCCAATTAATTCTGCTTTGGCCACTAGTACAAGGCTTGGGAATTTCGTCAGAAAAAACAGGATGTTCTCAGGAACAAGAGAGATACAGACACATATATAAACATTTATGTATATTTAGATTAGTATGTGTATTTTTATGTTTATATATATATATATATAAAATACATACATAAAAATACACACACTAATATAAATATGTGTGTATGTATCTGTTTATATGTGTGGGTAGCAGGAGCTCCATTTTCCGCGACTCGCACCTTTCATAGCGTATAGATCACCGTATTTACACAATAAGCGTAGTTTCACATCGTTATATCGATTGAGAGCAACGTCTCTCTTGTCTCGTGTAAATCCTGATTCTCAGTTTCTATTGGTCTGACAATGAGATTTACGATATTATCAATGCACTCAAAAAAAAAAAAAAATCCATCATTGATTGGAGACGCGCGCACCTCGATTCCATA
This sequence comes from Leptopilina boulardi, assembly GCF_019393585.1. Taxonomy (NCBI): domain Eukaryota; kingdom Metazoa; phylum Arthropoda; class Insecta; order Hymenoptera; family Figitidae; genus Leptopilina; species Leptopilina boulardi. The sequence goes on along the minus strand of NW_026137825.1, from coordinate 3,126,200 downwards.
AATAAAAATAAAATCCCATAAAATAAACACACTGAAGGAGAGACTTTGAGTTTGAAATATAAATTTTTTTTTTTTATATCCTCCGGAAACAATAAATATAATTTAAAAACAAAAATTCTTTTCTTCTACTTTTAAGGGCGACGCATGAATATGTTCTGAAATTCAGTTAGAATTTTCATTTTATGGAATTTCTTTTGTCATAATAATTAATTTTGAGCCGAATTTATTATTTGTTCTAATTAATATTTTGCAGAATTTTCAATAAAGCGATTTTCTATATTCTAGAATTTTTATATAACCGAAAATTCAAACAGAATTTTTGATTTGTTCGAATTTTTGTCAGAATTTTTATTGGGTAGAATTTAATTGCATAGAATTTTCATTTGTTCGAATTATTATTCGATATAATTTCCCATAAAATCGATTTTTCTGCTGAATTTTTAACTTAACCGAAAAATTATTTAACAAAATTTCTAATTTACTGAATTTTCATTTGTCCGAAATTTGCAAATGACCGAAGCAACAATCGATTTTGGCGCGATTTTTAAAATCAACCAATTAAAATTTTATGGATAATTTTTTGATTGGTTGATTTTAAAAATCGCGCCAAAATCGATTGTTTGTTCGGCCCATTTACGCAATTTTGGGCAAATGAAAATTCTATCAAATTAGAAATTTTGTAAAATAATTTTTCGGTTAAGTAAAAATTCTGCAGAAAAATCAGTTATATGGGAAATTATATCAAATAATAATTAAAACAAATGAAAATTCATTTGAAAGAATAAAATGAAAATTCTATGCAATGAAATTCTACCCAATAAAAATTCTTTAAAATATGCCTATTATGTTAAATTGAAAATTCGAGCAAATAAAAATTCTGACAAATTAAAATTCGAAGAAATTAAAAATTCTGTGAGTTGAATTTTTCCGTTATATAAAAATTCTTTAATATAGAAAATCGCTTTGATGTAAATTATGCCCAATGCTATTTCGAACAAATAAAAATTCGGCTTAAAACTAATTTGGACAAATAAAATTCGATAAAATGTAAATTATGACTAATGATTTTTAGAACATAATTATGCGTCCCACACACAAAAAACAAATACTGAAACCATTAACATCTTAAAATCAAAATGCCTTAAAACTATAGTGTAATTTTAATCTTAAAACTAGATTAAGTCAATTTTAGGACTTAAAATCATACACTCAAGGCTGAAATTCAGTAAAAATGGTTCTAATGTTAACGGTTTTAGTCAAAAGTGAACTGAATGTGAGTATTATTTTTTAGTGTGCAAAATCGGTTTGATGAAAATTCTACAAAATACTAATTCAGGACAAATAAAAATTCGGCTTAAAAATAATTATGACTAATGAAATTCCATAAAATGAAAATTCTAACTAATGAATTTTAAAACATATTTGGGTCGCATGATTATCTGATAAAAATCATTAGCTAGAATTTTCATTTGTATGAATTTCAATTGATAGAATTTCTATGTAGACGAATTTTCATTTTTCGAATTAGTATTTGAATCACTTACTTTGTAAACGAAATTTTATTTAACATAGTTTTTAGATACAGAATTTTAATTTAATATAATTTTTATTTTACCAAATTTTTTGCTATCCAACTTTTTATTTTATAAAATTTACAATAATTTAAACCAATTTTAATTTATCAAAATTCTCATTCAGCAGAATTTTAGTAATTCAAATTGTATATAATGTCAGAATTTTTAAACTATCGAATCTCCATGTGTCAGAATTTTTATTTACACGAATTTTTATTTGATAGAATCCGCTATTATAAAACAGAGAATTTCCATTTGATAGAAATTACAAATGGCCGTACAAGCAATAAGCGTCAGAAAGATTTCGGCGCTAATTTTAAAATAAACCAATCACAATTTTCTTAATTATTTTCTGATTGATCTATTTTAAAAACTGCGCCGAAATCTTTCTGTTCGGCCATTTGTAATTTCTATCAAATGAAAATTCGCTGTTTTAGGAATTCTATATCAAATAATAATAATTCGTGTAAATAAAAAATTCTGACACATGAATGGAGATTTGATAAATTAAAAATTCTGACATTAAACAATTCGAATAACTAAAATTCTGTTAAATGAAAATTCTGATAAATTAAAATTGAGTAAAATTATAATATACTTTTAAATAAAAGGTGGATAAAAAAAATTCGTTAAAATAAAAATTATGTCAAATAAAAATTGGGTACATAAAAATTATGTTAAATAAAATTTCGTTTACAAAGAAAGTAACTCAAAAATACTAATTTGAAAAATGAAAATTCGTTTAAAAAGAAATTCTGGCAAATAAAATTCTTACAAATGAAAGTTCTATAGCTAATGATTTTTATGGGATATTCATGCGCCCCACATATTCATGTGTTATTTATCCGAAACTGCAAATGACCGAACAAACAATTGAGAGTAAGATTTCGGTGCGATTTTAAAAATTAACCAATTAGAATTTTTTGTTAATAATTTCTGATATTATATATATATATATATATATATATATATATATATATTTGTAGAATTAAATTGTTTTTAATTAAAATTGAGACTGAAAAAAGGTCAAACATTTTTAAAAGGTCATTTTTTTCGACTTTGTTAGAATTTAATTCTGGCAACCGAATATGTCAATTATCCCAACGGTTTTGTTGAGTTTTTTTTTTCTCTATATACTATCTAGAACACGTGTATAATTATAGAGTATATAATTTCGATCAATATAGAAATAGCAGTCACATTTTTTCCAGTTAACGTTATTTTTCTTCAGTATTTTCTAATATTATAAAAAAAAGAAGAAAAAAAATGTGAAAAATTATACTCAAAAGAGAAAGAAAGAGAGAGAAAGAGAAAGAAAAATGAAAGAGAAGAAAACATCATAATTGTATATCTCTTTATTTAAATATCAAAATTTATCTTTTAACAGTCTCACTGATTTCTCGTTCTCGTTTTTCTATTATATGAAAAAAAAAATCTTCTTTTTTTAAAAATCGAAATTTAAATACGTCCTGCACAAAAAATGCCTTTTTTTATTTTATAATATTAAATTATAAAAGCTAATAATAATAATAATAGTATTAATAATAATAAAAGTAATAACTATTATTATTATTATTATTATTATTATTATTATTATTATTATTTTTTTTTTTATAATTTAGTAGTATTAATAATAATAATTTTAATATGAAATAATCATCTAGTGCATTTGTATATAGTATTTGACCGAAATTGTAAATAACCGAACAAACATAACCTAGAAAAAATAAATTTTAATTCAATTTTTTAAATTTTAACAATAAAAATTTTGTTTATTTATTTACACGGAGAAAAAGAAAAAGTAATTTTTACTACTTTCAGAGTAAAACTGGACCAACTCGAAGTTTCTGCGCATCTCTGGCAATTTTTACTCCAAAAATAGTAAAATTTATTATTTCTGTAGTAAATTTTACTGTTTCCGTAGTAAGTTTTACTATTTCTAGAGTAAATTTTACTATTTTTGGAGTAAAAATTGCCAGAGATGCGCAGAAACTTCGAGTTGGTCCAGTTTTACTCTGAAAGTATAGTAAAAGTTAGGTCCGTTAACCTGGCTTGTCCACATTGTCCGATCTGGATAAAACCTATTTGAAAATTAAGGGCTAATTTAAGGCTAATTTAATGCCCTAATGCCGAATTTAATGCTCGGCATTTTCTTTAAAAAACTTGTGGACAAGCTAGCTTAACATTAAGGTGGCTTGTCCACACAATGAAGGAGCACTCGTAGGAAGGCCTACTATAGGTCAAAATTTAGGGCTTTTTTAAGGCTCCTCAATGCTCTATTGCCGAATTTAATGCCGGCATTATTTCACGAATTATTTGCAAAAATTCAATTTTTACGTTATCTCAGTTTGTCCACATCATGAAGGAACACTCGTAGAAAGGTCTACTATGGATCAAAATTTAGGGCTTTTTTAAGGCTCCTCAATGCTCTATTGCCGAATTTAATGCCGGCATTATTTCACGAATTATTTGCAAAAATTCATGTTTTATATTACAACAGTTTGTCCACACAATGAAGGAGCACTCATAGAAAGCTCTACTATAGGTCAAAATTTAGGGCTTTTTTTAAGGCTCTTGAATGCTCTATTGTCGAATTTAATGCCGTCATTATTTCGCGAAATATTTGCAAAAATTCAACTTTTACTTGATAAGCTTGCCCATTTCTGCTGCTACTCAGCCACTAGTCAAATCCTAAATAGTGTCGCTCGTCTGAAAAGTCTAGCCAAAAAGGTCGTTAATCCTAGAAGTACCACTTCCACGAAAAAAGTTTTTATATATGCTAACATTTAGGGCTCAATTAGGGCTAATTTAGTACCTCATGCAAAAATTTAGGGCCCTTTACCTATTTAAAGTAACGCTTCGTACTGCTAGCTTGACGTCAAGCTGGATCTGAATTAGTAGTTTTCTACTAATGAAAGAGTGCGTATTCGTTTACTAATTGAATTAGTAACAGTTATGACTAATTTGTAGTAAAAAAAACTACTAATTGCTAGTAGAAAACTACTAATTTATGGAGTAAGTCGTATTTTTTACTATTTCAAATTAGTAAGCCGATTTACGCTATGAATTAGTAGTTTTTTTTACTAAAAATTAGTAAAAACTGTTACGAATTCAATTGGTAAACGAATACGCACTCTTTCATTAGTAGAAAACTACTAATTCAGATTTAGAGAGTAGGGTTCTCAACTAAGACTATTTAAATTTTTCAAAAACCACCCCTAAGTTCAAAAAAACATCTCCAATTATTAAAACTTGATTTAACCTAACAATAATCATATAGGACATAGGAGCTAAATTAGTGTTCTTCAATAGCACTAAATTGACTTTTTAAAAATGCACTCGCAAGCACCCCAACCATGTAACTGATAGAAAACCAAACACAAAACCTACCCTCAAATAATTCAAACTTAATATTTTCAAAAACAAGTACTTATGAATTTAGGGCTAATTTAGGGTTCTTAAATAGCACTAAATTAGATGTTCAAAAATGATCCACCAATTTCAAAAACTACCCCTGAGTACTTCAAACTCAGTTTTTACAAAAAACAAGTACTTTGGAATATAGGGCTAATTTAAGGCTCATTATTATAGCACTAAATTGCATTTTCAAAAACGATCCACCAACTTCAAAAACTTCGCCTCAGTAGTTCAAAAATTTCTTTTACATTTTTTTATCGAAAATAACGATTTTTAATAAACATTTTAATTTTTTTAAACTGTGAAAGCTATTATTTTTACTTTTTTTTATTTTTACATACCTGAAAATAGTAAGAATATTTTGCAAAAAAAAATTTCGAGTAGTCATCCAAAAAGGGTAATCAGGTTATCAGTAAAACATTTTACAAAGTATTTTAGTAGTATTTCCATGTATGTAAATATAAAAAAAGTAAAACAACGGGTCTAAAGTTAAAAAAAATAATTTGTTTATAAAAAAATCGTTATTTTCTATAAAATAATTCAAAACTAAATTTTTGAACTAGTCGGGGGTAGTTTTTAGGATTGGCAGATCATTTTTAAACAGCCAATACAGTGCTATTTACGAGCAATAAATAAGCAAGTAATTCTTAAGTGCTTATTTTAAAAAAAAATCGTTTAGACTTGCTAAGATAGTGTTAAATTTGGCATAAAAGCATTTTAGAGTTTTAAATAAGCCCTAAATTTTGACACCTAGAAGACCTTCCTAAGAGTATTCCTTCAATGTGTGGACAAACTAATATAGCGATAAATTTGAATTTTTGCAATAATTTCGAGAAATTATGCCGGCACTAAATTTTGCAATAGAGCATTAAGGAGCCTTCAAAAAGCCCTAAATTTTGACCTACAGTAGACTTTCCTGTGAGTGTTCCTTCATGATGTGGACAAACTGAGATAACGTAAAAATTGAATTTTTGCAAATAATTCGCGAAATAATGCCGGCATTAAATTCGACAATAGAGCATTGAGGAGCCTTAAAAAAGCCCTAAATTTTGATCCATAGTAGACCTTTCTACGAGTGTTCCTTCATGATGTGGACAAACTGAGATAACGTAAAAATTGAATTTTTGCAAATATTTCGCGAAATAATGCCGGCATTAAATTCCACAACACAGCATTCAAGAGCCTTAAAAAAGCCCTAAATTTTGACCTATCGTAGACCTTCCTACGAGTGTTCCTTCATGATGTGGACAAACTGAGATAACGTAAAAATTGAATTTTTGCAAATAATTCGCGAAATAATGCCGGCATTAAATTCTACAATAGAGCATTGAGGAGCCTTAAAAAAGCCCTAAATTTTGATCCATAGTAGACCTTTCTATGAGTGCTCCTTCATTGTGTGGACAAACTGTTGTAATATAAAACATGAATTTTTGCAAATAATTCGTGAAATAATGCCGGCATTAAATTCGGCAATAGAGCATTGAGGAGCCTTAAAAAAGCCCTAAATTTTGATCCATAGTAGACCTTTCTACGAGTGTTCCTTCATGATGTGGACAAACTGAGATAACGTAAAAATTGAATTTTTACAAATAATTCGCGAAATAATGCCGGCATTAAATTCGGCAATAGAGCATTGAGGAGCCTTAAAAAAGCCCTAAATTTTGACCTATAGTAGACCTTCCTACGAGTGTTCCTTCATGATGTGGACAAACTGAGATAACGTAAAAATTGAATTTTTGCAAATAATTCGCGAAATAATGCCGGCATTAAATTCTACAATAGAGCATTGAGGAGCCTTAAAAAAGCCCTAAATTTTGATCCATAGTAGACCTTTCTATGAGTGCTCCTTCATTGTGTGGACAAACTGTTGTAATATAAAACATGAATTTTTGCAAATAATTCGTGAAATAATGCCGGCATTAAATTCGGCAATAGAGCATTGAGGAGCCTTAAAAAAGCCCTAAATTTTGACCTATAGTAGACCTTCCTACGAGTGTTCCTTCATGATGTGGACAAACTGAGATAACGTAAAAATTGAATTAAAGAAAATGCCGAGCATTAAATTCGGCATTAGGGCATTAAATTAGCCTTAAATTAGCCCTTAATTTTCAAATAGGTTTTATCCAGATCGGACAATGTGGACAAGCCAGGTTAACGGACCTGTAAAAGTTACTTTATAAAAGAAATCTTTTTTCTCCGTGTATTTATTGAAAATATACGGGCAAAGCCCATTCGTACAGAGTACTATAAAGATACATTATGTTTATTGTATATTAATTGGCTGCATTGTTATTATAATCATTGAAAATTAAGATACGCAAATTTTTAATGAAAGTTGTGAGTGAATTACAGAAAAAATCAATATCAATTTGTTGATAATTTTTGATTCGTCGTTTAAATTTTTTGAAAAATTGCGCCGAAATTTTTCCTTTTTTTTTTTTGCAGGTTATGTTTATTTTTGTCATTTACAATTTTGGTGTAAAAAAAAATAAAAATTTAAATAAATAAAAAATATTTATAATAGAATATTAATTTGTAACTATATATATATATATATATATAATTATGAATATTTATTTAAAAGCCTTGCGTACATAGAGACTTCCGTGATAATTTTTTTTTTTTTATCATCACTTTATCTTGTACAAAAAGAGATAGACAGAGAGGAGAGTATATACGTTTTGAAATCAAATTTACAGAATAATTAATGTTATCGTTGTGCAATTATATTTATACTTTGAAAAATCGCATTTCATGATATTTTCTTTTCACATTCTTTTTTTTCTGCTTTTATTGTTTGACTGCGTCTGTGCGATTGTATTTAGAAAAATAAACAAAATAATGTCTAAATATAGAATTTTAAACAAAAGATTCGATAACAAAAATGTGAGTTGAAAAAAAAAAAATGTAATGTTGAAATTTTTTGCATTTATTTTAGACTTATATTTACTGTAGAAGATTTTCTAATATTATTATTATTACTATTATTATTATTATTATTAAAATTATTATTATTAGTATTATTATTATTAAAATTTTCATTTTTTGAATTAGTATTTTACAGAATTTCTTTTTTTACATATTTTTATTTAACAATATATTTTTAGCTACCAAATTTTTAGGACGCCGAATTTTCATTTGTCCGAAATTACAAATTGACCGAACAAACAATCGACAGAAATATTTCGGCGCAATTTTTTTCAAAATTTGACCAATCAGAAATTATCAAAAATATTTTCATTGGTCAATTTTTTGAAAAATTGGCTCCGAAATCTTTCTGTCGATTTGTTTGTTCTGCCAATTTTTGTAATTTCGGACAAATGAAAATTCGGCGTCTTCAAAAATTCTATTAATTAAAAATTTGGACAAAAATTGAAATTCGTTGAATTGGAAATTTCTGACATTTAAAATTCATTAAAAACATTAAAATTCAAATCACATAAAATTCCAATTTGAATAAGAATTAAAAAAATTTTGTTAAGTATAAAAATTCGAATAAAAGAAAATTCTTTCAAATGCTAATTCAAAAATTGAAAATTCCTCTAAAAAAAAAAAAAAATTCATGCCTCCTATAACAAAAATCGCGAGAATCAACGTTATTCAGGCAATAAAAAACGTAGTTGAATAAACTTACGACTGTTGAATTTTTTTTCCCTCTTTTTAGTGATGAGTACAATATAAAAAAAAAAAAAAAAAAAACGTTGAAAAAAAATTTTATGAGAAATATTCAATGAAATGGATTTTGAGTTATTTTCGTCATGTACTATATATATATATATATATATATAGTCTACAAATTCTTTCCTTTTTGAAGAAGACGGTCACGATTGTCCGCTACGGTGGTTTATGTATACGTGTATCATACACATACATATATATATATATATAAATACATTGTTGTGTATTTGTATTTTTATTTTTATATATATATTGCGTTTGCTCGATTCGGTCCCCGGACCAGAACAACGTTGCCAGATATTTCTTCTTTTTTTTTTCTCTCTCTCTCTTTTTCTCTTTCCTACGTTGCCAGACTCTAAAATCTAAATCACTGTGTGTACTGAATTTCAGTACCGCAAAACTTGGCCTGTGTTCCACACGCTATATAATGCGCACAACTTGTTCACTTGGTGATATTCTCTCTTATTCTGCCAGACGTTGGAATTTAAAACTCTCTTTTATTGCTTTTTAGAGTCACTTTTATCTTTATTTTTAACTTACTGTTAGGTTATTTATCATTTTTGTTGAATTATTCTCTCTCTCTCTCTTTTTATTCATTGGCAGCTTTATTTGTTACGGCAGGCATTAAAAAAAACGGGGTTAAACAAGAAACTGTCATTTTTTTGGAAGCATATATGATATTGACCCTTACAACTCATTAGTTAGAAATTTCATTTTTCTAATGCCAAAATTTTCAATTCGTTGAATTTTTATTTATCCCAATTTTCAATTCGTTGAATTTTTATTTATCCCAATTTTTAATTCGTTGAATTTTTATTTATCCCAATTTTTTATTTGCACGAATTTTGTTATTTAATAGAATTCATAAAAACGGCGAATTTTCATTTAATCGAAATTGAAAATGACCGAACAAACATAACCAGCAAAAAGAAAAGGAAATTTTCGGCGCGAATTTTCAAAATTGGACCAATCACAATTTTTTTTTGCAGGTTATGTTTGTGTTCGGTCATTTCCAATTTCGGTCAAATGAAAATTTGTCGTTTTTAAGAATTCTATTAAATAATTCGTGCAAAGTGAAATAAATAAAAATTTCTTATACATATATATATTTTACTGTAAAAAATGCCAAGAACAAAACGTGATGATTCTTTCATATTGAAATTATTATTATTATTAGTATTATTCATACTATTATTATTGGTATTATTGTTATTATTATCATTTTTTTTTGTTATTGAAGAAAAGTATGATGATGAAAGAATAAAATTGAAAAGGAATTTTGTAATTTACGTGTAATGACAATGAATATTCTGTGTACGAGTCAAAAACTATTGAACGCGATGCACTCATTGAATACTTGGACGCCTACTGGTCTCGTTTCATTTCATTCAGAGTGAGCTCACGCATCCGCACACACATTCAATTCATACATTTACAATAGAGAGACACTTACTCTTTAGCCATTACATGACACGCCTGTTAGTTTATATATATATATATAGATACAATTTTTATTTATAATATTCTATTTAAAATGATTACATACACGGAAAAAAATTTTCTGGTAATTCTTTAACATCGATTTGGAGATTTTACATGTTCCTAAATCTGTTAATTCTACAGATATTTTCTGTAAGGATTTAACGCATGCGCGAAAACAATGCAGTGATTCGACTAAGGCTGAGTACAATTGAGTGCGAGAGAGGTTAAGGCGAATTTAGTGTTTTTATTATTATCATAGTGTCGGCAAGAAAGTTTAATTAAAAAGGAAACGTCTTAAGTATATAAACATTATTATAGAAATAAATTATTAGAAATTTTTTATTTTAAAATTAACTGTAGTGATTAAGTGAGAAAAGTCGTTTGTTTCAATTTCTCGACATAAGAAAAAGTGGATTTATCATAAGTTTTGAAAACTTGCTCCTCATTTTTTTTTTTGTTAGAAAATTATTGAAGGATGAATTTATTTACATAGAAGTTATACTAATTTATACAATAATGTTCCGCGAATTTAATGTATTCGGAGGAGAATATAACCTATAAGAAATACTCTACCAAATATATATTATCCCCATATATAGTATACATAATTTGGTCACTCAACAGGTTTTAAGAACTGTAGCTCAAACTTGTAGAATTAACAGATTTTAATGCCAATGATTCTACATATTTCTCTATTTGGAGAAACATCAGTAGATGGCGCAGGAGTTTCTGTAAATTCTACAGAAAATTTCTTTCCGTGTACGTTAAAATTCTCAAAATTTATAATATATACTTGGAATCTGGTTTAGAATAGTTTTATACTTGAATTCAGTATGTAATGTTTTTAAAATTATGAAATATATACTAAATATTAGGAATATATACTAAATATTAGAAATATATTCTAATTTTAAGAATAATATGTACTAAATTTAAGCATAAAATATTCTAAAATCCTACACGGAGAAAAATGGAAAAACGAATAAAGTAACTTTTAGTACTTTAAAAGTAAAACCGGAACTGTCCGTAGTTTCTGGCAATTTTTACTCCAGAAATAGTAAAAATTACACTGAAAATAGTAAAATTTACTCCTGAAATAGTAAAAGTTATTCAAAAAATAGAAAAAATTTTACTATTTCTGGTGTAAAAATTTCTAGAAATACTTTCTAAATCTGAATTAGTAAAAATGTTTACTAATTTAAATTAGTGACTCACTTTTTGCTTTAGAATTAGTTAAATTTTACTAATTGTTAGTAAAAGTTACTAATAGTTAGTAAAATTTTACTAATAGTTAATAAAATTTTACTAATTGTTACACGGAAAAAAAGAAAAAGTAACTTTTACTACTTTAAAAGTAAAATTGGACCTGTTCGAAGTTTCTGCGCATCTCTGGCAACTTTTACTCCAAAAATAGTAAAATTTACTTCAGAAATAGTAAAAATTACTACGGAAACAGTAAAATTTACTACAGAAATAGTCAATTTTACTATTTTTCGAGTAAAAGTTGCCAGAGATGCGCAGAAACTTCGGACAGGTCCAATTTTACTTTTAAAGTAGTAAAAGTTACTTTATTCGTTTTTCCATTTTTCTTCGTGTAGTAAAAGTTACTAATTGTTAGTAAAAGTTACTAATAGTTAGTAAAATTTTACTAATTGTTAGTAAAAGTTACTAATAGTTAGTAAAATTTTATTAATTCAGAAGCAAAAAGTGAGTCACTGATTCAAAAATTAATAAACTTTTTTACTAATTCAGATTTAGAGTGTCCTAATACGCAGAAACTGCGGACAGTTCCAGTTTTACTTTTAAAGTATAGTAAAAGTTACTTAATTCGTTTTTTCATTAATTAATATTCTTATTTTAAGAATAATAATATACTGAATTTAAGTATATAAAATATTTTTAAATATGCGCCAAGAATATATTCTTAATTTTAGTTTACGGATTTTTTTTTTGTGTTTGTTCTTGCATCAAGTGGTACAATAATATTGATGAAAGTTAAAATAATTATTGCGTTTTTTCTACAATCGATATTAGAATATCTCAGTCCAGTATCTTTTTTGTTGATCGTATATCTATATTTCAAAAACAAATTAAAAATATATTAATTAAAAATTATGTTTTATATATATATATATATAGAACTCGCGATAATTATAAGCGCAGTAACAATTCCTTGTTTGTCGCTAATTTCTTTTTATGCTCTCTAACCTTGAATATATATACAACACACATAATTGAATATGCAAACTGCATTTGACATTTCGAATGTCGTAACACTGATTTGCTTGCATCGAGAAAATTGAATTTTATTATTTTTATTTCAATACAATACAATAATAAAGTTTATCTGATGATATTGTCTCATACATCAATCTTCATATTATTATTATATATATATATATATATATGCAATAACGGACATTTTATATATATATAATTGTTGTTTTAATGTAATTTTAAATTTGACTTTAAAAATTCACTCATTTAACTTGAACATATCAAATTAATACTATTCTGTAAATTTGAATTTGTTACTTTTGATTAATTCAAACTTTGTTCATTAAATGAATTAGTTACCGTTTCGACTAATTTATACACACAAAATTAAAAGTATCAAATTGATACCAAAAATATCAAATTGATACAAATTTTTATATCAATTTGATATTTTTGGTATCAATTTGATACTTTTAAATTAGTGTGATAGTCAAAAATTACTTATTTTTAGTAGAAAACTATACCAATTCATTTAGTAAGGTTACTATTTCAATTAGTAAACTTTACTAAATGAATTAGTAGTTTTCTACTATATAAATTAGTCATTCTTGATTAAAAATTAGTCAAAACGGTTACTAATTCATTTAATAAACGAATCAACGCAGTTGAATTTGTCAAAAAAGTGACTTAATTTACATTCAGAGAGTAAAAGTATCAAATTGATCCAAAAATTTTTATATCAATTTGATACTTTTAAATTGCTGTCCTTGACCTAGGTCAAATTTTGAGGTTATGTTTGATCTATTACTCTCTAAATCTGAATTAGTTAAAATGTTTACTAATTTGAATTAGTGGCTCAATTTTTGCTTCTGAATTAGTAAAATTTTACTAATTAGTAACTTTTACTAACAATTAGTAAAATTTAACTAATTCTAAAGCAAAAAGTGAGTCACTAATTTAAATTAGTAAACATTTTTACTAATTCAGATTTAGAGAGTATCTTTAATCCTGAAGACCTAGTACCTTGAATTTTTAGGTTATGTTCGTTTCAATACTAATGTATGTAGATATATATGGGTCATTATATTCGTTAATTCAATTTCTTTCGGGTTTGAGGTTAAAATCAGAACTAAAATACTAATTTAGGTATATATATATATATATGGGTCATTTCACGTCAAGAGTAATCAACCTAAGAACCTATATTGTACTAACCGTATCAAAAACCTAGGTCTTACACTGTAAAAAGAAGTATCTTATTTTAAGATGTTTTAGTAGCGTTTTTAAGACATTAAGATATTTAAGATGTCTTAATGTATCTTGAAAATGCTACCAAAACATCTTAAAATAAAATACTTCTTTTTGCAGTGCGTGTAGGTTGGTTACTCTTGACGTGGAATAACTCATATGGAGACACCGGCGAAATCTTTTTATAATATAGATTAATTTATTTACACTGCAAAAATAAGTGACTTACTTGGTATCTTACAATAAGATGTAATATGGAAAAATGGTATCTTCCATCTTAAAAAAAGATATTTTGTATAAAGTATCTTATTAATATTTAAGATGCTTTTTTGCGTTTTAACAAGAATTAAAATATTTCTTTCATCTTAAAATGTAAGTTACTTCGGTAAGTTTCTATAAGTAACTTGAATTAAGATATTTTTGGAGTCATAAGATGTTAAGAAAAAAGATCTTTGTAAATTCAAAGATACGTCAAAATTTTAAATTACTAAAATATAAAATACATTACACGGAGAAAAAGAAAAAGTAATTTTTACTACTTTCAGAGTAAAACTGGACCAACTCGAAGTTTCTGCGCATCTCTGGCAATTTTTACTCCAAAAATAGTAAAATTTATTATTTCTGTAGTAAATTTTACTGTTTCCGTAGTAAGTTTTACTATTTCTAGAGTAAATTTTACTATTTTTGGAGTAAAAATTGCCAGAGATGCGCAGAAACTTCGAGTTGGTCCAGTTTTACTCTGAAAGTAGTAAAAGTTACTTTATAAAAGAAATCTTTTTTCTCCGTGTAAGCATCTTACATAAGAGGCCCATAGTTAACCTCGAAATTTTTTTCATCAAAAATATGTGAAGCACTTTGGCAAAGATATTATTAACATCTTAAACTAAGATATTTCAAATAACTAAAAAGTTACTACCAAAACATCTTAAAAATTACTATCAAAATACAGCTTATATTAAGATACTTCTTTTTGCAGTGTAGGGGTATTTGTTTCTTTCGTTTTTTTTTTTTAAAGCAAAAAATGGTTATGCCAATTTTTCCATAACTATTTTTTAATATATAATTTTGTATTTATGAAGAAGGGGGAGTATACTTTTTTTTGTGAATGAACAAACCAACAATAATTAACTATACAGACGAAATGTCAACAACCCCAAAAATGACGCTAATTTCCATTGATGAAATTAGTAAACAAGTTTTCCCTGTGACTTTGGCTTGATTTGTCCTTGAGACGTCTGTTTCTCTCTCTCTCTCTCTCACTCTCATTTATCGTATTATGTATATATACACTTACACACACACACACATATATATACTTATGACAGAGTCGTCAGTTGATTATAACCTCCAAATATAACTGTACGTCTTTCCCAATATTATTTTGTGTTCGTCGTGAAATTCAGTTCTCTTTGTGCTTGGTCAGGCTTTTTAATGAGTCGACGTTTAGAAAAAAAGTGATTAAAATATAAATATATTCTCTAAATTTCAATTATTGTTACAAGTCATTCATTAATCATTCAAATTAGTGGGAATTTTCACTAATTTTTTACTTTTTCTTTTTTCTAAATATTACTCTGTTTTATAGTATAAACATTGAAAAAAAATTTTTAATTTAGAATATATTGATACCAATTTTGAAATATTTTGTATACTTATTTTCAGTATGTAATATTCTTAAAATTAGAGTATATTCTTAGTATTCAGTATATATATATATATATATATATATATATATATATATATATATATATATATATATATATATATATATATATATATATTCTTAGTAGTTAGTATATATTCTTAGTATTTAGTATATATACTAAGTACTAATTATGTACTCTAATTTTAAGAATATTACATACTAAAATTAAGTATAACTTTCTAAAATAGGTCCCAAGTATATATATATATTCTAAACTTTAAGATTGTTTAAGTTTTCGGTGCAATTTTAAGTTTGTTTTACTGTAAAGTTTTTACTGAAAATTACACAGAAAATTATAAGGTATTAAAATAAGCTGCAACACTTCTTATTTTAATCCAATTTTGCTTATTTTAATATCAAAATGGATTAAAATAAGAAAAATTGGATTAAAATAATAAGCGTTGCAGCTTATTTTAATGCCTTTTAATTTTCTGTGTAACTGAAATATTTTGCAAATTAATGGATAAATTTTCTACTAATTTTCTATATTATTTTTCATTATAATTAAAATTTAGAGAATATATCTATATAATTTGCATATACATATATATACTCATTCAATAATATAATCAATGCACTGCAAAAACTAGCCGTCTTAAAAGTGTAAAAAAACGTCTTGTTTTAAGACACATTTGGTGTCTTAGACGCGAAAAGCGTCTTAAAACAAGACGTTTTTTGCACTTTTAAGACGGCCACTTTTTACAGTGCGCTTCCGTCTGATTGATATGTATATTTGTAACACGTGTTTTTTTTTTTGTATATGTGTGTGTGTGATGGTAAAGTGAGTTCTCTCTTATAAAAAAGAAAACAATTCCAGAATATTACCTGTGTACAATAATTACATCATCATCACGCATGCAACCGATTCAAGTGATCCGTAATTTCGCAGTGAATACTTTATTTTCATGTATGTATTTATATTCCTTTTTTGAGAAGGTAAACAATATTTTTGAATGAGTATCGGTTTTCTTTTGGAAATCAAAGTTTTTATTCTTACTCCAATTATTATTTATTCTTAATAATAAAAATGATAATAATAATAATACTAATAATAATAATAATAATAATAATAATAATAATAATAATACTGCTAATACTAATAATTATGTGTAATAATTTTTATAATTATTATGTCTATATATTTATATTTAAAATAAGATTATATATTTTTATACATATCTATTTAGTTCTTTAGACGCAATTTGTATACATAGTGTATTATAAAACACGTTATTCTTAACGACAATTAGTATACTGTGTAGGCATGGTATAAATTGCTCTTTATATAATTATATATATATATGTATACCTTACTTTTTACTGTTAGAAACAATAAAAATTTATTCAAGCTTTGAATGGAAATTAGAATTCAAAACTATCTCGAGCATCTCTATATATATATAGTGATTCTTTATCAAAAATTATATTCCCAAAGCGAGTAACATTCACTTCTCATTGTATATATAAAAAGGATTAGAATACAGTTATATCATATAATGAGCAAGGATATTGTCTACATAATGTTAAAAAGTTTTAAACATTTGTAATAATTATTTTTGAGCTGAATTTTTATTTGTCCTGAATTAGTATTTTGCAGAATTTTCATCAAAACGATTTTCTAGATTAGAGAATTTTTATATATTTTTATATTTTATTTTTATATAATCACTCTTTAAATCTGAATCAGTAGAAATTTTACTAATTCAATCAGTACTTTTCATTTTAATTGAAGTTTCAGTTATTTTTTGAAATTTACTAATATAATTAGTGAATATGCAAGCAATAGAAAATAACTTATGTAAATCAGTAATTTGTATATAACATAACCTTTCAAATTAACTATTAAATCAGTAGATTTTGTGGCCGCCGCCATATATTTATATTACTGATTTAATTAGTAATTTATATTTTACTAATTGAATCAGTAAATTTCTACTAATTGTCAGTTGCTCAATTCTCGCTATGGCAATTAGTAGATTTCTACTGCTAATCAGTAAAATATGACTGATTCAGATTTAAAGAGCACTTCACAGAATTTTGATTTGTTCGAATTTTTATTTGTACTCTCTAAATCTGAATCAGTCATATTTTACTTATTAGCAGTAATTCAAATTAGTTAAAAGTACTAATTCAAATTTAGAGAGTAAATAGGCGCCAAGAAAAAAAGTTTTAAATTTAGAGTTTCGTTTTTTTTTTTTTTTTTTTTTTTTTTTTGATAGTTATATGCATAGTTCCAAACTATATATATGGGCCATGAACTATATGATCATTACACAATGAAAAAGTTCACAAACTGTAAAAAATTGATCACAGTACAAACTAAAATATTCACTATATAGATAAACATTCACTGCCTGCTTTTTAAAGAAAATATATTTTTAGCCATTTCAGTAAATATTTTAGTTAACTCGAGGTGAATATTTCTTAGCGTGCTTATTCCGTTATATAGCAGGAAAGTTAATTTCAACTTGCAGGTACAATATATATATATATATATATATACATATACATAGAGAGAGAGAGAGAAATCGATATTGAATTCGAGTAGTAGTAGTAGTCTAAATTATTATATATAATTTGTTGTTGTCTCACTGAATTGTCAGTTTTGATGGAATTAACATTCATTATTACCTCAATATATTGCAAAAGTGAAGGTACTATCACAGAAAATTAAAAGGCATTAAAATAAGCTGCAACTCTTATTATTTTAATCCAATTTTGCTTATTTTAATCTATTTTGGTATTAAAATAAGCAAAATTGGATTAAAATAATAAGCGTTGCAGCCTATTTTAATGCCTTTTAATTTTCTGTGAATGTAGGTCCAAAGTAGGTTTAAACTATTTCTATTGTAGGCCCAATGTAGGTTTAAACTAGTTGCAATGTAGGCCCAATGTAGGTTTAAACTAGTTTCAATGTTGGTCCAAAGTAGGTTTAAATTAGTTCCAATGTAGGTTCAATTTAGTTCTAATGTAGGTCGAAAATAAGTTCAATCTAGTTCTAATGTAGGTCGAAAGTAGGTTCAAGTTAATTTCAAAGTACGTCAAAAGTAGGTTTAACCTCGTTCCAAAGTATCTTCAATCCAGTTCCAATGTAAATCCAAAGTAGGTTAAAAATAGTTTCAATATTTTACAAAAGTAGGTTCAACTAGTTACAATTTAGGTCCGAAGTAGGTACAATCTGGTTTCAAAGTAGGTCCA
Organism: Leptopilina boulardi; assembly: GCF_019393585.1. Taxonomy (NCBI): domain Eukaryota; kingdom Metazoa; phylum Arthropoda; class Insecta; order Hymenoptera; family Figitidae; genus Leptopilina; species Leptopilina boulardi. The sequence continues at coordinate 3,107,681 of NW_026137825.1, read as the reverse complement.
AAATAGGTTCAGTCTAATTTCAAAGTAGGTCCAAACTAGGTTCAAACTAGTTCTATTGTAGATCCTAAGTAGGTTCTATATACTTTTAAAGCAGGTCCAAAGTAGGTTCAATGTAGTTGTAATGAAGATCCAAAGTAGGTTCAAAATAGATATAATATAGTTCCCAAGTAGGTTTAAACTAGTTTCAATGTTGGACCAAAGTAGGTTTAAACTAGTTCCTATGTAGGCCCAAAGTAGGTTTAAACTAGTTCCATTGTAGGTCCAAAATAGTTTCAATCTAGTTTCAATGTAGGCCCAACGTAGGTTTAAACTAGTTCCAATGTAGGTCCAAAGTAGGTTCATTCTAGTTTTAAATTAGGTTCAATGAAGGATTAAGGTAGTATGGTATAAGGAATATAGATAAGCATATAGGTATGCTATATATATATATGAGAAAGGCCGCAATGGATCTTGGTCTCTTGTGTGTCCCTCGTCGTGTCGGGCTAGAATGTCAGAGGCGCATTGGCATTGACTGCAAAGAATTTGCGTAGAATTCCGCGGTACAACCCTCGAGGCGTTGAGTGAAAGGAAGTTGCCACTTGCACGCAAACCCTGCGCTTGCACTCCTATTTCAAAAAGGGAATAAAAATTATAAAAAGCGACTAAGAAATTACAAAAAAAAGAAAGAGATGTTTCCAAAAATTTATATCAACATCTTAAAATGTATTAAATTTTAAGAAAGATATGTAAGGATATCCTCAAGGAGATCCGTTGCTTGACCTGCGTCGTCTCGTTAAAAATGTGTTTTCAAAACACAAACCAGTTTTCTACGTATATGGTTATATAACTTGATCACACTTTTTCCAATATGTACGATTGATTATATTATAATATCACAGAAAATTAAAAGGCATTAAAATAAGCTGCAACGCTTATTATTTTAATCCAATTTTGCTTATTTTAATACCAAAATGGATTAAAATAAGAAAAATTGAATTAAAATAATAAACGTTGCAGCTTATTTTAATGGCTTTTAATTTTCTGTGATTGGGAAAGCCGTCTTCTTTCTTTCTTCCTTTTTTGGAAAATTAAAGGACAGAAAAATAACTATTGTTGAAATTTTTATATTCATTATAAATTATATATTCCCAATATTCATTAGCATCTTGTGTCTAATTCTTGTCAATTAGCATGACGCAAACTTAAATTGACACGGTAAAAAAAAAACCTTGATCACGTCATTTTTAACCAAGTCTCGCATCTTGATTTTATATACATATATATAGACAAATGCATCAAGACAAAAAATCTGATGAAAAACCTGTCTTTCTATACATATATATATATATATATATATATATATATATATATGTATTTGAATTATGAATAATATATCTTTCATCTGTTTACATTTATGATTATAATATCTTTTGTTGTTAAAATGTTCCTGGAAGGAGATGTCTATTATTATCATGATAAATATATTTATACTAATTTCTGTGAAATTAGTGAGAATATATATATATATTGTTTCCTTATTCCGTGGAATTTTATTTATTTTGATTGTTGTTATGCATATATGACTTGCTTTTCGTTTTAAAAATTAATGTATCGCTCCACGAGGCAAAAAAAAAAAAATTTTAGGTTATGTTTAGTGATGGTTTTTAGCTTCATTAAACGTTAATTTCACAGAAAATTAAAAGGCATTAAAATAAGCTGCAACGCTTATTATTTTAATCCAATTTTGCTTATTTTAATCCATTTTGGTATTAAAATAAGCAAAATTGAATTAAAATATTAAGCGTTGCAGCTTATTTTAATGCCTTTTAATTTTCTGTGTTTTAATTATATGCAAAATCAAAATTAGTTTTTATTGTATATGCGGATCTAATGAAGATATTTTTTTCAGTCTATTAAAATTGATGGTAACTGTAGAGAATATTAGTTATAAACAATGTTTGTTGTAACGGTTAAGTTTGTATAGATTCTGATTTTGATATAGAAGGTTTAATAGCTTCCAGTATATAGTCGATTGTTGGTAATACATGTTGATAGTGATTCTAAATGTGATTCTAATTCAGATATGTAAAGAGTGATTTTAATCAATAGTATATATATGTAGTTATGGTAAAGTTAAAATTAATTTTAGTTTTAATCAATTTTAGGTTACGTTTAGTGGCTTGTTAATCAAACAACCTTTTGGCCTTACTATATCCGGCATATAACCTACTCTCTAAATCTGAATTAGTAGTTTTCTACTAATTCGTTTGCCAATTGAATTAGTAATAGTTTTGACTCTTTTTTAGTAGAAAACTACTAATTGATAGTAGAAAACTACAATTCATGGAGTAAATCGGCTTACTAATTTCAAAATAGTAAAAAATACGATTTACTCCATAAATTAGTAGTTTTCTACTAGCAATTGGTAGTTTTCTACTAAAAAAGATTCAAAACTGTTACTAATTCAATTGGTAAATAAATCTGCACTCTTTCATTAGTAGAAAACTATACTAATTCAAATTTAGAAAGTAAAATAATCATGTCCCTATCAAGTACTGCGTATGACTCTAAAAAATACAAACATAACCTTAAATTTGTTTGCAATTAGGTCACTCCAAAAAGTACAACCATAACCTTAAATTTGTTAACAGAAAATTAAAAGGCATTAAAATAAGCTGCAACACTTATTATTTTAATCCAATTTTGCTTATTTTAATACCAAAATGGATTAAAATAAGCAAAATTGGATTAAAATAATAAGCTAGGCAGCTTATTTTAATGCCTTTTAATTTTCTGTGTTTGCAGTTAAGGTCACTCCAAAAAATACAAACATAACCTTAAATTTGTTTGCAGTTAAGGTCACTCGAAAAAGTACAAACATAACCTAAAATTTGTTTCCAGTTAAGGTCCCATTAACCCCTAGAGTGTTACATATGTTTTTTTGCTAAAACAAAAATCAGTTTAAAAAATCGAATGTATAAATAAAAAAAAATTATGTTTACTTTTTGCTACATTATTCTCATTGGCAATGACTCAGTTTATTTTTGTTGAATGAAAGCAACGACCCCCCATTGATTTTTAAGTAGTAATAAAATAAAACCATGAAACTGAAAAGATATATATAATAACAATGTTTGTTAGTATAAATCTTTTTACTTTGAATGGCAGTATTATGTATATAATGAAGATAGTATATAGTGAATATATATATATATATATATATATATATATATATATATATATAGCATTTATGAAGTTTAATGAACATTTATATAATAAATAAATATACATATGAGAGATTCTTTTTCAATCGCCCCAGCCCAAAAAGTCAATGTTCTGGGATTGGCTTCATACTTTGGTAAATTGTTGTCCTATATGATAGTAATAAATCCCTAAAATATAAACTCATTAAAAAAATATTTGTAGAAAGTAGAGGGGGTTGAAGTTTTGACGTTAAGGGTAACATTGTCATTTTCAAATCCGTATAACTATGACAAAAGTTAATGGATTTTAATTTATCTATAATGAATTTTAATGCATTTTTCACGTACTTTTCAAAAATGTATATGAAATTTAAAAAAAAAAATTTTTGACCCCTTTTTTTCCAAAATCAACCCTTATTTTTCGATTTTCACCCCTTCGGGTATTTTTTTTTTTTTTTATTTTATTTTCATTGGAAAGCTGAGGTTTTTTCCGATGAGCTATGTAAATATGAAAATGGGACAACAATAATTTTGAAAGAAACAGAATATTAAAGTAGGCGGTGCCGATAAGGGTGCCGTTAAGGGTAACATTGTCATTTTCAAATCTGTATAACTATGACAAAAGTTAATGGATTTTATTTTATCTATAATGAATTTTAATGCATTTTTCACGTACTTTTCAAAAATGTATACAAAATTTAAAAAAAAAATTTTTTGACCCCTTTTTTTTCAAAATCAACCCTTATTTTTCGATTTTCACCCCTTCGGGAATTTTTTTTTTAATTTTTTTTAGTTTCATTGGAAAGCTGAGGTTTTTTCCCATGAGCTATGTAAATACGAAAGTGGGACAACAATAATTTTGCGAGAAACATAATATTAAATTAGACGGTGCCTACCTAAATCCTCAAATATGGTCTCCAGGTACACCCCTTATCGGCACCGCCTACTTTAATATTCTGTTTCTCACAAAATTATTGTTGTCCCATTTTCATATTTACATAGCTCATCGGAAAAAACCTCAGCTTTCCAATGAAAATAAAATAAAAAAAAAAAAAAATACCCGAAGGGGTGAAAATCGAAAAATAAGGGTTGATTTTGGAAAAAAAGGGGTCAAAAATTTTTTTTTTTAAATTTCATATACATTTTTGAAAAGTACGTGAAAAATGCATTAAAATTCATTATAGATAAATTAAAATCCATTAACTTTTGTCATAGTTATACGGATTTGAAAATGACAATGTTACCCTTAACGTCAAAACTTCAACCCCCTCTACTTTCTACAAATATTTTTTTAATGAGTTTATATTTTAGGGATTTATTACTATCATATAGGACAACAATTTACCAAAGTATGAAGCCAATCCCAGAACATTGACTTTTTGGGCTGGGGCGATTGAAAAAGAATCTCTCATATAATATATATAGAGAAAGAGAGAGAGAAAGATTCTGTTAACGTGTGCGAAATAGAGGGAAGGGTGGGTGGGTCGATGGGTGGAGTGATCTTGCGTGAAGTGGTCACAAGAAATAAGAGGGGTTTCAGTGGGGTGGGGGTCACTGACCGTTACATCATCGGGCAATCCGTACACGAGGGAGCCACAGACCAATTGTCTCTCTTTTTGATCGCGAACCCTTTGCGCCATTCTTTCAAACTGTTACATACCCTTAATTCATAAACCCCCCCCCCCTCTCTCTCTCTCTCGCCCTATGATACATATATATTCTTTTCAATCCGCAAATATATATATATATAGAATAAAATTGTTTTCATTATTACATTACGGCTATTGATAATTATATTTCTATTCAATTTCTTTTCATTATTATATCACCATCATTATTATCCCATGGAATATAAATAAACGATTTATTATTATATTATAATATTAATATTATTATTATATTAATTTTGTATTATTTTATATTATATTACTATTTTATTTAGTATTATTATTATTATTATTATTGTTATTATTATTATTATTACTATTATTATTGTTATTGTTATTGTTATTGTTATTGTTATTGTTATTGTTATTGTTATTGTTATTGTTATTGTTATTGTTATTATACTATTATTTAAAGAAAAAAAATTTGACATAACCTAAAAATTTTACGTGTTATGTTGAATTTTTTTTTAGATTTTGTCAAATTTTGTTTTCCCTATTTTAAATTAGCGACAAGATTAATGTTTATTTGGAGGTTATGTTGCTCACATACTCTCTAAATTTGAATTTAGAGAATTATTATTTTTTTTATCAAAGAACATGTAAATATAGACGTATATACTTAATTACATATTAATGATGATAAATTATATTTTTTTTTGTATTATAATCCCATTTGCATTATAAGTTGCAACATTTTATATTTAAATGATGTTCTTTGTTATATCATTATATTATTGTATATTTAATTTGAGGATCTTTTCTAAAGTCCATTTTTAATTAATTTATTTTTAATGAGAAAAAAAAAACTTGTTTATAAATAAAATTAGAATGCAAAACAAAAACCACTTTTCATCGCAAATGATTTTTTGTGAAAAAAAACTTGTTTTAATTTTTTTTTTTTCACTATTGATAGCAATATTTTGAAACAAAAAAAAAAAGGATTATATTTAATTGAATTTATATATTTATTAAATAATCCTCATAAAAATAATGATATTTAATTCCTAAATTTGAATTAGTAAAAATTTTTTAATTAATTTAAATTAGTGACTCACTTTTTGCTTCTGAATTAGTAAAATTTAATAAATTTAATTTAATTAAAATTTTACTAATTTTTAGTAACTTTTACTAACAATTAGTAAAATTTAACTAATTCTAAAGCAAACAAGTGAGTCACTAATTTAAATTAGTAAACATTTTTACTAATTTAGATTCAGAGAGTAATAATAATAATAATAGTAATATTAATAAGTAATAATAATACACAGAAAAAAAGATTACCTGGCACAGCGAAACGTTTTACTGTGGTAGGAAAAGTTTTGCTTGTTTCAGTTAATTCTTTCGCTATTCTAGTGAAACCTTTCGCTGTTTTAGCTAAATATTTTTTTTCTTGTAATAATAATAAATGATAGTAATACCAATAATAAATAATAATAATAATAATAATAGTAATAATAATAATAATAGTAATAATAATAACAAAATTGCATAATCTGTGAAATTGAATCCATCAGTGACATTGAGGATAAAAAAAAAATTGAAACGCGAAATTCGTTGTGAGATAAATAAAAATGGAATTTCGTTTGTGATACGTTCGTTCACTGTTTTTTTTTTTTTTTTTGTGTTTCTTTCTTCTTTTTTTTCTATTATTCCCTTTTTTTTGAGGGAATAGTAATGCAGGTTTATGATAAAACCGGTAAAAGTTCCCCAAAAATTCATAGTTGGAAGAGACGCAGAGGGAGAAATTGGATCTAGATAAGCGGAATACTAAGCGCGTAGGAAGCGGATTCTAAAAAGCGACTGGTACATCCCTCCCTCCCCCCCACCCCTCTACTGTCCTTGCGGATTTTTGCTCTCACTCAACTATAGACGACAAAATCGTCGTAGGTCGTTGTAGAACACACATATATATATACACACAAACATGTGTATATATATATATATATATATGTGTGTTCTAAAACGATGATTCTGATTGGCTGTTGGAGTCGCGCAAAATGGCGGGCTGCGCGCCTGCGTCACAGTGTTTGTAGGCACTGCGCACCACGTGGCCTTTAACTGCGCATGTTACAATGATTAAATGATGATTTGTGCGCATGTGCAGAGTGTACCCCTTCCACCAACATCACATTCTGGTATAATCGTACTGAGAATATGATCACTGCAATTTTCACGGCTCGAGAGAAAGCAACACACACTGTTCTTATATATATGTATTGGTTATTCTCTGCCTGTCTTGTTCGCTTTAAATGTATTTTTGCCTCTGCGTGTGTATTGAAAAATTCGCGTTGCCTTTGCAATGTTGCTACATTATATGCTATCTCTCTCTCTCTCTCTCTCTTTTTTTTCTTTCTTTCGTGAGAGGAGGCAGGTCTTCAACCAATTAATGGTTGGAAAAAAAAATCCCCCCCTCAATTTCTTCTCTTGTCCTGTTTTTTTTTTGAAGTAATAATAAAGACATTTTACAAATGCTTTGCAATCGTTTTGAGAAATATGTAGTAGGTACACGGAGAGAAATGAAAAAAACGAATAAAGTAACTTTTACTACTTTAAAAGTAAAATCGGAACTGTCCACAGTTTCTGGTAATTTTTACTCTAGAAATAGTAAAATTTATACTTCTGAAATAGTCAAAATTATTACAGAAATAATCAATTTTACTGTTTCTAGAGTGAAAATTTGACAGAAACTGCGGACAGTTTCGGTTTTACTTTTAAAGTAGTAAAAGTTACTTTTTTCCATTTTTCTCCGTGTAGATATTCCATTTTTCTTCTTCGGTAATGTGTCAATGTTCACAGTGTCTTTGACATCGTAAGTGTTAAAGATGTGAGTCACGATTGTGACTCAATATTTTTTACTATATATATATTGGTTTGGATCTATTTTTATTCGTGAATAAATGCAGAAATTATAAAATACTCTTCTTTTTTGTAAAAAAAAAAAACTGAAAACTATTGTAGTAAAGTAGGTTTAATGTAGCGCCGAAGTAATTACAAGCTAAATTCAAATTAGGATGAAAATAGGTTCAAAGTAGTCCGAAGTAAACTCAAAATATAGGTTTAAAGTATAGTCCGAATGTAGGTCCAAAGTAGGTTCAAACTAGTTGTAATATAGTTACTAAGTAGGTTCAAACTAGTTCAAATGTTGGTCCAAAGAAGGTTTAAAGTAGTTCCAATGTAGGTCTCAAGTAGGTTTAATCTAGTTTCAAAGTAGGTTTAATCTAGTTCCAATGGAGGTCCAAATCAGGTTCAAACTAGTTCTAATGTAGGTCCGAAGTAGGTTCAATCTTCTTTCAAAGTAGGTCCAAATTAGGTTCAAACTAGTTCTATTGTAGATCCTAAGTAGGTTCAAACTAGTTCTATTGTAGATCCTAAGTAGGTTCAAACTAGTTCTATTTTAGATTCTAAGTAGGTTCAATGTAGTTCTAATGAAGATCTAAAGTAGGTTCAAAATAGATATAATATAGTTCTTAAATAACTTCAAACTAGTTCCAATGTTGGTCCAAAGTAGGTTTAAATTAGTTCCAATGTAGGTCTAAAGTAGGTCCAATCTAGTTCCAATGGAGTTCCAAATCAGGTTCAAAATAGTTCTAATGTAGGTCCGAAGTAGGTTCAATCTTCTTTCAAAGTAGGTCCAAACTAGGTTCAAACTAGTTGTATTGTAGATCCTAAGTAAGTTCAATGTAGTTCTAATGAAGATCCAAAGTAGGTTCAAAATAGATATAATATAGTTCTTAAGTAAGTTCAAACTAGTTCCAATGTTGGTCCAAAGTAGGTTTAAATTAGTTCCAATGTAGGTCCAAAGTAGGTTTAAATTAGTTCCAATGTAGGTCCAAAGTAGGTTTAAATTAGTTCCAATGTAGGTTCAAATTAGGTTCAATTTAGTTCTAATGTAGGTCGAATATAAGTTCATTCTAGTTTCAAAGTAGGTACAATCTAGTTCTAATGTAGGTCGAAAGTAGGTTCAAGTTAATTTCAAAGTAGGTCAAAAGTAGGTTTAACCTAGCTCCAAAGTAGCTTCAATCCAGTTCCAATGTAAGTCCAAAGTAGGTTCAAAATAGTTACAATATTTTACTAAAGTAGGTTCAACTAGTTACAATTTAGGTCCGAAGTAGGTACAACCTGGTTTCAAAGTAGGTCCAAAATAGGTTCAGTCTAATTTCAAAGTAGGTCCAAAGTAGGTTCAAACTAGTTCTATTGTAGGTCCGAAGTAGGTTCTATATACTTTCAAAGCAGGTCCAAAGGAGGTTCAATGTAGTTGTAATGAAGATTCAAAGTAGGTTCAAAATAGATATAATATAGGTCCCAAGTAGGTTCAAACTAGTTTCAGTGTTGGTCCAAAGTAGGTTTAAATTAGTTCCAATGTAGGTCTAAAGTAGGTTCAATATAGTTCTAATGTAGGTCTAAAGTAGGTTTAAACTAGTTCCAATGTAGGCCCAAAGTAGGTTTAAACTAGTTCCAAAGTAGGTTCAATCTAGTTTCAAAGTAGGTCCAATCTAGTTCTAATGTAGGTCGAAAGTAGGTTCAAAGTAGGTCCAATTTAGTTCTAATGTAGGTCGAAAGTAGGTTCAAGCTAATTCCAAAGTAGGTCAAAAGTAGGTTTAACCTAGTTCTAAAGTAGGTCTAAATTATGTTAAACGTAGGTTCAATGTTGGTACGAAGTAGGCGAAAATCTAGATTTACAGTACGTTCAAAATAGCTTTAAATATAGTTCCAATGTAGATTCAAAGTAGATTCAATGTAGAATCATTGATTATTTTCTTAAACAAACTTCCTGATTTTATATCATTCTTAAAAAAAAAAACTCTTATCAAATTAACAGATAAAATTATGAAATAAAAATATATGATGCCAAATGAGAAAAAAGAATTTTATTTTTTCACATTAGTCATCAATTGAAAAATATCAAAGGTAAAATATTACAAAATTACAAAAACTAATATATAAAGTCGAAAATGTACAATCTAAGGAATTCAAAGTACTAAAATAAAAAATACTATATATACTAAAATAAAAATAAAAAATTTTCAAAAACACTAAAATAAGTACAAAACAAACTTTTTATTTTATTTGCCGATACTAAAATTAATAAAAAGAAAGGCAAATAAATATAGAGCATAAAAAAATAACTATAAAAAAAATAATCGAGTCACGACGAATATATATATATATAAAAAAACGTTATATGTGAAATTTATTTTTGACCTAATTCACGAGTAGTGAATAAATAATATTGATATTAAAGTGAACTCGACGGAACGAATAAAAAATTTAATTAAACTAAAAGGGACTTTCAACTCGCGAATTGAAATTGTCATTTTAATTTGTTTCGACAAATCTATTGATATAAATAATAAGGCCGCATTGTTTAGTTTGATAGTTTAAAAGTCACGTGATTATCTGCTTATTAATTTATATTTAAAAAAAAAAAAAAAAAAAAAATATATATAGTTATGTATATATTGTTACGTAAAAATTTTCCGTGACCTAGATATATATATGTTTTATTTAAGTGCCTATTTAAAACTCAGGTAGCTCTTTTGACGAGATGAAATGATTTCCTACACACAGTCATTCGAGGCTTTTTGTATACTTATCAGTATATATATATATATATATATATATATATATGTATAGGATACATTGAGTTAAAATATATATCGATTAAATCTCGAGAGAGTTCAGAAACAGAAATATAAGTATATTATTATACGCAGGGTGTTCAAAAAGTAGGGAAACTTTTGCAAATATCACGAAAAGTACGCATTTTCGTGAAAAATGTTCTAAAAATTAGTTAGAATTTTCATTTTATGGAATTTAATATTGTCATAATTATTTTTGAGCCGAATTTTTATTTGTTCGAATTAGTATTTTTGCAGAATTTTCATCAAACCGATTTTCTATATTACAATAATTTTTATATAACGGAAAATTCAAACAGAATTTTTATTTGTTCAAATTTTTTATTTGTCCGAATTTTTATTTACTCGAATTTTCATTTAACATACACGGAAAGAAATTTTCTGTAGAATTTACAGAAACTCCTGCGCCATCTACTGATGTTTCTCCAAATAGAGAAATATGTTGAATCATTGGCATTAAAATCTGTTAATTCTACAAGTTTGAGCTACAGTTCTTAAAAACTGTTGAGTGACCAAATTATGTATACTATATGGGGATTATATATATTTGGTAGAGTATTTCTTATAGGTTATATTCTCCTCCGAATACATTAAATTCGCGGAACATTATTGTATAAATTAGTATAACTTCTATGTAAATAAATTCATCCTTCAATAATTTTCTAACAAAAAAAAAATGAGGAGCAAGTTTTCAAAACTTATGATAAATCCACTTTTTCTTATGTCGAGAAATTGAAACAAACGACTTTTTTCACTTAATCACTACAGTTAATTTTAAAATAAAAAATTTGTAATAATTTATTTCTATAATAATGTTTATATACTTAAGACGTTTCCTTTTTAATTAAACTTTCTTGCCGACACTATGATAATAATAAAAACACTAAATTCGCCTTAACCTCTCGCACTCAATCGTACTCAGCCTTAGTCGAATCACTGCATTGTTTTCGCGCATGCGTTAAATCTTTACAGAAAATATCTGTAGAATTAACAGATTTAGGAACATGTAAAATCTCCAAATCGATGTTAAAGAATTACCAGAAAATTTTTTCCCGTGTATAATAGGCATTTTAAAGAATTTTTATTGGCTACAATTTCATTGCATAGAATTTTCATTTTATTCTTTCATATGAATTTTCATTTATTCGAATTATTATTTCATATAATTTCCCATAAAACCGATTTTTCTGCAGAATTTTTAACTTAACCGAAAAATCATTTAACAGAATTTCTAATTTATTGAATTTTCATTTGGCCGAACAAATATTCGACTAAAAGAGTCGGCGCGATTTTTAAAATCAACCAATCACAATTTTATGGATAATTTTTGATTGGTTGATTTTAAAAATTGCGCCAAAATCGATTGTTGCTTCGGCCCATTTGCAATTTCGGACAAATGAAAATTCTATCAATTAGAATTAAATGATTTTTCGGTTAAGTTAAAAAATTCTACAGAAAAATCGGTTTTATGGAAATTTTATCAAATAATAATTCGAATAAATGAAAATTCTGTTTGAATTTTTGGTTATATAAAAATTCGCTGCAATGTAGAAAATCGTTTTAATGAAAATTTTGCAAAATACTAATTTGAAGAAATAAAAATTCGGCTCAAAAATAATTATGACAAATGAAAAAGCAAAAAGTGAGTCAATATAATTAAAATTGAAATTTTTTACTAAAATTCAGATTTAGAAAATAGACCTCAATATATCTATATATATTGAATTTCTTTTTTTTTATGGAAAAAATAAATTTAACAAATTTTTTTATTTTTCTTTAGAGAAAAAAATATTTTAAAAAAATATATATTCTTACTCTACGGCACAAACATTTTTCGATCGATTTATGATATTTTTGTTATCCTAACATTATCCCAACATATCCTATATATATGTATAAAATGCAAATGAATAGCAATAAGGCCTGCCATTTCAATTCGCGATTTAATCTTGAATGGCTTAGCAAATCTGGGCTTAAAAATCTCTTCTCAAGCCTACGCTCGTACAGTACAATATGCAAAAAAAAAAAAAAAAAAAAAAAATTGTTATTACAGAATCACGAAAAATTGATAAGAGAGGACAACTTTTTTTTCCTTTGATGAAATATTTGGTTTTAGTAATTTTTTTTATCATTTATTTATCTCGCGGTTTGATTTTTTTTTGTTCAATACTTTTAATTATTTTTGACATGCATATTTTTTTTAGTCTTTATTTTTATTTAAACATTTAGAAAATAATATATAATAATAATAATTATTATTATTATTATAATTATTATTATTATTATTATTATTATTATTATTATTTTTATTATTATTTTTATTATTATTTTTATTATTATTTTTATTTATATGTAATAGATTTTTATATATCGTAAATCTATTTTTGTAAATTGAATTTCCGGTATGAAACGCCTACATCTATATATAAATTCCATGGAGTTTAAAAAAAAAAAAAAAAAAAAAAAAAAATTAAAAAAAAATTCTATAACCGATGATTCCATCGAATTTTTTTTTTTTTTTTATATATTCCATATGAGAGTGAGGCAATGAGTCACAATGTGTGTTTGTATGTATGTGAGCACATGTGATACTTGAAAACCTAATTTACTCAAGACTCTAAATGCCAGTCACACACAACCAGTGATAATGATTTTAATGCCTTGACTCATTCTTTATTTTAAAAAAAAAATCTCTTTTGTAATTTTAATATTTTCTGCACGAACAAAAATAATTTTGCACATATACTCTTTTTCTCTCTCTCTCTCTCTTTATAAATATATATATTTTTTTCTACCTATATGGTAAAAATATATGAACTTCGAATTTTGTTTAGTCTATTTTTTATATAGTTTTTCCAAAAATTATAAACATAACCTAAAATTTTTTTTACATAAGGTCCCTTCTCTCGTGGAGGGCAAAATATTAACATTTTTGTGTATTATTATTATTATTATTATTATTATTATTATTATTATTATTTATAATAATTTTTTATTTTTAGTAATAATTATTAAAAATCAAAAAATTAATATTGAGTGGAATTCGAAATTTTTTTAATCACTCGGTATAAAAAAAAATATAATATATATTCAGCGCGATGATAAGACTTTATATATATATGATAAATAATAATCTTTGAAATTTAAAGATCAACGAACTACCGTTGTTGTTGCTAGCTGCTACCTCGACTATAACCAGTGATTATGAGGTGAAAATAATTGTCGACAATAATACAAGTTTTATAGTAAATGTTCTTGATCACCCACGCGTGACACTATATAGAGTTATACATCTTAAAATTACTGATTTAATTTATAATAATTAATTTTATCAAATACATAAGCACGCATTATAAAGCAACAAGAAAAAATAAATTATCTTTCAACATTATATTTTATATAAAATTAATTTTAAAGTAATAAATAAAAAAATTTTTTGATATAAATATTCTATAATGATATATTATAAAATTATATAGTGTCGAAAAATTATTATAATAAATAATTTTAATATCTAATAATAAAAATAATAATAATAAAATAATAATAATAATAATAATAATAATAGTAATAATAATGGTCAACTACCACACCCTGCACTAGTAAAAATTTAGTGACTTTATTTTTTAAATTAAAAGTTACTATAAAGTCACTAAATTTTTACTAGAGCAGGGTGCGGTAGTTGATCGAGAATTACGACGAATTATGAAAAACTGGTGAAAATTTAGTTACTTTCTAGTAAATTCCTAGTTTCTAGAAACTTACTAGTTATGAGAAAGTTTCTAGTTACAAGAAAGTTTCTAGTGAGTTTCTAAAACATTACAGAAAGTAACTAAAATTTCACCATATTTTATTGAAACTTTGAACGAAGCCGATTTAATGTATATATATATATACATGCTTCAAAAGTAAACATAACCTTACTTTCGAATATTTTTTCTAAATTTATTTTTGAAATTTTTATTAACTTACTAGTTAACTAGTATTACTTCATATAGTTAAAATTTAGTTACTTTCTAGTAATTTTCTAGTTTCTACTCTCTAAATCTGAATTAGTAAAAATGTTTACTAATTTGAATTAGTGATTCACTGTTTGCTTCTGAATTAGGAAAATTTTTACTAATTGTCAGTAAAAGTTAATAATAATTAGTAAAATTTTACTAATTCAGAAGCAAAAAGTGAGTCACTAATTTAAATTAGTAAATATTTTTACTAATTCAGATTTAGAGAGTAGAAACTTAGTTATTAGACGGTTTTTAGTTACTAGATATTGTTTCTAGTTTCTAGAAAGTTACTATATAGTTATTAGAAAGTTTCTAGTTAGGAAAAAAAAACTAACTACAAATTCACTAGTTAGTAGAAAGTTTCTACTTTCTAAAAAGTTACTAGTTAGAAATTTTCTAGTTTCTAGAAATTTACTAAATTAAGAATTAAAATAAAATTAATTATTTATATAATAATATAATAATAAAATTCCAAAAAAAAAGTGGATTTGTTTTTTATTTTAACAAAAATATTTTACAGATTTTTAAATAAAATTTTTTTTTTTAATAATAATTCTTTTCGAAGGGTTAAAGTTGAAATTTTTAGAAATTATTAAATTTCAGAAGATATTGTTAATTTTCAAACAATTATTAAATTTTACAGAACTAAAAATAATTTATCAAACAATTTTTGGAAAACATTTTTTAAATTTAATTGAATTTTCAAAGATTTAAAATTGAGATTTTTGAAATTAATTGAAACTTTAAGTGTTTTGTAATTAAAATTTTAGATGATTTCACTAAAAATTTATTAGAAAATGCGGACAAAATACAATAATTTGAAAATCATTTTTAATTGAAAAATGGTTTCAGATAGTTGAATTTTCAAAGAATATTATTAAAATAGTTAAAAATAATTGAATTTCCTTAGAGTTATAATTGAAATTATTAAATTTCAAAAAAAAAAAATTTTCGATGGAAAATTTTAGAAATAATTAAATTTTAGATGCTTTTAAATTCAAATTATTGAAAATTCAATTAATTTTGAATTCCAATTTTTGAGAATAATGAAATTTTATTTGATTTTAAAAATTGGAAAATAATTGAATTTCAGTTCATTTTGAATTGAAAATTTTTGGGAAATAATTGAATTTTAATTGAAATTTTGGATAATAATTTAATTTAAGTTCATTTTTCATTGAAAATTTGGATAATTAATTTTGAATAGAAATTTTAGAAAATAATTGAATTTTATTTCATTTTAAATTGAAAAGTTGGTAAATAATTAAATTTTAAATTGAAAATTTTGGATAATTATTGGATTTTTAATTGATTTTGAATTAAAATTTCGGGAAATAATTGAATTTTAGTTTGTTTTTAATTGAAATTTTTCGAAAAATAATTCAATTTTATTGTGTTTTTTTTTTAAATTATAAACTTAAAAAAAAATTTTCGATGGAAAATTTTAGAAATAATTAAATTTTAGATGCTTTTAAATTCAAATTATTGAAAATTCAATTAATTTTGAATTTCAAATTTTTGAGAATAATGAAATTTTATTTTGATTTTAAATTTGGAAAATAATTGAATTTCAGTTCATTTTGAATTGAAAATTTTTGTTGGAAATAATTGAATTTCAATTAAAATTTATCAAAATAATTGAATTTTAATTGATTTTGAATTGAAATTTTGGAAAATAATTGAATTTCACTTAATATTAAATTGAAACTTTGGAAAATAATTGAATTTTACTTGATTTCGGATTGAAAATTTTGAAAATAATTGAATTTTAGTTGATATTAAATTGCAAATTTTGGAAAATAATTGAATTTCAATTCAAATTTTTGAAAAATAATTGAATTTTAGTTGATTTTCAATTGAAATTTTGGAAAATAATTGAATTTTAGTTAATTTTGAATTGAAATTTTTCGAAAAATAATTCAATTTTATTGTGTTTTTTTTTAAATTATAAACAATTGTTAAATTTCATAAAAATTTTAATTGAAAAATAATTTTGATATAATTGAATTTGTGATGTATTTAATTAAAATTATTAAAAATAATTAATTTAGTGAAGAATCATTTTAGTTGAAAATTTGTTAAATAATTGAATTGAAGAAGATCTGAAGAAGATCTATAAATTTTATACTAAAAAAATGTATTTTATTTACATTTTTTTTCAAATGTAAAAAAAAATGTCGCATTTTATTAAAATAAGTCAATAAAAGTCGTATTTTTGAAAAAAGTCGGAAAAAGTCGTATAAACCAAGGCCTGTAAACATATAATTTTCATTATTATCATTTAATATGTAATAATATTCTAATAAATTAAATTATTATTGATAATATTAATTTCTTTATAACAAACAATGAAATACTCAATTTGGCTCAATTTTGCTAGTTAAGAATTAAAATAAAATTAATTATGAATTAAAATTTTCTTATACTAATGAAATAATTGTGATTTTTAGGCCGACGCAGAATTATATAAACATCAAGAGTAGCAGTCCAGCGTCACCAAGAACAGTGAGCAGTGCCACGTCCTATGTTCAGGGTTCAAATGCAGGGCCCAGCAGTGTGTCTGGTATTGGCGGTGGTGTGAGCAGTTCCGGTGGGACCGGAAGTGTCGTCGCAGTGACTGGATCTATTGCTAGTGCTGGAATTGCCGGTGGAACTGCAGCCGTGGCGGTTTCGGCGGTTAGCGCCACAACCGGTGGAGGCTTTGTCGCCGTCCCCGTACCCACAGGGCTTCGATATGTTCATCCTTACCTGCCTCCACCGTTGCCAGCGCCATCCGCACCCGTTAATCAAACACCACCTCCCCCGGGTGCGGCAGCCGCATATACTAGGGTATATATCACTCTATTATTATTATTATTATTTTTTTTTTTTTTCTCTCTTAAATTCTATTTTTAGAAACATTTTTTTTTCTCTCTCTTTCATGACTTTTTCGAAACAATTAGTTGATTAAAACTAGGTTGGCTAATTAATTAAATCCTTTCGTCTGGAAACGAAAAAAAAGGGAGAGTTCTTTTTTTTAATGGCAAAAAAAAAAAAATTGGGACACATGATTATGTTCTAAAAATCATTAGTATCGTTTGAAAAGAAGAAATTAAACTAATTTCGAAAATAGAAATTAATTTTGACACTAATTTTTGAATATAGAAATTAAATTTGGATATTTAAATTAATTTTGAGTATAAAAATTAATTTTGAATATAAGAAATTAATTTTGTCCCTTATTTTGAATATAGAAATTAAATTTGAATATTTAAATTATTTTTGGAACTAATTTTGAATATAAGAAATTAATTTTCTCCCTAATTTTTGAATATAGAAATTAAATTTGAAACTAATTTTGAATATAAAAATTAATTTTGAATATAATTTTGAATATAGAAATTAAATTTGAATATGTAAATTATTTTTGAAACTAATTTTAAATATAAAAATTAATTTTGAATATAAGAAATTAATTTTGTCCCTACTTTTGAATATAGAAATTAAATTTGAATATTTAAATTATTTTTGAAACTAATTTTAAATATAGAAAATTAATTTTGAATCTAATTTTGAATATAGAAATTAACTTTAAAAATAGAATTTAATTAGTTAGTATTTTAATTTTATGAAATTTCATTTGTCATAATTATTTTTGAGACAAAATTTTTTATTTGTTCGAATTAGTATTTTTGCAGATTTTTCATTAAATCGATTTTCTATAAAAAAAAGAAAGAATAAAATGAAAATTCTCCAAAATACTAATTCGAGTAAATAAAAATTCCGCTCAATAATAATTATTTTTTTCAGACGAATTTTCATTATTTTGAATTAGAATTTAATAGAATTTTTTTTTACACAAATTTCTACATAAACAAAAATTTTTTTTCTATTGAATTTTTTGTTTGGCATAATTTTTATATTATAGTTTATTTAATTTACATGACTTTTTTATTTAAAAGAATTTAAATTTAAGTGAATTTTAATTTCTGTAAATTTTAATTTAGCAGAATTCTGATTCAAACGAATTTTATTTGATTCGGATTTTTAAATGACAGAAATTTCAATACATCGTATATTTCAAATTTGTCCGAATTTTTATTTGTACGAATTTTTTTAATTGAAAGAATTTTTGCGACGCCGAATTTTCATTTGTCCGAAATTACAAATTAACCGAACGAAAACAATCGACAGATTTTTTTGATAATTTCTAATTGGACAAATTTTTCAGAAATTGCGCCGAAATCTTTCTGTCAATTGTTTAATCGGTTATTTATAATTTCGGACAAATGAAAATTCGGTGTTTTAAAAATTCTATCATTTAAAAAAATTCGGAAATATTTAAAATTCGGTGAATCGGAATTTCTGTTATTCAAAAATTCGAATCAGATAAAATTAGATTGAAGGAGAATTCTGTTAAATTAAAATTTTTTTATATTAAAAGTCATATATATATATATATATATATATATATATATATATATATACAGAATAAAAGAAAAATTAATTGAAAAACATAAAAGACTGAATTAAAAAAAAAGTACAAAGTGAACATAACCTTTAAAAAAAAAAATAAATAAATAAACGAATGCAATACTAAAAAAAACATAATGGAAAAAAACACAAGACGAGAATAGCGAATATAATTGAGAATAAAGAGGAAATGAGAGGAAGAAAAACAGAAATTAAGTAAATAGTATAGGTAGAACAAATTATATTGTTTCGAGAATCAAATCAAATTTTCCACTTTTTTTTTTGTTTTTGTATTTTTTTTGAAAAAAGGGGGGAAATTTAATTTCTGAAATAATTTCTCATTCGACTTTTAATAATAATTGGAATCGCGCGTACCAAGTACATATATATTATTATGGATTCTAAAATAACTTTAAATGGCATTTGAAATCTAGAAACGTTTCAAGGTAATTTTCTGACTTTAAGGAGATACTGATAATTTTGAATCATTATCAACTCGCGCTGTCATTAAATATATATTATATATACTTGAGAGATTTATATAAAATCAAGACTCACAGCATTAAATTATATTAATTATATTTATGTTCTCTCTGTATTATTACTTTACACTTACGTTATTAGCAATAATTATATTTTCAAAATCATAATCGGTTTATTATTTTAAAAAATAAGTAATTTTTTTTCTACTTGGTTTTTTTTTCTCTGTTTCTTTATTAAAATTGTGTTTTTATTATTCAAAAATTCATTTAGAATTTTTTTTTTTTTTTTTTAAGATTGTGTTCGATTGTGGTAAAAAAAAATTCTATAAAGAATATTCGATACTATGTACTTAAAAAAAAAAAAAAAGAAGGAAGTCAATATTGCTCCAGGGACAAAGTGGAAAAACTATTTATTTTATTGTTATTATTATTAATATTATTATTTTTATTATTATTATTATTATTATTATTATCATTATCAGAAATAGTGAATAGATTTTTTTTTTACTAATGACCTTATATTGAACGTCTTTACACAATTACAAAATACTCTGGCAAAAGTCTTGTCTAGGTTTTTTTTTTTTAATTTTTGTATTTTTTTTTTTTTTTTTGTTTCGTTTCGTTTCGTCGACAAGACGGAAACTTTAACCCGTAACAATGGCCTGTAACTAATAGTCGTAATGTTAGACCGACCATGATATAGATAGTCGTGTGGGCGGGTGAAAGTTGTCTTCACCCACTCGCGGTGTAAAACTTTTGCCTCGTTCCCCCCTTCTCCCTTGTCTGAAATCCTTCTCAAAACAACAACGCAACGCGCGCGCGGTTTTCAAGTCATTATCATGGTTTTGTGATGATGTGAAGATTGTCGTAAAATGACAACGACTTTTGCACTCGGAAAAAAAAGAGAAGACAACGACGACGATAAATTGAATAATATATTTTCTTATATATACGCGATTGACCCTTATATATATATAATCTCAAATAAAATTTTTATTATTATTTGAAATTTTTAAAAAGTAGAAAAAAAAAGAATAATATAAAATAATTTTTATTTATTTTGAAATGGTATTTTTTTTTTATTATTATTTTTGCTACAGAAATAGAAAAAATTACTCATGAAATAGTAAAATTTACTTTGGAAATAATTAATATAAATAATAATTTATTATTTTTGCTCCGAAAGTAGGAAAAAAAAATACTCCTGAAATAGTAAAATTTACTACGGAAATAATAAAAAATTTTTAATTATTTTTGTTCAGGAAAAAAAAAATAAATTTACTTCGGAAAAATTATTTTTGCTCCGGAAAAAAAATAAATTTACTCCGGAAAAATTATTTTTGCTCCGGAAAAAAATAAATGTACTCCGGAAAAATTATTTTTGCTCCAGAAAAAAATATAAATTTACTCCGGAAAAATTATTTTCTATTATTTTTGCTCCGGAAAAAAAATAAATTTACTCCGGAAAAATTATTTTCTATTATTTTTTCTCCGGAAAAAAAATAAATTTACTCCGGAAAAATTATAAATATAATTATATAATTATATAATTATATATATAATTATATAATTATATAATTATAATTTATAGAGCAATATATAATCTGAAATAAAAATTTTTTTTTATTATTATTATTTAAAATTTTTAAAAAGTAGAAAAAAAATAATATAAAATAATTTTAATTTATTTTGAAATGGTAATTTTTTTTATTATTTTTGCTACAGAAATAGTAAAAATTACTCATGAAATAGTAAAAATTACTTTGGAAAATAATTAATATAAATAATAATTTATTATTTTTACTCCGAAAGTAGAAAAAAAATACTCCTGAAATAGTAAAATTTACTACGGAAATAGTATTTTTAATTATTTTTGTTCAGGAAAAAAAAAATAAATTTACTCTGGAAAAATTATTTTTGTTCAGAAAAAAAAAAAAATTTACTCCGGAAAAATTATTTTTGCTCCGAAAAAAAAATAAATTTACTCCGGAAAAATTATTTTTGCTCCGGAAAAAAAATAAATTTACTCCGGAAAAATTATTTTTGCTCCGGAAAAAAAAATAAATTTACTCCGGAAAAATTATTTTTGCTCCGGAAAAAAAAATAAATTTACTCCGGAAAAATTATTTTTGCTCCGGAAAAAAAAATAAATTTAGTTCGGAAAAATTATTTTTGCTCCGGAAAAAAAAATAAATTTACTCCGGAAATATTATTTTCTATTATTTTTGCTCCGGAAAAAAAATAAATTTACTCCGGAAAAATTATTTTTTATTATTTTTGCTCGGGAAAATAGAAAAAAATATTACTGAAACAATAAAGTTTACTCTGGAAATATTATTATTATTATTTTTTTTTTAGTATTTTTGCTCGGTTACTTTATTTTTGTTTTAATTTTTTTTTTCTGTCTATTAAAAATTAATTTCTATCTAAAGAGAGAAAAAATGGAAAATATTTTTTTTAAAATAATAATCTACAATTTCAAATAATAAAAATTTCTCTTAACTAAAAAAAAAATTCGTTTCAGTATTGTAAATTTAGCTATAAATAAAAAAAAAACTAAATTAAAAAATTCAACTCTATAAAATCTGTTATTTATTGTAATAATATGTCTATAAACGAAAAAGAATAAAAAAAAAAATTGAATTTTTCTTCAGGTGAACGACCGAGTGGCAATCAGCGTGAGCAGCAGTCCTGTGTCCCAAGTGGGCGTCAGTGGTCTTGGTGTTGGTGTCAGTGCTGCTGGCGAATATGTGGTGACAAATCGAGCTGAGAGGCCGAGGATATCGTTGCTCTCAACACCTGCCGCAACGGCGTCAACGGCCTCGCCAACAGCCTCCGAATATCCCGTTGCCTCGGCAAGAAATCCCCGTGCTGTGATACCAATTCAATCGGAACAATATTGCAATCGCGTTGGAGGTGGTGGCAATTCCTCAGTGGATATTGTCACCATGTCCGATGCGCCTCCATTTAAGAAAATACGCCTTGGACAACAACAACAACAACAACAACAATCACTACCACCACCTCAATCCGCACAATCCCAATGTCAAAATCTTTTAACCACCGAGACAATTGTTCAACAGGAGCAGCACGTGCAACAATTACAACAACCATTGAGGATAGACACCAGGGTGGGTATCAGGAAAATTGGAGAAAAAAATCATTTGAATTTTCATTTATAATTATTTTTGAACTGAATTTTTGTTTATTTGAATTAGAATTTTTTGGAGAATTTTCATCAAAACGATTTTCTATATTACAAGAATTTTCAGGGTGTCTACTAGTCCTGGAAATGTCCTAGAATTTGAAAAAATGTCCTGGAATTTTAATTTTTGTCCTTGAATTTTTTATATTTTGCTTTTAAATTTTCAAAAATTTATAATTTTGTCAATCAAGTTAAAAAAAATTTATTAAATAAGTAAAATGAAAATTTACTTAAGTGATTAATTAATTTTTTAATAATTTCTGAAAACAATAGTTAAACTAACAATTTTTTTATTCCTTAAGGTCATCCAATTTAATGTCCTGGAAAAATAAGAAATTTGTTTTGGAAAGTCCTGAAAAAGTCCTGGAATTTTAATTCAGATTTTTAGTAGACACCCTGATTTTTATATAACTGAAAATTCAAACAGAATTTTTATTTGTTCGAATTAGTATTTTTGGAGAATTTTCATCGAAAACGATTTTCTATATTACAAGAATTTTTATGTAATCGAAAATTCAAAGAGAATTTTTATTTGCTCGAATTTTCATTTAACATAATAGGCATTTTAAAAAATTTTTATTGGCTAGAATTTAATTGCATAGAATTTTCATTTTATTCTTTCAGATGAATTTTCATTTGTTCGAATTATTATTTTATATAATTTCCCGTAAAACCGATTTTTCTGCAGAATTTTTACTTAACGGAAAAATCATTTAACAGAATTTCTAATTTATTGAATTTTCATTTGTCTGAAATTTGCAAATGACCGAAGCAACAATCGATTTTGGCGCGATTTTTAAAATCAACCAATTACAATTTTATGGATATTTTTTTTTATTGGTTGAGTTTAAAAATCGCGCCAAAATCGATTGTTGCTTCGGTCATTTGCAAATTTCGGACAAATGAAAATTCAATAAATTAGAAATTCTGTTAAATAATATTTCTGTTATGTTAAAAATTCTATAGTATGAAAAATTGGTTATATGGAAAATTATATCAAATAATAATTCGAATAAATGAAAATTCATTTCAAAAGAATAAAATGAAAATTCTATGCAATGAAATTCTAACCAATAAAAATTCTTTAAAATGCCTATTATGTTAAATGAAAATTCGAGCAAATAAAAATTTGTACAAATAAAAATTTGACCAAATAAAAATTCTCTTTGAATTTTTCATTATATAAAAATTTCTTGTAATATAGAAAATTCCTATTATTTTTAGAACCAATAGAGAAATTATGGAAGATTCAACAAAATTATCATTCAATTTTTTTTTTATTAAATTTAAGAACCAATAGCGAAATTAAGGGAAAATGGAAAATTTTTCATTCAACAGCGAATTTTAATTTGTTTAAATTTTTAAATACCGAAATTTTCAATTAATTGAATTATCATTGGTTCGAATTTTTTTATTTGCACGAACTGTTATTTATGAAACAATTGTTAAAAACGCCGACTAATTTTCATTTTCACCGAAATTGCAATTGTCCGATCGAACATAACCAAAAAAAAAAAGGAAATTTTCCCGCGATATTTCAAAAATTGGACAAATCAGAAATTAACAAAAAAAATTTGATTGGTCAAATTTTGAAAAATCGCACCAAAATTTCCCTTTTTGTTGGTTATGTTTGTTTGGACAATTTGCAATTTCACTTTTTTTTCATTTGACCGAAAATTCAAATAGTCCGAACAAACATAACCAAAAAAAAAAGAAGAAATTTTCCGCACGATTTTTCAAAAATTGAACAAATCAGAAACTAGTAAGAAAATTGTGATTGGTCGTATTTTGAAAAATTACGCCGAGAAAAGTGTTTTTCAAAAATTCTATTAAAAAAAAAATAATAATAATAATAATAATTCGTGTAAATAAAAATTGTCGATCAAAAAGGAAAATTCGCAATAAATTCGAAATTTTGGTAATTAAAATTTTAAATTATTTAAAATTCTTTCAAATACAAAAAAAAATAAAGTAAAGAAGAATTTAGTTTAAATGAAAATTCTGTTAATTAAAAATTCAATACATAAAAATTCTGTTATGTAAAAATTCGTTTAATAAAAAATTGAATTTCTATTTTTGGATCAATTTTTTATTTCAAAAACAGAATTTTCAATTTCAATAAATTTTAATTTAATCAAATTTGCGTTTCATAAAATTTCAATTTTTAACTAAATTTTAATTGAACTGAATTTGCCTTTTGAAATAAGAGTTTTTTATGTATTTAACGAAAATTGAATTAATTCAATTAAAATAATTGAAATTATTCATTTAGTTAATTGAAATTATATATTAAGATAATTGAAATTATATTTAAAATTTAAATTAAAGAATAAATAATTGTCTTTGAATATAATTTACAGAATAATATTTATTAAATAACCAATTCTTTTATTTAAAATTTAAAGATAATTACAATTTATTTCTAATTGAATATTCGAAAATATTTTTAATTAATTTAAAAAAAAAAAAAAAAAAAACCTTTAAAAAATATAATAAATGCAAAAATTAAATAAATAATTAATGAAAGAAAAAAATTAAATATATTTATAATTTGAATTTTTTAATTTTTCTTTTCAATTTTTGTAATTTATTTTGATTTTTGTGCAAGGAACAGCCAGTGCAGGGAAGTTATATACCTCAAACGGAGGCGATATCACCAACTCCTGAGCCAAATACACAGGAGGATGCGCAATTTCGAACAACGAAAGACGAACTCCTTCAACAAATTGGAAAAGTCGATCGTGAAATTGCCAAGAGGGAGACGCAAATAAGTAAGCTTCGAAAAAAAATGAAACAACTCGAAGAAACGGCCAATAAATCCCTCGAGGCTGAAGGTCTCAAACGACCTGTCGAGGAACAATCCCAACAGCCTAAGCATCAATCGCCAGCGCAAAAAATTTACGCCGATAATAGGGTAAGAAATTTCAAAAAAAAAAAAAAAAAAAAAAAAAAAAAAATTTCTATAAACTTTTTCTTTTAATTTCCTTTAAAACAAGTTTTAAATATTATTTCAATTTTATTTACAATTTTATTTTATTTTTATTATGCCAAGAAATTTTGTTGTCTTTCAATTTAAAGAACAAATAAACATTTTTTTTTTTTTTTTTGAGAATTTTTCTATTTTGTAATTTATAAAATTTTGTTTTCCTAGAGTTATTTATTTATTTATTTATTATTAAAAATTAATTTTTAAAGTTGAAATTGATTTTAAATCTAATTTTGAATATAGAAATAATTTGGCCGCTAATTTTGTAAATTTAAATTAATTTTTAATATAGAAATTAATTTTAAAAAGTAGAAATTACATTTTGAAACCAATTTCGAATATAGAAATTAATTTTGACACTAATTTTGAATACAGAAATTAAATTTTGAAACTAATTTTGAATATCAAAATTAAATTTGACAATTTAAATTATTTTTGAAAACTAATTTTAAATATAGGAAATTAATTTTGATAGTAAAAATTTGATTTTGAACCAAATTTTGTAAATTTAAATTAATTTTGAATATAGAAATTAATTTTAAAAAGTAGAAATTAAATTTTGAAACTAAATTCGAATATAGAAATTAATTTTGACACTAATTTTTGAATATAAAAATTAAATTATGAAACTAATTTTGAATATCAAAATTAAATTTGACAATTTAAATTATTTTTGAAAACTAATTTTAAATATAGAAAATTAATTTTGATAGTAAAAATTGATTATGAACCAAATTTTGAATATAGGAAATTAATTTTGACACTAATTTTTGAATATAGAAATTAAATTTTGACACTAATTTTGAATATAGAAATTAAATTTGAAATTAATTTTGAATGTAAAAATTAATTTTGTCCCTAATTTTTGAATATAGAAATTAAATTTGACAATTTAAATTATTTTTGAAAACTAATTTTAAATATAGGAAATTAATTTTTATAGTAAAAATTTGATTTTGAACAAAATTTTGAAAATTTCAATTAATTTTGAATTTAATTTTGAATATAAAAATTATTATTATTATTTAAAAATATAATTTCAATTTTATTTACAATTTTATTTTTATTATGCCAAGAAATTTTGTTGTCTTTCAATTTAAAGAAGAAATAAAAATTTTTTTTTTTTGAGAATTATTCTATTTTGTAATTTATAAAATTTTGCTTTCCTATATTTATTTATTTATTATTTGACAGAAAAAAGCTGAAGAGGCGCATCGTGTATTGGATAGACTTGGACCAAAAGTTGAGCTACCATTATATAATCAGCCATCGGATACAATTGTTTATCAGGAGAATAGAGAGAGGCATCATGCATTAGTTAGGCCAAAATTGATATTAAGGCTACAACGTGAACATGGTGAACGTGCATCGCTTCATCGTAAACAATCGCAAACATACGCTGTACTTGTACAAGAATGGCATCGTAAAGTTGAACGCGCTGAATCAACGCAAAAGCGAAAAACAAAAGAGGCTAAAAATCGTGATTTCTTTGAGAAAGTATTTCCTGAATTGCGAAAGCAAAGGGAAGATAAAGAACGTTTTAATCGTGTTGGTGCTCGTATCAAGAGTGAAGCCGATCTCGAGGAAATTATGGATGGCCTTCAAGAGCAGGAGGTATACTTTTTTTTTTTTTTTATTTATATATATAGATATAGATATAATTCACATTTGTGGAGCCTGATTTTTTTTTTACAATGTTTAAGAAAAATTATAAAAAATTCTTTTTTTTTTCTCTTTGTTCTGTTTTTAGAAATAAAAACGATTTTAAATTGAACTTTTTTAGAAATTTAAATTTATTGATGGAAATTGGAATTTAAATTTAATAGAAAAGAAAAATTACGAAATTTAAACTTTTTTAGAAAACGAAATTTTGAGGAAAAAGAAAAATTATACGAATTTTCAGTTGGATTTTTATTTAATTTTGTTTCTTTTTCAACTTTTAATTAATTTTTATTCTTTAAAATAGTGTTTATATTTAACCAAATTTTTACATTTTAATAATTTTTTTCATTTTTAATTTCAATTTGAAGTGTTTTTTTTTTTTTTTTAATACGATAACATTTGCTTCTTAAACATTGTAAATTATCAGGTTCAATTCTTCATCGAATGTGAAATTTTAATAATTTTTTTTTTATTTATTTATTTTTATTATTATTTGAGATAAATATCGATTATTTATATATATACATAAGCGATGGTAGAAGCGAGAAGGTGAGTTACAATATTTATAGAAGTTGGTAGAATTCTGGAAAAATCGGAGAAAATTGAAATCAATGAAGGAATATATTTTCTTCTCTAGATTTGTTTTTTGAACAAAAAGAGAGAAAAAAATTTTTTTTGTTTGTTAAAAATCAATTTACAATTTTTTTTTTTTCAATTAAAGAGGATTTTTTTTCTGTCAAAGTAATCATTTTTTTTTTTTTTTGATTGTAAAAGTCGAAGAGATTTGTGCCATTTTTTACCTTTGTCGATGAAAGAAATTTCAAAAGAATTTTGCATAAATTTTTTTTTCTAAATTCATTTTTTGATTTTTTATCCGTTTCCAGGGCTTTATTCCCTTCTGAACAGTTTTGTATTTTTTTTTTTTTTTTTTTTGATTTTATTTTTTTTGAGAATGTCAAAAGCATTTGTGTTTTTCCGTCTTGGAGCTTTGGATTATTCTATTAACAAAAAAAAAAATTTTTAGTTGAAAAATATATTGAAATTCCTCTCTTAAGAGAGAGAAATTTCAAATTTTCATGTGAAAAAAAGTAATTTTTGGACAATTCTTACAAGTAAAATTGTAAAATCTTACATTTGGAATTATTATTTTTTTAGGGTTTTAAATTTTTGTGTTTTATATTTCAATTGTTAAATAATACAAATTAAATTGTAAAAATTACATTTTAATTTGTAAATTTTACATATTAATTTGCAAATACAATCAGAATTATATTTTTTTTATATGAAATTTGAAATTTAGAATTTTTATCTTCTTGAAATTTAGAAAATTTACTTTTAAAATTATAATTCTTCTTTAATTTCCAATTTGATTTTTTTTTTTTTTTTTGTAATTTTTTTCACACTAAAAAAATAATTACAATTTTTCACATGAAAATTGTAATTCATACGTGTGAATTTTGGTTTTTTACTAACAAAAAAGAAAATTAGAACTAATGCGTTTTTGCTAATTTTTTTTTTATTCTTTTTTTTTCCAAATTTTTTTTGAATGGTTTTTTCTTTTTGTGAGAGAAAATAATAATAATTATTGTGACTAAAGGAGGACAAAAGAAAATTCATTATTTTTTTTTTTTTTCTTTGACTTGCACAAGAGTTTGATTCACAAATCTAACAGCTTGAGGCTTTACTCACAAATTGCTAATCATTATAAATACACAGCTTTCATAAACTTTTCTCTTTCACGCTTCATCAAAATTTAGACAAATTTTATTTTTATTTTTTTTGTACAAACCAACAACATCGAGAAAAAAAAAACAGAAAGCTTCCGAGAGAGAGAGAGAGAGAGATGTAATTCAAAAGGCTCTTTATTTTTAAATTTAAACCTCTTTCAATTTCTTTTAATTGTAAAGAAAATAATTAAATCGATTTATTCTATTATTAAATAATTAATTATTTTTTTATTGAATAATTAATTTTTTTTATTGAATAATTAATTTATTTTTTTCTAAAAAGTTAATTAATTATTTATTGAAAAGTAAATGAATTCTTAAGTGAATGGTTAATTACTTTTTTTTAATGGAATATTTAATTAATTATTTATATTGAATATAGTTGATTATTTTTTTTTAATTTTTTATAAGTATCTTTATTTTTGTATTATTGAATATTTAATTTGTAGAGATTTAAATTTTTATAAATATTATTAAAAATTATTAAAAATTATTAAAAATTATTAAATTATTAAAAAATATTAAAAATTAAATTTTTTTTTAAAAATAATAATAATAATAACAATTTCTATTCAATAATCTTCATTAAAACGCTTTCATGGTACAAAAGCTTTCTGTAAAAAAAAAAAAAAAGAAAAAATATGCACAGTTGGTAAAATCTTGGTTCTCGTTAGATATTTAGGTATTGATTTTCCTCACATTCTCCTACCAAGTGCTGGTCAGGAAGAAAGTGATCCGGACAAATTGCCTTGGAGAAGATTGAAAAATATACCAACTGACAATTAAAATTAAAAATTTTTGCTTTTAAATTATTTCAAAAATAATTGTAAAATAATTTTTTTTTTTACAATTTTTTCTAATTTTTGTTTTTCAAATTGAGAGAATTTTAATTTATATTTCCATTTTTTAAAATGCATTTTTTTTTTTAATTTTTTCTGATTTTCAATTTCAATCGAGGAAAAAAAATTGTAAAAAGAATAATAATTAATAATAATAATAACAATAACAATAACAATAATAATAATAATAATAACATGTAAGAAAATCAATTTTTTATGGACACTTCATGGAAGATTTTCTCTCTTATCTGATTTCCCAGGAAGAATTGTCGACAGAGTTAAAAAATTCCATTAAAGCCCGTCAGGTTAGTAAAGAATGAACAAATTCCTCTTTTCACTCTTCTTACGATGATTAAACAAACAAAAAAAAGAAATTAAAAATTAATAATTTTTTTTTTTTTTTTTTGAAATTTACTTTAATTGTAAAAAAAGGTCCATTCGAAGAAAAACACATTTTTATTTTATTTATTTACTTCTTTATTTAGAATTTCAAAAATTGAAATTTTTTTCTTTTGTTTCTATTTTAAAAATCAAGAGCCCTTCAGTAAAAAAAAATAAAATACAAGTTTATAGAAGTAAAAAAAAGAAAAATTTAGTGAATAAATAATAAAATAGGAACACAAAATTATTTTATAAACACAAACGTCGTATATAAATAAATTTTGAGACAAAAATTACAAAAAAAGAGAAAATAAAAAAAAATTAATAGAATTACAAAATTACATAAATGGAAAATAAAAATACAAATGCAAATTATGGAAAATATGTTCAGTAAAATAAATAAAAATTTTATTTAAATATTTTTTTTTTTCAAGAAATAAGGAAACAATTTTAGTTTATAGATGAAAAAAAAAGCTTTGCTATAAAGAATGAAAAAAAAAAAAATACTCGTTCGCATCCAAATAACTTGCCTTCGAGCTTTAGAAAAAAAAAGACAATTTTTTTTTGTTTCTTCTTCTTCTTCTTCTTTTTCTTCTACTTCTTTTTCTTTATTATAAAGATGAATTATACTTTTTAAGGGAAAATTTTTTTTTAAAAATAAATTTCCATATTTGTATTAATTAATTTGGGGGTGGTGTTTTTTTTTTCGCTTCTTTTTTTTCCAGATGGAGGACAAAAAAATGCGTTCGTACGCAGTGATACCGCCATTGCTCTTGGATTCAAAACAAAGGAGAATTGCCTTTCAAAATCGTAATGGTTTATTGCAACCGGAGGAACTTGAGGCGTTACATAGCGAGAGAAAATTAATAAATGTTTGGAGTTCAATTGAACATGAATTGTTTAAAGAAAAATATATTTCACATCCAAAAAATTTTGGCGCTATTGGTCAGTCTTTTGAACATAAATCAGTACCGGATTGTGTACATCATTACTACCTCACAAAGAAAGCGGAAAATTATAAACAACTTCTACGTAGGTCACGGCGTATTCGTTCTAGAAACAATCCTAATAATAAGGTAATTTTTTTTCTCGATTTTTTTTGAAAATTTATTTTCTATTTTGTAATTTTTATCGTAAAAAAAAAAAAATTTCTATTCAGTTTAATTTTTAATTAAAAAATGGAAATTATATAATAATAAAATGCTTGGTCTGTCCTTCTGTCCTAACTTGAAGTTGGTCTTTTATGATTTCACGTGTTTTTTTGAATAGTAATCTTATGACGTGTCAAATTTGTGTCAAATTAAACTTGAAAATTTTAGAAATAATTAAATTTCAAAAGATATTGTTAATTTTCAAACAATAATAAAATTTTACAGAACTAAAAATAATTTATCAAAAAATTTTTTGGAAAACATTTTTTAAATTTAATTGAATTTTCAAAAGATTTAAAATTGAGATTTTAAAAATTAATTGAACTTCAAGTGATTTTAATTAAAAATTTATATGATTTCACTAAAAAATTTATTAGAAATTACAGACAAAATACAATAATTTGATAATCATTTTTAATTAAAAAATGGTTTCAGATAGTTGAATTTTCAAAGAATATTATGAAAATATTTAAAAATAATTGAATTCCCTTAGAGTTATAATTGAAATTATTAAATTTCAAAAAATTTTCGATGGAAAATTATAGAAATAATTAAATTTTAAATGCTTTTAAATTCAAATTATTGAAAATTCAATTAATTTTGAATTCAAATTTTTTAGAATAATTAAATTTTCTTTAATTTTGATTTGAAATTTTGGAAAATAATTAAATTTCAATTAAAATTTTGGATAATAATTCATTTTTAGTTGATTTTTTATTGAAAATTTTAACAATTAATTTTGAATTGAAATTTTAGAAAATAATTAAATTTTATTTGATTTTAAATTTAGAAAATAATTGAATTTTAGTTGATTTTGAATTGAAAATTTTGAAAATAATTGAATTTTCTTTGATTTTGAATTGAAATTTTGGGAAATAATTGAATTTTAATTGAAATTTTGAATAATAATTTAATTTAAGTTCATTTTTTATTGAAAATTTGGATAATTAATTTTGAATAGAAATTTTAGAAAATAATTGAAGAATTTTATTTCATTTTAAATTGAAAACTACGAAAATAATTGAATTTTAAAAGATTTTGAATTAAAAATTTGGAAAGTATGTAATTGAATTTTCTTTGATTTTGAATTAAAATTTTGGGAAATAATTGAAATTTAGTTGATTTTGGAATTGAAATTTTGGAAAATAATTGAATTTTTGTTAATTTTCAATAGATAAATATGGAAAATATTTGAATTTTAGTTGATTTTAAATTAAAATTTCGGATAATAATTGAATTTTATGTGATTTTAAATTGAAAATTTGGAAAATAATTTGATTTTAAAAGATTTTGAATTAAAAATTTGGAAAATAATTGAATTGTCTTGGATTTTGAATTGAAATTTTGGAAAATAATTAAATTTCAATTACAATTTTAAATAATAATTAAATTTTAGTTGATTTTTGATAATTAATTTTGAAATGAAATTTTAGAAAATAATTTTATTTTATTTGAATTTAAATTGAAAATTTAGAAAATAAGTGAATTTTAGTTGATTTTGGAATTGAAATTTTGGAAAATAATTGAATTTTTGTTCATTTTCAATAGATAAATATGGAAAATATTTGAATTTTAGTTGATTTTAAATTAAAATTTCGGATAATAATTGAATTTTATGTGATTTTAAATTGAAAATTTGGAAAATAATTGAATTTTAAAAGATTTTGAATTAAAAATTTGGAAAATAATTGAATTGTCTTGGATTTTCAATTGAAATTTTGGAATATAATTAAATTTCAATTACAATTTTAAATAATAATTAAATTTTAGTTGATTTTTGATAATTAATTTTGAAATGAAATTTTAGAAAATAATTTTATTTTATTTGAATTTAAATTGAAAATTTGGAAAATAAGTGAATTTTAGTTGATTTTGAATGGAAATTTTGGGTAATAATTGAATTTCATTTGATTTTAAATTGAAAATTTGGAAAATAATTGAATTTTAAAAGACTTTGAATTTAAAATTTAATAATTTGATAATTAATAATCTGAGGCCTATAAATATATAATTTTTATTTTTATCATTTAATATGGAATAATATTCTAATAAATTTAAATAATTATTGATAATATTAATTTTTAATTTCTCTATAACAAATAATGAAATACTCAATTTGGCGCGCTTGCGCGCGTTTAATATTGCTAGTTTATTTTTAAAAAAATAATTTTTTTTTTCCCTCCCCTATTTAGGTTAATAATAGTAATTCGACGATTGGGCCAATTGACATTTTATCAACGGGAGTAACGACGAGGCTTCAACGTGAGCAACAACAAAAGACACAGGAGAATCCGCAAAATAATTTGTCAACGGCTTCAACGACTGTGACTACAGCGACGATAACAACAACAACAGCAACGACGACGTCATCGTCGTCGTCAGTGGCTGCCACAACGTTAACATCATCGGCGTCAAGTAATTTATGTGCAAATGTCTCGACGTCAATAACAAGCACAAATTCAATAACAACAAGTACGAATTCTCTCACGGAATCGATAAATTCCACAATGACAACAACGACAACGGCGGCGGCGACGACAACAACAACGTCATCATTATTAGCGGCAGGAACAGGAACAACGACAACAACAACAACAACGTCGTCGTCGTCGTCGACGGCAATGACGAATTCCTCGTCGTCATTCCTGAGTACCACGAGTACAATGTCGTCGAATGTTATTAGTTTATCGTCAGTTGTTAGCGCTAAGGATGCAAGAGAGGCAAATAAAGAGAATAAGGAGAATAAAGACATTAAGGATTCGGCGAATGTTAAAATTGAAATTAAAGACGATGCTCAGAGTAGTTTAGAAACTTCTTCAACAAGGTGAGTCTATTTCTATTTAATATAATACAAATTTTTGTTTTTTTTTTTTTTGATAATTTATGAATTTTAAAATTTAATATTGAAACTATTTTTTCATTTAAATTAGTAAATTTTTAATTTCAATTTAATTTTTTAAACTCTTATTTTCAGACGAAATTTTTTTATTAGTTTCTTAGAAAAAACTTGTTTGAAAATAAAAAAAAGAAAATTGAATTTTTTTTTTTTTGATTATGTTCTAAAAATCATTAGTATCATTTGATAATTATAATTATTTTTTACTATAATTTATTTATATACCTAATATTATTTTTATATATTATAATTTTATTTAAATAGTAATAATAATGATAATAAAAAAAAAATGATTACAAAATTATTACAATTAGAAATAAACGAAAAATGAATGAAAGAAAATTATATTAGGAAAATAAAAAGTTGAATTGCATTAATTAAAATTAATCTCGATTCTTTCGTTTCGTGATTGAAAGCGGAGGGGGATTTTCTATTTTTTTTATGCATAAACTGTGTTTTTTTTTTTTTTTTGAATATCAAACTTGCACTCTAATCACTAAGTGGATATCCGAGGGAAATTCATATATATAGAAAATTTTGCCCGTTATCGTATCGAGGGAGAGAGAGAGAGAGAGAGAGAGAGAGAGAGAGAGAGAGAGAGAGATAGAAGAATTGAGTTGGTTTTGTTTGGACATAGAATATCTTCCAGTGGAGCGCGCGCGCGTAGCAGTTCATTCAATTAGGCCATATACTTTTGATTTAATGAAAATAGACTGATCCAATTGCTTTAACGAGTATTACAACAATGATTTAATTGGATATGCAATCGACTTTCGAGCGGTCTATACAATCTACATATTTTTAATCGCATTTCACGTTATTCGAAAAGTTGAAATTTTCTTTCTTTTCTTTTTTTTTTGAATTACTTCAATCTCTTTATATATTGAGAATATTTTCCTTCTTGGAATTAGAAAACTTATTTTCAAATTTTAAACAAAAAATAATAATAATTTTTATCGAATATAAAATTATTATTATTACTTTTATCATATAATAGAAATTAACATATTTAATTTATAATTTTTTTTTTAACCCTTTAAGTACCAACTTTCCTCCCCAAAAAAAAGAAATTTTTGCAAAAAATTGAAAACTAATTTAAAAATACAAAAATTTGTTAAAAGATTTTTAAATATATTTTTCTAATTCTTTAGGGACCAAATTTTTTCTTTGAAAAAAAAACTGGGAAAAAAACGCAATAGTTTTATCTTTTGAATTTATGATTTTTTTTTTCATTCCAGAAAAGAATTTATATGTTTGAATGATAAATATTATATATGTTAGTATGAAATCAGATCAGCCAATCGTAAAATTCTAATGTCAATTAAGGATTATTGGCATACGTTTATAAATTCTGTTTGTTTACACAAAATATTCCAAATCAATTTCTCTTATACTCGAATAAATTCAATTTAATTAATCGAATCATGTTTGAAAAAAGATTTTTATAACTATTATACAAATATCGTTTTTTTTTTAAAAAAAAATATTGTCCTCTATTTAAATTGCACAAAAAAAAAGTATTATATTAATTTTTTATTTTTCTATCTATCATTGGCATTCCTTTTCAATATACTTTTTTATTTTTTTTGTAAGAAAATTTTTTAAATAAAAATTAGTAATAAAATTGAGAAAATTGTGGTTTCAGATTAATAGTTCTTAATTTTTTTTAGAAAAATTTTCTTGAACTCTTCTTTTTGGGATAAAATTACAAAAAAAAAAAATGGACAATTTTTTCCTATTGATACATTTTTTTTTAATTGAAAAATAATTTTTTTTTTTTTTTTTTGAAAAATTTTAGAGTTGACGGAAAGAATGCATTGTCAATATCGACAAATACGACGAGTTCGAGTTCAACGACATTGTCGACGTCGGATAATAAGGAAAAGAAGAAAAGTGGCGGTGCATCGGGAACAGGAGCGAGTAGTGGCAGGACGAAAGACAAAAAGAAGGATAATCATGCGGCGTCCGTTGAAACAAGTGACGAGGAAACACAATCCATTGATACCCATGGTGAGTAGGCAAAAAGAATTTTTATACTATTTTCTATTTTTTATTTCTCCCCCCAAAAAAAAAATTTGATATTTTCGTTTTTTTTTTAAATTTTAATTTAATTTCAAAAATTTCGAAAGAATTTTAATATCATTGAAAAAGTAATTATTTTTTAAAATTGAAATTTTTTGGAAATAATTTCTCGATTTTTACAAAAATTTATTGAAAATAATTTCGAAAAATTTTTCTAAAAACTATTTAAATTATTTATTATTATTTTTTTTTTATGAAATTGTGAAAATATTCGTTTTTTTCCCTTTCGTACGGAGAACGAATTTTTTTTTTATAATTTGTAAATAATATTTATTATAATATTATTATTTTGAATTTATCACTCGGTAGTATAACAAATGATTATTATTTTTCGATTTTTTTTTTTTTTTTTTTTTTTTACCAAACTACTGAAATTTTCGATATTTTCTAAATAATAATTTCGGTAAAAAATTTTTATTAAATTAATATTTAAATTATAAATATCGTTTGTAATAATCGAAGAATATTTTCTTCAAAAAAAATATTGAACCAAAGAAAAATAAGCAATCAATTTCTATTTTTTTTAAAAATAATATTTATAAATTCTATCGATTATAATAATCGAAGAATATTTTCAAATTTTCGAAAATAACTAATGAAAAAATTAGGAATCAATTTCTATTTTGTTTTATATTCAAATTATATATTCTATCGATTATAATAATCAAAGAATATTTTCAAAATTTCGAAAATATTGAATCAAAGAAAAATGAGGAATTTTTGTTTTTTTTTTCTCTCTCTATACAAAAATGAAAAAATATTGCAATATTGAGATTAATTTATTTCTATAGAAAATCAGCGTTTTTTGTTTCTTTATCGAAGAAAAATTTGCCCCAAAAAAATAAACAGTTCGATAATGAAATTCGTTACACTTTTAAAATGTCTAGAAAAAAAATATATATTCGCAATAATATTTATATTATAAAAAAAGATCACGCAAATTATTATTTAATTTTACAAGCGAAAATTTTTAAAAATGTTCATTAATGATTTTTCGAATTCTTCTTCTTCTTTAATTTTTCCTTCTCATTGAAGAAAATAATTTCTTCATTAGTTCGTCAATTTTTTCTCATTCGTATCACTTGTTGCCTCATTATTAATGACAATTTCCTCATGTTGTGAATTATTATTATCCCTTGTTGGCGTCTCATCAATATTATTTGAATGGCACATTTTTCGATGTTTATGAACAAAATAATAGCTGGGAAATTTACTTCCACAAATTTTACATGGATAATATTGTACATTAAGATCGAGAAGTCGTACTTCACGTCGACGTTTATCTTGATGATGATGATGTTGATGATGATGATGATTTTGACGCTGTTGTTGTTGTTGTTGTTGTTGTTGCTGTTGTTGTTGCTGTAATTGTTGATTTTGATTTCGACTTGATTCAGCCTCGGTTGGCAAAAGATGTCTTCTCGCGTGTTTACGATAACAATATTGCGATTTAAATGTATGCTGACAATAGCTGCATGTATAATTTCCAGAAACGCCACAATCGCTCGTTAATTCTTGTGTCACGTCTTCCGGTCGTCCGTTCTCATCGTTTTCGCCTGAAAATTGTTTTTTTTTTTCATCATTATTATTCTTATTAATGACAAGAAAATTTGAAAAGAATTTTTTCTTCCTTTTTTTAATGATTAAGTTTTGAAAAGAATTATTTATTTATTTTTTTTTTTTTAATGAACTTACCGGAAGTGTTGTCTTCATTTTCCAAGCAACTTCTCGGACGTATTGCAGTGCCCGTCGAAGGTGCGGAATAATTTTCATTTAAAACACGATGAAATCTCACGGGTCCGTCGCAACAGGCGACATCGTAAACGACACTTCCGCTTGAATTGCTTTCCTGTTCGGTGTTTGATCTTAAAAGATAATTAAAAAAAAAAAAAAGAAAAAAAATTAAATTAATTTCCAAATAAATATATTGGTATTAATTTATTAATTTGATTTTGACAATAATATGAAATTGGGAGAAATTAATATTTCGATTACTTTTTAAACATTTATTTTGATACACAAAATTTTGAAAATAATTTCAAATATAGAAATTAAGTTTTAATATTTAAATCAATTTTGTAACTAATTTTGAACGTTGAAATTAATTTTAAAACTAATTTTGAATATAAAAATTAATTTTTAGCCTAATTTTGAATATTTAAATTAATTTTGAACATAGAAATTAATTTTAAACATAGAAATTAATTTTAATAGTAGAAATTGTTTTTGAACCTAATTTTAAAAATAGAAATTAATTTTTCCCCTAATTTTGAATATAGAAATTAATTTTTAATATTTAAATCAATTTTGTAACTTATTTTGAACGTAGAAATTAATTTTAAAACTAATTTTGAAAATTTAAATTAATTTTGAAAATAGAAATTAATTTTAAAAGTAGAAATTGTTTTTCAACCTAATTTTAAAAATAGAAATTAATTTTCCCCCTAATTTTGAATATAAAAATTAATTTGGAAAAATTAAATTAATTTTGAACGTAGAAATTAATTTTAAAGCTAATTTTGTATATAAAAACTAATTTTGAAACTAAAAATTAATTATAAAAGAAAAAAAATTAGTTTCAGAATTTTAAAAATACAGATTAATTCCCAAAAAGAAAAAATAGTATTTGAAAATGATTCCCGCTTTTCTGAAATAACATTTTTCAATTTAATTTTGAGACTATTTTTATATTTTACAAAAAAAAAAAAAGTTTCCAAAAGTCAGAAATTAATTTTTAATTTCACTTTTCGGGTAAAAATCTATTTTTTTTTTGTTAACTTTATGTCTTTTTTTTTTTACCTTGTTCGACGCAACTGTTGCGAAATGTGTTCAACGTGAGTCACTGATATTTTTTCACTATCCTCGGAAAGTGTTGAATTATTACTTTTTGTTGGCGGCGTTGACTCGTCAAGAATTTTTCGTTTTTTCGCAAATTGTGGCGTTAATTGCACCACCTGAGGAATTATGGGAGTCAAAGATCTTGAACGTGAACGTGAACGTGAACGCGAATGTGATCGTTGGGGACGTGATGTCGATGATTTTGGCGATAGTGACCTTTCTCTCGCACTAAAAAAATAAATAAAATGCAACAACAACAACAACAATAACAAAAAAAAAAAAAAAAAGAATAAGTCAATTATTAGCTTGTGTTAATTCAATTTTAATATTCATTTCGATTTTGATTTCATTTTTCATTTAATTTAGTTTCAAATTTAATTCTAATTCGATACAAATTTTTTACATTTGCTAAAAAAAATCTAATTTATTTTAATTTATTTGAAATAAATTTTTCATTTTTTCGAATTTAATTAAAATTAAATTTTTTCAATTATTTGAAATAAATATAAAATTTCCATTTTTCCGAATTTTAAAATTTGATTCAGGAAAATTTTAATTTAATTTAGTTTTGATTTTTACAAAAATTAATAATTTAATTTAATTTGAAAATTTCAAAAAAAAAATCTATTTTAATGCAATTTTGAAATGAAAGAAAAATCCTAATTCTAATTTAATTAAATTTTAACATTTATTTTTCAGAAAATATTTCAAAATTTGAGTTAAAAAAAATTCTAGAATTCAGTTTTAAAATTTTGGGTAAAAAAAAATAATTTCAATTAAAAATTTTTTATTTCGAAATGAAGATAAAATTGAAATTTCCGAATTTGGAAAAAAAATTGAGGAAATTGAATTATTTTTGTTCTTTTTTTTTTTTTTTTGAATCGAACCTGTAGGAAAGTGACGATCCGGGATTATCCTGAAAAATTGGGGGAATAATTGACGGTGGCAAATGTAAAGATGGCAATCGTGAAATAATGGGCCCGGGACCGTATAAGCTTGTTTGTGGCCAACACAATGGTGGTCCCACTGTCAATCGATTTGGCACTGGTCTCAGTACATTTCCTTGGCCAGTTTGTTGAACTGGAATTGCAGGTGGTGTTCTCAGTCTCAATAAAGCGGCTCTACATTGTTCCAATGCTCCTGGCATGTGTAATAAATGTGTTGCCAACAAAACACTATAAATGTTGTCCAAAGTTACATCCAAATGACCCGTGTACATATAGTTGAGTAGCGGTGCAAATGCCTCGCCACCTGGAATTTATTTCGTTGCAAGTCAAAAAAAAAAAAAAAAAAAATTGCAATTTTTATTTTTCCCATTTGAAATAGAAAAAAAGAAACAATTTTCTCAACTATTTGAATATATAGTATTTTTTTTTTTTCTAATTTTCTCGACTAAAATTTTATTAGAGAACAAGAGGAAATTTTTTTTTTTCGACAAAATCTTTTGTTGAAAAAAGGCGCATTTTTTTTGGGGGAAAAAAAACATTTAGAAAACTTGTAAATTTTTCAGAATCTTTGGTAGTTATAATTTTTTGGTTCTTTAGGAATTTTTTTTTTTGTAAAAGAAAAACAAACAAAAAATGAGGAAAAATCGTAAATTTTCTGGAATTTTAGATAATTATAATTAAAATTTTTTGGGGTTTTTTTTAGACATTTTTGATTGTAAGAACAATATAAATAGAAAAAATTGAAAATTTTCCAGAATTTCTGATAATTATAATTTTTTTGGTTTTTTATACATTTTTGTTTGTAAAAAAAAACATAAATAGAAAAAATTGAAAATTTTTCGGAATCTATAGTAATTCTAATTTTTGTAATTGTAATTCTAATTTTTTTGGTTATTTGGATTTTTTTTTGATTTTTTTAAAAAATAGAAAAAATTGCAAATTTTCCAGAATCTTTGGTAATTTTAATTTTTGTAATTGTAATTCTAATTTTTTGGTTATTTGGATTTTTTTTTATTTTTTTAAGAAATAGAAAAAATTGCAAATTTTACAGAATCTTTGGTAATTTTTTGTAATATTGTAATTCTAATTTTTTTCGGTTTTTATTTTTTTTAGACATTTTTGTTTGTGAAAAAAATATAAGTAGAAAAAATTACAAATTTTCCAGAATCTTCAATAATAATAATTTTTGGTTTAAAAAAAATTTTTTTTTTCATATAAAAAAAACATAAATAGGAAAAATAGTAAATTTTACAAAAAATTTTCCGTACTTATAATCTTTAGCAAAAAAAAAAAAAAAAGAAAGTAGGAAAATTGTTTAAAAAAAATAGAAAAATAATTTTTTTTCTTATTTGGTTTAAAAAAAAATAGATAAAAATCATTAAAAAATTAATTCTCTAAAAAAAATAATTTTTTGAAACAAATTTGTTGAGAGACAAGAAAAAGAATTTTTGATTTTTCTCTTACAAAAAGAAAATGAATTTTCAAACAAAAATCCTTTTGGAAATTATTAAAATTTCTTGTAACTATTTTAATTTTTTAAAAATTGCAAATATTTATTTATTTATAAAAATAAAATGAAAAAAAAAATTATTTTTTTTTTTTTGTAATTTTTTTTAAATAGAAGAGAAAATTGTTTCTTTTAAAGCTTTTTTTTCTTTTTTTTCATTTACCAATTGACGAAACGGAAATTGAACTAATAACTGAATTTCCATCGGAAGACGATGTTGAATTTGTGGAATTATTATTTGACAATAATGCCTTTAAATATCCACTGTGAGCGGCTAAAATTGCACGATGTGCAACAAATTGATGTTCACCTTCGTTTCCCACTCGAATCAAAGTGTCAGGGGGTGAAAGGGTCTCGAGACGAGGACAGGTTTGTTCCGAGCCAAACCAGGCGCGATAAAAATTATACATTTTCTTTTCCTTATTATTATTATTATTATTGTGTATAGAGAGGGAAAAAAAAAGTCCTGGGAATTTTTTTCTTCCTTTTGTTATTAAATTCCGTGTCACTGATTTTCAATATTTTTATCGTAATTGTTTTGACAGGGCATTTTTTTTCAATATTTGCCCCTAGAAAAATTTTTACTTTTCCTTAAAACATTATTAGCTTTTTCACTTTAAATAATTTTTTTTAATAATTCAAAATTGTTACTAATTTTTCGAATTTTTAAATTTTTTTTTCGAAATTTCTTTGATATAATTATTATAATTTAAAATTATCAATTTTTCGGTTCGGTTAATTTTTTTTTAATTTATAACAATTTCTTTCATATAATCAAAAATTGTTATCAATTTTTTTTTTTTTTGAAATTCACTTAATTTTTAATTCACTTTCTCAATTAATTTTATTTTTCGTTGTATTTTATCACAGTAACTTAAATTTCGAATTTTTTTCTCGGAAACTATATTTCCAATTTAAAAAAATAAAAATTTTCAATTTGTGAAAATATTACCAAAAAATTGATTTGAATTTTCAAAATTATTTAAAAAACAATTTTTTTTTTTAAACCACAATTTTTATTTATAAAAAAAAATAGAAAACGAATAAAAAAAACCGATTTTATTCACAATAACTTTGAGAAGTGTTTTATAAAACGACGTTTTGAGAACGATAACTCTTGCGGTTGTGATTTGAACGCCAGGAGCTGAGGTTGAACCGGGGGTAGTTTTACCGAGAGAGAGAGAGTGAGAGAGAGAGAGAGAGCCCCACTCTCTGGTTTGTACTACCCTCAAGAGAACGGGGTGAGAAACGCCCCCAATGAAAAGAGATTGGCCCGTTAATCTAACACGTGGTTGTCCTTCCCACGAAACATTTTCATATTATCGCGAAATTTTTATGGAATTATTATTATTCCTTTATCATCAAACAATTATTGAAATGTATTTCATTCTCTATATTCTTATTATTAATTTTTCTCGTTTGAAAAAAAATATGAAATTTTTCCCTTTTCTAAAAA
Source organism: Leptopilina boulardi (assembly GCF_019393585.1). Classification (NCBI taxonomy): domain Eukaryota; kingdom Metazoa; phylum Arthropoda; class Insecta; order Hymenoptera; family Figitidae; genus Leptopilina; species Leptopilina boulardi. The sequence continues at coordinate 3,064,578 of NW_026137825.1, read as the reverse complement.
AAAAAAAAAAAATGGATAAATATTTTCCTAGGGCTTAAAGTAATTATTTTCTTCCCTAAGGATTAAAAGAAAGGATATTTACAAGATTAGGAAGTAAAATTACTATTTTCGATTCTAGGGGGTAAATTCGATTTTTATAATTAGGGAATAAAAATTTACTTCTTTGTCTATTTTGGAAATAAGGAAAAATTACCATTTCTCTAACCCTAGGGACTAAAATTCCCTTTTTTAACTCTGTAAAAAAAAATTATTTACTCAGAGATTAAAATTTGTAATACTGATTACTTTTTTCATATTAATTTTTAAGACTATATTTTTTATAAAAAAAAAAAATCCAAAAGTTAGAAATGAATTTTTATTTCCATTATCAATAAAAAGTTTTTATTTATTTATTATTTTATTATTATTATTATTATTATTATTATTTATTATTATTATTTATTTATATTTATTACTTTTTATTATTATTTTTATTATTTTTCAAAAACTAGAAACTAAAATAACATTTTTTCACTCTAGGCAATAAAGTTACATTTTTCCATCTCCAGTGAGTAAATTACCACTTTTCTAACCCTAGGGAGTAAATTTATTGAAATGTATTTCTTTCTCTACATTCTTATTATTAATTTTTCTCGTTTGAAAAAAAAAAAATTATAAAATTTTTCCCTTTTTTTTTAAAAAAAAAATGGATATTTATTTTCCTAGGGCTTAAAGTAATTATTTTCTTCCCTAAGGATTAAAAGAAAGGATATTTACAAGATTAGGAAGTAAAATTACTATTTTCGATTCTAGGGGGTAAATTCGATTTTTATAATTAGGGAATAAAAATTTACTTCTTTGTCTATTTTGGAAAGTGGATAAATTACCATTTCTCGAACCCTAGGGACTAAAATTCCCTTTTTTAACTCTGTAAAAAAAAATTATTTACTCAGAGATTAAAATTTATAATACTGATACTGAATTATTCCTGAAAAAAAATTAGTTTTCGAAAATAATTGTTTTTTTTCTGAAATTACTTTTTTTATATTAATTTTTAAGACTATATTTTTTTATGAAAAAAAAAATCCAAAAGTTAGAAATGAATTTTTATTTCCATTATCAATAAAAAGTTTTTATTTATTTATTATTTTTATTATTATTATTATTATTATTATTATTATTTATATTTATTATTTTTTATTACTATTTATAGTTTTATTATTTTTCAAAAACTAGAAACTAAAATAACATTTTTTCACTCTAGGTAATAAAGTTACATTTTTCCATCACCAGTGAGTAAATTACCACTTTTCTAACCCTTGGGAGTAAATCAAACATATTAATTTCTAGAGAATAAAAATACCTTTTTTTAACAGTAAAACGACTCTTTCTATTCTTAGGGAATAAAAATATTATTTTTAACCCTAGAGAGTAAAACGATTCTTTTCATTCTTAGGGAATAAAATAATTACTTTTTACACTAGAGTGAGAAATTCGTCTTTCTATCCCCAATGGAGTAAAAATATCTTTTTTCCACCGGAAATCTTTAAAAATATTACCGAATTTTTTTTGTTATTTATTCATAGGGATAAAATTTTCAGGGTAATAAAAAAAAATACCATTTTTTCTAAAAAAAAAGAAAAAAAAGCCCTCCAATATAATACGCTTGAAAAGACGTGAAAGTCTAGAATAAAAGTAAAAAAAAAAAAAAAAAAACATAATTTTTTTTTAAATGAAAAAATGTGTTTCCATATCTAATATGAAAATATATCCTTATATTTGCAAAAGACCTGGAGTGGACGAGTATCGCTCAATTTCTCTTCGAGGATAAAAAAAGAAAGAGAGAGAGAGAGAGAGAAAAAAAAGAAAAGAACCCGGTTGTAACGGAATAAAGCGAAATTCGACGGTATACGTGAATTATAAATTATATTATGCAAATACTATGGAAAAAAGAGGAAGGAAGGAAGAAGCACTAGTGCTGAGCTAATTTGATGAAAAACATCAGAGAGGGTTAGGAAAAGAAAGAGAGGAGAGAGAGAAAACCTGGCAAAAGACGCATCTCTCTGCTTATATTCTTTCTCTCTTTCTCTCTCTATCTCTCAATGAAAGGCACTTTAGTAAAGTTTTACATTTTGTTTTTCCTGAACGAATTTCATTTTTCAACCCATGTAATTCACGAGCACTTATATATATATATCTCGAGTACACCAAAAATGCCCTTGAGCGCATTTAAATAGCTAATGAACTTTCATTTTACAAACAGAAATCACTGACAAAAATATTGTCTAATTTAATAGAATTTTTTTTCTTTTTTTTTATTATTAAAAAAATTTTAAAAACATATATCTAAATTTAAAATTCATTAAAAAATGAGAATTTTAATTTTTTATACTAGTTCAGAAAAAAGTAATTTATTCCCTAGAGTTAAAAAAGATTTCTTTAGTTTCTAGTTTAGAAAATAATAAAAATATAAAAATTTATATGAAAATAATAAAAATAATAAATTTAATCTCTGCAGTGAGAAAAAAGGTATTTTTATTTCCTAATAATAAAAATGTTCGTTCTACTATACTTAGGGTTAAAAAAAGGTATTTTTTTTCTCTATAGGAAAGAAAATGTTCGTTTTACTCCCTAGGGCTAAAAAAAAGGTATTTTGTTCCCTAGTGTACAAAAAATGTCATTTTGCTCGTTATAGTGTTAAAAGAGATCATTTTACTCCTTATTGATGGAAAAATTCTATTTAATTACAATTATTAATTAATTATTAACTAATTTTTTCTTGAATAAAATTTTGAAAATTGAAATTATTTCCTGTGAAATGTAAATTGATGAAGAATTGAAAAAGCGATTGGTGTATAAAAGAAAGAAGGGCGCGTTTTTGATCAAGGGAAACGTTTTGCTTTATAATCGGACGATTTCCTGTCAAAGAGGGAAGGAGAGTGAGAGAGAGAATTTGAAACTCTCTTGCTCTCTCTCTCCATGGTCTCGAGGGAAATGTGTGTAATCGCCATCCTATTCTGCATCGGTTTCCTCGCGATCATTTGTTTATTGGCTCGTGCCATCGCGAGTGTCACGGCGCGCACAGAGCATTGTAAATGAAAAATATTCCCTTGTATTATATATATACATATATATATATAAAAGAATATTCTTATTCACGTGAATTGACGTGTAAAATCACAACAGAAAATAAGTATATATTTTTTAATGGTCCTCTGCATTTCAAGAATTATTTAAATACAAAATTCAAAATTAATAATAATAATAATAATAATAATAATAATAAAAATCCACAACTGAAAAATTTCAGTCGAATTTGGTAGTTTTTTGAAAAATTCTTCGTCATATTCGATTCGCGATTTTGAATTTTTGAAAATTAAGTTCAAATTCGTAATCAGCGACCCTGAAAACCCCCCGTGTAATAAGTTTCAAAGCGATTTTTGATGAATTTAAAAAAAAAAATTCCACCATATTGGAACCGCCATTTTGAATTTACGAATTCTGAGGCCAAATTCGTAATAAGCGACCCCGAAAACCCCCGACTAATGAGTTTCAAGCAAATTGGAGCAATTTTAATTTTTTCCCTCCTCCATATTGGGTCCGCCATTTTGAATTTTGAAAAACCGACATTGAATTCGTAATCAGCGACTCCAAAAACCCCCAAGTGATAAGTTTCAAGCGAATTAGAGCAATTTAAATTTTTTTCCCCCTCCATATTGGGTCCGCCATTTTGAATTTTGAAAAACCGACATTGAATTCGTAATCAGCGACCCCAAAAATCCCCAAGTGATAAGTTTCAAGCGAATTGGAGCAATTTAAATTTTTTTCCCCTCCATATTGGGTCCGCCATTTTGAATTTTGAAAAACCGACATTGAATTCGTAATCAGCGACCCCAAAAACCCCCAAGTGATAAGTTTCAAGCGAATTGGAGCAATTTAAATTTTTTCCCCCTCCATATTGGGTCCGCCATTTTGAATTTTGAAAAACCGACATTGAATTCGTAATCAGCGACCCCAAAAACCCCCAAGTGATAAGTTTCAAGCGAATTGGAGCAATTTAAATTTTTTCCCCCTCCATATTGGGTCCGCCATTTTGAATTTTGAAAAACCGACATTGAATTCGTAATCAGCGACCCCAAAAACCCCCAAGTGATAAGTTTCAAGCGAATTGGAGCAATTTAATTTTTTTTTCCCCTCCATATTGGGTCCGCCATTTAGAATTTTGAAAAATCGACATCCGATTCGTAATCAGCGACCCCAAAAAGCCCCTGTTCAACAAGTTTCAAGCGAATTTGATCAATTTTTTTTAAAAAAACCTTTCACAATTTATGGAAATATTAGGGTGAATTTTTGTTAGGGTTAAACTATCACTAAACATAACCTTTATTTTTTTTTGGACCTAAAATCCCTTTTCTCATGGAATGTTACACATAGGGAACAGTATTTTATGTAATTTTTCATAAAAATTCTAGTCATAGAAAGAAAATATTTTTTTTTTCTGAACAGATTGGCTATGTTGCAGAAAAAAAAGCTGCCTACGAAAAGAGAGAGTGAAAGAGAGTGAGAGAAAGATATACAGAAAGAAGTCAAAAAACTTTATAGGGGTAAAAAAAAAGAGTAAACAATTTTCGTGAGTATTTTCGCTTGCTTAGGCAATTACACAAGTTCCGTGAATTTTCGGTGCAAGGAAATATGTGGGACGATGTAGCGTGTAACAGTACGTACATAATCCGTTATTTGCGAAAGCGCACTCTCTCTCTCTCTCTCACTCAATCCCAAAGCACCTGTCCGCAGTATACGCGAGCACACAGTAAAACATTACCCAGGTATATAGCAGAGGCATTAATTGGGATTAAGTAAATCAAGACGCTAATTAGCTCGTTTCGCTTCAAACTCAGCAGCAGTAGCAGCAGCAGTCATTCCCCTGCCTCCAACATCTTCCATTTAATTTTGCCACCAATTTGCCTTGCTTCACTCAACTTTCCATCTCTCATTCTCTCTCTACCAACATCCCCTCTCATTTCCTTTATACATCTGTATCGAATTCACTTTTCGAAAAGAACTTCCGGATATAAAAAAAAAAACCACCGTTTTTTTTACTATTAATTTTTGGCATAATTTTACGAAATGCAGAAACTCGGTTTGGGAATAATTTTCAAATTTCGTTCCGGATTAGTTTAGAAATTGATAACGATCCGAAAATGAACCGTTTTAGTCAGCAATCAGTCTGGATGAAAAAATAAATCCGAGATCAGTCGGAAATAGTTCGAAATTGACGTGAAATAAATCCGCAATTAGTTGGCAACATTTTGATTTTAGTTAGATCCAAAAAAAACAATCCAAAATGAGTCTAGAATAATGTAGAATTTTTATGGAAACTATCTGCAAACAGCTTGCAACAATTTGATTTTAGTTAGATCCAAAAAAACAATCCAAAATGAGTCCAGAATAATGTAGAATTTTTATGGAGACTATCCTCAAACAGCCGCAATTAGTCCGCAGCAGTTTGATTTTATTTAGAATTTGAAAAACAATTCAAAATGAGTCCAGAATAATCCAGAATTTTTATGTAAACTATCAGCAAACAGCTTGCAACAATTTGATTTTAGTTAGATCAAAAAACAATTCAAAATCAGTCTAGAATAATGCAGAGTTTTTTTTGTAACCTATCTGCAAACAGCCGCAATTAGCCCGCAACAGTTTGATTTTATTTAGAATTGAAAAACAATCCAAAATGCATCCAGAATAATCCAGAATTTTTATGTAAACTATCCGCAAACAGCTTGCAACAATTTGATTTTAGTTAGATCGAAAAACAATTCAAAATCAGTCTAGAATAATGCAGAATTTTTTTATGTAAACTATCCGCAACAATTCGGATTACGTAAACTGTTAACAAAACTGAATCCGACATGAGTTTGTAAAAATTCTAAAATCTGTTATTGGTCCTCAATAATTCTGATTTAATCTAGTGAAAAATCCTAATCCGAAATGAGTTTGGAAAATTTCAGAATTAATAATAATATGTACAAAATCAGCAGTCGCAGTCTGAAGAAAAATTTTAATCAGAAAGGAATTAGTCGGAAATTCGGATTTAGTCAGGTCTAAAATTTTAATTGAAAATCTGTATGTAAAAAATCTGGTATTAATCCAAAAATGATGATTTTGTGCATATAAATTCTTGACTCATTTCGGATTAAGATTGTTTTAGCAGATTAAGACCGGATTGTTACTGACTAATATCGAATTTTTTTACATATCCAAAATGATTTTGGTATAATCCGACATTCTGTATGTATTAAATCCGCAATTAATCAGCAACAATCTAAATTTAGTTAGGTTTTGATGCTTTTAATTCCAGTTTCTATTCATGCCGCCAAATGCAGTTCTCTCACAGTTGAGTTGAGTCTCAAGTTCTATAAAAATGGTTTCAGAATAGGAGCAAAAGGCAAGTGCAAGTCCAAAAAAAAAAAACCGTAAGTGCAAGAGAAATAGGTAGTTGTTTTTTTGGACTTGCATTTGCCTTTTGCACCTATTGTTGAACCTCCTTAAGAACTGTTCACTGTCGGCGTAAAAAACATGCGTTGCCTTCTGACCAACAGTCACTATACTTTGGTTAATATTTCGGAATGTGGAATTAATCCGAAACAATCGGCTTTAGAGTTGGGTTTCTATTAACCTGGAATTGGTCCGGTAAAGTCCGAAATTATTATTATTATTATTTGTATGCGACTAGTAAATTCAGAATTAATCCAGTCTAATCCGAAATAAATCGGATCATACACGATTAATAAATACAAAATTACTTCTATTGAATCCAAAATTAATTTGGCCTGTGCAATCAGTAAACCTAAAATCTGCATTTACTAGTTGCGTTTGATCGAACTGATTTCGGATTAGACCTGATTAATTCCTAATTCACTATAGTAACACAAATCGGGCGAATTGCGAATTTAGCCGGACTAATTTCCGGATGATAAAAAAACCTGACAATAAACTGGATTGTTTCGTATTAATTCTAGATTGATCCGGAAACAGAAATGATAAATAACTTTTAGGCCTAACAAAAGTATTAGTAAGTGCTTTTAAAAGACTTCTACAATTTTCCAAAATCCTCGAAAAGGCTTCTTCCAATATTTAGCTTTCTAAAAGACTTCTAGAAATCTCTCCACAACTTTTGGAATACTTCAAAAAATACTTCGTTTTCCAAAAAAAGCAAAAGTAATTCCTCCAAAACATTAAGAATAATTAACCCGCATATTATATATATATCAACCACACAAAAGGGGTGAAAAAAAGTGATCAAAACTTAAACACGAGATATCCGAAGCGTGTTTTAGTATAATATGGTTCATGAATTTCAGTTCATGGTCGGAATGACAGAGGTTGACTTCGAATAATTGTGGACTTTGCCAAAGCGCGCAATGGTCTGTCCATTCCACAGGGAAAGAGAGAAAGAGAGAGAGATGGAAGAGGTTTCTCAAATACACTCGCAAGGATCATGATCATCGCACGAGGGTTTTTCAAGTATATTGTAACCTATAGTGCACAGTGGGACCTTCGGGTTGTGTGCTATATATATATATAGTTATATAAAGGCAAAACGCTTGGTTTAGCGCATCAGAGTGTGCCGTGGGTCGAGTTGAGACAAGCTGAGCAAACACTTTTCACGATATTACCGCAAGCACACTTTGGGGGCTCTCAATCTGCTTTCACCGGGGTACTTTCTGAATATTGCAAATTATTTAGGTTCCTATACATTTATTTTTTTTTTTTTTGTTGACGTTTCAATATTATTTCACGATTCAAATATGCGTCTGCATTTTTGAACTGATTTTGAACACACTCTAATCTTATCAATAACTAGTTTCGATTTTTGTCCAATAAAGTCTCTGGACAAATTCTTCTTGTCCAATCAAAAAACACGCTAGCGTCAAGTTGGATCGATTTCTCGATTTTTGTCCAATAAAGCCTCTGGACAAATTTTCACTTGTCCAATTAGGAAATACGCGAGCGTCAAATGCGTACTTTTCGTTTTTTGTCCAATAAAGCCTCTGGACAATTTCCACTTATCCAATTAGAAAATGCAAGATCGTCAAAAGTTCGTTCGATTTTTCGATTTTTGTTCAATAAAGCCTCTGGACAAATTCCACTTGTCCAATTAGGAAACAAGCGAGCGTCAAGTGCGTACAAATTTTCGATTTTTGTCCAATAAAGCCTCTGGACAATTTCCACTTGTCCAATTAGGAAACAAGCGAGCGTCAAGTGCGTATAGTGTTCTAAAGACAGTAAATTACGTCAAGAAGAGAAAGAAGATTACGGTAATTTACCGGTAAATTACCGGATCGTTTTTTCTCTGAGAATTTATGAGAATTTTTACTTATACTTTTATCCTTGTCTGACACGTGCGTTGTCATGACAACGTGTATGACGAGGATAAAAGTACAGACATATGTTCCTGACTGTATAATTATTATTATAATGAAAAATATCTTTGTTACAATATATAATATATATATTAATATATTAATATTGATATAATATTACATTATTATATTGAATCAGGTACATTTATATGCCTGCACTTTTATCCTTGTCTAACACACATGTTGCCATGACGACGCACGTGTTAGACAATGATAAAAGTGCAGGCATATATACCCGACTGTCATCTTGTCAGTAAGAACACAGAGAAAATTAGGGTGCAGTCCCATGGAGCAGATTAGCAGCTTAGACGTTGACCAATAAAAAAACAGTCTCTAACGGAAATGCAAAATTTGCCGCGAGAGACTAACTTTTGATTGGCTGAAATCTATTCTGCTAATCTGCTCCATGGGACTGCACCCTTACAGTCTATTATATTCATTGTTCAAATTATTCATTTAATAACATGTCGGTCGTTTATTTATAACTTACATACTATAAAAATACATATTTAAATTTAAAAAAGTCAATTATCAATCACTTAAATGAATATTCTCATAAATTCTTTTTTTTTCGGTAATTTACCGCAATTTTCTTTCTTACATTCTCAGGTTTCAATTTTACCGAGAATTTTAAAACACTAAGTGCGTACGAACTATCGATTTTTGTTCAATAAAGTCTCTGGACAAATTCTAATTGTCCAATCAAAAAACACGCGAGCGTCAAGTTTGTTCGATTTCTCAGTTTAGTTTAGTGGACAAAAAGTCCACTAAAGTCTCTAGACAAATTTTACTTGTCCAATCAGGAAAACAACGAAAGGTTGTCATTGTCCCTACTCGCCATTTGTAATAATTCTCGTCAACTACCGCACCCTGCTCTAGTGAAAATTTAGTGATTTTAGAGTTAAAATTAAAAGTTACTAAATTTTCACTAGAGCAGGGTGCGGTAGTTGACGAGAATTATTACAAATGGCGAGTAGGGACAATGACAACCTTTCGTTATTTTCCTGATTGGACAAGTAAAAATTTGTCCAGAGACTTTATTGGACAAAAATTGAAAAATCGAACGAACGGGACGCTCGCGTGTTTTTTGATTAGACAACTAGAATTTGTCCAGAGACTTTATTGGACAAAAATCGAAAGTTCTTACGCACTTGACGCTCGCTTGTTTCCTAATTGGACAAGTGGAATTTGTCCAGAGGCTTCATTGAACAATGAATCGAACGAACTTTTGACGATCTCGCATTTTCTAATTGGACAAGTGTAAATTGTCCAGAGGCTTTATTGGACAAAAATCGAAAATTTCTACGCACTTGACTAGTGTTTTAAAATTCTCGGTAAAATTGAAACCTGAGAATGTAAGAAAGAAAATTGCGGTAAATTACCGAAAAAAAAAGAATTTATGAGAATATTCATTTAAGTGATTGATAATTGACTTTTTTAAATTTAAATATGTATTTTTATAGTATGTAAGTTATAAATAAACGACCGACATGTTATTAAATGAATAATTTGAACAATGAATATAATAGACTGTAAGGGTGCAGTCCCATGGAGCAGATTAGCAGAATAGATTTCAGCCAATCAAAAGTTAGTCTCTCGCGGCAAATTTTGCATTTCCGTTAGAGACTGTTTTTTTATTGGTCAACGTCTAAGCTGCTAATCTGCTCCATGGGACTGCACCCTAATTTTCTCTGTGTTCTTACTGACAAGATGACAGTCGGGTATATATGCCTGCACTTTTATCATTGTCTAACACGTGCGTCGTCATGGCAACATGTGTGTTAGACAAGGATAAAAGTGCAGGCATATAAATGTACCTGATTCAATATAATAATGTAATATTATATCAATATTAATATATTAATATATATATTATATATTGTAACAAAGATATTTTTCATTATAATAATAATTATACAGTCAGGAACATATGTCTGTACTTTTATCCTCGTCATACACGTTGTCATGACAACGCACGTGTCAGACAAGGATAAAAGTATAAGTAAAAATTCTCATAAATTCTCAGAGAAAAAACGATCCGGTAATTTACCGGTAAATTACCGTAATCTTCTTTCTCTTCTTGACGTAATTTACTGTCTTTAGAACACTACACTTGACGCTCGCTTGTTTCCTAATTGGACAAGTAAAAATTTGTCCACAGGCTTTATTGGACAAAAATCGAGAAATCGAACGAAATGGACATTCCCGCGCTTTCTAATTGGACAAGTAGAATTTGTCCAGAAACAATATTAGACAAAAATGTAACTAGTGTATTTTCTGATTGGACAAATGGAATTTGTCCATTAAAATAATTATTTTACAAAATCGAATAATTTATTATTAAATAAATTTCATTTTGTAATAATTATAATTACATACAGTTAATTAAATAAATTTCATTTTGTAATAATTATAATTACATACAGTTAATTAAATAAAAAAAAAATTTTTTCAATTTAATTAAAAAAAATTTTTTTTTTCTGTAGATTGCTAATTATTTTTTATTGCATCATTTATAGGTTGCTAGTTATTTTTCATTAGCATGAGAGTATTTTAAAGTGCATAAAAAAACGAAATTAAATGAGAAACAAATTTAATGGTTAATTTGTATGGTAATTTATATAGATGACAGATTGAATTTGTAGAATTGAGTACCCAGTCTCTCTCTCTCTCTCTCTGTCTCCGGTTGATCGACGTATAATTTGCCACGATGCGTTTTATAGGGAAACCCCTGGATACATACACGCGCGGGTGAGCGAATAGAGCTGAACGATCGCCCTCCCCCGCCCCCTCTTTCACCCCCTTTATACCCTAATTGACAGATGTTATTTGCACAAGCAAACCATAATACCAGCATACCAATCAGTCCCAGAGTATCATAACGATCCTGATGTTTACACTGTCTTTCCCGCTCGTCACTGTGCTATATATATATATATATATATATTATAACGTTTCGTCAAAGTAAATTCTTTTTTTTTTCCTAATAACTTTATTAATTGTCTTTTAAAATTGAATAATAATCAAATTAATTTGATGTTCGTCGAATCGATTTGGATTTTTATTCATGAATTCTAAATTTTATGTAATTGAAAAGTAATTTTTTTTTTTTAATAATTTTTATGATTTTCATTAACTCTTAAAAATAAAAGAAATTATTTTTATTATTATTAAATTATTATTATTATATTAATAATTTTTTTTGTTGATAAAAATAATTATAATTTATAATAATAATAAATTAATTATTAATAAATATAATAATTACTGATACAATATATTACTACAATATACTTAGTAAAAGATAATAAAATTATAATTTTATTATTTTGTGAGAAATTTAAAATTGAATTCATTTTAATTTTTAAAAAAATTGAGAAAAAAAATATTTTTTCCTGTTATTTAATTTTTTTTTTATCAATATCAGTAAATGAATTTTTATTTAAATAATTTTAAAAAAACATATATTTTTAATAATAATAAATTCTATAAAGTCTAAATTTGATGAAAAAGTACTACTTAGGGAGAAAAAAATTATTTTTCCCTTTCAAAATTATTTATTCCCCGAATATATATCTAATTTGTTTTTTTTAATTTTTTTCTCCCACTAAATTTTTTTTTCTACAAAATTATTTTTTTTTAAATAAAATTTTGTTTAAAATTTTAATAATTAAATTTGTGATAATTTAATTCATTTTCATTCAAAGAAAACAAAATTTTTAGAAAAGAATTTTAAAAAAAATTACATAAGGAAAAAAGAGATCTCAGGAAAAATAATTTTAAAGGGAAAAAAAAATTTTTCTGTCTAAGTGATAATTTTACAATTTTTTTTTTTTTCTATTATTTTGATTAATTTTAATATTAATTTTAGTAATAAAGAAAAATTTAATTAAAAATATAAAATAATTACAAAAAAATTTCGTATTCTTATTAAAATTAAATAAAAAATTTCCTTTTTTTTTTGGAAACTATTTTGCTAAAATAAAAAATTCGAATTTTCAATATTTAATTTTAAAAAAAAATTTTTTTAATAATAATAAATTCTATAAAGTCTAAATTTGATGAAAAAGTACTACTTAGGGAGAAAAAAATTATTTTTCCCTTTCAAAATTATTTATTCCCCGAATATATATCTAATTTGTTTTTTTTAATTTTTTTCTCCCACTAAATTTTTTTTTCTACAAAATTATTTTTTTTTAAATAAAATTTTGTTTAAAATTTTAATAATTAAATTTGTGATAATTTAATTCATTTTCATTCAAAGAAAACAAAATTTTTAGAAAAGAATTTTAAAAAAAATTACATAAGGAAAAAAGAGATCTCAGGAAAAATAATTTTAAAGGGAAAAAAAAATTTTTCTGTCTAAGTGATAATTTTACAATTTTTTTTTTTTCTATTATTTTGATTAATTTTAATATTAATTTTAGTAATAAAGAAAAATTTAATTAAAAATATAAAATAATTACAAAAAAATTTCGTATTCTTATTAAAATTAAATAAAAAATTTCCTTTTTTTTTTGGAAACTATTTTGCTAAAATAAAAAATTCGAATTTTCAATATTTAATTTTAAAAAAAAATTTTTTTAATAATAATAAATTCTATAAAGTCTAAATTTGATGAAAAAGTACTACTTAGGGATAAAAAAATTATTTTTCCCTTTCAAAATTATTTATTCCCCGAATATATATCTAATTTGTTTTTTTTAATTTTTTTCTCCCACTAAATTTTTTTTTCTACAAAATTATTTTTTTTTAAATAAAATTTTGTTTAAAATTTTAATAATTAAATTTGTGATAATTTAATTCATTTTCATTCAAAGAAAACAAAATTTTTAGAAAAGAATTTTAAAAAAAATTACATAAGGAAAAAAGAGATCTCAGGAAAAATAATTTTAAAGGGAAAAAAAAATTTTTCTGTCTAAGTGATAATTTTACAATTTTTTTTTTTTTCTATTATTTTGATTAATTTTAATATTAATTTTAGTAATAAAGAAAAATTTAATTAAAAATATAAAATAATTACAAAAAAATTTCGTATTCTTATTAAAATTAAATAAAAAATTTCCTTTTTTTTTAAAAACTATTTTGCTAAAATAAAATTCGAATTTTCAATATTTAATTTAAAAAAAAAAAAATTTCGGTAAGGAACTGCTGATATAAATTCCAATAAATAAAATAAAATAATAAATTTAACATGAAAAGAAAATTAAAATTGATTGTTGAGAAAATTTGGTTTAAATATGAAAAAAAAGTGAAACCTTTTTTTTTTTTTTTTTTTTTTTTATTTTAATCATTCTCCTGAGGAAGAGAAAATATTAGATGAATCTCTAAAAGGGAGTTTTGTTTGCCTTTAATCATTTTTGCTTGCCCAGTAGAAAATATGCGATTCATAAATATATAAATATAAAATAGAGAACTGACTCAAGACTTCCATTAATTAATTAATTGACGATTGAAAGGGTAATTAAGTTTGCTGCTATCAAGTCTTATTATAAGCTTCTGTAATTTCAATCATATTTTTTTTTTTAGCTTCTCACTTGATTGTATTTACTCGAGATATATTTTTTTCTTTTTTTTATGTATTTTATTGCGAATTTTTTTTTCGTTGCTATATTTCTTCGAGAGATTTTTTTTAATTGATATTTAATTACAGAAAAAAATTTTTCCACATTTTTTTGGATATTTAATTTTAGTTGAAAAAAAAACAAAAATTTTGATATTTAAAAAAATATTTTTCTGTTTATATTTTAAATTTCGATATTTATAGTTTTTTTTTTCAAATTTTCATATTGGAAAAATATTTTCTATTCGGAAAAAATATTTTTCATCCGTTTCTGTTTTTAATTTTCGATATTTATAGTTTTCCCAAATTTTGTGATTGGAAAAATATTTTTCGTCTATTACCTATTCTATTTGATTTTCGATATTTATAAATATTTTTCTATTTTCGATATTTAAATTTGAAAAAATGTTTTTTTTTCTTCTTATAAATATTTTTTTATTGATATTTAAATTTGAAACAATATTTTTTTTTTATTAATTTTTTTCAATTTTTGTGATTTTAATTAAAAAAAAAAAAATAAATTAAATTTTTCTTATTGGCAAATATATTCTCAAGATTTTGGAATGAGAAATTTCACAATACAGAGGAAAATTATGAGACGAAAGATAATTTGTCGTTAATCACAAATATTTTCAACGAAAGCTAAGATTATAGTCCCGGTTACTACACCAAATTGTCGATTCACATATATATATAAAACCCTTTATCTCAACTCTCTCGCCACATAGGTACATTTGACATAAAATATTCCCTTTGTTATTATCATTGAGCATATATAATGTAAACCAACGAAACAAAGAGATCAAGGGGGAAAAGGTTTTGCTACTGAATCCACTTAGAAATATTCCATTGTGTTTTCGACTTATGAAAAATAAAGTATTACACATTCGCCAAAGTATATTATCATTTCAACAATAATAACCATTAAAGTTTAGTAAAATTCAAATAATTTATGGAAAAAGCATTTATTTTATTTTATTTTTTTTGATTCAAGGAAGAGTAACAAAACAAATAAAATTTTGATTCTAAATATTGAATTATTTTATTTAAAAAATTATTTTTCTATTGCAAAAGTTATATCATTAAAAAAAAAAATTATTATTCTATCTGGAAAAATTATTTTATTTCAAAAATTATTAAAAAAATAAAAATTTAATTTAAATAAATTTATTTTATTATAATAAATAATAAATTAAATAAAAATTAAATATAAATAAATAAATTATAATAAATTTAATTTAAATAAAAAAATTATTATTTTATCAAAAAATTATTTTTCTATTGAAAAAAATTATTCATTTATCAAAAAATTATTATCTTATTAAAAAACAAATATTTTATTTAAAAAATAATTATTTTGGTTAAAAAAAAATTATTTTCTAAAATTGACAAATTAATATAATTTTTTTCATTTTAATATTTGATTGAAATTGTAATTGTTTAGAAATAAAAAATTATTAGGAATAAAAGATTTTTAACTCAAAAAAAAAAACAAATTTTTTAGTTTATAAAACTACAAAAAAAGAGACTAAACAAAAAGTAAAAAGTAGATTTTATAAAAATTCCAGTTAAAAAAATTTTTCTTTTTTTTTTTCTTGACAAAGGAAACTTTTTACTAATGAATAGAACGACCGTGTTCTTATGCGACATTAAATGCGAGCCCTTTTTATTATTCCTACTTTATTCTGAGAACTGGCTCAATTAGCGGGATTCACTTTTTTTTTATTCTATTCATTTATCTTTTCAAAAAAAAAAGAAAAAAAAAAAAAAAACTCGCTTTTGTTTCAACCTTCGCAAACTCAAGTATTTCTGACCCAAGTCTAATATTTTCATTAGTGATCCATATTTTTTGAAAAAAAAAAAAAAAAAATGAAAGAGAAAGAGAGAGAATCGAAATTCCCTTTCCTCTCGATTAAAAAGTTTTCATTTTACTAAGTGAATTTTTTTTTCTGTTTATTTTTTTTTACAGTGAACTGTAAAAAATTCGGAAAAGTATATAGAGAGATTTCTCCGTTTTTCCGAGATGGGAAAAAAAAAATTCACATCTCGAGAAAATATTTGTTCAATAAATTTTTAAATGTGTGTGAAATAAAATTTTTTTTTTGCTAATTTTACAAAAAGAAAATATTGAATATTTTGATTTAAAAAAAAATTTTTTTTTTTTAATTAAATTCGGAATATAAATTATCAAAAATTATAACTTGGAATAATTATTTTCAAAGACTTACCCAAAAAAAAGTACTTTGAAAATCAAATTTCTAAAATTATAATACCAAAAAATAAAATTATTTTCAAAATTAAAATTGGAAATTTATTTCGAAAAAAATTAATTTCGGAACTAAATTAAGATTCGAAATTTAATTTTTAATTTTTTAATTTTTTTAAAATTAGATTTTTAAAATTATTATACCAAAAAATAATTATTTTCAAAATTAAGATTTGAAATTTATTTAAAAAAAAAAAAATTAATTTCGAAACTAAATTAAGATTCAAAAAAATTTAATTTCGAAATTTATTTTGAAAAAAATTAATTTCGAAACTTTAAGATTGGAAAATTTTGAAATTTAATTTCAAAACTAAATTAATATTGAAAATATATATTTTTTTAAAAATTTAATTTCCAAATTTATTATTAAAAGATGTAATTTTGAAAATGAAATTTTTCATTAAATAAATATATTGTCCGGGACAAAATAATATTTAACGAAATTTACATAGATTACAATAATATTTAAACAAATTTTCCCAATTTAATCGAATTAATAATTTATTAATATTAATTGAGAATCTAAATTAATATTTTCCCATATATATTTATATATCTATATATATATATGTGAGTGCAAAATTCACAAGGGACACAATATACTGTCAATCATTGTCGAATTTCACGAATGGACACCGATTTCAATATATTATCGGAGATTCATAAGCGAATGATGTAATTTTCGAAAATTATTTTCTCTCATATTAATGAATCAAAAATGAATATTTTTTTTCTGTCCCATTAACTAATAACAAAAAATATATATATAAAATCAATTCACCTTAGATTTCGAAAAAAATAACTAATTTTACAATGCAATAAATTTCAATTAATTTGTGTATCTTTATTGCTAATAAAAATAATAATAAAAAAAAAAATACAAAATCGAAAAATAAACAAAAAAAAAAATTCCAAATCGAAATATTCAATGTGTGCAAACAATTTTTTCAGCTTTCATTTTAATTGAGTTTATTTTTGTATATATATATTAATCAATCCCGATGGTATTTTCATTGTTTAAATATTGTATTTTAAATAAACAAACGAAAAAATAACCAAGAAATAAATAAATTTTTTAATTAATTAATTAAAGGGATTTTTTTTCTAAAAAAAAAAATATTTGAAAAATATTTTTAAAAATATATATAGAATATTATACAAAAATAAAAAATATATAAAAAATAAAAAATATACAAAAAATAAAAATATATATAAAAAAATATATTTAAAAAATAATTAAGTTTTTGTAAAAAAGGGGGAAAGAAAGAAAGCTTTGCTTTTTACTGCGCGATTTGAATAAATAAATTTGGAAAATGGATGAAAGATAAATTGATGGGGTTATATATATATATATATATATATGAAATTTATATATATGGATGTGATGGAAAAGTGAACAAACAATGTTTTGCCCCTCGTTATATGGAATCTGAATTTTTCAAGCGTTAACAAATTTTCGTTTCTGTGTATTTCTATACATTTAAATTATATTGGTCTGTGAAAAACGGCACTGTGCATGCACGATGAGCGAGAAGTTTTTAATTGGCTATCCTTAATTAGTTAACCAGCAAGGTCCCTCAGTAATTATTCTGTTTCCGTGTGCGCACCCTCACCATCCTTTTTGCATTTCATCTCGAATCCCTTTTCCTATATATATATATCCCCTTTTCTTTCTGATCTCCTCACTCCAATGCTTTTATAACCCATTTTCTACATCCTTTAATTATCAAAACACTATTTTTTTATAACCAAAAAAAAAACCGTAAAAAATTTAAAAAAAAACACTAAAAAATTTCAATAAAAAAAAAAATAATTGCAAAAATATTACCAACAAAATTTATTTGGAAAAATTTTTTTCCAAAAATCCCCTTGAAAATAAAAAAAAAATGAAAAACTATTTTGATAACGAAAAAAAACTGTAAAAATTTTTAAAAAAAGAATTGCAAAAAATTATTTTTATAACAAAAAACTGAAAAAGAAACAGAAATATTCCTAATAAAAATTTTTTTTAGGAAAAATTGGAATGACAAAAATGAAATTTTAACCATCAGCAAAAAAATAGAGAATAAAAAATTCTAGAAAAAAAAAATTTATTCCCTTCCTCGAGGAGAAATGAAAAATAAATTTAATGTTTTATTAATGAGAAATCTAAAAGTCCATATCTTAAAGAAATCGATAATAAAGTGGTTAATAAAATTCGCAATATCGATTACCGTGTCCTTATGAATTTTTCATGTAAAAATAATAATGATAAAAAAAATTTCAATTTGAGTTGATTTTAGTATTTTTTTTTTTTTTTTTTTAAATATTGCAATCGACTTCGATAAAATCAAAGTAGTTCCTACCGTCTGTTTTTTCTATCAATTTTCTTCATTTTCCTCAATTTTTATCCGTATATAAAATCCATCATTTTTTCCACTTGATATTACAATTTTTTAAAAATATTTTATATTAAAAATACTAATTTTTATTCTTTTATAAAAAAGAATAGCAAAAATATTTCCCAAAAAAAAACCTATTTTGATAACAAAAATAAATAACTGCAAAAAATTTTTGAAAAATAATTGCACAAATATTCCCACAAATTACTTTGGAATAAAATTCTATTAAATAAAAAATATTACCAAAAAATTCAGTTTGAAAAATTTTTTAAATTAATTTTTTTCTTAAACGAACATAAATTTTCCAATAATATTCATAAAAATTGAATAATTTGAATTAGAATAATATTTTAATAGAAAGAAAATTTTGAAATAAATTTGCTTTTTTTTTGTATTTTTACAGAAGTTGGAACAAGACAATTGGGAATACATACGTGCGCTGTTTGTCAAAGCACTGTCGAAGGTGGCAATCAAAGTCGACCATTGTCAAGGAGTCAAGCTTCACAATATGGAATCAAAGAAGAACAGGTATTACCTGGTGCTCGGGTGTGTAACACCTGCCGTTGTAAGGCTGTGCGAGGACGCTACGTCACGTGTCCTCTTCCTGGATGTCCAAATCTCAATAATGCCAACACCAAGAATCGTGTCAAACGACTTAGAGCGTTACCTGCCAAATGGCTTGATCTCCCACCTGAAATTCGCGATCCCGTCGTCAAGGAATTTCGTAAGTTGCTCTTCTATAATTAAAAAAAAAAAAAAATTAATTTTTTTCCAAAATTTCAATTAAATTTACAAAACATTATTATTTGTAAATTATAAATTTTTTTCTATTCGTAAATTTTTTTCTATTTGTAAATTGTAATTATTTTTGCTTTTGTAAATTGTGAATATTTTTTTGCCTTTTGAAATTATAATTTTTTTAAATAATTGTAATTTTTTTTACTTTGGTAAATTGTGTTGCTTTTGTAATTAAAATTTTTTTTTTACGATTTTGTTGAATTGATTTTTATATATATTTTTTTTTTGCAGAGATACCTAATAATGCAACAAAATGTTGTTCGACTTGTTTCAATCGAATATCACGACGATTGGCGCCACATTTATCGGGTGGCGCTGATACAATTGATGAGGGTGGCGATTCATCAATGATTGGACAATGGAGCGACGAGGAACTTGAACAACTTCGTCGTGCATTACGTGAACACGGTACAAATTGGCCAAAAGTCTCGGAACAAATTGCCGAAAAAACAAATCATCAATGTAAAAGTTATTATTTCACCTATCGAAAGAAACATGGACTCGATCAAGTTGTTGCCGAATATTATCAATCTCTCGGCGAAGAAAGACGACCATGTCTCACTGACGAGGAGGAAAGTGGAAGCAGTACAAGTAGTTGCGACGAAATTGCGGTAAGTTTTTTTTTTTCTTTTCTTGAAAATATTTTCAAAAATCAAATTTTTTTTCCATTCTATTGTAAATTTAAAAAAAAAAAGGAGACAGAAAAATTTTATTTTGAAACAAAAATTTAGAGAAAAATATTTAATTTCTATAAAAGGAAAGAAAAATTTTAAAAAAATATTTTTTCTTTTTAGGTTCACGATACAAGTGACACGGCAAGTGCGGGAAGTCCAGCGAATACTATTTCGAGTACAACTCCAGTAGTGTCGGCTACATCGACTTCGACTGCACTTACGGTTACATTTTCGCAATCTGTGGATCAAAAAGTCGTTGATAAAGTTGCCGATATTTCGGTCGTTTCGTTAGGATCGTCCTCATCGGCACAGCAATTACCCTGTACTGTTTCACTTCCCGCTCGTGAGGATTACGATAGTTCTGCCACGGTAAGATCAAGATTTATTTCTATTCACAAAATATCAATTACTTTTTATTTTCAATACCAAATTTTATAATTTCTTTCTTTTATTTAATTTTTACCACTTTACGAATATTTATTTTCTGCCTTTTTGCCAAAAAGACCAAAAAAAAAATACAAAATCGGTTGAAAAATAGTAAAAATAGTTTTGTATTTCAAAAAGAAATTAAAACTATTGAGTATTATGTGATGGCAATGGGCCATCTGATAGAGACTGACTGCTTGTTCCAGGAGACGGCGGACGAAGGTCAGGGTGGTGCTGATTTGGAGAATAGTATTGTGTTAACGGTGTCAACATCGAGTTCTAATTCGTCAATGGCGCCTCATCAAACCTCACAACAACAACAACAGCAGCAGCAGCAGCAAAGACAACAACAACCGCCGCCGAGTCATTCACCATCGACAACAAGCAATACAAATCCATTGACTGTCAAGGATCTCATGTTAGGTGTCATTGAAATGCAACTCAAGAGGAATCCCAATAGTCCAGCGAATACTGGCAGTTCCTCAGTGCCAATTAGTTCTGGTACACCGACAATATCAAGTATTCTCAATACGGATCATCGCAATGACATTACATTTGTTCGCGAATATAAGCATCAAACAAGTATGTCACAAGCGCCAACGCAAAATCGTGAATCCAATCTCGCCACATTATCTGTTGTCTCTAGTCCACATCATGGGCACAGATCAATTCCCAGTCCTCAACAAATTGGTGAGTATTTTTTTGGACTTATTTTTAATTTAGTACCTGAATAATAATTATATAATAATAAAATGCTTGGTCTGTCCTTCTGTCCTAACTTGAAGTTGGTCTTTTATGATTTCACGTGTTTTTTGAATAGTAATCTTATGACGTGTCAAATTTGTGTCAAATTAAACTTGAAAATTTTAGAAATAATTAAATTTCAAAAGATATTGTTAATTTTCAAACAATAATAAAATTTTACAGAACTAAAAATAATTTATCAAAAAATTTGTTGGAAAACATTTTTTAAATTTAATTGAATTTTCAAAAGATTTAAAATTGAGATTTTAGAAATTAATTGAACTTCAAGTGATTTTAATTAAAATTTTATATGATTTCACTAAAAAATTTATTAGAAATTACAGACAAAATACAATAATTTGATAATCATTTTTAATTTTAAAAAATGGTTTCAGATAGTTGAATTTTCAAAGAATATTATAAAAATATTTAAAAATAATTGAATTCCCTTAGAGTTATAATTGAAATTATTAAATTTCAAAAAATTTTCGATGGAAAATTTTAGAAATAATTAAATTTTAAATGCTTTTAAATTCAGATTATTGAAAATTCAATTAATTTTGAATTCAAATTTTTTAGAATAATTAAATTTTCTTTAATTTTGATTTGAAATTTCGGAAAATAATTAAATTTCAATTAAAATTTTGGATAATAATTCATTTTTAGTTGATTTTTTATTGAAAATTTTAATAATTAATTTTGAATTGAAATTTTAGAAAATAATTAAATTTTATTTGATTTTAAATTTAGAAAATAATTGAATTTTAGTTGATTTTGAATTGAAAATTTTGAAAATAATTGGATTTTCTTTGATTTGAATTGAAATTTTGGGAAATAATTGAATTTTAATTGAAATTTTGAATAATAATTTAATTTAAGTTCATTTTTTATTGAAAATTTGGATAATTAATTTTGAATAGAAATTTTAGAAAATAATTGAAGAATTTTATTTCATTTTAAATTGAAAACTACGAAAATAATTGAATTTTAAAAGATTTTGAATTAAAAATTTGGAAAGTAATTGAATTTTCTTTGATTTTGAATTAAAATTTTGGGAAATAATTGAATTTTAGTTGATTTTGGAATTGAAATTTTGGAAAATAATTGAATTTTTGTTAATTTTCAATAGATAAATATGGAAAATATTTGAATTTTAGTTGATTTTAAATTAAAATTTCGGATAATAATTGAATTTTATGTGATTTTAAATTGAAAATTTGGAAAATAATTGAATTTTTGTTAATTTTCAATAGATAAATATGGAAAATATTTGAATTTTAGTTGATTTTAAATTAAAATTTCGGATAATAATTGAATTTTATGTGATTTTAAATTGAAAATTTGGAAAATAATTGAATTTTAAAAGATTTTGAATTAAAAATTTGGAAAATAATTGAATTGTCTTGGATTTTGAATTGAAATTTTGGAAAATAATTAAATTTCAATTACAATTTTAAATAATAATTCAATTTTAGTTGATTTTTGATCATTAATTTGAAATGAAATTTTAGAAAATAATTTTATTTTATTTGAATTTAAATTGAAAATTTGGAAAATAAGTGAATTTTAGTTGATTTTGAATGGAAATTTTGGGTAATAATTGAATTTCATTTGATTTTAAATTGAAAATTTGGAAAATAATTGAATTTTAAAAGACTTTGAATTTAAAATTTAATAATTTGATAATTAATAATCTGAGGCCTATAAACATATAATTTTTATTTTTATCATTTAATATGGAATAATATTCTAATAAATTTAAATAATTATTGATAATATTAATTTTTAATTTCTCTATAACAAATAATGAAATAGTCAATTTGGCGCGCTTGCGCGCGTTTAATATTGCTAGTATTATAATAATATTATAATAATATAATCTAAAAATGATTTTTCTCCTCTAGGTCAAATGCAAGCGACCATAACACCCTGTCCACCATCGGTTCCAAGTAGTCAAACCCAATCCTCAGATCATTTACCAAAAGAGGGTCTTGTTGTGATGCAAGTACAACAAGTACAACAAACATTACGCGACACTGAGGGTACACTTGATTTAAGTATCAAAAAACCCCGTCAACAGGACTACAATCATTCGCTACAACCGCCTCAACATAAACCACCACCACCACCTCAATCATCTGGTTCTCTCTATCGTTCCGAACCACCGCCAGGCGCCTACTATCATCCCCACACGCCATCCGACGTTGTTCAAAGTAATCGCGGTGCAAAAAGTCCCCTTGTCTATGTTTCATCGCCACGCTCCAATCAGGCGCCTCCTCTAGCTCAAAAAATTAATAAAGTCGTCTCAGCGCCTCAACCACCACCGCCTCCACATCCAAAACTCTCACCAAAATTAACCAACATCAGCACAAGTCACAAGACAGGTTCAATAACGCACGGCACTCCAGTGCCTGGTGCAAGGTACGAGGGTCTCTTACGACAAATGACACCGCCCGGTAGTAATACAATGAATCCCAAGGAATCAAGTGGCGGCGGTTCAATAACTCAAGGAACGCCCGTTCATCCATTCGCTGTTGATAAACGCGGACAACAAATGTACGACTATCATCGTTCAATTCGTCATTCGCCAGTTTCAACGAGTAACGTTGTTCAAAGCGGCGGTCAAAATCCAAGCAGTGGCGTTGTTGTTTCCAATCAATATAATTCCTATTCAGCACGACCACCACCAAGTTACAATACCGAACAACAATTATCATCGCGGCAAATAATTATCAACGATTACATCACAAGTCAACAAATGCACGGAAGAGGACGAGTGACAAACGCCGAGACACCGGTAAAAAGTGAACCACCCACCTCGGCATTGTATTACGCGAGTACACCACCACCACCGCCACAAACCCATACCCAACCACGTCAGGGTGTGATACAGAGGCACAATACACAAAAACCAATTCACTATCCACCGCCACCGGGTCTTGAGGCATTCTCATCACTTGTCGATGTTGCCGTACAACAACCAAGCCTACCTGTACCGCATCCTCATCATTCAACGCCAACAAGTAGTTCCAGTGGTGGTGGTGGCGCCGGTCACGAGGGCCTTGGCAAAACAATGGTCGATCGTCTCATGGCCGATCGTTACGTAACCGACAATCGTGCATTTCGCGAGCAAGAAATCCGTCTACAGGAGCATCGCATCGCCATGGAGCATCGTATGGCAGTTGCACATCATCAACAGCAAAAGGATCGTGAACGTGAACGTGATTTAGTTCATCTACGCGAAAAAGAGGAACAAAGAATCAAAGAAATGCGCGAGAAAGACTATTTAATGGAGCATCGCATCGCTGTGCATCATCATCGCGAGAAGGAAATACATCAAGATCAACACGTGTCGCATCGTCAAAAAGAAATGGACCATCGTCTTGTGCAAAAAGAATTTCAAGATCATCGTCTCATTCAACAGCAACGGGAAAAAGAAATGCAACAACAAATTGCCGCACAACGAGAGAAGGAACATCAGGAGCATCATCGTTTGGCAGTGCAACGTGAAAAGGAATTACAACAGCAACAGGAACATCGTTTGGCGGTGCAGCATCAGAGGGAAAAGGAAATGCAACAACAGGCGGAACATCGAATTGCAGTGCAACAGCAGAGGGAAAGAGAACTTGCTCATTTGCATCAACAGCAGCAGCAGCAGCAACAGCAGCAACAACAACAACAGCAGCAGCAGCATCAACATCAGTTGCATCATATTCAACATCAACAGAGAATTGAGGCGGAGAGACGGCATATTGCGCAAATTTATCGTGAACAACATCCACATCTTGAGAGGGAAACTTCGAGAGTTATGAGTAGTGGTTTTTCACAATCGAGGCATCAACCAACGCAACAACAACAGCAGCAACAGCAGCAGCAGCAACAGCCGTCGAGGCAAAATCAACAACAACAACCGAATCAACAACAACAACAACAACAGGGCGATGGTTCGTCGACACTCACTGCCGCGAGTCTTATTGATGCTATTATTACACATCAAATTAATCAGAGTACGGATAATGCGCCTGGAACGCCGTCTTCGAATAATCAACAGAGGCCCGGTGATAGACTCTTTCAGGTATGTATTTCTATGAAAAATTTGGAAAAAAATTTTGAAAGCAATTAGAATGAAATTTTCAGTAATATTTAGCTAAAATTCCATAAAATTACGTTTTTTTCAAAGTTAGCAGCAATTTCGACTGAAATTCTGAAAAACTATGAGTAATATTTTCAATATTTTTTTGTGATTTTGGATTATTTAGCATTTAAATTAAGTGCTACAAATACTTTTTTTACAGAAATAACTAGTTTTCTAGTTAGTTTTCTACATTACCGACATCCAAAATAGTAGATTTTTGCTTTAAGTCGAAACTATTCGACTGAAATTCTCAAAAATTATAAGGAATATTTTCATGATCTTTGCAATTTTGTATTATTTTGCATCTAAATTAAATATCTCAATTACTTTTTACAAAAATAATTAAAATTTTCCCAATTTCTGCATTACCGACATTCGAAATTGTAGTAGATTTTTGCTTTAAGTAATTAAGTAGAAACTATTCGACTGAAATTCTCAAAAATTATAAGGAATATTTTCATGATCTTTGCGATTTTGTATTATTTAGCATCTAAATTAAATGCCTCAAATACTTTTTACAAAAATAATTCAAATTTTTCCAATTTCTGCATTACCGACATTCGAAATTGTAGTGGATTTTTGCTTTAAGTAATTAACTTAAAATATTGCGGCAAATATTATCTATTTTGATCTAAAAAAATCCATTGAAACTCCTTTATTAACATAAAGCAGTATTTTCCAATGTTAGCAGAAACTATTTGATTGAAATTCTTAAAAACTATAAGCAATATTTTCAGGATATTTGCGATTTTGTATTATTTAACATCTAAATTATATGCCACAAATAGTTTTTACAGAGATAATTGAAATTTTCCGAATTTCTGCATTACCGACATACGAAAAAGTAGATTTTTGCTTTAAGTAATTAATTTAAAATATTGCAGTAAATTTTATCTATTTTAGTCTAACAAAAAACGTTTGAAACTAATAAATTAACAATTAGCAGTATTTTTCAGTGTTAGCAGAAACTATTCCTCTAAAATTCTCAAAAACTGTTAAAAAATATTTTCTGAATCTTTGTGATTTTATATTATTTAGCATCTAAATTAAATGCCGCAAATAATTTTTACGGAAATAAATGAAATTTTCCTATTTAGATTTCTGCATTACTGACATCCGAAATAGTCGATTTTTTTTGCTTTAAATAATTTACATTAAAAGACTGCAGTAAAATTTTTCTATTTTTAGCTAAAAGAAATCATTTAAATCTACTAAATTAACATATAGCAGTACTTTCCAGTGTTAGCAGAAACTATTCGACTGAAATTCTCAAAAATTATAATTAATATTTTCAAGATCTTTGCGATTTTGAATTATTGATTTTCTAAATTAAATGCCTCAGATATTTATTTCTGAATTTATTGAAATTTTTCTAGTCAGATTTCTACATTACCGACACGTCTGAAATAGTCGATTTTTTTTGCTATATTAAGTGATTAACAAAAAAAATTATAGCAGTTTTTATATTTTGATCTCCAAAAAATCCTTTAAATCTACTATTATCAATTACTCATAATAATCGAATTTTATTACTGCGGAATTAACATTTAGCAGCGCTTTCGATTATTAGCAAAAACTATTTGACTAAAATTCTCTAAAACTATAAGTGATATTTTCAAGATCTTTACGATTTTTGATTATTTAGCATTTAAATTAAATGCCACAAATACTTTTTTACAGAAATAACTAGTTTTCTAGTTAGTTTTCTACATTACCGACATCCGAAAAAGTAGATTTTTTTTTAAAGTAATTAACTTTAAAAATTGTAGTAGTTTTTCTATTTTCGATTTAAAAATATCCCTTAAATCTACTATTGTTAATTTCCCATAAGAATCGAGTTATAATAATGTAGAATTAACATTTAGCTGCCGTTTTTAAGGTTAGCAGAATCTATTCGAATAAAATTCTCAAAAACTATAAGTGATATTTTTAAAATTTTTCTAATTTTGTCTTATTAAACGTCTAAATTAAGTGCTCAGATATTTTTTTATAGAATTTAAAGAAATTTTTCAAATTTCTGCATTACCTACATCCGAAATAGTAGTTTTATTCTATTTTTTAAATAATTAACAGAAAAAAATAGTAGTAAAATTTTTTTTCAGTATTAGCAAAAACTATTCCTCTAAAATTCTCAAATACTATAAGTAATATTTTCAAGATATTTGTGATTTTGTATTATTTATCATCTAAATTAAATGTCTCAGATATTTTTTTTCACACATTTTTGACTAAAACTTTTAGAATTAGATTTCTGTATTACCGACAGCCAAAATGGTAAAAATGGCATAAGGTCAAAAATTTTTTTTTTTATAATAATTATAGTAATAATAATAATAATAAAACTAGAATGATTTTGTAAAGTGATTTAATAAATTTAAAAAAAAAATTGTACCTTTTTTTCTATTTTAATGGAAAAAATTTCTTTAAAAATCTATTATTCATAATTTTTAATCAAAATCGATTTACTACATTACCGATAGTACATAGATTGGAAACTCAAAAGAAAAAAAATCAAATGTTTATAAATATTTGCCAAATAATTTTATTTTTGTTTCGGAAATTACGATTATTGTCAAAGTTTAATTGTAATAATTAATTTTAGAATTAATTTTAGAATTAATTTTAGAATTAATTTTAGAATTAATTTTAGAATTAATTTTAGAATTAATTTTAGAATTAATTTTATAATTAATTTTTAATTAAAAAAATTTTGTTTAGTTATTATAAAATTGGTTTTTCTTTTTTTTTAAATAAATTTTTTTGTTTTTGATTTTAGGGTTTCCAAAGAGACAGTCCTGCAGAACCAAATGGTGTTGCACACAGTCCTGCTAGCGATAATAATCCTGTAAATAGCGGATCAGTCACAGTAAGTGGAGGTGGTGTTGTTAACAAAAATGTTACTCTTGGCGAGCATATTGAACATATTGTCGCCAAAGATTATGGACCTCCACTGTCGTCTTACCGACCCTATTCAGGGTGAGTTTCTTCTTTTTTTTCTCATTTTACTATTATTATTCTCTATTTATTTTATTTTTTTATAATTTCTTGTTTTATTTTGGTTTTATTTTTTTTTTTTTACTTTCCTTTTGCTTTAGTTTACACTTTCTTTTTTGTTTTTTTTTTCTAAATTTTGGTTTGGTTTTTATTTTTTATTTAATTTTTTTAGATTCATTTTGGTTTTCTTTTCTTTTTTTTGTTTTATTATATTAGTTTTTATTTATTTTTTCTTTATTTTAGTTTGGTTCTATTTTTTTATTTTCTACTAATTTTTGCCTTATTTTTTTGTTAGTTTCGTTCTTGCCCTATTTTGATTTTTTTTAAATTTATTTTTTGTTTTTGCCTTATTTTGATTTAATTTTAATTTACATTTTTCGTTTATACTTTCTTTTTTTTTTGCTTTTTTTAATTTGCTCAAAATAAAATAAAAAAAAACTTTCTTTTTTGTTTTTTCTAAATTTTGGTTTGGTTTTTATTTTTTATTTCCTTTTTGTTTTATTTTTTTAGATTCATTTTGGTTTTCTTTTCTTTTTTTTTTTGTTTTATTTTATTAGTTTCTATTTGTTTTTTCTTTAAATTTAGTTTGGTTCTATTTTTTTATTTTCTACTAATTTTTGTCTTATTTTGGTTTTATTTTTTTTTTTGTTAGTTTCGTTCTTGCACTATTTTGATTTTTTAAAATTTCTTTTTGTTTTTGCTTTATTTTGATTTAATTTCTAATTTAAAAAAAAAATAGAATCAGTCTTAATTTCAAAAAATTAATATTAATTTTAAAAAAATAAAATCAATATTAATTTTAAAAAAATCAAATCAATTTTTTTAATTACCAAAAAAAAACAATATTTTTCACAAAAAAAAAAATTCTTTCCCCTTTAGATATCAAACTTCCGAGGATCAATGGAAACGAAGAAAAGGATTGGACCCAGACACAGTGAAATCAGAGGATGAGCGACAAATAATTCGTGTCGCCCAACAACAACAACAACAACAACAATCGCAACAATCCTCACAATCAAGTCAATCCGTTGGTAAACAACAATTTCTTTCCGTTGAACCAGTTTCACCACCAGAAGCAACGACAAATCATTATGCTCGACGCTTCTATGAAACGACCACTGCCACAACGACTTCCGGTAACCCATCCAATAAGCACAGTCTCTCGCCACTTGATTATGTAAAAAATAAAATTGTCGAAGTAATGCGTACCTCAGAGGATGATAAAGGTGTTAATGTTGAACGTAATGGCGGCGGCGGAATTGGTGGTGGAGGAGGAGTAGGCGCGAATGATAAAGATGATAATAATAAACCACGTGTTGAAAGTCCAGCCGGTATTGGTGGTGCTAGTGAAATTGTCATTGATGATAATCTAAATCAACAACAGCAACAACAACAACAACAACAAAATCAACCACCAGTACCAGCGCCAACGACATTTTATCCATTTAGTGCACTTGGCGTTCATACGGGTCCACCACCTGCGCCACCGCCACCTTCATCGGCAACTGCATCGTTGCCAAAATCTGAGCACATACAACCAGAACCAGCGCCACTTCTCTCCGCGCAATATGAGCCCCTCTCCGACGAGGATTGATGATAATAATAATAATAATAATAATAATGATGATGATGATTATTCAACAACGACAACTACCCCATTTTTATTACTCTTCCAAAGAGTCCTAAAAAAACAAAAAGAAGGGAAAAAGAATTTTGAAAAAAAATCGGTACGCCAATTTTTTTTTTATCATCATCATTTTTTTTATTTTCTAAAAAAAAGTATTTTACTTTTTTTTTTGTATTAAAAATGTTAATTTACAATTTTAAAAAAAAAAAACAATTTTTTTTTTTTTGGTGGATTTAACGGGATTGCATATATGATTAGGAATTTTTTTGCGAAAGTTTAATATTTTTTTTTTTTGGTATTAATGGTATTTTTTTAAATGGTGCATAATTATCGACAAAGTCGAATTTTCGCTGAAAAAAATAGAGGGAAATTTTTTTTATCATTTTAGAGGAATTTTTCTATTTTTTGTATTAGGAAAAATGTTTACTAAACTGAATTTTTGATTGAATTTTCATTTCATAGAATTTCTGTTTTGGGGATTTTTTTTTTTAGAGATTATTCTAATTTAATTTTTTTTTAATTTAAATAAATTGAAAAATAGATAATTAATTTTTGTGACAGTGTATGATAAATAAATTTTTGATTTGCGAAAAGTCAGTCACTGATTTAATAATATTTCTCGTAATCATTTAGTTGGAAATTTTTATTAAATTTCAATAATTTGGTAATTTAATTATTAAATTAATTACTAAATTAATTATTAAATTAATTATTAGGTAAATTCACTTTTTTGGTTATTTGAAAATATAACTAAAAATTCTGGGACGTAGGAATTTTCCCTAAAAATTATCAGTTAAAATATTTATTTTAACGAATTTTATTAGATATAATTATTTTTTTCAACAAATTTTTCGAATTATCATTCAATTTCTTTTTTTTTAACGAATTTTTTACTTAACAAAATATTTATATACCAAATTTGTATGTACAAAATTTGTATCTATCAAAATTGTTATTTTATAAAATTTCTCTTTACCAACTTTTTATTTGAAAAAAAAATCTAATTTTTAATATTGATTTAGCAAAATTTTCATTGAACAGAATTTCAAGTGATTCGAATTTTCAAAATTCCAGCATTTTCAAATTCAACGAATCTTCAGTTTTTCGAATTTTTATTTATCCGAATTTATAGTTTTTTGTCGAATTTATATTTGATAGAATTTTTAAAATAGTTAATTTTCTCTTTGTCCGAAATTGCAAATGCAAAATTTCGGCGCGAATTTAAAAATTAATCAATAAAAAAATAAGAAAATTGTGATTGGTTAATTTTTATATTCGCATCGAAATTTTTCTGTCGATTCTCTATATATTTGAACATTTGCAATTTTGGAAAAATGAAAATTTGACATTTTTATAATTTTATCAATTAACAATTAGTGGAAATAAAAATTCGAATAAATGAGGAATTTTGAAATTCTGCGATTTTAAAAATTCTGTTTAATTAGAATTTTGCTAAATTAATATTCAGTTGAATTAGAATTTTTTCTAAATTAATATTCAGTTGAATTAGAATTTTTTCTAAATTAATATTCAGTTGAATTAGAATTTTTTCTAAATAAATATTCGGTTAAAGTAGAATTTTTTTTTAAAATAAAAAATTGGTAAAGAGAAATTTTGTAAAATAAAAATTTTGTTAAGTAAAAATTTGTTTAAAAAAAATTCTCTCAAAATAATAAATTAAAAAATGAAAATTTGTCGAAAAAATAATGTTTTTCTAATAAAATTCGTTAAAATAAAAATTTTAACTGAGGATTTTTAATGGGAATTTTATACGCTCTGAAATTTTGATATTTTTAGTGAAATTTGTCTATTTTTTCATTTATATTTCTACCAACAATTAGTTATTATTTTTTTTACTAATTAATTTTTTTTCATTAATTATTAATTAATTTAAACTCGTTTAAAAAGTTGATATTCCCTTAAATGCTAATTCGAAAAATGAAAATTTATCTAAATAAAAATTGTACCTAATAAAATTGTTTCAAAAATTCTTTAAAATTAATAACTAATGACTTTTATGCGATAATTATGCGTTTATAAAGGCATTACGAAAAAAAAGTTTTTTTTTTTACTTTTAATTTCATTGTATAAAATTTTATGCTAAAAATGTATTTTTAAATTTATAACGATATTTCAAAATAAATCGAGAAAAAAAAGTAGTTTCTTTTTCAATTTCTTTCTAAATGATAGAAAATAAAATTTCAAGAACATACATTTTTTTAAAAGAAATTATTACTAAAAAAAAAAATTAATAAAACTTTTTTTTTTTTTTGCAATGTCTTTAATATTATTGTGATTAGTGAAGCAAAATGAAATGGAATTTTGTAGAATTTTTTTTTTTTGGTTTTAGTATTTTATTGATCGAAACGAAAGAGGGAAAAAAAAATGATCGTTAGGATCTTGTTTTGATGAAAAAAAAAATTTAGAAATGTTAATTTTTTTATTTTTAGACAAATATATCTATTTTGAGATAAAAAAAAAAAAAAAAAAAAACTTAATTAAACAATTTGCTATAATGGAAATTTAAAAACAAGCCATTAATTTTGTTAATTAATTATTAAATTCTTTTGTCCTATTGTATTTTTGATTGTATTTTTATAGTACGCTTTTTTTAAGACAATGGAATAAAATAAGAAAAAACAGTAGGTTTTTTTTTTTAAAGAAAGTTTGCTAAAAAACGTTTCTTTAGTTTTATGTTTAAAAAATAAATTCAAATTTTCATTTACTTTATTGAATTTTAATTCAAAAACTGTACAAATTTTTGTTTTTTAAATCATAAAAAAAAAGAATTTAGATTAAAATTTATTTTTAATATAAATAAAAAAATTCCACATCATTTTGCAAATGCAATGCCGTATTTTTCCTTCAATTAATATAAGTTTTAATATTTTTTTTTTTTTTTTCCATCTCCCGGTTTTTTTTTTTTCTCAAAAAGGAGAGGAGCTCGCGCTCTACAAGACACAGACGCTTCTTTGTAAATATTATGGAAAAAAAAGCAAAAAAAAAAAAAAAAAAAAATTATTATAATAATAATAATAATAATAATAATGAAATATTAGTCTTAATCGTCAAAACGATAAAAGTGTGTGCGTGTTTTTATTTTGGAATGAATGTTATAATTGACGAAAATTTGTGTAAAGAAGAAAAAAGAAGAAAAAAAAAAAAGAGTCCAACGTACCAGTGTATGAAGGTGTTAAATGGATAATTAATTATTATTGTTTTTTTTTTTAATTATTTTTTCAGTCATACGATTTATCTTCCTTCCCCCCCTCTATATATATATATATTTACATATATATGTTTTTTTTCTTCTTTTTTTATATATATAAAAAAAATAAAGTGGTTTAAGAGAAATAAAAAAAAAAAAAAAACATTGTAAATAGTAAAATAGTATTAACTCATAACGAGCATTATATATATATACATATATATATATATACGATTATTAGGCTAATGTATATCTAGAATTTTAAGTATATATATATAAATATATATATAAATATGAAAAAAAAAAAATTAAGCTCAGAGATAGGTAAAACAAAAAAAAAACAACAAAAAACTTGTAGTTAGCGTTCTAGTGACTAGGCAAATCACGAACTGACTTAGACAAAAAATGGAAAACTTTTTTTTTTCCCCAGAAAGAGACTTTTGTTGTAATAATATTAGCTGAGGGGAAAAAAAATGGAAAAACAGTGCGCAGAATTAAAAAAAAAAAGATCATGAAGGATTCAGTGAAGGATTTTATTTAATTTAAAATTAATCTATTTACTCTGGAAAAAAAAGAGTACACGAAAGAGAGAATGAGAGCAAAGTATGTGTGAGAAAGAAAGCAAGAGAGAGAGAGAGAGAGAGAGAGATAAATCATTCACACGACCGCACACACACTTTTTATACAGCCTTGTTTTTATATAAGAATAGTAAAACTACGTTATAAGCGGCTATTAAACGTTTATTCTCAATTGGATAAAAAAAAAAAAAACCAAACGATCTTCTAAATTTTGAAAAAAATAATATATAATCGATCGCAGACTCTCCACCCTTTTCTCTATTCTTTCTTCGATTTTTTTTTTTTATATAACGCAAGCTAACGAACAAATCCTCTCAATTTTCTGTATCTTATTTTTTTTCTGTAATGCCTTTCTTTTTTCTCTTTTCTCTTTCATTTTTCTTTTCTTTTTTTTAATTTTAAAATATTGTGTTTTTAAAAAATTTTCTTATATTTCAATTCAAAATTTTTTTTTAATATTTCAATTGTAAAAAGAAATTTCGATCGGTATTTTTAATTTAAATTTATTTTCTCCTATTCTATTTTTTTACTTTATTTTATTTAAAATTTGTATATTTAATTTCCAATTTTGTTTTTTGTACTTTACTATTTTTTTTTTTGTTTTTGCGCAATTTTTCACGTTTCGTTTATTTGTTTGTTTTAAAAAAAAAAATATTTGTCTCTTTTTTCGTTTAAAGAAAATAGAAACACATTTTTTTTTTTTTTCAAAGAATTATTTAATTTTTAAAAAGATCTCAATTTTTAAACTAAAATTTTTTTTAATCTTTTTTTTTTCTATTTAAAAATATAATTTCAATGTCTTGTGCGTTTTTGTTTTTTCTATTATTGCTCTGAAAACGAAAACTATATAGTGCGTGTATATAAATATATAATAATAATAATACCTAATAATAATAATTATTATATTCTGTACGTAAGAAATTTTCGATGAGATTCGATAAAATCTGAAACTATAATACTATTTTATTCGCATTAAAAAAAAATAATTGAAAAAAAAAAAACTTGTTCTTACAAATATAAATAATGGAGAACTTTGTGATATTAGCTTTTTAATTCAAGTATCTCCTGTCGCGCGATTTCAATTATAAGAGAGAAAAAAAAAACAAAAAAACAAAAAAAAAAAAAACTAAAAAAGAAAATAAGGAAAGAGAATGCAGAGGGGCTTTTTCGTTGCATGGATGGTCTTCCGGTACATTAAAAAAAAAAAAAAAAAAAAAAGAAAAAAAGAAAGAAACAGAAAAAAAAATTTTTTGTTTCAAATTTTTTTCTGCATTCCGTTTTTTCTCTATAAGTTTTCAAAAATATTTTATTACTTTTTTCTTTTTTTTTTTTTTTTACAATGCGTATATATATACACACATCTATATAAATATATATATACATGTCTGATTAAAAAAAAAAAAAAATAGATTTATGTTTAGCCAAAGTTATTTCCATGAAAATGAAAAAAAAAAAAATTAATAGATACACGTTGTTTTTTTTTATATATAACTTTGCATAATATTTGGTTATGGATTAAAAAATAATAATAAACAAAAAAAAAATAAAATAAAAAAAAAGATAGAGTTTTTCATGAAGGGAGGAGCGTGTCGAGCCTGACATTAATTGTATAAATTTAGAATTAGCAAATAGAAAGAAGAAGAAAAAAAAAAAAAAAAAAAATCACTGAATTAGGAATGAAAAGGGAAATTAGAAAAAAAAATTCGAAAATTAGGAATTAATATTAATTGAATTTATTTAAAAATTAATTAATATTAATTCAATTAAAAAATTCTTTTTTTTATTATTTTTCTTTTATATAAGAAAAGTAAAAGTAAAATTTCATATTATATATGGAAAAAAATTTTTTTCTTTTTTAATTGGACGGGATTTATAATTATTATGAAAAAAAAAACCATAAAGGCTGTATAAAGCTGATTATATATTTAATGAAAAAAAAAAAATTATTAAATGAGAGAATAAAAAAAACAACAATAATAATCCAAGGCACTTTTATCCTTTCTCCGGATTAACGTATCAGATATAATAATATTAATAATAAATAATAATTATAATAATAATAATTATAATATTAATAATAATAATAATAATAATGAAACAAGTGACCAGAATGTGAAAAGCTGAGAGACGATACGATTACATTATTAAGAAACACTATTAAGGATTAATTCATTAAATTAAATAAACAAATAAAATAGCGAGCCAGCTCGTATCACGCCTACAGTAAAATTACAGGTGTAACACGATAATATTATATTATTATCAAAAAACAATTCAATGTAAATTGTTATTTTTGTTGAAATAAAAATCACCTCTGTTATCAAAAGGGTTTCTTATATCCTTTTTTTTTATATTATGATAAATAAAAAAAAATTTTTTAATAAAATAATAGTAGCAAAAATAATATAATAATAATAATAATAATTGAAATTAAAATATTGAAAATAATTTTAATAATTTTAATAATAGTAATAATAAAAATAATAAAAAATAATAAAAAAAAATAAAAATAATAAAAATATTAAAAATAATAAAAATTATAATAATATTAATAAACATAATAATAATAATATTAAAAATGATAAAAATTATAATAAAAATTTTTTTTTCAAAAGCCGGGAAAAAAATTACAAATTTTTTTTAATGAAATTTAATCCGTAATGCTCACACTAGGTCAATTTTTTGAAAATTTATTTTTAATATTTTTAATTATTTTTAATTTACTTTTTAATATTTTTAATTATTTTTAATTTACTTTTTAATATTTTTAATTATTTTTAATTTACATATTTAAATTTTTTTTTGAAATTTTTTTCTTTTTCATTTAAATTGAAAGAAAAAAGTATATATTTTTTTTTGATAATATATAATTTTAGCGAGGCGAGACTTCAACAATGTGAGAGGCTTTTTAGATTTACTTGAGAAAAAATTCTTTGGGATTCAAGACATCACAAAATTCGAGTTCAAAAGAGATTTTATCGTATTCTTATTCTTCTTAAACGGTAAGTAGAATAAATATTAAAATTTTTTTTTACAATTAGATTTTCTAGAAATATTCTAAATGCAAAAAAAAAAAAAAAAAAAAATTGCTAACGAACAGATTTTTCTGTATATATATAATTTTTTTTTTTTTTTTAATAAAAAAATTATGATGGATCAGTTTTTTAAAAATAGTTTTTCAAATTCTTAGAAATTAATTATTAAATTTAAAAATTCTAAAAAAAATTAGTATTATAATAAATATATTTTAATAATTATTTTTTTTTAATCAAATTAATTTTTTTTTCTTTTATTTTTTTTCTTTTATTTTATTTGCAGCAAAAATAATATTCATTTTTCTTAATTGCATAAAATTTAAAAAATTTATATTTATATTAGTAGGTAATAATAATAATGATAATAATTAATTATTAAAAATAGACAAAAATGATAGGAGGATAAGTCCAAGTTGTTGAACTCTTATCATCAATTACTATTTTTCGTCTGATTGCGATGAAACGAAAGTCGCCCACTTATATTTGTGTTTATTTTATTTATATACATATATTTATATATTATGTAGAAAAGTCACTGTTAAATGAGGTCAAAAACCAGTTTTTTTTTGCAATAAATTGTAAATTATAAATTATAATCGAATGATTAATTGAAAATTTATTTTATCAATTTAAAATTCAATTACTATAAATTAGAAAATTTAATTTTTTTCACAAATTAATTCGGATAAAATAATAAATTTGTTTTATAAACTTAGTTTATGTAAAAAAAAAAAAAAAATTAATAATCTACTTTTTTAAATAATTAAAAAAAAAATTGTAGAAATAAACATTTTTTTTTACAACACAAAAAAAGTATTTTAATAATTTTTTAAAATAGTTTATTAAATAAATATTTTAGATAAAAAAAACTAAATAATGATTATAATTAATAATTTTTATAATTTAACAATTTTTTATTTATTAAAAAAAAAGATAAAATTGTATTTAAAAATTTGTTTCCCTAATCGAAAAAAAATACTATTTTTTATTATTATTGGATCCATTTAATTTAAATAAAAAAAATGTTTTAAAATACTATCACTATAGCTGTATTTAAAAAAAAAATCAATCTCAGCAATGAGATAAAAATAGTTTTTTTTTTTTTCGA
Source organism: Leptopilina boulardi (assembly GCF_019393585.1). Taxonomy (NCBI): domain Eukaryota; kingdom Metazoa; phylum Arthropoda; class Insecta; order Hymenoptera; family Figitidae; genus Leptopilina; species Leptopilina boulardi. The sequence continues at coordinate 3,026,635 of NW_026137825.1, read as the reverse complement.
TGGTTTTAGTGGATTTATTTTATTAATCGACTCGAGAGAGTTTAAAGCAATTCCCACACATGTTTATGTTGTTCAAGTTTTTCTTAACCGCGCCGCGCAATCGTAGTTTGTGTCCCGTTTTCGTCATCAGTCTGATACGAATGATCTTACCAGTAACGTCAATTTTAAATCGTTTTTATAAGTTAGAAAAATTTTTCTGTTTATCTGTCAAAAAATTGTGTTTAAAAAAATTAAAATTATTTGTTTAATTAAAAAAAAAAAAAAATTTTTTCCAACGCGGCTTCGAATTTATTTTGTACAAAAAAAAATTAATTTTAATATACAAAAGGAAAAAACAGTTTTTTTTTTTTGTGACATTTTGACAGAGAAGTAAACAATTATTAGTGAATCATTAGTGAAAAAGTGATTTTTAAAAATTCAATATTAAACAATTAAATTAATTTATAAAAAATTTAATTGACAATTGAATAAAAAAAAAATTGACTAATTAACTCAATAAGTTTAATTAACAATTAAACGAATTGATAAATTAAAATTGACAATTAAATAAATTGATAAATTAAAATTGCTAATTAAATAAATTAATAAATTTAATTAACAATTAAATAAATTGATAAATTTAATTATCATAATTAAATATATTGATAAATTTAATTAACAGTTTAAATTTTATGCTTCTCAAAAAAAAAGTGAATTTCCAAAGAAAAAAAATTTGCAAATAAAACGATAAAAAATCAATTTTACGAAAAAAAATCGTATTCTTGGAATTTAAGTTCTATAAACAATTAGTAATTTACATATACATATACATTTTGAGAAACGTCATCGACCCAAGGTCTAAAAAGCATTTCTCGCTCTTGTTAATTAGAAAAGTAATTTCGCATACTTTTTCGAATTAGCAATTTAAATTATTTTAAATCTCTCATAATAATAATAATAATAATAATAATAATAAAAATCTATAAAGACTTTTTAGACATTTTGGAATTTCTACTGTTTGCAATAATAAATTTTCCATAAAAAAAACAAAAAAAAAAAAGCCATAAATGGATTATAAATAAAAATGGAATAATAAAAAATTATTAATAACAATAAAAAATAAGAATAAACAAAAAATAAAGCAAAAAAAAATATAAACAATTATTTATTTATTTATTTATTTAATGAACCAACCAATTTAATTTTTTAATTTTAAAAAAAATTCTAATAAAAATTAATAAAAATACAATTTGCCTTAAAATAGTATATTATGTGGCAAGCACGTAAAGTAGTACTTTTTAGGTGAGGATGTAATTTTCAGTACGAGCTGTCGTTAGTGCGACGTAGGTGAGACGAAGGCGAGCTGTAGGTGAGATGAAGACGAGCCGAAGGCGAGTCGAGTCGAGCCGAAAGCGAGCCGAGTCGAACCGAAGTCGCACAGACAGCGAGTATTGAAATCATCCGAACCTAAAAATTACTACGTGCGAGCCACATACGCTATTTTTTTCGCCATTGTTATGAAAAAGTGAAACAATTTTAAAGAAAAAAAATAATAAAAATTGATAAATAAAATAAAAGCAAAAAAAAAAATTATGCAAAAATTAACAACTGCCTAAAAAAGACTTTATAGGGCAGTTTACTGCCTAAAAAAGACTTTATACGGCAGTTTGCTGCCTAAAAAAGTCTTTTTTAGGCAGTTGGCCCAAACTGCCTTAAAAAGTGCTACTTTATCTGCCCAAAACAGGCACAAAAAAGACACTTTTTCATGTCAATGGCGAAAAAATAAAATTATAATTATAAATAAAAATGGAATAATAAAAAATTATTAATAACAATAAAAAATAAGAATAAACAAAAAATAAAGCAAAAAAAAAAAATATATATATAAACAATTATAAGAAAAAAAAATTCTAATAAAAATTAATAAAAATACAAATTGCCTTAAAAATAAAATAAAAAAAAGAAAAATGAATAAAACTACAATTATCCTTAAAAAATTTGAAAAAGTGTAAATTAAAATTAAATTAATATTAAAAAATTAAATAGAAATTAATTAATTGAATTATAAAATATAAATATTACCCAATCAAAAAAATTAAAAAATAAATAGTAAATAATAATAATATAATAATAATAATAATTAAAAATAATTAAATGAAAAAAATTTTTCTCCTAAAAATTAAAAAATATTAAAAAAATTTCCAGATAACTTCAAAAAAAAAAAAAAAAAAAATGTGGATTATTTTTCAATTACTGTGGGATCCATTTTTTTTACTTGGACTATTATTGGCAACAATTTATTATTATTTCACTGCGACATTTGATTTTTGGGCAAAAAAAAATGTCCCCTTTCGTAAACCAATAATATTTTTTGGCAATTTCAAAGAATTACTATTATTTCGTAAATCACAACCCGAGGGAATTTTAGAAATATACAATTGGTTTAAAAATGAAGATTATTTTGGTGTTTTTCGTGTACGTACACCAAGTTTAATTATAAAAAATCCCGAATTAATAAAAGATGTATTTGTAAAAGATTTTGCAAATTTTTCTAATCGTGGAATTCCAATTAATAATACCGATCCATTAATGGGAAATTTATTTAATCTCGAGGGAGAAAAATGGAAAGGACTCAAGTGAGTTTTCATTTTTTATTTCTATTTTTTTTTTTAATTATTAATTAATTAATTTCTATTTTATTTTATTTTTTTTTTAATTTCATATTAATTTTAATTTTATGTAAATTATATTTTTTTATCATTTTTAAAAATTTTTTTTTATAAATTAAATATATTTATATTTTTTTTTTCTTGTTCTGTTTGAAAAATAAATAATTATTATTTAATAATAATTAAATTTTAGTATTTAATTAATTAATTAAAATTTAGAAAAATAAAAATTTTACTTATAATTTACCTTTTTTTCGAATTTTCAGATCAAAATTAACGCCAGCATTTTCGCCGAGTAAAATAAAGGGAATGTTTTATCTTTTGGAAGAATGTGCAGGACAATTGGAAAAAATTATAATCAACGTTACCAAGGAAAATGAATCGATTGTTGATACGCGTGTATTGGCTGCAAATTATACAATTGACGTGATTGGTACCTGTGCCTTTGGAATACAAACAAATGCAATTAATTCAAAGGATTGTGAATTTAAAACAATGGCGAGAAAATTATCAAAATCAAGCTTAAAAACAAGTATCTGGCGAATGTTACGACCCGCAATGCCCACGTAATTATTAAATTAATTCCATATCGCCAATTATTAATAAGGTAAAAAAAAAAAAAAAAAAAAATTTCAAAATTGAAGGTAAAAAATAAAGGAATTTTTTTTTTTATTTCAAATAAAAGGTAATAAAATTAAAAAACTAATTTTATAAATAATTGTTAATTTATTAGTAGAAAAATAATTTAATTTAATTTTTTAATTTTAATTTTTTCAACGAGGAAAAAATAATAATAAAATAAATATGAGATTAATTCGATTGAAATTAAATTAAATAAATTTACATATAAATTTTTTAAATAAACAATAGTGACAAAAAAGGGGGAAAAATTTTCTTTTTTTACGACTAATATAGAAATTTAGTCAAAAATAAAAGTGGAAAATAAAAGAATTTTTTCTTATTAAAATAAAATTATTATTTTACTGTGTGTAATCAATTTTTTAAAATTTTTCATTTCAATTGGCTCTCATCTATTGAAATACAAATTAGAAAATTCTAGGTTCAATTTGAATAAATCATATGATTGTAATTTATTATGTCACCTTGAATATGACACAATAATAATAATAATATTAATTTCTTGGACCCTTTCTATTTTTTTCGATTGACACGAAAAAATTAAAACTAAAAATAAATTTAAAAAGAAAATATAATAAAATAATTTTCCTTTAAAGAAAAAAAATTTGTAAATTTTTGAAAGTTAAAAAATTTTTAAATACAATATTGAATAATTACATAATTATTATTAATCTCGTTTAATTGTTAATTTGTAAATAAAAATTCATAATTATAATTACAAAATGGGATTATAAAAACAAAAAAAAAATATAATTGATTATAAAATTTTTTTATAAACGATAACAAATTTCAAAATAAACAAAATTGATCAATAAAAAAAAAAAAAGATTGTTAATGACAAATATTACTCATATTGTATATAAGATAAAAAAAATAATTTTTTGATAATCGAAAATTAATTTGAGAAATTTTTTTTAATTTGTTCTTTAAGGAAAAATTTTTTTAATCTGAGAATTCTTTTTTTGCAGTGATTGATTGTAAAATAATTTTTTTAATAATCGAAAATTTATTTGAGAAATTTTTTTGATTTTTTTTTTCTTTTTTCTTTAAGAAAGAAAGATTTTTTTTTTGAATTTGAAAAACATTTTTTTCAGTTTATTTAAAATTCTTGGAGTGCAAATGATTGATCCTGAAGTGACAAAATTTTTTAAGAGCGTCGTATCACAAGTGATTAAGCAAAGAGAGAATCAAGAATTAAAAAGACATGACTTCATGGATTTATTGATTGAATTGAAAAATAAAGGCACATTGGAAGCCGATAACAAAGGCAAAGAAAATCATGATGATGAGCAATTAACAAAAAAAATTGGTAAATATATCTCTACAGTTTAGGAAAAAAAAAAAAAGAAAAAAATGAGACAATTTTTGAAATTTTTTATTAATAATATTGTTTTGAATTTATCTAATTTTTCTATTCTCTTTTCTATTTTCTAATTTTATTATTAGTAAAAAATATTTTGAAAACGTAATGTAAAAAAAAGAAGAAAAAATTTTTCATAAATAAAAATTTTGCTCCCCTTTTTTTAATTTTTAATTTTCTAATATTGATAATAGAAAATTCAAAAAAAAAAATGATTTGCAATTTTTCAATATTCTTACTTTGTCTATAAATATAAATTGAAATTAATGAAATTATAATTGAATTGGAATGCGCTTTCACGATAAGATAATAATTTACGAATTCCTCGAAAAGCTTTTTACTTTACGCAACTGTTTTTTTTTCTGATTTATTTCTAATGAAGAAAAAGAATAATCGAAAAAGTAATTAAATAATTAAATAAATAATTAATAAAATTAAATAATAATTATAATTTTAAATTTAAAATAAAAATTAAATAAAATTATTTATTTTTTATTATTAATTATTATAAATTATTATATTTATTAAATAAAATTAAATAATTATAAAAAAATAGAAATAATAAATAATAATTATTATTAGTAAATAAATAATTGAAAATAAATAAAATTAGTTATTTTATTATTAATTAAATAATTAATCTTTTTAATAAATCTTAATCTTTTTTTTAATAATAAATTATTTTATATTTATTAAATAAAATTAAATAATTATAAAAAAAATAGAAATAATAAATAATAATTATCATTAGTAAATAAATAATTGAAAATAAATAAAATTTTCGAATTTATTTTTAGAATTGAAAAAATAATAAATTTTTAACAAATATTAAAAAAAATTTTTTTTCAAAGCGAATTATTATATGAATTCTGTTTTAGAATTAGATGAAGATACAATAACAGCTCAAGCTTTTGTATTTTTTGTCGCTGGCTATGATACATCAGCGAATGTAATTTCTTTTTGTCTACATGAATTGGCATTGAATAGTGAAATTCAAGAAATCACGAGACGCGATATTTTGGATACATTGGAAAAATACGATGGCAAATTGACTTACGATGCAATACAAGAAATGAAATATCTCGACATGGTGGTTTCAGGTAAAAAAAAAAAAAATTGATAAGTAGTATCGAAAAAAAAAATTGTTTCTTTTTATTAAAAAACAAATTTTTTTTAGAAAATTAGGAATTTTTTTTCGCATAATTTTTTTTTTTGATAAATTAATTATGGAACAATAAAAGTAACTATAATTCGTGGATTTTCAATTGTCAAAAAATTGATTTTTTTTTTCTTGATAAATTAAAAAATTGAATTAAATTGAAAGTGAATGGAAATATAATTTTTATTTCCTTTTTTTGTTTTTTGTTTTTTTTTTTTTTTTAAAAAAGAAACTTTGAGAAAATATCCACTATCGCCTCTATTGTCGAGAAAATGTGAGGGTCCATATAAAATCCCAGGCACTGAAATTGAATTACCAGCGGGAATGAGGGTTATTATTCCAATTTATGGACTTCATCATGACGCCAATAATTACCCGGATCCGGAAATTTTTGATCCCGAGAGATTTAATGAGGAGAATAAAAAAAAGAGGCATCCATTTGTTTATCTACCGTTTGGCGATGGACCACGTGGTTGCATTGGTAATTTTATTATTTTTTTTAATTTATACATTAATTATTGAAATATCCTAATTTAGAAAAATAAATTTTACAAATTCTACTCCAAAGAAACAAAAAAGTATTATTTTTTTTTTTTTTTCAAAAATTGTTTGTTTATTTAAAAAAAAAAAGTCCCCAAAATTTTAGTTTTTGAAAATCAAAAAAAAGTAAAAAAAAAAAAAACTCTACAAAATTCGAGGAATCAATAAATTTTTCTTTTTTATTTTATTAATACTTTATTTAAAAAAAAATATTTTTTTTTTTGATTAAAAATAAAATTTACTAGTATAATATAATAATAATAATAATAATAATAATAATAATAGAAAAAAAATTTATTAATAATTATTATTTGCTTAATTAATTAATTATTATTATTTTATTAATATTTTATTTATTTAATTAAAAAAAAATATTTTTTTTTTATTAAAAATAAAATTTACTACTATAATATAATAATAATAATAATAATAATAGAAAAAAAAATTATTAATAATTATTATTTGCTTAATTAATTAATTATTATTATTTTATTAATAATTTATTTTTTTAATTAAAAATAAAATTGCCTACAATAATATATATTAAACAATTTTTTAATTAAAAATTTATTTTTTTATTTATATTTGTAGTAAAAGCAAATAATTTATAATTTTTTATTTTTACGAGAAAAATTTGAATTTATTTATTTTACACTTAAAATATAAAAAAAAATTTAATAATCCAGACGCGAATTTCTTGTGAAATTTTCTTATAACAATAATTTTTCTAGGACAACGTTTTGCATATTTACAAACGAAAATGGGAATAATTACATTTCTCAGAAATCATCGTGTGGAACTTTGTGAAAAATCAGCAATTCCGTTAATTTTCAGCCGTCGAAATTACATGACAAGTAGCGAAAAAGGAATTTGGCTGAAAATTGTATCGATTACAAATTGATTTTAATTTATTTCTAAAATATTTTTATTTTCCATTGAATTTTCCAAATTTTCTATATTATACTTATAATAAAGGTTAGTTTTTTAATATAGTCAATATTTTTTAAAATATTAAAATTTTGCTATTTTATTATTTTCTTTTTTTTTTTTAGCAATTTTATAGTATTTTTGACGAAAATATTATATTTTTGTACTTAACTGACATTTTTTTAAATTAAATAACTACATATTAATTAATTAATAATTAATTTTGTAAATAAAATTACCAAACAGTCGAAACTTTCTTTCCTAACCTCCAAATAATTGATTTTCTTAAATTTCCTCTCTCCATTTCCGTATTTTTACCACAATAATAATAATAAGAAAAAAACAAGTTTAATTACATGTTAAATAAAATTTCACAAACAATATAACGAATTCATTATTTTAATTGAATAAAACTTAAAGAAAAAATCAAGGAAAAAATGACCAAAAAATTCTTGACTTGACACACGTCACGTGACACAACAAATAAAATGTCCAACTTTTTTTTAAAGAATAATTAATAAAAAATTAATGTCTCTTCTATTAATTGATTTTTTAAATAAAGCGAGATTAATTTTTCATATAATAGTAATAATAATATATAAATAATAATAATAAAAATGAATAATAAAAAAATAACAAATTTCGTATTTGAAAATGCCGCCACTTTTGAATACTTTCGATAAATATTCGATAATATTAATATCGACTCGTGGCAACTTCACATCGACCAGCTGTCAATGTCAAACTTCACTTCGTTTTTGTGAAATTGTTGACTCGTGTCGAACTGTAAATTCAAAGATGTCACGTCTTTATTTATTATTATTGTTATAAAAAAGTTTTACAGTGTTTTTTGTTCAGTGTATTTGTGTTACTTTTATTATTATTTTTTTTTTTTATTAAATTTGTGTTGATTACAATAATTTTTTGATGGAAATAATGCCACGGTAAGTCGTATTTCTGTTTGCTCCTTTTTTTTTTTCTCTCTCTCTTTGACAAAAGTAATATACATATATACGTATATATTTTAACATACACACAACCATTGTCGACGTGAATCTCCTCGCGAGAGAGCAGACTGTTGGATGATTCTTGATTATATTAATAAACGCGCGTATGAATGACAGAAGGCGCTATTTTATCGCATTATTATCTTTGATAGCGGAAGTCTTGTTTTGCTTATATACATATACACACTGTGCGTTAACAATGATATGATAAATTCACTTATACTAATAATGTCCATTTTTCCATGTATATATGTATACACTACATATATATAGTTAACAATAATTAATTGTTTGGTGTCTTGCTCCGAAAGTTACGAAGGTTAAAGTTGTTTTTTTTTTGTAAAAGATCCATTCCTTTTTTTTAATCGAAAAAAAACATGTGAATCTTTCTCAATCAAATTATTTACCCCCACTGAGTTTTTTTTTCAATAACCGCACGTTTTATTATTTTTTTTTATCGAAGTGTCAAATTTAGAAAAAAATTAATTCGATTTTATCTTCTTTTACAATCACTTTTTTATAATTCCTTATATGAGAAATATTGAGCAATAATGACGTTATTATTCCTTTCTCTGTTGTTTGTATTTTGTAATTTTTCATTTTTAATTGCAGTGTATATTATTGTTTATTAAACATTATTCTCGAGTTTTGCCAATTATCGCAGGGAAATAGCAAATTTATTTTTTTGTAAAGGGTGAGACGATCTTTTTATTTTTTTATAATTTTTTTTTATTGCTTTATATAATTTTCAATTTATTTGTTTTTTAAATAATAATTTTGAACTTTTAAAACTGATATTGATTTTAAAAATAGTAAGATAAAATGAAAGTAAATTAAAAAACTATTAGTATTTAATTTTTAGGTTAGGAAAACTCGTTAAATAAAAAAATATTGAAGATAAAAATAAATAAAAGATGATAAATTTTTTCTTTTCTTTAAAAATATTTTAATTAAAAAAAAAAGAAAAATATTGATGTTATAGTCATTTTTAATTAAGCAATTTAATTTTTTTTCAATTATTATGGACGTAGAGAGGTTATTATAATTTTTTCTACTTTTTTTTTTTACTTTCCCTCGGTAAAAAAAATATATATATATAATTTTTTTGATAAGAATTTTTATAAATTATTAAAATAGAATTGAAAATGATGAATTATTTGCGGTTTAATATTGTATCTCGCGAAATAATTACTGTTACAAATTTCTCGAATGACAAGAGCATAATTCTTAATTGGTCTTTCATTAAATTTCCATACAATGGCGTGGTTTGTTTTCAATTTTGATATATAATGTTATTAACGAAAACACATGTTTTAAACATTTTTTTTTTAGCGTCACACTCTTCATGAAAGAAATTCACTTATAGAAATTATAAAGTGGATGTATATTATTTATTATACCCTTTCACATATCTTGTTAAAGTTTCAATTTACATTCTCTTGTCTACAATCTTTTATAATGTAAAAAAAAATCGTATTTTTAAATATTTTATTTTTAATTAATGGAGAACAAAAAAAATTAAAATTAAACTATTTTAACACGAAAAAATTATAATAATTATTATTTTATAATTTTATATTAAATAATAATAATTATTATTAATCGAAAAAAATTTAGTAAACTTTTTTTTCAAAATATAATATTAAAATTAGCTATTAATTAATTGAAATTAAAAATTAAAATAAAACTAAAAAAAAAATAAAATAAAAAATAAAACTAAAATAAAACTAAAATAAAACTAAAAAAAAATTATTTTATTATAGATTTGTTTTTAATAATAATTAATTTTTATTAACAGAAAAAAAATTAATAATTTCTTTTCTTTATAAATAAACTAGCAAAATTAAACGCGCGCCAAATTGAGTATTTAATTATTTGTTATAAAGAAATTAAAGATTAATATTATCAATAATTATTTTTAATAATTTTAATGAAATACATCACAAATTCAATTATATCAAAATTATTTTTCAATTAAAATTTTTATGAAATTTAACAATGGTTTATAATTTAAAAAAAAAATATCACAATAAAATTGAATTATTTTTTAAAAATTTCAATTCAAAATAAACTAAAATTCAATTATTACCCGAAATTTTAATTCAAAATCAATTAAAAATCCAATAATTATCAAAAATTTTCAATTTAAAATTTAATTATTTACCAAGTTTTCAATTTAAAATGAAATAAAATTCAATTATTTTCTAAAATTTCTATTCAAAATTAATTAACCAAATTTTCAATCAAAAATGAACTTAAATTAAATTATTATCCAAAATTTCAATTAAAATTCAATTATTTACCAAAATTTTCAATTCAAAATGATCTGAAATTCAATTATTTTCCAAATTCAAAATCAAATAAAATTCAATTATTATCAAAAATTTCAATTTAAAATCAACTAAAATTAAATTATTACCCAAAATTTCAATTCAAAATCAAAGAAAATTCTATTGTTTTCAAAATTTTCAATTCAAAATCTTTTAAAATTCAATAATTATCCAAAATTTCAATCCAAAATTAATTATTATCAAAATTTTCAATCAAAAATCAAAGAAAATTCAATTATTTTCAAAATTTTCAATTCAAAATCTTTTAAAATTCAATAATTATCCAAAATTTCAATCCAAAATTAATTATTATCAAAATTTTCAATCAAAAATCAACTAAAATTAAATTATTATCCAAAATTTCAATTGTAATTCAATAATTTTCAATAATTTGAATTTAAAAGCATCTAAAATTTAATTATTTATAAAATTTTCCATTGAAATTTTTTTTTTTTGAAATTTAACAATTTCAATTATAACTCTAAGGAAATTAAATTATTTTTAACTATTTTTATAATATTCTTTGAAAATTGAACTATCTGAAACCATTTTTCAATGAAAAATGGTATTTTTGTCCGCAATTTCTAATAAATTTTTTAGTGAAATCATCTAAAATTTTTAATTAAAAATCCCTTGTAGTTCAATTAATTTTAAAAATATCAATTGTAAATCTTTGAAAATTCAATTACCTTTAAAAAATGTTATCTCAAATTATTTGATAAATTATTTTTAGTTCTGTAAAATTTAATTATTGTCTGAAAATTAACAAAATCTGTTGAAATTCAATTATTTTTAAAAATTTCATTTTAAACCCTTCCAAAAGTATTATTATTTAAAAAAAAATTTTTATTTAAAAATCTAAAAAATATTTTTGTTAAAATAAAAAAAATCGACTTTTTCGACTTTTTTCGAATATAAATCGACTAAAACGACTTAAAATGAAATAAAATTCAATTATTTTTTAAAAATTTCTATTCAAAATTAATTATCCAAATTTTCAATCAAAAATGAACTTAAATTAAATTATTATCCAAAATTTCAATTAAAATTCAATTATTTACCAAAATTTTCAATTCAAAATGATCTGAAATTCAATTATTTTCCAAATTCAAAATCAAATAAAATTCAATTATTATCAAAAATTTCAATTTAAAATCAACTAAAATTAAATTATTACCCAAAATTTCAATTCAAAATCAAAGAAAATTCTATTGTTTTCAAAATTTTCAATTCAAAATCTTTTAAAATTCAATAATTATCCAAAATTTCAATCCAAAATTAATTATTATCAAAATTTTCAATCAAAAATCAAAGAAAATTCAATTATTTTCAAAATTTTCAATTCAAAATCTTTTAAAATTCAATAATTATCCAAAATTTCAATCCAAAATTAATTATTATCAAAATTTTCAATCAAAAATCAACTAAAATTAAATTATTATCCAAAATTTCAATTGTAATTCAATAATTTTCAATAATTTGAATTTAAAAGCATCTAAAATTTAATTATTTATAAAATTTTCCATTGAAATTTTTTTTTTTTGAAATTTAACAATTTCAATTATAACTCTAAGGAAATTAAATTATTTTTAACTATTTTTATAATATTCTTTGAAAATTGAACTATCTGAAACCATTTTTCAATGAAAAATGGTATTTTTGTCCGCAATTTCTAATAAATTTTTTAGTGAAATCATCTAAAATTTTTAATTAAAAATCCCTTGTAGTTCAATTAATTTTAAAAATATCAATTGTAAATCTTTGAAAATTCAATTACCTTTAAAAAATGTTATCTCAAATTATTTGATAAATTATTTTTAGTTCTGTAAAATTTAATTATTGTCTGAAAATTAACAAAATCTGTTGAAATTCAATTATTTTTAAAAATTTCATTTTAAACCCTTCCAAAAGTATTATTATTTAAAAAAAAATTTTTATTTAAAAATCTAAAAAATATTTTTGTTAAAATAAAAAAAATCGACTTTTTCGACTTTTTTCGAATATAAATCGACTAAAACGACTTAAAATGAAATAAAATTCAATTATTTTTTAAAAATTTCTATTCAAAATTAATTATCCAAATTTTCAATCAAAAATGAACTTAAATTAAATTATTATCCAAAATTTCAATTAAAATTCAATTATTTACCAAAATTTTCAATTCAAAATGATCTGAAATTCAATTATTTTCCAAATTCAAAATCAAATAAAATTCAATTATTATCAAAAATTTCAATTTAAAATCAACTAAAATTAAATTATTACCCAAAATTTCAATTCAAAATCAAAGAAAATTCTATTGTTTTCAAAATTTTCAATTCAAAATCTTTTAAAATTCAATAATTATCCAAAATTTCAATCCAAAATTAATTATTATCAAAATTTTCAATCAAAAATCAAAGAAAATTCAATTATTTTCAAAATTTTCAATTCAAAATCTTTTAAAATTCAATAATTATCCAAAATTTCAATCCAAAATTAATTATTATCAAAATTTTCAATCAAAAATCAACTAAAATTAAATTATTATCCAAAATTTCAATTGTAATTCAATAATTTTCAATAATTTGAATTTAAAAGCATCTAAAATTTAATTATTTATAAAATTTTCCATTGAAATTTTTTTTTTTTGAAATTTAACAATTTCAATTATAACTCTAAGGAAATTAAATTATTTTTAACTATTTTTATAATATTCTTTGAAAATTGAACTATCTGAAACCATTTTTCAATGAAAAATGGTATTTTTGTCCGCAATTTCTAATAAATTTTTTAGTGAAATCATCTAAAATTTTTAATTAAAAATCCCTTGTAGTTCAATTAATTTTAAAAATATCAATTGTAAATCTTTGAAAATTCAATTACCTTTAAAAAATGTTATCTCAAATTATTTGATAAATTATTTTTAGTTCTGTAAAATTTAATTATTGTCTGAAAATTAACAAAATCTGTTGAAATTCAATTATTTTTAAAAATTTCATTTTAAACCCTTCCAAAAGTATTATTATTTAAAAAAAAATTTTTATTTAAAAATCTAAAAAATATTTTTGTTAAAATAAAAAAAATCGACTTTTTCGACTTTTTTCGAATATAAATCGACTAAAACGACTTAAAATGAAATAAAATTCAATTATTTTTTAAAAATTTCTATTCAAAATTAATTATCCAAATTTTCAATCAAAAATGAACTTAAATTAAATTATTATCCAAAATTTCAATTAAAATTCAATTATTTACCAAAATTTTCAATTCAAAATGATCTGAAATTCAATTATTTTCCAAATTCAAAATCAAATAAAATTCAATTATTATCAAAAATTTCAATTTAAAATCAACTAAAATTAAATTATTACCCAAAATTTCAATTCAAAATCAAAGAAAATTCTATTGTTTTCAAAATTTTCAATTCAAAATCTTTTAAAATTCAATAATTATCCAAAATTTCAATCCAAAATTAATTATTATCAAAATTTTCAATCAAAAATCAAAGAAAATTCAATTATTTTCAAAATTTTCAATTCAAAATCTTTTAAAATTCAATAATTATCCAAAATTTCAATCCAAAATTAATTATTATCAAAATTTTCAATCAAAAATCAACTAAAATTAAATTATTATCCAAAATTTCAATTGTAATTCAATAATTTTCAATAATTTGAATTTAAAAGCATCTAAAATTTAATTATTTATAAAATTTTCCATTGAAATTTTTTTTTTTTGAAATTTAACAATTTCAATTATAACTCTAAGGAAATTAAATTATTTTTAACTATTTTTATAATATTCTTTGAAAATTGAACTATCTGAAACCATTTTTCAATGAAAAATGGTATTTTTGTCCGCAATTTCTAATAAATTTTTTAGTGAAATCATCTAAAATTTTTAATTAAAAATCCCTTGTAGTTCAATTAATTTTAAAAATATCAATTGTAAATCTTTGAAAATTCAATTACCTTTAAAAAATGTTATCTCAAATTATTTGATAAATTATTTTTAGTTCTGTAAAATTTAATTATTGTCTGAAAATTAACAAAATCTGTTGAAATTCAATTATTTTTAAAAATTTCATTTTAAACCCTTCCAAAAGTATTATTATTTAAAAAAAAATTTTTATTTAAAAATCTAAAAAATATTTTTGTTAAAATAAAAAAAATCGACTTTTTCGACTTTTTTCGAATATAAATCGACTAAAACGACTTAAAATGAAATAAAATTCAATTATTTTTTAAAAATTTCTATTCAAAATTAATTATCCAAATTTTCAATCAAAAATGAACTTAAATTAAATTATTATCCAAAATTTCAATTAAAATTCAATTATTTACCAAAATTTTCAATTCAAAATGATCTGAAATTCAATTATTTTCCAAATTCAAAATCAAATAAAATTCAATTATTATCAAAAATTTCAATTTAAAATCAACTAAAATTAAATTATTACCCAAAATTTCAATTCAAAATCAAAGAAAATTCTATTGTTTTCAAAATTTTCAATTCAAAATCTTTTAAAATTCAATAATTATCCAAAATTTCAATCCAAAATTAATTATTATCAAAATTTTCAATCAAAAATCAAAGAAAATTCAATTATTTTCAAAATTTTCAATTCAAAATCTTTTAAAATTCAATAATTATCCAAAATTTCAATCCAAAATTAATTATTATCAAAATTTTCAATCAAAAATCAACTAAAATTAAATTATTATCCAAAATTTCAATTGTAATTCAATAATTTTCAATAATTTGAATTTAAAAGCATCTAAAATTTAATTATTTATAAAATTTTCCATTGAAATTTTTTTTTTTTGAAATTTAACAATTTCAATTATAACTCTAAGGAAATTAAATTATTTTTAACTATTTTTATAATATTCTTTGAAAATTGAACTATCTGAAACCATTTTTCAATGAAAAATGGTATTTTTGTCCGCAATTTCTAATAAATTTTTTAGTGAAATCATCTAAAATTTTTAATTAAAAATCCCTTGTAGTTCAATTAATTTTAAAAATATCAATTGTAAATCTTTGAAAATTCAATTACCTTTAAAAAATGTTATCTCAAATTATTTGATAAATTATTTTTAGTTCTGTAAAATTTAATTATTGTCTGAAAATTAACAAAATCTGTTGAAATTCAATTATTTTTAAAAATTTCATTTTAAACCCTTCCAAAAGTATTATTATTTAAAAAAAAATTTTTATTTAAAAATCTAAAAAATATTTTTGTTAAAATAAAAAAAATCGACTTTTTCGACTTTTTTCGAATATAAATCGACTAAAACGACTTAAAATGAAATAAAATTCAATTATTTTTTAAAAATTTCTATTCAAAATTAATTATCCAAATTTTCAATCAAAAATGATCTTAAATTAAATTATTATCCAAAATTTCAATTAAAATTCAATTATTTACCAAAATTTTCAATTCAAAATGATCTGAAATTCAATTATTTTCCAAATTCAAAATCAAATAAAATTCAATTATTATCAAAAATTTCAATTTAAAATCAACTAAAATTAAATTATTATCCAAAATTTCAATTAAAATTCAATTATTTCCCAAAATTTTCAATTCAAAATGAACTGAAATTCAATTATTTTCCAAATTTAAAATCAAATAAAATTTCATTATTCTCAAAAATTTGAATTCAAAATTAATTGAATTTTCAATAATTTGAATTTAAAAGCATCTAAAATTTAATTATTTATAAAATTTTCCATTGAAATTTTTTTTTTGAAATTTAACAATTTCAATTATAACTCTAAGGAAATTAAATTATTTTTAACTATTTTAATAATATTCTTTGAAAATTCAACTATCTGAAACCATTTTTCAATTAAAAATGATTTTCAAATTATTGTATTTTGTCCGCATTTTCTAATAAATTTTTAGTGAAATCATCTAAAATTTTAATTAAAAATCACTTAAAGTTTCAATTAATTTCAAAAATCTCAATTTTAAATCTTTGAAAATTCAATTAAATTTAAAAAATATTTTCCAAAAATTGTTTTAATAAATTATTTTTAGTTCTGTAAAATTTAATAATTGTTTGAAAATTAACAATATATCTTTTGAAATTTAATTATTTCTAAAAATTTCAACTTTAACCCTTCGAAAAGGATTATTATTTAAAAAAAAAATTTTTATTTAAAAATCTGTAAAATATTTTTGTTAAAATAAAAAACAAATCCACTTTTTTTGGAATATAAATTGACTGAAACGACTTTTTTGTGTCTTTAAGTTGATTCGAGGCCTGTGTTTTTATAATTAATATTTAATAGATATTCAAACAAAAAAATTAAAATTAAACTATTTTAACACGAAAAAATTAAAATAATTATTATTTTACAATTTTATATTAAATAATAATTATTATTGTTAACCGAAAAAAAATTAGTAAACTTTTTTTTCAAAATATAATATTAAAATTAGCTATTAATTAATTGAAATTAAAAATTAAAATAAAATTAAACTGCAAAAAAAATTATTTTATTATAGATTTGTTTTTAATAATAATTAATTTTTATTAACAGGAAAAAAATTAATAATTTCTTTTCTTTATAAATAAATTGTAATAAAAAATAAACAAATTTGAAAAATTACGTTTTTAAAATATTTTAAGTTTAACAATAGATTTAGATTCAATTTTTAATGAAATAAAAATATTTGAAATTATATAAATTTCAGAGAAAAAAAAATGCGATTTCACTGATAAAATTTATATAATAATATCTAAAACTCGAGAAAAAATAATTTTGATAAAAAAAAAAATTCGCAAAATTGATAATTGATAAATATATAACAATTATTTAGATTATAAAATTATAAAATAATGATTTTTCATTGGCAGATGTCGAGTTATGGGAGAAATCATACTCAGAAATCGGCGATGATCGATTATGAACGACAATTTCAAGAAGATTTAGAACGTGCACAAGCATTGAGCTTGGAAAGTTTGGCACTGGAAAAATTTCGTCTACAAAAACAACAAAATCAATGTGGCAATAATATTCATCAGCAATCGTGCGCATCAAGAAGTGATAGTAATTCAATAAGCGAAGCCGATGGCACAGTAGAAAAGTAAGATTTTTATTTTTATATTTTCCTTTTTTTTTTCTTTTTTAAATGGGGGAAAAAAAATTATTTTAATAAAATAGAATAAAAATTAAATTAATTTTTTTTTATAGAAAATATAATTTTACAATTTAAAAAAAAATATATGATTAATTAATTTAATTTCGAAATAAATAATTCAAACTTAATTAAAATAACAAATAAAAAAATTTTCTAATTTTTTTTTTTATTGAAAATTTTTATTTTATTTAATAAAAAAGTTATTACAATTTTTTAACATTTATTTGATTACATTATTAATAATTATTATTAAAATAAAGAAAATATGTTAATAAAATAGAATTTAAAAAAAAATGTGACTTTAAAAAGAAAATTTATGAATTGAGATGAAATTTATAATTTTATTTGAATAATTTATTAATTGATGTAAATATTTTATAGAATACAGCACAGGAGTCGACCTAGACCTGGTGCTTATAATTCAGGCCAATCACGTAATGGTGTTATTATTGTGCCGCCTCCTCCAATTCCATGTAGAAGAAATTCAACAAATTCAGCCGTGGGAAATCAAGGTGTTGATTTAATTAATTTTACGAGTCCTGTTAAACAGGATTCATTAGCTGAATATTGTACCGCACCTCCAGTTGTCCCACCGTAAGTTTTTTTCTTTTTTTACATTACAATTTTTTTTTATACTCGATTTTATTATTTAAAATTTTATTTATTTTATCACTCGATCGATATTTTATGTTTTTTTATTTATTATTTGTTCAAAAACAACATTTTATACAAAATCTTTGGTACAAAAAAGAAAAAAAAAATTCTTTTTTCATGAGAAAAAACTAATATTATTTTTGGAATTTTTTTTGAAATAATTTATTAGTTCTATATTTTAATTTTGGTACTTCTGTACCAAAAAGGAAATTTTCTTTTTTTTTTTTCTTTTTTGTAAGCCCGTTTACATGTAAATAATTAATTTTTTTCTTTCTATAATTAAAGAAGACAAATAAATTAGTAAAATTCTAATAGAAATCTATGGGGGGGGGGAAATAAATAAAAAATAATAAATTTTGTTTCAAAATAATTTTGTTTTTTTATTTAAATTTTAATTATAATTTTAAAGAGGGGAGAAAAATAATGAATTTAATTTTTATAGAAAAGCGCCAGTTGAACCAAAATGGGATACACATCCGGCATTATTGAGAAGACCATCGCGAGTCTCAAGAAGTAACAGTTCGGCAGCTGCTTATCAACAGCGAGACTTTCGTTATCAATCGCCATCATCACCGGCGCCTGGATCGAAAGCATCAACAGCGCCATGTACACCGGGTACGCCGGGAATCAGTCCCGTTATGTCCAGGGCAACGAGCATTTCCAATAATGTTTCAGAACCAATTCCACAGGTAAATAA
Source organism: Leptopilina boulardi (assembly GCF_019393585.1). Taxonomy (NCBI): domain Eukaryota; kingdom Metazoa; phylum Arthropoda; class Insecta; order Hymenoptera; family Figitidae; genus Leptopilina; species Leptopilina boulardi. The sequence goes on along the minus strand of NW_026137825.1, from coordinate 3,007,539 downwards.
CAAAAAAATATTTTTTGATAATTATAATTTAAAAAAGAAAACATCGAACGCATTAATTATATTCCATTAAACTGATTTATAGTTTGACTTTCTAGTGTTTTCTAAATTCATAAATTCAAATTTCTATTTAATTGGATTTACATACAGTATATAGAATTAATATTAAATTAAATTAATTTATTTATTTATTAAATTAATTAATATTAAATCAATTAATATTAAATCAATTAATATTAAATCAATTAATATTAAATTAATATTAATTCTATAAGGGTTTCTATCGAACGTTGAAATTTTTTTTCAACCTTCAAATTCTTCAAAACAACTGGAATAATTAACTCATCGCTATTTTCCACTTTTACAGAATTTTTGTTCAATAATTTTGTTCTTTTTCATTCATATACATATGGGTAAGTCCACGTCAGAAATATCAGAATCTGCAAGTGGTTCTTCGATTTTAATGATACTTGGTAAAATTATAGCTTTATATAAGAGCAATGTGTAAGTAAAAGGAATTTTTAAAATATCTAAAATTGTAGGAGTTATGTCACTTTTAATTTTGATACTGTATTTTTTTCTTTCCTTTATATCTCGGTCAATTTTCAACCGATTTTGATGAATCAAAAACGATTTTTTTCAGAAAATTACGTATTTTCAGAAAATTTTAAAATAAAAATTAAATTTTGTTATTTAAATAGAAAAAAGTAAACAACAAAATTTCTTTTAGATTTTTTTTCAATTTCGACCTCTTTTTTTTAATTTTTAATTTTTTAATAATATTCCTTTTTATTTTATCTTTAATTTAAAAAAAAATTCATCCTGGAGACTTTTTTAGATCTCGTGATATCGTTCTTTAAATATCCACATCTCAAGAAAACTAGGATCCAGATTTGTGTTTCTACTTTCATTTGTTTTATAATATTATTGTTACAAACTAGAAACTTTCGCGTAATAATGTTTTTATTTTTAAATTACTTGACTAAAACAAGTGAAAATTCAAGCAAATCAATATTTTATTAATAGATTTGAAGCAAAGTTTTTATTTTTTGTAATATTTATAATTTAAAATAAATTGTAATGAAACCTTAACAATGCAACCTGAAATTGTAGCTGAAGTTTTTAGCGCTTTCTTTTAGAGGATTCTAAAACAAATATTTATTCATAACCATAAAAAATTTCAACAAACAAATGAAAGTAATGATAGAAGCAAGTCCTGCGGTTTTCAAATTGATGAAGACTTATAATACTTAAAGGACGATATCACGAGATCTAAAAAAGTCTCCAGGATGAATTTTTTTTTAAATTAAAGATAAAATAAAAAGGAATATTATTAAAAAATTAAAAAAAAAGAGGTCGAAATTGAAAAAAAATCTAAAAGAAATTTTGTTTTTTACTTTTTTCTATTTAAATAACAAAATTTTATTTTTATTTTAAAATTTTCTGAAAATACGTAATTTTCTGAAAAAAATTGTTTTTGATTCATCAAAATCGGTTGAAAATTGACCGAGATATAAAGGAAAGAAAAAAATGCAGTACCAAAATTAAAAGTGATATAACTCCTACAATTTTAGATATTTTAAAAATTTCTTTTACTTACACATTGCTCTTATATAAAGCTATAATTTTACCAAGTATCATTAAAATCGAAGAACCACTTGCAGATTCTGATATTTCTGACGTGGACTTACCCATATAGAAAATTAATAATTTTACTTTCGGTGTTAAATATTTAATGATAACTTTTTATTATAGCCCGCTTGGAATCTCAATACTTTTACAAATTATTTCTTCATGCAGGTATTTTTACTTAGGAATAGTTGAAAAATTTTACTAATTTTCACATCTATTTTGCATTTAGACAAACTAAAATTTCTTTTGTTTTTTTTTTTATTATTATTAACTAGAGTGAGAATAGAATAGAACTATTTAAATAGTAACTAATTAAATAATTAAATAGTAACTATATATTTAAAAAATAATTAATTAATAATGGCAAATAAATTAAATTAATTGATTTTGCTTATGATCAATTAATTTTAAAGTACTAATCAAGAAAAAAATTATTCATTCCCTTTTTAGAGTGCACTTGAAATATATTTATGTAAATGTAATTTTAATAGTGAATTTTCTTATTTTACAGATACCACCTCTGCCAATGAATTATCGTCCTGGAATTCCATCGCCCGTTACTGCCGCTGCAAAAGTTCCTTATGCCATTGATGAAAATCAATTTAATGTCTTGAAAGTCATTGAAAAAAAACCGAATAGCAATCTTATTGATTTAAGCGCATACGAATCGATAGATGATAAAACAAATGTGCGTGTTAGCGTTTTGGAGGCTTTTGATCCTTTACTTGTAAAGACTGAAGAAATTAGAGATAATGCAAAAGGATTAAAAGACGGTAATTATTAATTAATTTTACCTTCTTCTTCAATTACTATTTTGTTCTACAAATTTTTTTTTTTCTATTTTTTATTTAAAGAAATAATAATAATTCGTAAATATGTTAAAGAAGGGATAACAAAAAAATTAAATTAAATAACAAATTTTTATATTTTAACGAAAAACTGTTATTTTTTGCTTTTTTTAAAAAACTATGTTTGAAATTTATTGTTTTTACACAGAAGTTGAGTCACAGTACAGCGGTTCAGTTTATGATCCTTTTGACCCGTTTGACTACATGTATAGTACAAGTGAAACCGTCAATTCCGATCCAGTTTATGCGGCTGTGGAAAAATCGGCAAAATCGCCAGCCGTTTCACCGGCAGCACCACCGCCTTTGCCACCTAGAAATTCATCTGCCTGGAACACAATTGAACGAAGAAAAACATCACTCGATCGTCGAGTAAGTAAACAGAAGGAATTTTTTTCTGTTATATTCATTGATTTTCATTTCATAGAAATTATTGACACAAATAAAGGAAATTTAATTCTTTTGTATAGATAATTTTTAATAATTTAGAAAAAGAAAAAATTTCTAATCACTTTTTTTGTAATTTTTGAATTTTTTATTCTTACAGCAAAAACGACAAACGCGTCTTTACGAAAATGTAACTGTAGTCAAGACACGAGTTTCCCTTCACGATTGTGATTTAATGGCATTTCATAAAATGGTGAAATCAGTGCGAGGTAATTTTCATTTTTTTTTTTATTCTTTGCAAATATTAAATTAATTTTCATTTATTTTTTCTTTTTCCATTATTTTATTTATAATACACAAAAAAAATAATTTAATAAATTACAATTTTATTTAAAAATATAATTTAAAATATGAATTTGTCTTTTTTTTCTGAAGGGGAATTTCCGTTCAACAATCCAAGTACAAATATCGGTCATGTTATTAGTCCAATAATGGAAAATTTATATCCCGATGGAACGAGTATAAAACTCGTTGTACATTCGCAAATATCTGTTGACTCTAAAGATCCGATTCCGTCCGTAACGTTTACCTGTGATGGTAAGTTTATTATTTTTTTTTCTTATTAAGAAAATTTAAAGGAAAAACGAAATCTTCAAATTTTTTAATTAAAAACGCATTAGAAATTATTTTATTTTGCAAACAATTAATAAATTATTTTATTTAGTATTCAGAGTAAATAATTTATTTAATTAAAAATAATTGTTAATTTATAAAATTTAATTGTAATTAATTAATTTTAGTTTTTCTCATTTTTAATTTAAAAAATTATTATTATATAATAATAAAATGCTTGGTCTGTCCTTCTGTCCTAACTTGAAGTTGGCCTTTTCTGATTTCACGTGTTTTTTTGAATAGTAATCTTATGACGTGTCAAATTTTGACAATTCTTTTTCTCATTTTTGCCTAATTTGTATAATTGTGTTTCCAAATTTCGGAATAAGTTTCTTAAAAATTACAAATTCGAAAATTCAATTCACGAAGCTGAAGTACACAACGTTTACCAACGAAAATTTTTTTTAAAATTGTATATTGATTCAAAAATTGTATACAAATACAAAAAATTTATGATGAGAAAAAAGATGCGCCAGAAAATTTCGTACAAGATAGTAATTTGAAAAAAATTTATTTTTAAAAATTAATTTTCAAGGTACAATATATCAAAAGATATATTGTTAATTTTCAAACAATTATTAAATTTTACAGAACTAAAAATAATTTATCAAACAATTTTTTTGGAAAACATTTTTTAAATTTAATTGAATTTTCAAAGATTTAAAATTGAGATTTTTGAAATTAATTGAAACTTTAAGTGTTTTTTAATTAAAATTTTAGATGATTTCACTAAAAAATTTATTAGAAAATGCGGACAAAATACAATAATTTGAAAATCATTTTTAATTGAAAAATGGTTGCAGATAGTTGAAATTTGAAAGAATATTATTAAAATAGTTAAAAATAATTGAATTTCTTTATAGTTATAATTGAAATTATTAAATTTCAAAAAAAAAAATTATAATGGAAAATTTTAGAAATAATTAAATTTTAGATGCTTTTAAATTCAAATTATTGAAAATTCAATTAATTTTGTATTCAAATTTTTGAGAATAATGAAATTTTATTTGATTTTAAATTTGGAAAATAATTGAATTTCAGTTCATTTTGAATTGAAAATTTTGGGAAATAATTGAATTTTAATTGAAATTTTGGATAATAATTTAATTTAAGTTCATTTTTGATTGAAAATTTGGTTAATTAATTTTGAATAGAAATTTTAGAAAATAATTGAATTTTATTTCATTTTAAATTGAAAACTTGGTAAATAATTAAATTTTAAATGGAAAATTTTGGATAATTATTGGATTTTTAATTGATTTTGAATTAAAATGTCGGGTAATAATTGAATTTTAGTTTATTTTGAATTGAAATTTTTCAAAAAATAATTCAATTTTATTGTGATATTTTTTTTTAAATTATAAACAATTGTTAAATTTCATAAAAATTTTAATTGAAAAATAATTTTGATATAATTGAATTTGTGATGTATTTCATTACAATTATTATTAAAAATAATTAATTTAGTGAAGAATTGGCCTCGGATTATACGACTTTTTCAACTATTTCTAATTTTTTTTTTGACTTATTTTAATAAAATGCGACTATTTCGACTTTTTTTTACATTTTTAAAAAAGTTATTTAAATAAAATATATTTTCTTTTAGTACAAAATGCAGATCTTCTTCAGATCTTCTTTATTTTAATTATTTTTAATAATCTTAATGAAATTCAACACAAATTCAATTATTTCAAATTATTTTTCAATTAAAATTTTTATAAAATTTAACAATAATTTGTAATTTTAAAAAAAATATCAAATAAAATTACCAAAAATTTTTAATTCAAAATCATAAATCAATTCAAAATCAAATAAAATTAAATTATTTTCAAAAATTTCAATTAAAAATCAGCTAAAATTCAATTATTACCCAAAATTTAAATTCAAAATTAATTATTATCAAAATTTTCAATAAAAAATCAACTAAAATTAAATTATTATCCAACATTTCAATTGAAATTCGATTATTTTCCAAATTTTCAATTAAAAATCAACTAAAATTCAATTATTCTCAAAAATTTGAACTCAAAATTATTTATTATTAAAATTTTCAATCAAAAATCAACTAAAATTGAATTATTATCAAAAATTTCAATTATAATTCAATTATTTTCATAAATTTGAATTTAAAAGCTTCTAAAATTTAATTATTTCTAAAATTTTTTGAAATTTAACTATTTCAATTATAACTCTAAGGAAATTCAATAATTTTTTTTTATTTTTATAATATTCTTTGAAAATTCAACTATCTGAAACCATTTTTCAATTAAAAATGGTTTTCAAAGTATTGTATTTTTGTCTGCAGTTTCTAATAAATTTTTTAGTGAAATCATCAAAAATTTTTAATTAAAAATCCCTTGAAGTTCAATTAATTTTAAAAATATCAATTGTAAATCTTTGAAAATTCAATTACCTTTAAAAAATGTTATCTCAAATTATTTGATAAATTATTTTTAGTTCTGTAAAATTTAATTATTGTCTGAAAATTAACAAAATCTGTTGAAATTCAATTATTTTTAAAAATTTCATTTTAAACCCTTCCAAAAGTATTATTATTTAAAAAAAAAGTTATTTAAAAATTTGTAAAATATTTTTGTTAAAATAAAAAACAAATCCACTTTTTTTTGGAATATAAATCGACTAAAACGACTTTTTTTGTGCCTTTAAGTCGATCCGAGGCCTGGAAGAATCATTTTAGTTCAAAATTTGTTAAATAATAATTGAATTGAAGAAGATCTGAAGAAGATCTACATTTTATACTAAAAAAAATGTATTTTATTTACATTTTTTTTCAAATGTAAAAAAAAATGTCGTATTTTATTAAAATAAGTCGATAAAAATCGTATTTTTAAAAAAAGTCGGAAAAAGTCGTATAATCCGAGGCCTAAATAATTTTCATTATTATCATTTAATATGTAATAATATTCTAATAAATTAAATTATTATTGATAATATTAATCTTTTATTTCTTTATAATAAACAATTAAATACTCAATTTGGCGCGCGTTTAATTTTGCTAGTTATAAATAATTTATTTAAAAATAAAATTTTTTTTTGGGTTATTTTAATGTTTAATTTTAATTTGTATGTAAAATTTTATTTTTCAGTTAATAGTAGCGTTGAACACGTGATATTCACTGTAGCATGTTCTTTGGATGAAGACAATACAGTAAATATGGAGAACAATATTTATTGTTTAAGAGTTTGGGGTTTGGCGGAATATCTCGCACCTAATACAACATTAGCTCAATATGAATATATACATCAGTGCATTAAATTAGAAAAGGATATTGAATTAGCAATAATGATTCGTGATCAAATAAAACGTTCAATTGCCAGGACTGTAAGTATTTATTTTACTTACAAAATAATTCAAAAAAAAAACAACAGAAAACTACTAATTTTATTTTTTTTTATTTAAATAATATATTTTTTTTGTTTATTATTTATTTTTTTTTTAAATTTCATTTAATTTTAATTTACTAAAAAATATTTTTTTATTTATAACATTTTCTTTTATTTTAAATACATTTTTCAGCTTCAGGACGACAATCGAGATCAATGTGTTACTTTAGAGGATTTATTACCAAATGAGCCACTTCAACCCATTTCTTACGATACTCTTCTTATTTTATTAGGTATTTATTGAATTAAAAAAAAAAAGAAAAGAAATTTTATTATTTAGGAAATAAAAATATAAACTATATTTGTTTATAATTTACCAGCAATGACGTAAATTATTATTATTTAATTAGTTTCTTATATTTATAATAAAAAAAAATTATTCTTTTTTTTAAGCAACAGACACTGATTAAATAATAAAATTTAAAAAACAAATAATTAAAAATAAAATTTTTTTCCTTTTCTATTAGAAACCGTTGAAAAGGAATTAGAAAGAATTGAAAATGCCGCTGTACAAATAGCAACGACAAATCATGGTTCAAGTTTATTGCCACAATTACAACCGCGTAGCGTTGTTCAAACAGTTAAGGCAGTATGCGTACTAATGGGAAATATTGAAACCTATGAAATTACCGAGGCAGTTGATAATTTTGTTAATGCTTGCTGTCAATTTTTACCACAAGTACATACAACAAATATTGAATGTAAAAAACCAGAAATATTACACGAGGACGGTGATTATTCAGTTGTTACATTGCGTACAAAATTTCCCGAACTTATTTCATCGCATTGTCATAAAATTCGTGACGCTATTCAAGATTTAGTTGAAACTTATTGTCATGCATTTAGAGTTGATTTTCAATTAACAAGCCGTGGAGAATTTCCCACAAGTATGTATATAACAATATTTTGGAAGAAAAAAAAAATTTATTTTATTAATTCTCATTTTTTTATTAATATTCCAAAAAAAAATTTTGGAAAATAATTTTCTAAAAACAATTACAATATTTTGTTATTTATTTGTTTTTCTATTTATTAAATAATATTAATTATTTGTCGTTATTTTTCGAGAAAATTTACTTCGATTTTTTTTTTCGATAAATAAATAAATTTTGATTACGTTTTTCTATTTTGAATTTAGATACTTTGGTGTCGTCAGAAGTGCTTGATACAGTTCTCGTTCGTGTTGGAGCAATGCATCGAATACCGGGAACATGGAATCATGACGATTATATTGTTGCTGCTCAAATATTTCACGGTACACGTCCAGTGGGAAATCCTGTACTCTCTGAACCAATGACTGTTAGCACAAATTTCTATCCGAGAATTTTATTCAATTCGTGGTGAGTAAAAAAAAAAAATTCTTTTTCTTTTTGTAAAAAAAATTGTAAAAAAAAGTTTTTCATTTAGAATAGGAGGAGGAGAAAAATAATTTATTATAATTATTAAATGCATTTATTTATTACTATTTATTAATTACATTGATTTTGAATTTGAAAATTATATATTCTTTTTTTACGTTTTCATTCTTATTGAAAATATTATTAAATTTTTTTTAGGATGGAATTTCGTGGTATTAGTGTTTGTCAAGTTCCAAGGGAAGCAAGATTAGTTATTGTTCTTTATGGTCGCACATTACAACCAACGGAACATGAAAATAATTCCTCGAATGAAGGTTCAATGCAAAAGGAAGAACTTGGCTGGGGGGCAATTCAATTTTACGACTACGATGGGTATGTAATTTATTTTTAATCTATTTATGTTTGACATTATTTTGTGTTGGTTAAAATTTTTCAATGTTTTGACATTGTCATTTGTGCGGTCGTATTTTAATTATTAAAAATTATAAAATTATTAGAATCGTGCAAAAAAATTGTGAGAATTGTGAGAAAAATTGATTCGATTGCTGATAGAGTAAGCTGCATAAGTTGATAATTTTATCAAATTTCAAAAATTTATTTAATTAAATCACAATAATTTAATTAATTTTAAAAATAATAGAAAAAATTTTATATTATTTATTTATTTATATTATATTTATTATTTATATTATATATTACAAATTAAATTTTTTTTTTATTTTCACAAAATATTTATTTATTTTTGTTATTATAATTAAAAAAATTTATATTATATATACATATTAATTTTTAATTTTGACTAAATATTAATTTTTTTTAATAATTTTTATTTTTAAATATTAACTTAATATAAAATTTTTTTAAATAATTTTTATTTAAAATAAAATTTAAATTATTATATTTTATATATATTTATATATGTTACATTAATTAATTAATTAGGAATATTGAATAATATATATATTAAATATTAATTTTTTATAATTTATAAATTATTTATTTATTAATTTAAATTTATTAATAATAATTATTATTATTTATTATTATATAATAATAAAAAATTTCATTTAATAACAAATATTTTTATTATTTTTTGGTTATAATTTTTTTTTGCAAAATATTTTTTTTTTTATTATAGGCAATTGAAAATTTATATATTTCATATAATAGATTAATAATAATAATTATTATTTATTATTATATAATAAAAAATAAAAAATTTTATTTAATGATAAATTTTTACAAGACCTTTACCGATATATGTTATATTAAAAATTATCAATTTAAATTTTAAATCGAAAATTTTCTTGAATAATTTCTGAAAAATTATCGACAGATAATCAAAAAAAAAAAAAATCAAGAAATATTTTTTTTTATTTGATAAAAATTAAGGAATTATTATTAACAATGTAATAATATTATAATAAATTAAAAATATTATTGATAATATTAATTAATTAGGAATATTGAATAATATATATATTAAATATTAATTTTTTATAATTTATAAATTATTTATTTATTAATTTAAATTTATTAATAATAATTATTATTATTTATTATTATATAATAATAAAAAATTTCATTTAATAACAAATATTTTTATTATTTTTTGGTTATAATTTTTTTTTGCAAAATATTTTTTTTTTTATTATAGGCAATTGAAAATTTATATATTTCATATAATAGATTAATAATAATAATTATTATTTATTATTATATAATAAAAAATAAAAAATTTTATTTAATGATAAATTTTTACAAGACCTTTACCGATATATGTTATATTAAAAATTATCAATTTAAATTTTAAATCGAAAATTTTCTTGAATAATTTCTGAAAAATTATCGACAGATAATCAAAAAAAAAAAAATCAAGAAATATTTTTTTTTATTTGATAAAAATTAAGGAATTATTATTAACAATGTAATAATATTATAATAAATTAAAAATATTATTGATAATATTAATTTTAATTTCTTTATAATAAACAATTAAATCCCTAGTTTCGCGCGCGTTTAATTTTGCTAGTTAATTTGTAATTTTTGTGAAAAATGTAATATTAATAAAAATAATTTTTAAAAAATTAATAAAATAAAAACTAATAGATAAATTTAAAAAAAGAAGCTATTTATATAAGTAATTAAATAAATAAAGAATTCTATCAAGTTTAACAAAAAAACGAATTAAATTTTGTATTCTAAATGAATTTAAATGAAAAAAAATAAGAGGAGAGATTAAAAAAAAGGTTTTTTGTTTCTTTTTCTTTTCAATTCTGCAGTGCAATGAGTCAAGGAAGCTTTTTCATTTCCCTGTGGCCGGCATCGGCTGACAAACGATTGGGACCAGCTCCAGCACCGGGAATTCATCCTCATGGCGATACTCATCCAATAATTGGTTTAGAACTTCCCGATTATGGTGGAAAAGTTTTATTTCCATCTGAACTTCGTGATCACGATATTGAATCATTAGATTTTAATTCCTTGGATCAAAATACACAGGAATTGTTACTTGATATTACACAGCAAGACACATTTTCCAGGTAAATTTTTTACTTTTTTTTTTTTTTTTTTTTTGCTATTAGAAAGAAAAGCGAAATTTTTTAAATAGAATTAAAAAAAAATTGTATTTTTTCATTATCTAAATATTTTTTTACTTTTTTTTTTGCTATTAGAAAGAAAAGCGAAATTTTTTAATTAGAATTAAAAAAAAATTGTGTTTTTTCATTATTTAAATATTTTATTAACAAAAATTTTTAAATATTAAAAAGAAAATTATTTTTAAAAAAAGTTCTATTTTTATTAAATATTTATTTATTATTGTATTTTTTTTTTATTTTTAGATCTTTTTTATTCAATAATTGGATTTTTTTTTTTATTGATTTATATTAAATATATTTTTATTTAATTAGATGGAAAAAAAATTAACTAATTTTGCAAATTAAATAATTAATATAGAAAGAAAGAAATTCTATTTAATATAGATAGAAAAGTAATTATTTTGTTTATTTTTGTTTGTCGGATTCTTTATGCAATTTTATTTAATTAAAAAAAAAGTCTTTGTTGGAATTATTTCAATAAAATAAATAAAAAAATTTTAGACCACCCGTCGACGAAAGGGAAATTCTTTGGGAAAAACGTCATTATTTGCACGATCGACCAGAAGCACTACCAAAAATATTGCTCGCTGCACACAGTTGGGATTGGGCTTGTTTACCAGATTTACATGCATCGTTACGAGTCTGGACACCATTGCCTCCAGTGCAGGCTCTTCAATTACTTCTTCCATGGTGAGAAAAAAATCTTATTTAAAAATAGAATCAATTATTTAGAAAAAATTCTTTAAAAACCGATTCTGTAAAAATAAATTACGCATTTTATCTTTTTTTTTTTTTAAATTTTAGTTACAGTTAAAGCAGAAAGAAATCATATAAAAATAGATTTCAAAAAATAATAATAAAAATAATAATAATAATAATAGATGGAAAATTTTAAAAAAATAATTAAATTTTGAAAGATATTAAATTTTTTGTAATTTTATTTGATTTTTTTAAATTGTCAATTAATAATTTTAGTAATAATATTAAAAAATAGTAATGATATTGATTATAAATAAAAAAAGGGAATAATAATAATGGGTAAGTTCATGTCAGAAATATCAGAATCTGCAAGTGGTTCTTCGATTTTAATGATACTTGGTAAAATTATAGCTTTATATAAGAGCAATGTGTAAGTAAAAGGAATTTTTAAAATATCTAAAATTGTAGGAGTTATATCACTTTTAATTTTGATAGTGCATTTTTTTCTTTCCTTTATATCTCGGTCAATTTTCAACCGATTTTGATGAATCAAAAACGATTTTTTTCAGAAAATTACGTATTTTCAGAAAATTTTAAAATAAAAATAAAATTTTGTTATTTAAATAGAAAAAAGTAAAAAACAAAATTTCTTTTAGATTTTTTTTCAATTTCGACCTCTTTTTTTTAATTTTTAATTTTTTAATAATATTCCTTTTTATTTTATCATTAATTTAAAAAAAAATTCATCCTGGAGACTTTTTTAGATCTCGTGATATCGCTCTTTAAATATCCACATCTCAAGAAAACTAGGATCCAGATTTGTGTTTCTACTTTCATTTGTTTTATAATATTATTGTTACAAACTAGAAACTTTCGCGTAATAATGTTTTTATTTTTAAATTACTTGACTAAAACAAGTGAAAATTCAAGCAAATCAATATTTTATTAATAGATTTGAAGCAAAGTTTTTATTTTTTGTAATATTTATAATTTAAAATAAAAATTGTAATGAAACCTTAACAATGCAACCTGAAATTGTAGCTGAAGTTTTTAGCGCTTTCTTTTAGAGGATTCTAAAACAAATAGTTATTCATAACCATAAAGAATTTCAACAAACAAATGAAAGTAATAATAGAAGCAAGTCCTGCGGTTTTCAAATTGATGAAGACTTATAATACTTAAAGGACGATATCACGAGATCTAAAAAAGTCTCCAGGATGAATTTTTTTTTAAATTAAAGATAAAATAAAAAGGAATATTATTAAAAAATTAAAAATTAAAAAAAAGAGGTCGAAATTGAAAAAAAATCTAAAAGAAATTTTGTTTTTTACTTTTTTCTATTTAAATAACAAAATTTTATTTTTATTTTAAAATTTTCTGAAAATACGTAATTTTCTGAAAAAAATCGTTTTTGATTCATCAAAATCGGTTGAAAATTGACCGAGATATAAAGGAAAGAAAAAAATGCAGTATCAAAATTAAAAGTGATATAACTCTTACAATTTTAGATATTTTAAAAATTCCTTTTACTTACACATTGCTCTTATATAAAGCTATAATTTTACCAAGTATCATTAAAATCGAAGATTCTGATATTTCTGACGTGGACTTACCCTAATAATATTGGATAATAATTAACAAAAATGAAAATTCAATTTTTTTATTTGACAAAAGTAAAAAAAAAATAATAAAAAGTTGAATAATATTGAAATATTGTAAATTTTTGTGCAAAAATTGAAATAATTTAGTACAAAAAAAAAAAAAATAAAAAAAATAGGGATAAATTTGAAAAACGGACAAATGTTTGATTATTTTGTCATAGTTTTCCGGATATGAAAGTTCGAGAGATGGCCATTAGTTGGATAAGGGAATTAAGTAACGATGAACTTGTCGATTATTTACCACAACTTTTACAAGCATTAAAACATGAAACTTATGAAGCATCTCATCTTGCTAAATTTTTACTCGAAAGAGCTTTACTCTCTCCTCGAGTGGCTCATCATATTTATTGGCTACTTACACAAGCTCTTCCAGGATTAAGTCCTCAGGTTTGTATTCGATAAATTTCAAAAAAAAAAATATTTTCTCTTATTATTTTAATAATTTTACTATTTTTACTATTTTTTTTTTTTTTTTTACTAATTTTAGTAATCAGTTAGTAATTTTCAGAAAATTATTCTTTTTAATTAAAATTACAAAAATAACGTTTACAAGTTTTTTTTTTTTTTATTTTAGAATTCTGCGGAAACATCTTTGGACGATGACAAAAGTCTTTGTCTCGCTCGTTATTATAGACGATTGCAACTTATGTTACGAGCACTTTTAGCTGTGATTGGCGAAGCACTGAGAAATAGTTTTCTTACTCAACAATGTCTAGTGAAAGTAAGTAGCAAAAAAAAGTTTTTTTTATCAATTATTTGTCATAGTTATTATTATTTTTATTTATTTATTTGTTTGTTTGTTCCAAAATTAAAAATTTTTTAAATAAAAATTAAATAAATTAAAATAAATATAATAATAATAATAAATAATATTTAATTAATTAAATTTTTAATTTAAAATTTTTTACAGAATCTCCATGAAGTGGCGGAAAATATAAAAAATACCAAAGAATCATTAAGAATGGATACATTAAAATTAGGATTACAAAATATTAATGGCCAACTTGCTGATGACGATGGAACTTGTTTACCATTATCGCCAAGTCGACAAGTTTTTGGAATAAATATACAAACGTGTTCCTATTTTCCATCATTTACACTTCCATTGAAAATCAATTTTATCTCATGCGATGAAGTTATAAGTCCTGCAATTTTTAAGGTAAGAAAAACAAATATTTTCTTTTATAGTGAAAAAAAAAAAAACAAATTTCAATTTTTAATTTCGAAGAAATTTCTATATTAATTAATTATTATTCAGGTTGGTGATGATTTACAACAAGATATGTTAACATTGCAAATGGTACGAATAATGGACAAATTGTGGTTAAAAGAGGGTCTTGATTTGAAAATGGTGACATTTGCATGTGTACCAACGGGAAATAAACGTGGAATGATTGAAATGGTATCAAATGCAGAGACATTGAGAAAAATACAAGTTGAATTTGGTCTTACTGGCTCATTTAAAGATCGACCAATTGCCGAATGGCTCGCAAAACATAATCCCTCTGAATTAGAATATGAGAGAGCTGTTGAAAATTTTACGGCATCATGTGCTGGCTACAGTGTTGCCACTTATATTTTGGGTATTTGCGATAGGCACAATGATAATATTATGCTCAAAACATCGGGACATTTGTTTCATATTGATTTTGGCAAATTTCTCGGCGATGCACAAATGTTTGGCAATTTTAAACGGTAAGATTTAAATGAAATTTTTTTTTCATTTTTCTTTTTGGTCACTTAAGTAGTTTTTATTTAGTATGAAGTTAAAAAGATTATTACAGGCCTCGAATTATACGATTTTTTATGACTTTTTGCGATTTATTTAAATAAAATGCCCGAGGCTTGTTTTATAATAAATAATATATTTTTCTAAAATATTGTTAAAAGAAAATAAATAATTTTCAGCGATCGAACACCGTTTGTTTTAACTTCCGATATGGCTTATGTTATTAACGGTGGTGATAAACCGTCGGCGAAATTTCATCATTTTGTCGATTTGTGCTGTCAGGCTTTTAATGTTGTTCGAAAACATGGAAATTTGATTCTCCATTTATTTGGATTGGTGAGTAATTATTTTTATTTATAAAATAATTGAAAAAAAAAAAAATGAAAATTACTATAGGGTAATAAAATATTAGCAATTTATTTAGTTATTAATTTAATTTTTAATTTAAAAAGAAAAAGGTGGTTTTTTTTTATTGAAAAACTAAATCGTAATAAAAACATTCAACATTTTTAAAATGCAAAAATTGACAAAAGAAAATCTATAAACGGAGGCGGAAGAATTTATCAGAAATATTATCACTCTGCGGTTGACATTATCGTCCCCAACGAAATAATATTTTTCATATCAACCCCATGTATTATATTATTCTCTATAAAATAGTCTCATTACTCGTTGCCGTTAAATAACTTGAAAAAGATGATAAATTTTTACAAAGCTAATTAAAACATGATTTAATAATTAAAATATCTTATCGATTTCTATTTTTAATTTATAAAAATTTAATTTTTTTAATTTAATCGATTTTAATTTTAATTTTTTCGTTTTTTAAGAAATCGAAATTTTTTTAAAAGAAAAATTAATAATTAATTAATTGGACTAAAAATCTGAGAGACAAAAAAAAAGAAGAAATAATGACTAAATTGTTAAAATTTCAAAAATATAAAATAAAAGTGAAAAATAATAATTGTGTGACAAAAAATGAAATTTGTGATCGTTTTGAAATAAAGGAATATGTGAATTTGATGAGAAATGAATATATTAATTTACAGATGACATCGTCGGGTATTCCTGGTGTTACAATGGACGCTGTGAGTTATGTGCAAAAAGCATTACTTCCTGGACAAACGAATCCCGAGGCAGCAGCAACATTTGCGCGAATGATTGAAAGTTCATTGAAAAGTTGGTTCACGCAATTTAATTTCTTTTTACACAATTTGGCACAATTACGTTTCTCCGGCGAGCAAAATGACGGTGAACTATTGTCATTTATTCCACGTACATACACGTAAGTTGATTTCAATTTATTATTATAAAAAGTAATTTTTCAATTCCATTGAAATTAAAAATTAATTTCAATTAATTTTAAATCACATTTTTTAATTTATAATTTCTATTAATTATTTTAAAAATTAATTTTTATTTTCGTTTTCCGGTTTGAAAAAAAATATAATTTCGAAATAAAATCCATTGTTATTAAGATTTGTAATTTAAAATTTCTTGAATAATGCTGATGATTAAATTATCAGTAAAAAAAAAAATTTTTTTTCCTATTTATTTTTAGTCAACTATTATATATTATATTTTTTTTACATATTTGTTTTGTCTCTCAGAATGCAACAAGAGGGACAATTGACAAGTGTACAAGTTCATGGCTATCAGAAACGATACGATCCAGAAAAATATTATATGTACATTCTTAGGATACAAAGAAAAGGTCAAGCAGATCCAACCTATCTATTTCGGACGTATAAAGAATTTTGCGAGTTTTATCAAAAACTTTGCATTCATTTTCCACTTGCCAAAGTTGTCAGGTAATATATTTAAAAAATAAATTAAAAAGAGAGAGAACAAAAATTAAATTTTTTTTTTATATTAAAAAAAAAATTAAAAACTATTATTTTTTCTATAAATTAGAAAAAAATTAAATATTTCTGTACGTTAAAAACGATAGTAATTAAAAATTCGTTACGTCTATGAAAATTTTTTCTTAAAAATAGAAGTTGAAATCCAATTTTAAACTCTCGTTCGATTTTCTTCCGATTTAACGTCTTCTTTTGTATTTCTGTGATTTGAAAAAAAATATTTAATTTAATATTCAAGCTTCTACAGAAAAAAATCATAATTTTTATTATTATTACTATTATTTACGAATTTAGAAAAATAATTATAAAATAATAGTAAAAATAAAAAAAAAATATAATAATAATAACAATAATAATAATTAGTAAAAAATGAAAATAATTATATAAAGATCTTACTTTTGTGATGAGAAGATTTTCGTCCTTTCCAAATCCTTGTAAGGACGATAAAATTCTGGATTCCACATTTGTTTTGTGTCTTTTTTTGTTTTTGTCATTTCCAATTGTGAACTTGATGATCCCATTATTGGAAATAATTCTCTTATTTTTTTTTCTTTTTAAACTATTATTTTTTGAGATTGTCACTTTTTTTTAATGATAGTTTAGTGATTTATTTTTTTTTTAATCTATGAAAACAATGTTTTAACGAAGATTTTTCATATTTGAATGCACATTCACTTTCTTTCTTTTCTTTTTTCTTTTTTTTGCTTTTGCACACAAAATTCAATGTAGTCACTATCTTATCTGTTATCTGACAAAAACTGATTCTTTTAATAACTTTGGATTTCTTTTCTCTAAATGTAATCTAATCTTTCCGCTAAATTTGATTTTATCTGCATTAAAAAAAAAATTATTTTCTTTTTGCTATCTTTTTATTTTATTATTATTATTATTATTTTTTTTGACACGCAAATGGAATTTTTGTTTTTTATTAAAATTGACAATTTTAATTTTTGGAAAATAATTTATCAAAATTTTATTATGCATTGAGAGAAAAAAATAATTTTCTACATTTATGATGAAAAATGATAAATTTTTGAAAAAATTAATTTTTTTTTTGTTATTTTTGCAATTATTTTCAGTTTATCAAGCGGAATGAGCGTTGGAAGATCGAATATAAAACAAGTTGCCGATAAACGTCGAGCTGACATTGAAAAATTTCTTCTAAGTCTTTTTAAAATGGCACCGGAAATTTCACAAAGCGATTTAGTCTACACATTTTTCCATCCACTTTTGCGCGATCAACAAAATGATGACATTCATCTTCGAAAAGTTAAAGGTATTATTATTTACTTTTATTTATTTTATTTATTATTATTCCAGTAAATTAAAAAAAAAAAAAAAAAAAAAATTCAAAGACAAATTCAAATTTAAAATTTAAGGTCCAAAATAATTTTTTTCAAGGTTCTCTTTTGGCGTAAGTTTTATATATTTTTAAACTTGACAAAAAACAAATTAGCTTGCATTTAGTAGTTTAAGAATTAAAAAAAATTAAATTATAATCAAATTTTAAGAAATACGAAAATAAAAGGAGAATTAATAATAATTAATTTACTATTAATTATTATTATTATTATTATACTAAATAGTAGATATTTTCAAATTAAAATAAAATTTTGCAATTTCTTTTTCTTCTCCTTCAGTTGGCAATTGGTGGGCGGAGAAGAAAATTCCTGAAAATGTATTAAACGGACAACTAAAATTGTCTCTTCACTATACGAGGGGGACATTTTGTGTTATGGTTCATCATGCGAGAGGTTTGCCAAAAGTTGCCAATGCACAAGAACCAAATACTTACGTTAAAGTTTATTTAAAACCCGATCCAACAAAAGCCACCAAAAGAAAAACAAAAGTTGTCAAGAAAAATTGTCATCCATCATTTATGGAAATGGTAAGTTATTTTTTAAAGTCTTTTTTAAAACACATATTTCACAAATTTTTATTATTTGCAAAATAAGCGTAATTTAAAAAAAAAAATTCATATTTTCATTAAAAAAAAAAGAAAATTTTACTTACATTTCACGCTGAAACTTAAACACTCGAGTCGTTTGTCTCAAAAACTAGATATTTATAAAATTCTATTTTGCATCTTCATTTTTTTTTATTTATTTATTTGGTTTAATTTAAAAACTGCAGACCTCGGATTCTATGACTTTTTCCGACTTATTTTATAAAAATGCAATTTTTTCGACTTTTTTTAAAAAAATTATAAACAAAAAACGTTTTTTTTTTAGTATAAAGTGATGAAAATTTATAAAAAGAATATAAAAAAAATTACTCACCTAGGAATCTACTTTACCGACTGAGGGTAAAACAAGTTTTTTTTTTGAAAAAAGGCAGTTTAAAAAATTACCAACATGAAAAACTACCTTACCGGCCAATGGTAAAACAGTTTTTGCAAAAAATAAAAATTACCGACACATAAATCTACATTACCGACTGGTGGTAAAACAGTTTAATTGAAAAAACTAAAAAATAACAACATAGGAATTTGCCTTATCAACTGATGGTAAAACAGTTTTTTAAAATGAAAATATAAAAACTTGCGGACATAGGAATCTGCTTTACCGACTAAGGGTAAAACAGGTTTTTTGAAAAATGAAAATATGAAAAACGACCGATATAGAAATCTGCCTTACCGACTGACGGTAAAACAGGTTTTTTGAAAAATGAAAATATAAAAATCGACCGATATAGGAATCTGCCTTACCGACTGACGGTAAAACAGGTTTTTTGAAAAATAAAAATATAAACAATTACCGACATAGGAATTAACCTTACCGACTGATGGTAAAGAAATGTTGCAAGAATTTTCCAAAAATTTCAAAACTGTTTTACCATCAGTCGGTAAGGTAGATTCCTATGTTGGTAATTTTTTATATTTTCATTTTTCAAAAAAACTGCTTTACCATTAGTCGATAAGGTAGATTTCTATGTTGGTAATTTTTATATTTCCATTTCTCAAAAATCTGCTTTACCATCAGTCGGTAAGGTAGATTTCTGCGCGGGTAATTTTTTATATTTTCATTTTTCAAAAAACTGTTTTACCATCAGTTGGTAAGGCAGATTCCTATGTTCAAAAATTTTTATATTCCCATTTTTCAAGAAATCTGCTTTACCATCAGTGAGTAAGGTAGATTCCTATGTTGGTAATTTTTATATTTCCATTTCTCAAAAATCTGCTTTACCATCAGTCGGTAAGGTAGATTTCTGTACAGGAAATTTTTATATTTTCATTCATCAAAAAAAACTGTTTTACCATCAGTCGGTAAGGCAGATTCCTATGTTAGGGTTTTTATATTTTATTTTTCAAAAAATCTGCTTTAATATCAGTCGGTAAGGTAGATTTCTGCACAGGTAACTTTTCTATTTTCATTTTTTAAAAAAACTGTTTTACCATCAGTCGGTAAGGTAGATTTCTTTGCATGTAATTTTTTACGGTAATTTTTCCAAATACCTGTTTTACCATTAGTTGGTAGGGTAAATTTCTGTGTCGGTAATTTTTATATGGTCATTTTTTCCAAAAAAAAATCTGATTTACCATTAGTCGGTAAGGTAGATTTTTGTGTTTCAATTTGATAATTTATACATTTATAATTTTTATATTGAATAATTCTAATTTATCTTGCAATTAAATTCTTTAGTTGGAGTATAGAATGTCATTGGACGCGATAAAAGAAAGAACATTGGAAGCAACAATATGGAATCACGATACCCTTCAGGAAAATGAATTCCTTGGAGGAATTCGTCTACCATTATCACGACTTGATTTAACAAATGAAACCATTGAATGGTTTCCCTTAGGAAGTATTCGTTGAATAAAATTCACAAAATGTGAAGAAAAGAAAAACGAAAAAAAAAATTACAGCTGCGCTGACAATTTTTTCCCTCGTAAAAAAAATTTCCCCCTAAAATGAAGTAAAAAAAAAACAAACACTTTTACTAGAGTGTTTTGTATTTTTTTTTTTTTTACAAAATTAGTATATATATATACGATGCTGTTCTCGTACAACATTTCTATTCCCTTTTTAATTTAATCAAATTTTTCATGAAAAAAAAAATTCTTTTTTCTTTTTTATGCCAAGATTGCCTCGGCTTTAAAGAGATTTGTGATTTTATATACACACAATTCCTGCACAGATTTTTTATTACAAATATTATATAACATGTGATAATTAAGGTACTAAAACAAAAACAAAAACAAACAAAAAAAAGGAGGAAAATCAATTTTTTTCTAGAAAAGAAAAGAAAAAATGAATTATGTGAAGGAAGAAAAAAAAACAAACAAATTTTATAAGACACAACGACATTTAAAATGATAAACGGAAAAGAAAGAGAAAAAAAATAGAGATAAATTTTTAGTGAGATAGAAATGTCACGCTTTACAAATAATAATGAAATGCGCGCGATAACACAAGAAAAAAAAAAATTTGAATAAGAAAACTAATAACAGTGAAATTTTCTAAAAATTTACTTTTTTTCTTCTAAATAGTATTTTGTTTTGAAAATTATTTTTCTATTTAATTTTTTTTATTAAAAACTTTTTGTCATTTTTTCTATTCTAAATTGTTTTCCATATTTTCTCTTTTAACTTTTCTAAATTGTTTTCTATATTTTTTCTATTTTTTCCATTTTTTTTTCTAGATTTCAAAGTTTGTTGTATATTTTTTTTTATGTTTGCCCCTTTTTTACAATTTTTTTTAAATATTCTTTTTTCTGTGTTTGTTTAATTTTTTTTTGTTCTGTTTTTTACTATTTTTTTTGTATTTTACTTTTTTGTTTGTTTGTTTTTTTTTTAATATGGAAATGTGTCGTAGCGTAAATTTGTAAATATAAAGAAAAAAAAATTGAAGTCATTCTGTATTGTCGGAACAATATTGATTTGTTTGTCATTCGTCTATTTTTTAAAAAGTGATTAAGTGTCGATGGCTTTAAAGAGATTAATTTTATTCTTCTCTTTTATGCTTTATTTAATGAAATGAATTAACATTTTAATATGTTTTTATTTTCAATGAAATATAGTGAATTTAATTATTATTATTATTATTAATTGAAATAATTTGGCAATATTTTAAAAATCGAATTATAATTTACTTTTTGTATAATTAATTAATTAGTATAATTTAATTAAATTTATTATTATTATACACTTGATTAGAATAGGAATCTCTATTTTAACTATAATTATTATTAATATTATTATTAATATTATTCTGAAAAGTATATAACTATTTTTTCAAGGCGAAAAAATTATGAAATGAAAATCGAATTTTACGTCTAATTCTGGATTTGTAATTTTGTTTCTGTTCAAACAACTTTTTTTGATTTGGAAACTAATGTGAAAAATTAAAAAGAAAGAATCGTAGTAAATATGAGTCAATATTTAAAATTTTTTTTTTTTTTTTGATTTAAAAAAATTTAATTAAAATAAATTTAAAAATTATTTTTTATTAAGAGAAAAAGAAAAGGATGCAACAAAAAAAACCAAACATTAAAAGTTATTTGCATAGAGACAAATTAAATATTTTATATTTTCTTTGAAAAATAAGAAAAACTTTTTGTAAAACATTTTCCATATCTACACAGTTCAGTGAAAAATGTATAAAATTCTATATCACATGTGATTTGTATATGAAATGAGAATTGACAATTTTTACGAATCTTGAAAAAAAAAAAAAATTTATTCTACACTATAAAATTTTGTAAATTACTAATCGATTAATATTTATTGAGAAAAAAAATAAATAAAAAAAAATTTAAGTATGCTTCTAATAATTGACTGTTGAATTTAATTTAAAAAATAGAATATTAATAATTAATTCAGTGGTAGTCTTTTCCACTTTTTTTTTCTTTCTAATTGCTAGAAACTAATAACGAAAATAAAATTTCTATATAAATTATAAAAAAAAAAACTTATAATTTTGAATTTAAAAGGGTTTACGCGCGCCACTTCCAGCGAGTAATAATTTCAGCCAATCAGCGCTGAGAATATGGAACTGGAAGTGGCGCGTCATTTTTTTAAATTTGAATTCTTCGATGGCTAAATTTGTTTTTTTTTTTTTTTTTTAATAATAATTCATAGAAAATTACTTTCCAATATCCTTACAAAATTGTTTCCAAGTTTGGGCGATGTTGATAATAATTTATTGTAGATAATTTTCAGATTAAATAATAAATTAGAATTTAATACATAAAAACTTAATTATTAATAAAAAAAAATTTTTAATGAGATAAAATAAAATTTAGTTATATTTATATTTCTTTAATTGAAAGCTATAATTTTTAATTTCATTTTATCTGAAATTAGATAAAAGCAGAAAAGAAACTCACCTACATAAGTATATGTGTGTTTGTGGATGGAAACATAGTGGGGAGGAGAATTCTCATCTGTTCACACTACTACGACTTATAGATATTTCCATTCATTCTTTGTTTATCGCAAATTGAAATCGTGTGTTTTTTTTTTAAATTTATTATTGCTTAAGTTGAATTTTTGCACGAATAAATTATCTTCTTTTTAAGATATAAAAGAAAACAAAATAATTTTCTCTTGCTTGTGAAAAGAATTTGTTTGAATTATAATTTATAAAAAGAAGTTTTTTATTTGAAAAAAAAAGAAGTAAATTTTCTCCTACTTGCGGCGAAAATTAATAAAATTGTTGAAATTTGAAAATTTAAAAAAGCAACAAGTGAATAAAAAGTGAATATTACGTTATAAAATAATGACGAAAATAACATTATTGGACAGTAGTTTAGCTTATCAATTATCATCGCATGTTGGTGAAAAAATCGATGGTGATCCATTATGGACAGCGAGATTTTTAGTTACAAATCCTAATGCTATTTTGGCAATGCATCTTGATTTTTTACGTGCAGGATGTAATATTATTTGTACAAATACATATCAAGCTTCTGTTACCGGTTTTATTAAATATCTCAATAAAACCGAGGAAGAGAGTATTAATTTAATTAAAAGTGCTGTAAAACTTGCACAAAGAGCAATTGAAATTTATAAAGAGGAAACAAAAGGTAAGTTTCTTTGAAAATAAGAAAAAGAAAAAAAAACAATTTTTAGGTTATGTTGGACAAAATTAAAATCGCAACTATATTAAGTTTCTTTGAAAATAAGAAAAAGAAAAACAATTTTTAGGTTATGTTGGACAAAATTAAAATCGCAATTATATATATACGTAATATTATGAAATTATTTTATTTTAAAAATTTATTATTTATTCTATAACTTTTGGATTTGTTCGAAAAATTCGATATTTTGCATTTTTTAGATTTGCAAATTTAATTTTTAAACTGTTTTCAAAAAAAAAATAAACAGGGGCGTAGAAACGAATTTTTTTTAGGGGGGGGGTAAAGCCATATTTTTTTAAATTCAACAAATTCGCTTGAAACTAGTTACTTGCGAAGGGGGAGGAGTTGGTAATTACGAATCCGAAGTTGGATTTTGAAAATTCAAAATGTCGGATCCAATATGGCGGATATTTTTTAAAAAATTAAACAAAATTACCAAAAACTTGTTACTCGGGGGTTTTTGGGGTCACTGATTACGAATTTGATACTAGTTTCACAAAATTCAAAATGGCGGACCTAATATGGCGGACATTTTTGAAAAAATTCAACGGATTTAATTGAAACTCGTTACTTTGGGGATTTCAGGGTCGCTGATTACGATTACGGTATCGGTTTTTCAAAATTCAAAATGGCGGATAAATTTTTCAAATTTATGTAAAATTTGTCACTTGGGGGATTTTTGGGGTCGCTAATTACGAATTTGATCTCAGATTTTCAAAATTCAAAATGTCGGATCCAATATGGAGGAAGAAAAAATTAAAAATTGTTTTGATTCGCTTGAAACTTGTTAATCGGGGGTTTTTTTTTAGGTCGCTGATTACGAATCTAAAGTTGGATTTTCAAAATTCAAAATGGCGAATCTAATATGGCGGAAATATTTGAAAAAATCCAACGGATTTAATTGAACCTTGTTACTCGGAGGTTTTCGGGGTCGCTGATTACGAATATGATACTAGTTTCTCAAAATTCAAAATGTCGGACCTAATATGGCGGACATTTTTGAAAAAATTCAACGGATTTAATTGAAACTTGTTACTTGGGGGATTTCGGGGTCGCTGATTACGATTACGGTATCGGTTTTTTAAAATTCAAAATGGCGGATCCAATATGGCGGATAATTTTTTTTTAAATTTGTCAAATTTACGTAAAATTTGTCACTCGGGGGATTTTTGGGTTCGCTAATTACGAATTTGATCTCAGATTTTCAAAATTCAAAATGGCGGATCCAATATGGAGGAAAAAAAAATTAAAAATTGTTTTGATTCACTTGAAAATGATTGTTCGGGGGTTTTTGGGGTCACTGTTTACGAATCCGATGTTAGTTTTTCAAAATTCAAAATGGCGGATCCAAAATGTTGGAAGAAAAAAGTAAAATTGCTCGAATTCGCTTGAAACTTGTTACTTCGGGGGGTTTCGGGGTTGCTGATTACGAATCTAAAGTTGGATTTTCAAAATTCAAAATGGCGGATCTAATATGGCGGAAATATTTGAATAAATCCAACGGATTTAATTGAACCTTGTTACACAGGGGGTTTTCGGGATCGCTGATTACGAAATCGATGTTAGTTTTTCAAAATTCAAAATGTCGGATCCAATATGGCGGGAATTTTTTAAAAATTTGACAGATTTTTAATTAAAACTTGTTACTTGGGAGTTTTCGGGGTCGCTAATTATGAAATCGGTATCGGTTTTTAAAAATTCAAAATGGCGGTTTCAATATGGCTGAAGAAAAAAATTTGAAATTGCTCGTATTCGCTTGAAACTTGTTACTCGGGGGTTTTCGTGCTCGCTGATTACGAATATGATACTAGTTTTTCAAAATTCAAAATGGCGGACCTAATATGGCGAAAATTTTTGAAAAAATTCAACGGATTTAATTGAAACTTGTAACTCGGGGGTTTTCGGGGTCGCTGATTACGAATCTGAAGTTGGATTTTCAAAATTCAAAATGGCGAATCTAATATGGCGGAAATATTTGAAAAAATCTAACGGATTTAATTGAACCTTGTTACTCGGGGGTTTTCGGGGTCGCTGATTACGATTACGGTATCGGTTTTTTAAAATTCAAAATGGCGGATCCAATATGGCGGATAATTTTTGAAAAAATTCAACGGATTTAATTGAAACTTGTTACTTGTGGGTTTTCGGGGTCGCTGATTACGATTACGATATCGGTTTTTCAAAATTCAAAATGGCGGATCCAATATGGCGGATAATTTTTTTTAAATTCGTTAAATTTACGTAAAATTTGTCACTCGGGGGTTTTCGGGGTCGCTGATTACAAATTCGGTATCGGTTTTTCAAAATTCAAAATGGCGGATCCAAAATGGTGGAAGAAAAATAGTAAAATTGCTCGAATTCGCTTGAAACTTGTTACTCGGGGGTTTTTCAGGTCGCTGATTACGAATCTAAAGTTGGATTTTCAAAATTCAAAAAGACAAACCCAGTTTTTTTGAAAAAAATGTTAAAATAATATTTTTTCTACACTTTCTTTTAGACACTGATGTACCGAATAAAAATCCACTAATTGCCGGTGCATGTGGACCATATGGAGCAGCACAACACGATGGCTCCGAGTACACTGGACTATATGGAAAATCGATTTCACCAACTATACTCCTTGATTTTCATCGAATTCGAATAAAAGCCCTTATTGACGCTGGCGTTGATCTACTTGCATTGGAAACAATTCCCTGTCGCGAGGAAGGCGATGCACTCGTTAATTTACTAAAAAGCGAATTTCCCACAATAAAAGCGTGGCTTTCATTTTCATGTCGTGAGGATGGCAATAATATTGCCGATGGTTCTAATTTTCAAGAAACGGCAATTCAATGTTACAATAGATCTCAACCTAATCAAATTTTGGCAATTGGTGTCAATTGTCTTTTACCAAAAATTGTCACTTCACTATTTAAGGGCATTAATAGTGAAGCGAGGGATTTTATTCCATTGATTGTTTATGCAAATAGTGGTGAAAAATATTTTCCCAATGAGAAAAAATGGAAAATGGTCCAAGACTCATTGCCATCGGAATATTTTGTGAAAGAATGGATTGATCTTGGTGTACGATACATTGGTGGATGTTGTCGTACAAATGTTACGAATCTCAAGAAAATTGCTGATGAAATTCAAGCCTGGAAGGACGAGAGGGAAATTAATGTTTAAAAGTATGTGAAATTTTCATTTGTGAAAAATTCTCTCTATTTTTAATAATTGAATAAAAAAAAAAAAATGTTTAAATTAATAATTATTATTATTATTAAATTTTTCTAAATTCGAATTTAGGGGAATAAAAAATTTTTCCAAAATTTTCTCAAAATTAATGGAGAAATCTGATTGGTTAAATTGAAAATTCTGTTAATAAAAATTCGTGACGTATGATTATGTTCTAAAAATCAATTAGAATTTTCATTTTATGGAATTTCATTTATAATTATTTTTGAACTGAATTTTTATTTATTCGTATTAGTATTTTTGGAGAATTTTCATCAAAACGATTTTCTATATTACAGAATTTTTATATAACCGAAAAATCATTTCACAGAATTTTTTGATTTGTTCGAATTTTTATTGGATAGAATTTAATTGCACAGAATTTTCATTTTATTTTTTTCAGGTGAATTTTCATTTGTTCGAATTATTATTGATTGATAAAATTTTCCATATAACCGATTTTTCATACTAAAGAATTTTTAACTTAACCGAAAAATCATTTAACAGAATTTCTAACTGATAGAATTTTTATTTGTCCGAAATTGCAAATGACCGTAGCAACAATCGATTTTGGCGCGATTTTTAAATTATTAACCAATCAAAAATTATCCATAAAATTGTGATTGGTTGATTTTAAATATTGCGCCAAAATCGATTGTTTGTTCGGTCATTTGCAATTTCGGACAAATGAAAATTAATATCAATTAGAAATTCTGTTAAATGATTTTCCGGTTTAGTAAAAATTTTGCAGAAAAATCGGTTTTATGGAAATTTTATCAAATAATAATTCGAATAAATGAAAATTCATCTGAAAGATAAAAAAATGAAAATTCTATGCAATGAAATTCTGCAGAATAAAAATTCTTTCAAATGCCTATTATGTTAAATGAAAATTCGAGCAACTGAAAATTCTGACAAATAAAAATTCGAACAAATAAAAATTCTCTTTGAATTTTTGGTTATATAAAAATTCTGTAATATAGAAAATCGGTTTAATGAAAATTCTGCAAAATTAGAATTCAAAAAAAAATAAAAATTCGGTTCAAAAATAATTATAAAAAATGAAATTTCAAAAAATGAAAATTCTTAAGTGTAATGATTTTTAATACATAATCATGCGTCTGAAAAATTTCTAGTTTTGAAAATTTGGTCCAATATAAATTTTGCCAATTTTATAAAATTCTTCCGCTATTATATAGAAAATCAGGAATTTATAATTTGAATTCAAAAAATTATTTCAGTAATTATTTTGGTCGATTATAAAAGGTATAAACGAAATAGAAATTCGATAATTTGGAATTCGACGTCAAAAAAAAATGATTCTTGTAATTATTTTGATCCAAATATAAATTTTTCTATTTTATAAAATTCTGAGGCTAAATTTAAATTCGATAATTTGGAATTCGACGTCAAAAAATTATTCTTGTAATTATTTTGATCCAAATATAAATTTTTCTATTTTATAAAATTCTGCTAAACACTCGGCTAAATATAAATTCGATAATTTGGAATTCGACGTCAAAAAATTATTCTTCTTATTATTTTGATCCAAATATAAATTTTTCTATTTTATAAAATTCTGAGGCTAAATTTAAATTCGATAATTTGGAATTCGACGTCAAAAAATTATTCTTGTAATTATTTTGATCCAAATATAAATTTTTCTATTTTATAAAATTCTGAGGCTAAATTTAAATTCGATAATTTGGAATTCGACGTCAAAAAATTATTCTTGTAATTATTTTGATCCAAATATAAATTTTTCTATTTTATAAAATTCTGAGGCTAAATTTAAATTCGATAATTTGGAATTCGACGTCAAAAAATTATTCTTGTAATTATTTTGATCCAAATATAAATTTTTCTATTTTATAAAATTCTGCTAAACACTCGGCTAAATATAAATTCGATAATTTGGAATTCGACGTCAAAAAATTATTCTTCTTATTATTTTGATCCAAATATAAATTTTTCTATTTTATAAAATTCTGCTAAATACTCGGCTAAATATAAATTCGATAATTTGGAATTCGACGTCAAAAAAATGATTCTTGTAATTATTTTGATCCAAATTATATAAATTTTTCTATTTTATAAAATTCTGACTAAATATAAATTCGATAATTTGAAATTCCAAATTCGGTGTCACTAAAAAAATTGTAAGTACTTAAAAAAAATAAAAATTGACGAAAATAACGTGGTTGAACGTTCTTTAACGTTTTGTGTGTTTTTGTTATCATTGTAATTTTTTTTTAAATATACAATTCGAGATTTCATCATCGTCATCAGTGAATTGCAGACGGGTCGTAATTTTCCAAACATGACGCACGCTCTCTTTCTCTCTCTCTCTCTCTATATTCATATATTATTTATCAATCATATGTATATATGAGAATTGAACTTTGAAATAATAATTATGATCATTGTTAAAGGTCAGATGAAGGTGGAAAAGAAATATGAATACATATTACATATATGTTATCATCACAATGACTACACTTTTGTGAGTGTGCCTCGTGAAAATCGTTCTTCTTCTTTTTCTTCTTCGTCTTCTTTTCCTCGATTTTCAATCATCAGTCCTCTTAAAGATGTCAAGTGTAAAACTACTCGACGGCGGTTTTTCAACGCAATTATCAACTCATGTCGGTGATAAAATTGATGGTGATCCATTATGGACGGCAAAATTTCTCGCTACCGATCCAACATCCGTTTTATCAACGCATTTAGATTTTTTGCGTGCCGGTTCTGATATTATTCAAACAAACACTTATCAGGCAACAATCACTGGCTTTGTCAAATATATGAATATATCGCGTTACGAGAGTCTTAAACTTATTCATGATGCTGTGGATCTTGCCAAACGTGCTGTGTCTATATTTACTGAAGAAAATGAATATGTAATTAAATTGAAAAATATAAATAACAATTTTTTAAATGCTTTTATTTTATTTTTTTTTTCTTTTCTTATTTTTTTTTCTTCTTTTGCTATATTAATTGTTTATTGTTAAATATTGACTATTCTGTGTTATTTGAATATGAAAATAGATTTTCTCTTAATTTTTTTAACAAAGAAGTATAATTTTTCGAAAAATTAATAACTTGAGGAAAATATTGACAAATGAAAAATAAATTAAATATAAACGAAAATTGAAAAAAAAAATTTATGTAAAAATAATAAAGAAAAAAAAATTGAAAAAATTAAGAAAGTAGAAAAAAAACTAGAATTTTTTTTCGCTATCAAAAAAAAATATTTTTATTCGTTTTTTCAAAAATTTGTTTTCAAATTTCATTATTTACGTCAACAAATATTTTATAAGAATACAAATTATTACAAAGTAGTAAAAACAAATTTAGAAATATTTTATTTTTCTTCTAAATTTTTTTTTACTGCTCTTCTCCTTATTTTAAAAATTTTTCTCAAAAAATTTCATTTTTTATTTTAAAAATTATGTTTAATTTTTTTATTTATTTTATTTTTATTTCTTTATTTTTTTTTTTAATTATTTTGCTCCTCTTCGTTATTTTTTTTTCCAAAATTTGTTTAAAAATTTTATTTTTAACATAAAAAAATGTTTCCCCTATATTTTTATTTATTAATTTTTATTCTATTTTTTTTTAAATTTTTCTTATTCGATAATTTAAGAAGTATACATATATATTTTTTTTATCTCTTTGATGAATTTCCTCGTCTGGACTCTGTTTTCGATAAAAAAAAAAAAATAATATTATCTTCTTTTGTCAATCCTCAGGTTATTGACTTTTCTCTACTTCTTTGTTAAATTTTCTTTTCTGTTTATTTTTTTAAATAAATTCTTTTCGTTTCACTGAATAAATTTATTAGCAAAATTTTTTTTTTTTTTTTTTTCGATAATTTTTTCCTTATTTTTGTTAAAAATTTTGTGAAAATTTATTTTTAAATACAATTTGTTTACCAATTGTCTGCCTCTTTTAAAATTTATTTATTTAATCACAATTTTTATTTATTGAAATAAATTTTATATACCTGAATTTTTTCACCAAAAAATAATTTTGTAATTTTTATTTTTAAATTTTTTACTGATTTTTTTTTTAACTGATATTATAATTTTGTCTGTAAATTTATTTGGTTTTTAAATTTCTCTTAAATTCGGAAAACAATTGAATATTGAAAAGAGAAAAACAAATTTAAATTAGAAAAATAAGAAAAAAAAATGGAAAATTATTTACAAAATATTATTGTGATTAAATAAATAAATAAAATTAATAAATCAGGTAATAGACATTTTTTTTTTTTTTAGGGAGGGAAAAATAAAAATTTTTTCCTCTCTCCCAAAAGAAGAAACAAATTTATTTTAATATCGTGTGACTGAAAATCGTTTCGAAAAAAAAAAATTGTTAATTTTTTATTTTTCTCAACTAAACAGCAGATAAATCGAAAACCATTGATAGCGGGCTCATGTGGACCATATGGAGCTGCACTTCACGACGCCTCAGAATATACTGGTGCCTATGCAAAAACTGTAACCCATGAAAAATTAATAAATTGGCATCGACCACGAATTGAAACATTAATAAATGCCGGTGTCGATATGCTTGCATTGGAAACAATTCCATGTGCAACTGAGGCCAATGCACTTATTGAATTATTACGCAATTACCCGGAGACAAAAGCTTGGCTTGCATTTTCATGTCGTGACGATGGTGAAAATTTAGCTGACGGTACAAATTTCAAAGAAACAGCAATACGCTGCTATAAGCAAGCACTACCCGGACAAATTCTTGCAATTGGCGTCAATTGTATTGCACCAAAATTTGTCACACCTCTACTTAGTAATATTAATTCAAAAACGGCTAATAATGATTTTATACCACTTATTGTCTATCCAAATAGTGGTGAAAAATATTCTGTACCCGAAGGTTGGCGCTTTGAATGTAATACATTGCCACCGGAAAAATTTATACACGAATGGCTCGATCTTGGCGTTCGTTTTATTGGCGGATGCTGTCGAACAAATGTAACAACAATTAAAAAAATTAAGGCACAAATTGATAATTATCATGGGAATAAGTAAGAATTTTTTTTTTAGGAAATAAATTTTTCATTAAAAAAGAAAAAAAAAGAAAGGAAAATTATGTTCGTAAGGTAATTTTTTTTTGTGGCTATTAAAATACTTTCTATTTTTTACTATTTATATTATATACATTGTATATAAAAATATATAAAATTTGTATATAATATTTTATATATTTTATAATATTTTATAATATTTTAAATTCAGTTTCAATATCATTTTGTCCTCAATTTAAGGCATATAATATCGGATTAACGAGAATAATGACAATTTAAAATTATCATTTGTATTATTCAAATGTAATGTGGAGCAATGATGATTTAATGCACGAAAATCTTGGCGTTCTTATCAATTTATATTGACTAAAACCGATGTATGCAAAAAAAAAGGAACGCTTTATGAATATTATAAACACGGAAATTTTAAAAAGAATTTTTTTTATCAATATTATTTTTTAGTGACGAATACTAAAAAAAATTATAAGAATTTTTCCCCCTGGCATTGAATTCCAAATTATCGACTTTCGAATTTAGCGAAAGAATTAAAAGAAAAATATTGATAACTTAATTTTTATTAAATTAATACAAAATTTCAAATAAAGTAGAAAATTTACAATGAAACTAATTTCTCAAAACTAAGAATTTTTATATTTAACTTTTCTTTGTGTAAATAAATTCTTATTTTAAAAGAATTTTCAATTTAGCAACCAAAAAAAAAAAAAAAAATTTCCATACCGGATTCAATATTTTTTAAACACAATTTATATTCATTTTGCCAAAAAAATTTTATTAAACAAAATTTTCCAATGAATTTTTAATTTAAAACGAAACATTTTTATTTATCAAAAACAAATTACAAAAAAAAAATTGAAATTTTTTTAATTTATCAAATCAATTTTCTAAATAGAAAATGCTGCTTAATAAATATTTGACCTGATAAAAATTTTCCTATATATAAATTTTGATAAAAAAAAGTTTTTTTAAAATTCAAATTCAATTAAAATGTTTAATGATGAAAAGAAAATTCGGTTAAATGAAAAATCGGCTAAATGAAAATTCCGTTAAATAAAAATAAGACAATATAAAAAATTACATGAAATGGAAAATTTTGTTAAATAAAAAAATAAAATTTGTTTAAATGAAAATGTTTTCAATAGCAAAATTTTATTTAAATAAAAATAAATTTTAAAATAAGAATCTAATATACAAAAATTTGGATGTAGTTTCATTGAAATTTCGTAAAAAAAAATTTTTAAAAAACTCAACATTTATGAGAAAATATCAAATAAATTGTAACGAAAATTGAAAAAAAGAATTATGTAAACCATTCGAAAAAAAATTCTAATATTGTTAAATTAATATTAATTATTATTATTATTATTAAATTATGTTGCAATTGGTAATTAAGTCATTATCTCTCCTCAATTTCAAAATGAAATTCGCTTAGTACGAGTAAAATTATCTTTATTAAAATAGAAGATGAAGAAAAACGAAGAGAATGTAATAACTTGCAAAATATTTCAATAATTCTTTTTCTTTTTTTTAAATCCTATCAGTCACTTTGGATAAATATAGAAAATAGAAAATAAAATTTTTTCACTTAACTTTTCTTTTTTTTCTTTAGTTAACTACGCACTGTATAATTGAGTTGTTTTTCAATATTGATAAATTTTCCTGGTTCACGTTCAACAAACACGACATCTTTATCCAAATCCACTTTAAAAGTGGCATCATTTGATAATTCCTTTTTGCCCTTCATTGGACTCGATGGATTTGGTATTGTTCTTGGACCTAGAATTGTGTCATCGAATCGTTGCAGGACCAGGGATTTTGAGTCTATAAGAAAAAAAGAAATAAATAAATAAAGCAAAAAAAAATAAAAAATATAATAAAATAAAAATAGAAATAAATAAAGACAAAATTTCAACAAAAAATTTCAACAAAAAAAAACAACAAAAATAAAGAAACAAAATTTAATTATTAAATAAATAAATTTTTTCGATAAATTAAAGACGAATAAAGTAAAGAAGAGAATTTAAGATGAATTAAGAAAATTATAAATAATAACAAAGGTATAAATAATAATAAAATAATAGAATGATAAAATAATAGAATGATAAAATAATAGAATGATAAAATAATAGAATAGTAAAAAAATTGAATAGTAAAAAAATAAAATAGTAATAAAATAATAGAAAATAGAAAAATACTAAATTAACGAATCAATAAAATTAATTTCCCCTTTTGATATATTAAAAATAATTACCTTCAATTCGCTTATTTCCTTTCGCAATTTTAGAAATTACATTTGCTACACTATCGCCATCGACAACCTTCACCGAAGTTGTGAATAAACCATTACATGGTACAGGATTTGAAATATTTACAAATATTCCTGGTTGAGTGAAAAAACTAATGTAAGGTGCACCAGGACAACATTCCTCTTTTGTTTTTTCTGGCGCTTCGTCTGTGAATTTTATTTCCACTTTTTCCAACTTAAAAAAAAAAAAAAAATTACCCAAATATTTAAAAATTTTTTACTTTCATTATTGAGAAAAAAAAAAACTATACAACTTACGTCTAAAGTATCGGAAATATATTTTTTATTCTTCTCCAATACATCAGCTTCGTCAAAATCGAGAGTCAATTGAAATGCTTTAACTCCAATCAATTCAATTTTCTCCCTTGTCGCCTGAACAAATGGCATTACTTTTTTCATATATTTCTTTAATTCAACTTCCAAATTCAAAGCAGTTGATATCACTTTATTGTCGGGCAATTTTCCTCCATTTTTCTACAAAAATATTTTGTTTATAAATAATAAATAAAATAAAAATAGTAGAAATTTTTTTATTTTAAAATAATAAAATAAAATTCATAAAATAGTGAACAAAAAAATTCCTTACATTATAGAGGTCTTTCATTGTAGTGAGAACGATACTTTGCCAACGTGGGAAAGTTTTTGCCACCCAAATAATTGCAGTATTTGGTTTTTCCACAATTATTTTTGTCTTGTCCTTACTTTTTGGTGGTGTCATGTGATTTTTTAAAAATAATCTAAACGAATGTGCAGCGTCCATTAAATATTGTGATGATTTTATTAAATTTTGTTTTATTTCACCTGCTTTTGGCCATCTTGCACTTAGAGCACTGTTTGGCTGCAAAAATAATCGATTTTTCATTTTTTTTTTATGCCCACAAATTATATTTACTTAAAAAAAGAAAAGAAAATTCCCATAAAAACAAATTTGATTTCAATTAAAAAAATTCGAAAAAAAATATATACACAGATGTGAAATTTTTCTAAATAAAAATAAATATTTCAAATATCTACTTTTTTAATATGCAAAAAAATCGACTTACTTTTTTAAAGAAATAATTTAAAAACAATCTTTTGACGTGATTATATTTTTTCTAAACGAGATTAATTTTTAATCTTTTAAAAGCCCAGCGTTGACAAATTAAATTATACAAAAATAAAATAAATAACCGTTGATAGTAATTATTATAATTACTATTATTATAACCCTCATTTTGATAGAAATTGTTTTTTCTCAGCAATTACTTTTCTTGGTATTATGCAACTACCATTTTGTTTGGTAAAGCAAAGATTGTCTTTTCAAATTTTCAAAGAAAAACTTTTGTTAAATGTATAGCGCACTTTTTGATTGGTCCAGCAGATGGTGAGCTACACTCAAAAATATTTTGGAAAAATTTTCGAAAAACTTAATTCGCGAGATAATCGTTCGGGAATACCTCCAATAAAATAGGGAAAAAGTTTCGAACAAAAAATGTATGGCGCACTTTTTGATTGGTCCAGCGGAGGCTGAGCTACACTTCAAAACATTTTGGAAAAATTTTCAAAAAATTAAATTTGCGACCTAATCGCTCAAGAATAACACCAAAAAAATAGTCAAAAAGTTCTGAACAAAAAATGTATGGCGCACTTTTTGATTGGTCCAGCGGATGCTGACATAAACTAGAAAACAAATTCGGAAAAATTTTCGAAAAATTAAATTCGCGAGATAATCGTTCGGGAATACCGCCATAGTAATTAGAAGAAAGTTCTGAACAAAAAATGTATGGCGCACTTTTTGATTGGTCCAGCGGATGCTGAGCTAAACTAGAAAACAAATTCGGAAAAATTTTCGAAAAACTTAATTCGCGAGACAATCGTTCAGGAATACCGCCAAATTCTTTAGCAAAAAGTAGCGAACAAAAAATGTATGGCGCACTTTTTGATTGGTCCAGCGGACGCTGAGCTAAACTAGAAAACAAATTCGGAAAAATTTTCGAAAAACTTAATTCGCGAGATAATCGTTCGGGAATACCACCAATAAAATAGGGAAAAAGTTTCGAACAAAAAATGTATGGCGGACTTTTTGATTGGTCCAGCGGATGCTGAGCTAAACTAGAAAACAAATTCGGAAAAATTTTCGAAAAACTTAATTCGCGAGATAATCGTTCGGGAATACCTCCAATAAAATAGGGAAAAAGTTTCGAACAAAAAATGTATGGCGCACTTTTTGATTGGTCCAGCGGAGGCTGAGCTACACTTCAAAACATTTTGGAAAAATTTTCAAAAAATTAAATTTGCGACCTAATCGCTCAAGAATAACACCAAAAAAATAGTCAAAAAGTTCTGAACAAAAAATGTATGGCGCACTTTTTGATTGGTCCAGCGGATGCTGACCTAAACTAGAAAACAAATTCGGAAAAATTTTCGAAAAATTAAATTCGCGAGATAATCGTTCGGGAATACCGCCATAGTAATTAGAAGAAAGTTCTGAACAAAAAATGTATGGCGCACTTTTTGATTGGTCCAGCGGATGCTGAGCTAAACTAGAAAACAAATTCGGAAAAATTTTCGAAAAACTTAATTCGCGAGATAATCGTTCGGGAATACCACCAATAAAATAGGGAAAAAGTTTCGAACAAAAAATGTATGGCGGACTTTTTGATTGGTACAGCGGATGCTGAGCTACACTCAAAAATATTTCGGAAAAATTTTCGAAAAATTAAATTCGCGAGATAATCGTTCGGGAATACCGCCAAATTCTTTAGCAAAAAGTAGCGAACAAAAAATGTATGGCGCACTTTTTGATTGGTCCAGCGGATGCTGAGCTAAACTAGAAAACAAATTCGGAAAAATTTTCGAAAAACTTAATTCGCGAGATAATCGTTCGGGAATACCACCAATAAAATAGGGAAAAAGTTTCGAACAAAAAATGTATGGCGGACTTTTTGATTGGTCCAGCGGATGCTGAGCTAAACTAGAAAACAAATTCGGAAAAATTTTCGAAAAACTTAATTCGCGAGATAATCGTTCGGGAATACCTCCAATAAAATAGGGAAAAAGTTTCGAACAAAAAATGTATGGCGCACTTTTTGATTGGTCCAGCGGAGGCTGAGCTACACTTCAAAACATTTTGGAAAAATTTTCAAAAAATTAAATTTGCGACCTAATCGCTCAAGAATAACACCAAAAAAATAGTCAAAAAGTTCTGAACAAAAAATGTATGGCGCACTTTTTGATTGGTCCAGCGGATGCTGACCTAAACTAGAAAACAAATTCGGAAAAATTTTCGAAAAATTAAATTCGCGAGATAATCGTTCGGGAATACCGCCATAGTAATTAGAAGAAAGTTCTGAACAAAAAATGTATGGCGCACTTTTTGATTGGTCCAGCGGATGCTGAGCTAAACTAGAAAACAAATTCGGAAAAATTTTCGAAAAACTTAATTCGCGAGATAATCGTTCGGGAATACCACCAATAAAATAGGGAAAAAGTTTCGAACAAAAAATGTATGGCGGACTTTTTGATTGGTACAGCGGATGCTGAGCTACACTCAAAAATATTTCGGAAAAATTTTCGAAAAATTAAATTCGCGAGATAATCGTTCGGGAATACCGCCAAATTCTTTAGCAAAAAGTAGCGAACAAAAAATGTATGGCGCACTTTTTGATTGGTCCAGCGGATGCTGAGCTAAACTAGAAAACAAATTCGGAAAAATTTTCGAAAAACTTAATTCGCGAGACAATCGTTCAGGAATACCGCCAAATTCTTTAGCAAAAAGTAGCGAACAAAAAATGTATGGCGCACTTTTTGATTGGTCCAGCGGACGCTGAGCTAAACTAGAAAACAAATTCGGAAAAATTTTCGAAAAACTTAATTCGCGAGATAATCGTTCGGGAATACCGCCATAGTGATTAGAAGAAAGTTCTGAACAAAAAATGTATGGCGCACTTTTTGATTGGTCCAGCGGATGCTGAGCTACACTCAAAAATATTTCGGAAAAATTTTCGAAAAATTAAATTCGCGAGATAATCGTTCGGGAATACCGCCAAATTCTTTAGCAAAAAGTAGCAAACAAAAAATGTATGGCGCACTTTTTGATTGGTCCAGCGGATGCTGAGCTAAACTAGAAAACAAATTCGGAAAAATTTTCGAAAAATTAAATTCGCGAGATAATCGTTCGGGAATACCGCCAAATTCTTTAGCAAAAAGTAGCGAACAAAAAATGTATGGCGCACTTTTTGATTGGTCCAGCGGATGCTGAGCTACACTCAAAAATATTTTTGAAAAATTTTCGAAAAATTAAATTCGCGAGATAATCGTTCGGGAATACCACCAATAAAATAGGGAAAAAGTTTCGAACAAAAAATGTATGGCGTACTTTTTGATTGGTCCAGCGGATGCTGAGCCACACTCAAAAATATTTTGAAAAAATTTTTGAAACATTAAATTCGCGAGACAATCGTTCAGGAATACCGCCAAATTCTTTAGCAAAAAGTAGCGAACAAAAAATGTATGGCGCACTTTTTGATTGGTCCACCGGATGCTGAGCTAAACTAGAAAACAAATTCGGAAAAATTTTCGAAAAACTTAATTCGCGAGATAATCGTTCGGGAATACCGCCATAGTGATTAGAAGAAAGTTCTGAACAAAAAATGTATGGCGCACTTTTTGATTGGTCCAGCGGATGCTGAGCTACACTCAAAAATATTTTGGAAAAATTTTTGAAAAATTAAATTCGCGAGATAATTGTTCGGGAATACCGCCAAATTCTTTAGCAAAAAGTAGCGAACAAAAAATGTATGGCGCACTTTTTGATTGGTCCAGCGGATGCTGAGCTAAACTAGAAAACAAATTCGGAAAAATTTTCGAAAAACTTAATTCGCGAGATAATCGTTCGGGAATACCTCCAATAAAATAGGGAAAAAGTTTCGAACAAAAAATGTATGGCGCACTTTTTGATTGGTCCAGCGGATGCTGAGCTAAACTAGAAAACAAATTCGGAAAAATTTTCGAAAAATTAAATTCGCGATATAATCGTTCGAGAATACCACCAATAAAATAGGGAAAAAGTTTCGAACAAAAAATGTATGGCGGACTTTTTGATTGGTCCAGCGGATGCTGAGCCACACTCAAAAATATTTTGGAAAAATTTTTGAAAAATTAAATTCGCGAGACAATCGTTCAGGAATACCGCCAAATTCTTTAGCAAAAAGTAGCGAACAAAAAATGTATGGCGCACTTTTTGATTGGTCCAGCGGATGCTGAGCTAAACTAGAAAACAAATTCGGAAAAATTTTCGAAAAACTTAATTCGCGAGATAATCGTTCGGGAATACCGCCATAGTGATTAGAAGAAAGATCTGAACAAAAAATGTATGGCGCACTTTTTGATTGGTCCAGCGGATGCTGAGCTAAACTAGAAAACAAATTCGGAAAAATTTTCGAAAAATTAAATTCGCGATATAATCGTTCGAGAATACCACCAATAAAATAGGGAAAAAGTTTCGAACAAAAAATGTATGGCGGACTTTTTGATTGGTCCAGCGGATGCTGAGCCACACTCAAAAATATTTTGGAAAAATTTTCGAAAATTTAAATTCGCGTGATAATCGTTCGGGAATACCACCAATAAAATAGGGAAAAAGTTTCGAACAAAAAATGTATGGCGGACTTTTTGATTGGTCCAGCGGATGCTGAGCTACACTCAAAAATATTTCGGAAAAATTTTCGAAAAATTAAATTCGCGAGATAATCGTTCGGGAATACCGCCAAATTCTTTAGCAAAAAGTAGCGAACAAAAAATGTATGGCGCACTTTTTGATTGATCCAGCGGATGCTGAGCTAAACTAGAAAACAAATTCGGAAAAATTTTCGAAAAACTTAATTCGCGAGATAATCGTTCGGGAAAACCACCAATAAAATAGGGAAAAAGTTTCGAACAAAAAATGTATGGCGGACTTTTTGATTGGTCCAGCGGATGCTGAGCTAAACTAGAAAACAAATTCGGAAAAATTTTCGAAAAACTTAATTCGCGAGATAATCGTTCGGGAATACCACCAATAAAATAGGGAAAAAGTTTCGAACAAAAAATGTATGGCGGACTTTTTGATTGGTCCAGCGGATGCTGAGCTACACTCAAAAATATTTCGGAAAAATTTTCGAAAAATTAAATTCGCGAGATAATCGTTCGGGAATACCGCCAAATTCTTTAGCAAAAAGTAGCGAACAAAAAATGTATGGCGCACTTTTTGATTGGTCCAGCGGATGCTGAGCTACACTCAAAAATATTTCGGAAAAATTTTCGAAAAATTAAATTCGCGAGATAATCGTTCGGGAATACCGCCAAATTCTTTAGCAAAAAGTAGCAAACAAAAAATGTATGGCGCACTTTTTGATTGGTCCAGCGGATGCTGAGCTAAACTAGAAAACAAATTCGGAAAAATTTTCGAAAAATTAAATTCGCGAGATAATCGTTCGGGAATACCGCCAAATTCTTTAGCAAAAAGTAGCAAACAAAAAATGTATGGCGCACTTTTTGATTGGTCCAGCGGATGCTGAGCTACACTCAAAAATATTTTTGAAAAATTTTCGAAACTTTAAATTCGCGAGATAATCGTTCGGGAATACCACCAATAAAATAGGGAAAAAGTTTCGAACAAAAAATGTATGGCGTACTTTTTGATTGGTCCAGCGGATGCTGAGCCACACTCAAAAATATTTTGAAAAAATTTTTGAAAAATTAAATTCGCGAGACAATCGTTCAGGAATACCGCCAAATTCTTTAGCAAAAAGTAGCGAACAAAAAATGTATGGCGCACTTTTTGATTGGTCCAGCGGATGCTGAGCTAAACTAGAAAACAAATTCGGAAAAATTTTCGAAAAATTAAATTCGCGAGATAATCGTTCGGGAATACCGCCAAATTCTTTAGCAAAAAGTAGCGAACAAAAAATGTATGGCGCACTTTTTGATTGGTCCAGCGGATGCTGAGCTACACTCAAAAATATTTTTGAAAAATTTTCGAAAAATTAAATTCGCGAGATAATCGTTCGGGAATACCACCAATAAAATAGGGAAAAAGTTTCGAACAAAAAATGTATGGCGTACTTTTTGATTGGTCCAGCGGATGCTGAGCCACACTCAAAAATATTTTGAAAAAATTTTCGAAAAATTAAATTCGCGAGATAATCGTTCGGGAATACCGCCAAATTCTTTAGCAAAAAGTAGCGAACAAAAAATGTATGGCGCACTTTTTGATTGGTCCAGCGGATGCTGAGCTAAACTAGAAAACAAATTCGGAAAAATTTTCGAAAAACTTAATTCGCGAGATAATCGTTCGGGAATACCGCCAAATTCTTTAGCAAAAAGTAGCGAACAAAAAATGTATGGCGCACTTTTTGATTGGTCCAGCGGATGCTGAGCTAAACTAGAAAACAAATTCGGAAAAATTTTCGAAAAACTTAATTCGCGAGATAATCGTTCGGGAAAACCACCAATAAAATAGGGAAAAAGTTTCGAACAAAAAATGTATGGCGGACTTTTTGATTGGTCCAGCGGATGCTGAGCTAAACTAGAAAACAAATTCGGAAAAATTTTCGAAAAACTTAATTCGCGAGATAATCGTTCGGGAATACCACCAATAAAATAGGGAAAAAGTTTCGAACAAAAAATGTATGGCGGACTTTTTGATTGGTCCAGCGGATGCTGAGCTACACTCAAAAATATTTCGGAAAAATTTTCGAAAAATTAAATTCGCGAGATAATCGTTCGGGAATACCGCCAAATTCTTTAGCAAAAAGTAGCGAACAAAAAATGTATGGCGCACTTTTTGATTGGTCCAGCGGATGCTGAGCTAAACTAGAAAACAAATTCGGAAAATTTTTCGAAAAACTTAATTCGCGAGATAATCGTTCGGGAATACCGCCATAGTGATTAGAAGAAAGTTCTGAACAAAAAATGTATGGCGCACTTTTTGATTGGTCCAGCGGATGCTGAGCTACACTCAAAAATATTTCGGAAAAATTTTCGAAAAATTAAATTCGCGAGATAATCGTTCGGGAATACCGCCAAATTCTTTAGCAAAAAGTAGCAAACAAAAAATGTATGGCGCACTTTTTGATTGGTCCAGCGGATGCTGAGCTAAACTAGAAAACAAATTCGGAAAAATTTTCGAAAAATTAAATTCGCGAGATAATCGTTCGGGAATACCGCCAAATTCTATAGCAAAAAGTAGCGAACAAAAAATGTATGGCGCACTTTTTGATTGGTCCAGCGGATGCTGAGCTACACTCAAAAATGTTTTTGAAAAATTTTCGAAAAATTAAATTCGCGAGATAATCGTTCGGGAATACCACCAATAAAATAGGGAAAAAGTTTCGAACAAAAAATGTATGGCGTACTTTTTGATTGGTCCAGCGGATGCTGAGCCACACTCAAAAATATTTTGGAAAAATTTTTGAAAAATTAAATTCGCGAGACAATCGTTCAGGAATACCGTTAAATTCTTTAGCAAAAAGTAGCGAACAAAAAATGTATGGCGCACTTTTTGATTGGTCCAGCGGATGCTGAGCTAAACTAGAAAACAAATTCGGAAAAATTTTCGAAAAACTTAATTCGCGAGATAATCGTTCGGGAATACCACCAATAAAATAGGGAAAAAGTTTCGAACAAAAAATGTATGGCGGACTTTTTGATTGGTACAGCGGATGCTGAGCTACACTCAAAAATATTTCGGAAAAATTTTCGAAAAATTAAATTCGCGAGATAATCGTTCGGGAATACCGCCAAATTCTTTAGCAAAAAGTAGCGAACAAAAAATGTATGGCGCACTTTTTGATTGGTCCAGCGGATGCTGAGCTAAACTAGAAAACAAATTCGGAAAAATTTTCGAAAAACTTAATTCGCGAGATAATCGTTCGGGAATACCACCAATAAAATAGGGAAAAAGTTTCGAACAAAAAATGTATGGCGGACTTTTTGATTGGTCCAGCGGATGCTGAGCTAAACTAGAAAACAAATTCGGAAAAATTTTCGAAAAACTTAATTCGCGAGATAATCGTTCGGGAATACCTCCAATAAAATAGGGAAAAAGTTTCGAACAAAAAATGTATGGCGCACTTTTTGATTGGTCCAGCGGAGGCTGAGCTACACTTCAAAACATTTTGGAAAAATTTTCAAAAAATTAAATTTGCGACCTAATCGCTCAAGAATAACACCAAAAAAATAGTCAAAAAGTTCTGAACAAAAAATGTATGGCGCACTTTTTGATTGGTCCAGCGGATGCTGACCTAAACTAGAAAACAAATTCGGAAAAATTTTCGAAAAATTAAATTCGCGAGATAATCGTTCGGGAATACCGCCATAGTAATTAGAAGAAAGTTCTGAACAAAAAATGTATGGCGCACTTTTTGATTGGTCCAGCGGATGCTGAGCTAAACTAGAAAACAAATTCGGAAAAATTTTCGAAAAACTTAATTCGCGAGATAATCGTTCGGGAATACCA
The DNA here is from genome assembly GCF_019393585.1 of Leptopilina boulardi. Lineage (NCBI taxonomy): Eukaryota > Metazoa > Arthropoda > Insecta > Hymenoptera > Figitidae > Leptopilina > Leptopilina boulardi. Next base: position 2,963,551 of record NW_026137825.1, on the reverse strand, counting down.
CCAATAAAATAGGGAAAAAGTTTCGAACAAAAAATGTATGGCGGACTTTTTGATTGGTACAGCGGATGCTGAGCTACACTCAAAAATATTTCGGAAAAATTTTCGAAAAATTAAATTCGCGAGATAATCGTTCGGGAATACCGCCAAATTCTTTAGCAAAAAGTAGCGAACAAAAAATGTATGGCGCACTTTTTGATTGGTCCAGCGGATGCTGAGCTAAACTAGAAAACAAATTCGGAAAAATTTTCGAAAAACTTAATTCGCGAGACAATCGTTCAGGAATACCGCCAAATTCTTTAGCAAAAAGTAGCGAACAAAAAATGTATGGCGCACTTTTTGATTGGTCCAGCGGACGCTGAGCTAAACTAGAAAACAAATTCGGAAAAATTTTCGAAAAACTTAATTCGCGAGATAATCGTTCGGGAATACCGCCATAGTGATTAGAAGAAAGTTCTGAACAAAAAATGTATGGCGCACTTTTTGATTGGTCCAGCGGATGCTGAGCTACACTCAAAAATATTTCGGAAAAATTTTCGAAAAATTAAATTCGCGAGATAATCGTTCGGGAATACCGCCAAATTCTTTAGCAAAAAGTAGCAAACAAAAAATGTATGGCGCACTTTTTGATTGGTCCAGCGGATGCTGAGCTAAACTAGAAAACAAATTCGGAAAAATTTTCGAAAAATTAAATTCGCGAGATAATCGTTCGGGAATACCGCCAAATTCTTTAGCAAAAAGTAGCGAACAAAAAATGTATGGCGCACTTTTTGATTGGTCCAGCGGATGCTGAGCTACACTCAAAAATATTTTTGAAAAATTTTCGAAAAATTAAATTCGCGAGATAATCGTTCGGGAATACCACCAATAAAATAGGGAAAAAGTTTCGAACAAAAAATGTATGGCGTACTTTTTGATTGGTCCAGCGGATGCTGAGCCACACTCAAAAATATTTTGAAAAAATTTTTGAAACATTAAATTCGCGAGACAATCGTTCAGGAATACCGCCAAATTCTTTAGCAAAAAGTAGCGAACAAAAAATGTATGGCGCACTTTTTGATTGGTCCACCGGATGCTGAGCTAAACTAGAAAACAAATTCGGAAAAATTTTCGAAAAACTTAATTCGCGAGATAATCGTTCGGGAATACCGCCATAGTGATTAGAAGAAAGTTCTGAACAAAAAATGTATGGCGCACTTTTTGATTGGTCCAGCGGATGCTGAGCTACACTCAAAAATATTTTGGAAAAATTTTTGAAAAATTAAATTCGCGAGATAATTGTTCGGGAATACCGCCAAATTCTTTAGCAAAAAGTAGCGAACAAAAAATGTATGGCGCACTTTTTGATTGGTCCAGCGGATGCTGAGCTAAACTAGAAAACAAATTCGGAAAAATTTTCGAAAAACTTAATTCGCGAGATAATCGTTCGGGAATACCGCCATAGTGATTAGAAGAAAGTTCTGAACAAAAAATGTATGGCGCACTTTTTGATTGGTCCAGCGGATGCTGAGCTAAACTAGAAAACAAATTCGGAAAAATTTTCGAAAAATTAAATTCGCGATATAATCGTTCGAGAATACCACCAATAAAATAGGGAAAAAGTTTCGAACAAAAAATGTATGGCGGACTTTTTGATTGGTCCAGCGGATGCTGAGCCACACTCAAAAATATTTTGGAAAAATTTTTGAAAAATTAAATTCGCGAGACAATCGTTCAGGAATACCGCCAAATTCTTTAGCAAAAAGTAGCGAACAAAAAATGTATGGCGCACTTTTTGATTGGTCCAGCGGATGCTGAGCTAAACTAGAAAACAAATTCGGAAAAATTTTCGAAAAACTTAATTCGCGAGATAATCGTTCGGGAATACCGCCATAGTGATTAGAAGAAAGATCTGAACAAAAAATGTATGGCGCACTTTTTGATTGGTCCAGCGGATGCTGAGCTAAACTAGAAAACAAATTCGGAAAAATTTTCGAAAAATTAAATTCGCGATATAATCGTTCGAGAATACCACCAATAAAATAGGGAAAAAGTTTCGAACAAAAAATGTATGGCGGACTTTTTGATTGGTCCAGCGGATGCTGAGCCACACTCAAAAATTTTTTTGGAAAAATTTTCGAAAATTTAAATTCGCGTGATAATCGTTCGGGAATACCACCAATAAAATAGGGAAAAAGTTTCGAACAAAAAATGTATGGCGGACTTTTTGATTGGTCCAGCGGATGCTGAGCTACACTCAAAAATATTTCGGAAAAATTTTCGAAAAATTAAATTCGCGAGATAATCGTTCGGGAATACCGCCAAATTCTTTAGCAAAAAGTAGCGAACAAAAAATGTATGGCGCACTTTTTGATTGATCCAGCGGATGCTGAGCTAAACTAGAAAACAAATTCGGAAAAATTTTCGAAAAACTTAATTCGCGAGATAATCGTTCGGGAAAACCACCAATAAAATAGGGAAAAAGTTTCGAACAAAAAATGTATGGCGGACTTTTTGATTGGTCCAGCGGATGCTGAGCTAAACTAGAAAACAAATTCGGAAAAATTTTCGAAAAACTTAATTCGCGAGATAATCGTTCGGGAATACCACCAATAAAATAGGGAAAAAGTTTCGAACAAAAAATGTATGGCGGACTTTTTGATTGGTCCAGCGGATGCTGAGCTACACTCAAAAATATTTCGGAAAAATTTTCGAAAAATTAAATTCGCGAGATAATCGTTCGGGAATACCGCCAAATTCTTTAGCAAAAAGTAGCGAACAAAAAATGTATGGCGCACTTTTTGATTGGTCCAGCGGATGCTGAGCTACACTCAAAAATATTTCGGAAAAATTTTCGAAAAATTAAATTCGCGAGATAATCGTTCGGGAATACCGCCAAATTCTTTAGCAAAAAGTAGCAAACAAAAAATGTATGGCGCACTTTTTGATTGGTCCAGCGGATGCTGAGCTAAACTAGAAAACAAATTCGGAAAAATTTTCGAAAAATTAAATTCGCGAGATAATCGTTCGGGAATACCGCCAAATTCTTTAGCAAAAAGTAGCAAACAAAAAATGTATGGCGCACTTTTTGATTGGTCCAGCGGATGCTGAGCTACACTCAAAAATATTTTTGAAAAATTTTCGAAACTTTAAATTCGCGAGATAATCGTTCGGGAATACCACCAATAAAATAGGGAAAAAGTTTCGAACAAAAAATGTATGGCGTACTTTTTGATTGGTCCAGCGGATGCTGAGCCACACTCAAAAATATTTTGAAAAAATTTTTGAAAAATTAAATTCGCGAGACAATCGTTCAGGAATACCGCCAAATTCTTTAGCAAAAAGTAGCGAACAAAAAATGTATGGCGCACTTTTTGATTGGTCCAGCGGATGCTGAGCTAAACTAGAAAACAAATTCGGAAAAATTTTCGAAAAATTAAATTCGCGAGATAATCGTTCGGGAATACCGCCAAATTCTTTAGCAAAAAGTAGCGAACAAAAAATGTATGGCGCACTTTTTGATTGGTCCAGCGGATGCTGAGCTACACTCAAAAATATTTTTGAAAAATTTTCGAAAAATTAAATTCGCGAGATAATCGTTCGGGAATACCACCAATAAAATAGGGAAAAAGTTTCGAACAAAAAATGTATGGCGTACTTTTTGATTGGTCCAGCGGATGCTGAGCCACACTCAAAAATATTTTGAAAAAATTTTCGAAAAATTAAATTCGCGAGATAATCGTTCGGGAATACCGCCAAATTCTTTAGCAAAAAGTAGCGAACAAAAAATGTATGGCGCACTTTTTGATTGGTCCAGCGGATGCTGAGCTAAACTAGAAAACAAATTCGGAAAAATTTTCGAAAAACTTAATTCGCGAGATAATCGTTCGGGAATACCGCCAAATTCTTTAGCAAAAAGTAGCGAACAAAAAATGTATGGCGCACTTTTTGATTGGTCCAGCGGATGCTGAGCTAAACTAGAAAACAAATTCGGAAAAATTTTCGAAAAACTTAATTCGCGAGATAATCGTTCGGGAAAACCACCAATAAAATAGGGAAAAAGTTTCGAACAAAAAATGTATGGCGGACTTTTTGATTGGTCCAGCGGATGCTGAGCTAAACTAGAAAACAAATTCGGAAAAATTTTCGAAAAACTTAATTCGCGAGATAATCGTTCGGGAATACCACCAATAAAATAGGGAAAAAGTTTCGAACAAAAAATGTATGGCGGACTTTTTGATTGGTCCAGCGGATGCTGAGCTACACTCAAAAATATTTCGGAAAAATTTTCGAAAAATTAAATTCGCGAGATAATCGTTCGGGAATACCGCCAAATTCTTTAGCAAAAAGTAGCGAACAAAAAATGTATGGCGCACTTTTTGATTGGTCCAGCGGATGCTGAGCTAAACTAGAAAACAAATTCGGAAAATTTTTCGAAAAACTTAATTCGCGAGATAATCGTTCGGGAATACCGCCATAGTGATTAGAAGAAAGTTCTGAACAAAAAATGTATGGCGCACTTTTTGATTGGTCCAGCGGATGCTGAGCTACACTCAAAAATATTTCGGAAAAATTTTCGAAAAATTAAATTCGCGAGATAATCGTTCGGGAATACCGCCAAATTCTTTAGCAAAAAGTAGCAAACAAAAAATGTATGGCGCACTTTTTGATTGGTCCAGCGGATGCTGAGCTAAACTAGAAAACAAATTCGGAAAAATTTTCGAAAAATTAAATTCGCGAGATAATCGTTCGGGAATACCGCCAAATTCTATAGCAAAAAGTAGCGAACAAAAAATGTATGGCGCACTTTTTGATTGGTCCAGCGGATGCTGAGCTACACTCAAAAATGTTTTTGAAAAATTTTCGAAAAATTAAATTCGCGAGATAATCGTTCGGGAATACCACCAATAAAATAGGGAAAAAGTTTCGAACAAAAAATGTATGGCGTACTTTTTGATTGGTCCAGCGGATGCTGAGCCACACTCAAAAATATTTTGGAAAAATTTTTGAAAAATTAAATTCGCGAGACAATCGTTCAGGAATACCGTTAAATTCTTTAGCAAAAAGTAGCGAACAAAAAATGTATGGCGCACTTTTTGATTGGTCCAGCGGATGCTGAGCTAAACTAGAAAACAAATTCGGAAAAATTTTCGAAAAACTTAATTCGCGAGATAATCGTTCGGGAATACCGCCATAGTGATTAGAAGAAAGTTCTGAACAAAAAATGTATGGCGCACTTTTTGATTGGTCCAGCGGATGCTGAGCTACACTCAAAAATATTTTGGAAAAATTTTCGAAAAATTAAATTCGCGAGATAATCGTTCGGGAATACCACCAATAAAATAGGGAAAAAGTTTCGAACAAAAAATGTATGGCGGACTTTTTGATTGGTCCAGCGGATGCTGAGCTAAACTAGAAAACAAATTCGGAAAAATTTTCGAAAAACTTAATTCGCGAGATAATCGTTCGGGAATACCACCAATAAAATAGGGAAAAAGTTTCGAACAAAAAATGTATGGCGGACTTTTTGATTGGTCCAGCGGATGCTGAGCTACACTCAAAAATATTTCGGAAAAATTTTCGAAAAATTAAATTCGCGAGATAATCGTTCGGGAATACCGCCAAATTCTTTAGCAAAAAGTAGCGAACAAAAAATGTATGGCGCACTTTTTGATTGGTCCAGCGGATGCTGAGCCACACTCAAAAATATTTTGAAAAAATTTTTGAAAAATTAAATTCGCGAGACAATCGTTCAGGAATACCGCCAAATTCTTTAGCAAAAAGTAGCGAACAAAAAATGTATGGCGCACTTTTTGATTGGTCCAGCGGATGCTGAGCTAAACTAGAAAACAAATTCGGAAAAATTTTCGAAAAATTAAATTCGCGAGATAATCGTTCGGGAATACCGCCAAATTCTTTAGCAAAAAGTAGCGAACAAAAAATGTATGGCGCACTTTTTGATTGGTCCAGCGGATGCTGAGCTACACTCAAAAATATTTTTGAAAAATTTTCGAAAAATTAAATTCGCGAGATAATCGTTCGGGAATACCACCAATAAAATAGGGAAAAAGTTTCGAACAAAAAATGTATGGCGTACTTTTTGATTGGTCCAGCGGATGCTGAGCCACACTCAAAAATATTTTGAAAAAATTTTCGAAAAATTAAATTCGCGAGATAATCGTTCGGGAATACCGCCAAATTCTTTAGCAAAAAGTAGCGAACAAAAAATGTATGGCGCACTTTTTGATTGGTCCAGCGGATGCTGAGCTAAACTAGAAAACAAATTCGGAAAAATTTTCGAAAAACTTAATTCGCGAGATAATCGTTCGGGAATACCGCCAAATTCTTTAGCAAAAAGTAGCGAACAAAAAATGTATGGCGCACTTTTTGATTGGTCCAGCGGATGCTGAGCTAAACTAGAAAACAAATTCGGAAAAATTTTCGAAAAACTTAATTCGCGAGATAATCGTTCGGGAATACCGCCAAATTCTTTAGCAAAAAGTAGCGAACAAAAAATGTATGGCGCACTTTTTGATTGGTCCAGCGGATGCTGAGCTAAACTAGAAAACAAATTCGGAAAAATTTTCGAAAAACTTAATTCGCGAGATAATCGTTCGGGAAAACCACCAATAAAATAGGGAAAAAGTTTCGAACAAAAAATGTATGGCGGACTTTTTGATTGGTCCAGCGGATGCTGAGCTACACTCAAAAATATTTCGGAAAAATTTTCGAAAAATTAAATTCGCGAGATAATCGTTCGGGAATACCGCCAAATTCTTTAGCAAAAAGTAGCGAACAAAAAATGTATGGCGCACTTTTTGATTGGTCCAGCGGATGCTGAGCTAAACTAGAAAACAAATTCGGAAAAATTTTCGAAAAATTAAATTCGCGAGATAATCGTTCGGGAATACCGCCAAATTCTTTAGCAAAAAGTAGCGAACAAAAAATGTATGGCGCACTTTTTGATTGGTCCAGCGGATGCTGAGCTACACTCAAAAATGTTTTTGAAAAATTTTCGAAAAATTAAATTCGCGAGATAATCGTTCGGGAATACCACCAATAAAATAGGGAAAAAGTTTCGAACAAAAAATGTATGGCGTACTTTTTGATTGGTCCAGCGGATGCTGAGCCACACTCAAAAATATTTTGGAAAAATTTTTGAAAAATTAAATTCGCGAGACAATCGTTCAGGAATACCGTTAAATTCTTTAGCAAAAAGTAGCGAACAAAAAATGTATGGCGCACTTTTTGATTGGTCCAGCGGATGCTGAGCTAAACTAGAAAACAAATTCGGAAAAATTTTCGAAAAACTTAATTCGCGAGATAATCGTTCGGGAATACCGCCATAGTGATTAGAAGAAAGTTCTGAACAAAAAATGTATGGCGCACTTTTTGATTGGTCCAGCGGATGCTGAGCTACACTCAAAAATATTTTGGAAAAATTTTCGAAAAATTAAATTCGCGTGATAATCGTTCGGGAATACCACCAATAAAATAGGGAAAAAGTTTCGAACAAAAAATGTATGGCGGACTTTTTGATTGGTCCAGCGGATGCTGAGCTAAACTAGAAAACAAATTCGGAAAAATTTTCGAAAAACTTAATTCGCGAGATAATCGTTCGGGAATACCACCAATAAAATAGGGAAAAAGTTTCGAACAAAAAATGTATGGCGGACTTTTTGATTGGTGCAGCGGATGCTGAGCTACACTCAAAAATATTTCGGAAAAATTTTCGAAAAATTAAATTCGCGAGATAATCGTTCGGGAATACCGCCAAATTCTTTAGCAAAAAGTAGCGAACAAAAAATGTATGGCGCACTTTTTGATTGGTCCAGCGGATGCTGAGCTAAACTAGAAAACAAATTCGGAAAAATTTTCGAAAAACTTAATTCGCGAGATAATCGTTCGGGAATACCGCCATAGTGATTAGAAGAAAGTTCTGAACAAAAAATGTATGGCGCACTTTTTGATTGGTCCAGCGGATGCTGAGCTACACTCAAAAAAATTTCGGAAAAATTTTCGAAAAATTAAATTCGCGAGATAATCGTTCGGGAATACCGCCAAATTCTTTAGCAAAAAGTAGCAAACAAAAAATGTATGGCGCACTTTTTGATTGGTCCAGCGGATGCTGAGCTAAACTAGAAAACAAATTCGGAAAAATTTTTGAAAAATTAAATTCGCGAGATAATCGTTCGGGAATACCGCCAAATTCTTTAGCAAAAAGTAGCGAACAAAAAATGTATGGCGCACTTTTTGATTGGTCCAGCGGATGCTGAGCTACACTCAAAAATGTTTTTGAAAAATTTTCGAAAAATTAAATTCGCGAGATAATCGTTCGGGAATACCACCAATAAAATAGGGAAAAAGTTTCGAACAAAAAATGTATGGCGTACTTTTTGATTGGTCCAGCGGATGCTGAGCCACACTCAAAAATATTTTGGAAAAATTTTCGAAAAATTAAATTCGCGAGACAATCGTTCAGGAATACCGTTAAATTCTTTAGCAAAAAGTAGCGAACAAAAAATGTATGGCGCACTTTTTGATTGGTCCAGCGGATGCTGAGCTAAACTAGAAAACAAATTCGGAAAAATTTTCGAAAAACTTAATTCGCGTGATAATCGTTCGGGAATACCACCAAAAAAATAGGGAAAAAGTTTCGAACAAAAAATGTATGGCGGACTTTTTGATTGGTCCAGCGGATGCTGAGCTAAACTAGAAAACAAATTCGGAAAAATTTTCGAAAAACTTAATTCGCGAGATAATCGTTCGGGAATACCGCCAAATTCTTTAGCAAAAAGTAGCGAACAAAAAATGTATGGCGCACTTTTTGATTGGTCCAGCGGATGCTGAGCTAAACTAGAAAACAAATTCGGAAAAATTTTCGAAAAACTTAATTCGCGAGATAATCGTTCGGGAAAACCACCAATAAAATAGGGAAAAAGTTTCGAACAAAAAATGTATGGCGGACTTTTTGATTGGTCCAGCGGATGCTGAGCTACACTCAAAAATATTTCGGAAAAATTTTCGAAAAATTAAATTCGCGAGATAATCGTTCGGGAATACCGCCAAATTCTTTAGCAAAAAGTAGCGAACAAAAAATGTATGGCGCACTTTTTGATTGGTCCAGCGGATGCTGAGCTAAACTAGAAAACAAATTCGGAAAAATTTTCGAAAAATTAAATTCGCGAGATAATCGTTCGGGAATACCGCCAAATTCTTTAGCAAAAAGTAGCGAACAAAAAATGTATGGCGCACTTTTTGATTGGTCCAGCGGATGCTGAGCTACACTCAAAAATGTTTTTGAAAAATTTTCGAAAAATTAAATTCGCGAGATAATCGTTCGGGAATACCACCAATAAAATAGGGAAAAAGTTTCGAACAAAAAATGTATGGCGTACTTTTTGATTGGTCCAGCGGATGCTGAGCCACACTCAAAAATATTTTGGAAAAATTTTTGAAAAATTAAATTCGCGAGACAATCGTTCAGGAATACCGTTAAATTCTTTAGCAAAAAGTAGCGAACAAAAAATGTATGGCGCACTTTTTGATTGGTCCAGCGGATGCTGAGCTAAACTAGAAAACAAATTCGGAAAAATTTTCGAAAAACTTAATTCGCGAGATAATCGTTCGGGAATACCGCCATAGTGATTAGAAGAAAGTTCTGAACAAAAAATGTATGGCGCACTTTTTGATTGGTCCAGCGGATGCTGAGCTACACTCAAAAATATTTTGGAAAAATTTTCGAAAAATTAAATTCGCGTGATAATCGTTCGGGAATACCACCAATAAAATAGGGAAAAAGTTTCGAACAAAAAATGTATGGCGGACTTTTTGATTGGTCCAGCGGATGCTGAGCTAAACTAGAAAACAAATTCGGAAAAATTTTCGAAAAACTTAATTCGCGAGATAATCGTTCGGGAATACCACCAATAAAATAGGGAAAAAGTTTCGAACAAAAAATGTATGGCGGACTTTTTGATTGGTGCAGCGGATGCTGAGCTACACTCAAAAATATTTCGGAAAAATTTTCGAAAAATTAAATTCGCGAGATAATCGTTCGGGAATACCGCCAAATTCTTTAGCAAAAAGTAGCGAACAAAAAATGTATGGCGCACTTTTTGATTGGTCCAGCGGATGCTGAGCTAAACTAGAAAACAAATTCGGAAAAATTTTCGAAAAACTTAATTCGCGAGATAATCGTTCGGGAATACCGCCATAGTGATTAGAAGAAAGTTCTGAACAAAAAATGTATGGCGCACTTTTTGATTGGTCCAGCGGATGCTGAGCTACACTCAAAAAAATTTCGGAAAAATTTTCGAAAAATTAAATTCGCGAGATAATCGTTCGGGAATACCGCCAAATTCTTTAGCAAAAAGTAGCAAACAAAAAATGTATGGCGCACTTTTTGATTGGTCCAGCGGATGCTGAGCTAAACTAGAAAACAAATTCGGAAAAATTTTTGAAAAATTAAATTCGCGAGATAATCGTTCGGGAATACCGCCAAATTCTTTAGCAAAAAGTAGCGAACAAAAAATGTATGGCGCACTTTTTGATTGGTCCAGCGGATGCTGAGCTACACTCAAAAATGTTTTTGAAAAATTTTCGAAAAATTAAATTCGCGAGATAATCGTTCGGGAATACCACCAATAAAATAGGGAAAAAGTTTCGAACAAAAAATGTATGGCGTACTTTTTGATTGGTCCAGCGGATGCTGAGCCACACTCAAAAATATTTTGGAAAAATTTTTGAAAAATTAAATTCGCGAGACAATCGTTCAGGAATACCGTTAAATTCTTTAGCAAAAAGTAGCGAACAAAAAATGTATGGCGCACTTTTTGATTGGTCCAGCGGATGCTGAGCTAAACTAGAAAACAAATTCGGAAAAATTTTCGAAAAACTTAATTCGCGTGATAATCGTTCGGGAATACCACCAAAAAAATAGGGAAAAAGTTTCGAACAAAAAATGTATGGCGGACTTTTTGATTGGTCCAGCGGATGCTGAGCTAAACTAGAAAACAAATTCGGAAAAATTTTCGAAAAACTTAATTCGCGAGATAATCGTTCGGGAATACCGCCATAGTGATTAGAAGAAAGTTCTGAACAAAAAATGTATGGCGCACTTTTTGATTGGTCCAGCGGATGCTGAGCTACACTCAAAAATATTTTGGAAAAATTTTTGAAAAATTAAATTCGCGAGATAATTGTTCGGGAATACCGCCAAATTCTTTAGCAAAAAGTAGCGAACAAAAAATGTATGGCGCACTTTTTGATTGGTCCAGCGGACGCTGAGCTAAACTAGAAAACAAATTCGAAAAAATTTTCGAAAAACTTAATTCGCGAGACAATCGTTCAGGAATACCGCCAAATTCTTTAGCAAAAAGTAGCGAACAAAAAATGTATGGCGCACTTTTTGATTGGTCCAGCGGATGCTGAGCTAAACTAGAAAACAAATTCGGAAAAATTTTCGAAAAACTTAATTCGCGAGATAATCGTTCGGGAATACCGCCATAGTGATTAGAAGAAAGTTCTGAACAAAAAATGTATGGCGCACTTTTTGATTGGTCCAGCGGATGCTGAGCTACACTCAAAAATATTTTGGAAAAATTTTTGAAAAATTAAATTCGCGAGATAATTGTTCGGGAATACCGCCAAATTCTTTAGCAAAAAGTAGCGAACAAAAAATGTATGGCGCACTTTTTGATTGGTCCAGCGGACGCTGAGCTAAACAAGAAAACAAATTCGGAAAAATTTTCGAAAAACTTAATTCGCGAGATAATCGTTCGGGAATACCGCCATAGTGATAAGAAGAATGTTCTGAACAAAAAATGTATGGCGCACTTTTTGATTGGTCCACCGGATGCTGAGCTAAACTAGAAAACAAACTCGGAAAAATTTTCGAAAAATTAAATTCGCGATATAATCGTTCGGGAATACCACCAATAAAATAGGGAAAAAGTTTCGAACAAAAAATGTATGGCGTACTTTTTGATTGGTCCAGCGGATGCTGAGCCACACTCAAAAATATTTTGGAAAAATTTTTGAAAAATTAAATTCGCGAGACAATCGTTCAGGAATACCGCCAAATTCTTTAGCAAAAAGTAGCGAACAAAAAATGTATGGCGCACTTTTTGATTGGTCCAGCGGATGCTGAGCTAAACTAGAAAACAAATTCGGAAAAATTTTCGAAAAACTTAATACGCGAGATAATCGTTCGGGAATACCGCCAAATTCTTTAGCAAAAAGTAGTGAACAAAAAATATATGGCGCACTTTTTGATTGGTCCAGCGGATGCTGAGCTAAACTAGAAAACAAATTCGGAAAAATTTTCGAAAAACTTAATTCGCGAGATAATCGTTCGGGAATACCACCAATAAAATAGGGAAAAAGTTTCGAACAAAAAATGTATGGCGGACTTTTTGATTGGTCCAGCGGATGCTGAGCTACACTCAAAAATATTTCGGAAAAATTTTCGAAAAATTAAATTCGCGAGATAATCGTTCGGGAATACCGCCAAATTCTTTAGCAAAAAGTAGCGAACAAAAAATGTATGGCGCACTTTTTGATTGGTCCAGCGGATGCTGAGCTACACTCAAAAATATTTTGGAAAAATTAAATTCGCGAGATAATCGTTCGGGAATACCGCCAAAAAAAATTTTTGAAAAAAAGACGATAAAAATTTTTTTTTGAGGTATTTTTAAAAATCCTTTGGTCAGATTTGAGATATTAATATGATAAATGAGCCTACTAAATTTTATCTAAATCCATTAAAACCTGTTAAAGTTATCTTCTAAACAAAAAAGGGATCCACACACACACACACATACATACATCCGGACAATTGATCAGGATCTCATATAACATGTTTCTATAAAGAAAAAAATTTGTTTCCGCCACTTTGAAAAGTTTTATAAACGAAAGGACTACAAAGCTTCCTCCACGAGGAAGCAAAATTAATTAAAAAAAATTTTTAATACCTTTTCAATCAATTTCCATACGTGTTCCCCAACATGGGGACAAATTGGCAACAAAAGTAGTACTTGAACTTCAATATATTTCATTATTAATTGCCAATTTACTTTATCTGCTGCACTTAATTGCATATATTTATCCCTTGCAGCTTGAAGTTCAAAAAATCCCGTTCTCAACGCTTCTTTATATAACATTTTCGAAAAATTTTCACCAGTCTCTTGAATTTTTAGATTTATTTCACTGTAACAGAAAATTAAATTAAGTTTATTTTTTTGTAAAAATCCAATTATTGAGAAATTTTTTTTTTATTCTTACCTTTCAAAAACTATATCATGAAATGTTTTTGGAGTTCCTTTTCTAAATAAATCTTTAGTCTCAATTACTTCTTTCACCCATTCAATAAATGTATATAGTCTTAAAATTCCTGCATCGGCCATTGATTCAACAAAATTTGCATCCTCAATTGAATCGCCAGCATCGGCGAGACAAAATCTTGTTCCATCAGCTGAGAATTTTTCTATCGCCTCTGATAATGTCAAGAAATTACCATCTGATTTTGCCATCTAAAATTTTTAATTTAAAAAAACAAAATTTGACAAAAAAAAAAAAATATTGAACAATAAAATAGAGAAGATAAAAAACCTTAGATGAATTCAGAAGTAAATGTCCATTTGCTCGAATTGCTTGTGGCCACATTTCAGGTTGATTTGGCCAAATTGCCGTATGATTGTAAAGATAGAATGTCAAATGATTTTGTACTAAATCTTTACCCGATACACGAAGATCAACTGGATACCAATATTGAAATTCCGTTCTCAATAAACGTAGTGCTTCTTTTTTTATCGTTGTTTTTGGTAGTTTTGCATCTTTAAAGAAGATGTAATCCCAAACTTCGCGTGTCATTTGTTCCGGTCTTTAAAGAAGGAAAACAAAATTAAAAATCGGAAAGATTTGGAATTTTTTTCGAAAGAAATACTCACTTGATTCCCAGTTCATTTTCCTTGTCGCCTTTAAAACTATTGCCTTGAAGATAATGCGCTACAGTGTAATAAGCCATGTAAATTGTCGAATCAGAAAGAGATTCTATTAGCCATTCTTCCTCCCAAGGAAGTCGTGATCCAAGTCCATAGGTACGTGAACAAGCATATTCATGAAGCCAATTGAGACAATGTGTAAAATTTCTTCTCACTTCCTCGTGAAATGTTTCAATATTAGCCAATGCTTTTTCAGTTTCTGCTTTCCATTTTGCTTCACCATAATTTAAATACCATTGATTACAAAGTGCAACAACGCATTCATCACCCGATCTTGATGTAACTGTTTTCTCTGGTTCATAATAAATAACAGCATTTTTCTTGTCAATTAAATTATTTTGCAATATTTTCTTAACGTCCTGAACTTTTTTACCCTTATGTGGTCCCACCAATAGTACACCATCGTAAAATCCTTTTAAATAAACCATTTCTTTTGCCTCATTTAATTTAATACGATCATTTTGTGATTGAATTTTCAATTGATTGTATACAGTAACAGCGGATAAATTACCAAATTCAGGAACTTCTATTATTGGTATTGGTTCATAGGGCAAAATCATTTCATCTTTAATTCCATATTTTTCACGGAACGGTTGCTTTTTCTTGAGATCGACCAACGCTGCATAATCATCGGGTGAATCACTTGGTACCGATGTGACAATTCCCGTTCCTTTATCTTCTTTAATTGTCAACATTGGTAGAGTGTAAATAATTTTATTTGTTGTCAGCGGAGCCTCAAGGGATAATCCCATAATATCTTGTCCCACTAATTCGGCAACAATATCAATTTTACCCTCAATTTTAAAAAATTCCTGATACGACATATTACGAGCTGCTCTTTCAGTTGAAATAAAAATATCATTATTTGATAATTTATAAGCAATATAACGCATTTCAGGATGAATCCAACAATTTGTTTGTCCATACATTGTTTCAGGTCGTAATGTAGCGGCGACAAGAAATATATTTTCATTTGAAATATTTGATAATTTTTTTGGATACGGTGCAATGAGTTTCATTTTTATTAATGTATATTCTTGTGGTCCAACACCTTCGCCACTACCACGATCATGATCCATACAAGGTTGTTGATCTTTTGGCGAATAAATTGTATGACGTTTGCCATATTTAATTTTATTTCTCTCCTTAAGATGTTGAAATTGCCAACGGACAAATGAATCAAAAAATGGATTAATATCGGTTGTTATGAAAATTCGTCGCCAATCAACGGCAATACCAAGTGATTTTAAATCATTAACTGCTAACGGTGGAAAATATTCAAGCCAATAATTTTCATCGGCAAATTTACAAATTTCATCATCTGATAAACCTAAACTACGCATTATTTGCCATTGATATTTAAGACTTGCAGTTTTAGCGACAGCTTTACTTTTTTTACCCTTACTCTTATCTTTAATAACAATATCGTCGTCTTTATCTTCAATGGGGATTTCATCTTTTGGAAATTTTGGTGGATTACCATAAAGTTCAATTTCTCTTTTTAATTTATCGGCACATGCTTTTATTGGCATACCAGTGCAATGTAAACCAAATGGAAATAAACAATGTTTACCAAGAAGACGTTGATAGCGTATGGCAAATTCACATTTTGATAGGGAAAATGAATGACCCAAATGAAGACGACCATTCATATAGGGAAATGGAAATGTTGCCATAAATTTGGAATCTGCTTTTCTACCATCAGCCGATAATGGGGCATTTTGTTCATAGACTTTTTCATTTTCCCATGTGGCTTGTATATTTTTTTCAATTGCCTGAAGATATTCAACTTTAAATGTACCCTTTCTTTCGGTTCCCTAAAATTTAAATAATTCACATTTTTATTGAAAATGATAAATTATTTCAAATTTATTTAAAATATTTATTTATCTAGTTATTAAAACGTTGAAATGTAAATAAATAAATAAAACACAACTCCCCGTAATACATAATAATTCAATGATTAAAAGAAATTAAAATTTTATAATTATTTTGAAAATTCAAAAAAATAATTAAAACTTTGGAAGAAATTTCATAGTTAAATACATAGATGGTTAAAAAATTAACATTAATTAATTTGAAAAATAAAAAATATAAAAAATTACCGACCTAGAAATCTACCTTACCGACTAATGGTAAAATTTTTGAAAAATATAAAAAAAATACCGACACAGAAATCTACCTTAGGGAGCGTTCAAAAATTACGTAACACTTTTTGGGGGAGGGGGGGGGTTAAGCACTTTGTTTCGGACAGCAGAAAAAATGGCGCTAATGTATGCAAGAACGTGTTACATGGGGAGGGGGGGGGTCAAAATTAATAAAAAAAAATCGTTACGTAATTTGTGAACGCTTCCTTATCGACGGTTAGCAATTTTTAAGAAATGAAAATATAAGAAATTGCCGATATAGTAATCTACCTTACTGACTGATGATAAAAAAAAGTATTTTGAAAAATAAGAATATAAAAAATACCGACATAGAAATCTACCTTACCGACTTATAGTGAAAATTTTAAAGAAATTTTATGAATTTTTTAACATCAGTCGGTAGGGAAGATATCTATGTCGGCGATTTTTTATTTTTTAAAATACTGTTTGTCGACACAGAAATCTACCTTATCGACGGATAGCAATTTTTAAGAAATGAAATTATAAGAATTTACCGAAATAGAAATCTATCTTACCGACTGATGATAAAAAAGTATTTTGAAAAATGAGAATATAAAAAATACCGACATAGAAATCTACCTTACCGACTTATAGTAAATTTTTTAGGAAATTTAATGAATTTTTTTAACATCAGTTGGTAGGGAAGATTTCTATGTCGGTATTTTTTATATTCTCATTTTTCAAAATACTTTTATATCATCAGTCGGTAAGATAGATTTCTATGTCGGTAAATTCTTATAATTTCATTTCTTAAAAATTGCTATCCGTCGATAAGGTAGATTTCTGTGTCGGCAAACAGTATTTTAAAAAATAAAAAATAGCCGACATAGACATTTACCTTACCGACTTATAGTACATTTTTTAGGAAATTTAATGAATTTTTTTAACATCAGTCGGTAAGGTAGATTTTTATGTCGGTATTTTTTATATTCTTATTTTTCAAAATACTTTTTTTATCATCAGTCAATAAGGTAGATTACTATATCGGCAATTTCTTATATTTTCATTTCTTAAAAATTGCTAACCGTCGATAAGGGAGCGTTCACAAATTACGTAACGATTTTTTATTTTTTAAAATACTGTTTGCCGACATAAAAATCTACCTTACCGACGGATGGTAAGTTTTTCGAACTGTAAATATAAGAATTTACCGACATAGAAATCTACCTTACCGACTGATGTCAAAACAGAATTTTTAAAATCAGACTATAAATATGATCGACATAGAAATTTACATTACCAACTTAAGGTAAAACAATATTTTTAAAAAGAGAACATTGAAAATTACCGACATAGAAATTTACCTTACCGACTGATGGTAAAACAGTATTTTGAAAATGGGAATATAAAAAATTACCGACCTAGAAATTTACCTTACCGACTGGTGGTAAAAAATTTTGAGGAAATTTTTAGTAATTTTTACTATCAGTCGGTAAGGTAGATTTCTATGTCGGTAATTTTTTTTATATTTTATTATCCAAAATACTGTTTTACCATCAGTCGGTAAGAAAGAATTAGAAATATATATTTTTATTAACGTAATTTTATTAAATTAAAATAATTAATTATTTGTATTATTAAACTATTTAAATATAACAGAATAAAAGTATTAATTTTACGATTATTTTATGTATCTAATTAAGAATAGAGATTTTGATTTATTAAAAAAAATAGATGATTAAAAAAAGAATTTTATTTTTAAAAAATAAAAACAAATTAATAAAAAAATATTTAAAAAAAATAAATTTCATTCTACAATTATAAATTTAGATAAAATCTATATATCGACATATTAATTAATCAATTTATTTTGATTGAATTGGAAAAATAAAAAAGAGAGCTTTAGGCATTTTATTTTTTAAGTTTCATTAAAAAAAATATTTTTAATTTAAATTATTCGATATTCTAATTTTTGCCGTTATTATTTTAACATTAAAATTCTGTAATTCTATGTACGAAAAAATTATTTAATTTCTAGAAAGTTAATTTACATTCAAAAATATAATTAAATAGTAAAAAAAAATATATATAAATAAATAATAATAATATAAAATATAAATAACAGGAAACTGCTTAATTTTTAAATTTATTTAAATAAAATTTAGCGTTTTAAATATTAAATCTCCTTTTTTTCAAAAATTAAAATAAAATCACACTTTATTATCTTTAAATCTTCGAAACGATGGATTATTAAAGAAAAATTAAAAGCAAATTTTCGAAATATTAAAAATAATTGTCCCAAAAATTATATTCAAAACACTTATAATCATTGACAAAAAAAAACGTTGTAAACATTTGAATTGAAACCAATAAAAAATATCGATTTAAAAATTTACGTTATAAAAATTCGGAATTCAAAAATATTTCTGCGTAAATTGATCCAATTTTCGAAAAAAAAACAGTATGTAATTTTAAAAAAATAGACATTTTTTAATATAAAATAAAATTCTAATACACTTGATAGCAAAATGTCATTCAATATTCACATTCCAGCTGTTTTTGAGGTTAGGATTCTTATATTTCTTTTTTACAATATAAATTTTATACACTATCATTAAGGTTCAATTTTTTTGCGTTAATTAGAAAAAGTAAATCGATAAAAATTAAATTTACTCACCATTTTCACTTTTTATTCAGAAAATTAAAAGACTTCACAAAAACTACACAACGAAAAACAATGTGAAAATACACGTGAAGACTTTTCGGCAATCAAATAGGGATTTTACATCAAGTTTTCAAAATTCCCTATACAATATTCCCTTAAAAAATTCACAGCCAATGAAAATGAATTTTTACCAAATATCATGTTTTGATTAGCTAACTATTTTTTAACAAGTCCAAAAAATATCTATGTTTTATTTTGATTGGTTGAGCTTTATTCTTCATTTCGCAATATTTGAGACGTTCCACGGTAAAATATCACAGGTTATTGTTGTCCTTACCCAACTCTGATCTAACCTGTACTATTTATAACACTATGGTGTTGTGTAATAGACCTTAATAGTGCGATACCTTGAAATAATTTCTTTTCTTGTCGTTTACGCAATAAGTATAGTCGGCAAAGGGTTGATTTTCTTTTTTATTTAAAAAGAAAATTTGTTACAATCTTTAATAAAAAATCAAAATGTTACGAATTGTTGCTGGAAGAATGCTTGCTGCGGCAAAACAAGCAATTCAACCTCGTGTAATGACTGTCAGATCATCTCATGGCAAAGTAATGACTGACGAGGAAGTTGATGCAGAATTTATTCAATATTTCGAACGTAAAGATATTGATCATTGGGAACTTCGAAGTGCCATGAATCGTCTTGCTGGTAAAAATATTTAAAATTTTTGATATTTATTTTTTTGCCAAAATTTTATAATTTATTGTATGCTTAAAATTTTCTTTTAAAAATCATTTTCTGTAGTGAAAAATTTTTTTTTTTGTCTCTTGTGTATTATTTTCTGTTTATCTAAATTGTCTTTCATTTCTGGGTAGTATTACAAAAAAAAAATATATATTAATTTCGCGAAGATGAATTCAACTTTTTGTTTCGTTTATTTTACCCGAAATTTCATTGAGAAAAAAAAAATTTTCGATTCGAATCATCTAATAATAGAGTAATTTTTTTTTTCTTACTATTATTTTATCAAATATCAAATTATTATTTTTTCAGACAATTGGTATATTTATTTTAAATACAGAATTTATTGATTCGAATATAATTTATTTGATGAAAATAAAAATTATTTAGTTCAAAAAGAATATTTATTTGGTTTAAATAAAAATTATATAGTTCAATGAAAATTTATTTGGTTCAAATAAATATTTAGTTGATAAATTGGAAAAGTAATCGATTAATTGAATAATAAATAAAATTTTTTCAATGTGTACAAATTTAATTTATCATTTTGGTTTTTTGTAATTTTATTTTCAAAAAAAAAATTTGCCAATAAATTTATTTTACATAAAAATGTAAATTTTCAACATATTTCAATGCCTTGGTAAATTATATTTAAAATAAAATTTTCATTTAAAAAAAACATCGACAAAAGAATATTTTTTTCAAAATTCTAAAAATTTACAATTTTTTGTACATAATAATTAATTATCTAATTTAAAAATTAAATTTACTTTTTTAAATTTAAAACAAAAATTAGTCTAAAAAAGTCAATTTAGTTTAAATTTCATGTTAATTTAAACATTAATTAAAATTTAATGTTAAGTAGTTAAAAAATAATTTTTTAGAAAAAAAAAAATTTTGTCTATTTTTTGAAGTACTTTAAATAAATTTAAAAAAAATTTTTTTAATTCAAGGTATGGACATGGTTCCCGATCCAGCAATTATTATTGCTGCTTTAAAGGCATGCAGACGCTTAAATGATATTGCTGTTGCAATAAGATTTATGGAAGTGGTGAAATTCAAATGTGGCGATCAACTCGACAAATTTTATCCCTACATTCTTCAAGAAATTCGACCCACTTTAGATGAATTGGGAATTAATACACCCGAAGAATTGGGATACGATAAACCTGAATTAGCGCTTCAGAATGTTTATGATATTCATTAAGAAAAAAGAGAAGAAAAAAAAACAAAAAAAAAAAAAAAAAGCAAATAGGACTATGTTAAGTTTCACCTAGTCTTTAAAGTCCACTAGAAACTAATATATAAATACATCATCAAGTCCTGATTACATCAATTAATTGAAAATTTAGCTCATTAAAGTAATTTTTGAAATATCGCTGTTACTTTGCGTATTTCGTTAATAAAAATTTATTTACAAGAGAAAAAAAATAGTAATTTTTCAATTTCATTTTCAGACCCAATTTCATTTAAAGTGTAATTTTTTTTTCTAATTACAGGCCAAGGATTAGAAAATTTAATTTAATAATTTGTAAAATTAACAATTATTTCAGTTTAAAACTTTTTAAAATTTTATTATTTTCAAAAAAATTTTGCATCTAAACCTTTTTGAAATTTAATAATTTCAATTATAATTCTTTTAAAATACAATTTTTTAATGATTTTTATAATATTCTTCGAAAATTCAATTATTCGAAAGTATTTTTCAATTAAAAAATTTTTTAAATTCAATTTTTGTCTTTAATTTTTAACAAAATTCTTTAGCAACAAAAATCATCAAAAAATTTCCCCTCAAAATCACTTGAATTCAATTATTTGCAAAAATTTTAATTTAAAACCTTTTAAAATTTAATTATTTATTAAAATATCAACTGTAACTCATTCAAAATTTAATGATTTTTATATTTTTCAAAAATTCAATTACATATTTTTAAAAGCATTTTTTAATATTAAAACTTTAAAATTCAATTTCTTCTGTAATTTGAAATAAATTCGTCATCAACAAAAAATTTCAATTAAAAATCACTTGAAATTCAATTTATTTCAAAAATCTAAATTGTAAATTTTTCAAAATTCAATTAATTTAAAAAAAATGTTATCTAAAATTATAATTGATAAATTATTTTCAATACTGTAAAATTTAATTATTATAATTATATAATAATAAAATTCTTGGTCTGTCCTTCTGTCCTAACTTGAAGTTGGCCTTTTCTGATTTCACGTGTTTTTTTCAATAGTAATCTTATGACGTGTCAAATTTTGACAATTCTTTTTCTCATTTTTGCCAAAGTTGTATAATTGTGTTTCCAAATTTCGGAATAAGTTTCTTTAAAATTCCAAATTCGAAATTCAATTCACAAAGCTGAAGTACACAACATTTAAAAACGAAATTTTTTTTTAAAGTTGTATATTGATTCAAAAATTGTATAGAAATACAAAAAATTTATGATGAGAAAAAAGATGCGCCAGGAAATTTCGTACAAGATGGTAATTTGAAAAAAATTTATTTTTAAAAATTAATTTTTAAGGTACCAGGGGCCAATGAATACCTATTAAATATTAATTATAAAAACACAGGCCTCGAATCAACTCAAAGACACAAAAAAGTCGTTTCAGTCGATTTATATTCCAAAAAAAAGTGGATTTGTTTTTTATTTTAACAAAAATATTTTACATATTTTTAAATAAAAAAATTTTTTTTTTAATAATAATCCTTTTCGAAGGGTTAAAGTTGAAATTTTTAGAAATAATTAAATTTCAACAGATATTGTTAATTTTCAAACAATTATTAAATTTTACAAAACTAAAAATAATTTATCAAACAATTTTTGGAAAACATTTTTTAAATTTAATTGAATTTTCAAAGATTTAAAATTGAGATTTTTGAAATTAATTGAAACTTTAAGTGATTTTTAATTAAAATTTTAGATGATTTCGCTAAAAATTTATTAGAAAATGCGGACAAAATACAATAATTTGAAAATCATTTTTAATTGAAAAATGGTTTCAGATAGATGAAATTTCAAAGAATATTATTAAAATAGTTAAAAATAATTGAATTTCCTTAGAGTTATAATTGAAATTATTAAATTCAGGGTGTCTAACAAGGATATTATTATTGAATTATAAAAGATTTTGAATTAAAAATTTTCAAAATAATTAAATTTTATGTTTAATTTTGTATTGAAATTTTTAAAAATAATTGAATTTTAATTGATTTTGAATTAAAAATTTTTGAAAATAATTTTATTTGATTTGAAATAGAAAATTTGGAAAATAATTAAATTTTAAAAGATTTAGAATTGAAAATTTTGAAAATAATTGAATTTTCTTTGATTTTGAATTGAAATTTTGGATAATAATTTAATTTTAGTTGATTTTTGATTGAAAATTTTGATAATAATTAATTTTGGATAATAATTGAATTTTAATTGATTTTGAATTAAAAATTTTGGTAATAATTGAATTTGAGTTGATTTTGAATTGAAAATTTTGGGAAATAATTGAATTTTAATTGAAATTTTGGATAATAATAATTTAATTTAAGTTAATTTTTGATTGAAAATGTGGTTAATTAATTTTGAATAGAAATTTTAGAAAATAATTGAATTTTATTTCATTTTAAATTAAAAACTTGGTAAATAATTAAATTTTAAATTGAAAATTTTTGATAATTATTGGATTTTTAATTGATTTTGAATTAAAATTTTGGGTAATAATTGAATTTTAGTTTATTTTGAATTGAAATTTTTCAAAAAATAATTCAATTTTATTGTGATATTTTTTTTTAAATTATTAACAATTGTTAAATTTCATAAAAATTTTAATTGAAAAATAATTTTGATATAATTGAATTTGTGATGTATTTCATTAAAATTATTAAAAATAATTAATTTAGTGAAGAATAAATTTAGTTCAAAATTTGTAAAATAATTGAATTGAAGAAGATTTAAAATTGAGAGTTTTGAAATTAATTGAAACTTTAAGTGTTTTTTAATTAAAATTTTGAGATGATTTCACTAAAAATTTATTAGAAAATGCGGACAAAATACAATAATTTGAAACTCATTTTTAATTGAAAAATGGTTTCAGATAGTTGAATTTTCAAAAAATATTATTAAAATAGTTAAAAATAATTGAATTTCCTTAGAGTTATAATTGAAATTATTAAATTTCAAAAAAAAAAATTTTCGATGGAAAATTATAGAAATAATTAAATTTTAGATGCTTTTAAATTCAAATTATTGAAAATTCAATTAATTTTGATTTCAAATTTTTGAGAATAATGAAATTTTATTTGATTTTAAATTTGGAAAATAATTGAATTTGAGTTGATTTTGAATTGAAAATTTTGGGAAATAATTGAATTTTAATTGAAATTTTGGATAATAATTTAATTTAAGTTCATTTTTGATTGAAAATTTGGATAATTAATTTTGAATAGAAATTTTAGAAAATAATTGAATTTTATTTCATTTTAAATTGAAAACTTGGTAAATAATTAAATTTTAAATTTTAAAATTTTGGATAATTATTGGATTTTTAATTGACTTTGAATTAAAATTTCGGGTAATAATTGAATTTTACTTTATTTTGAATTGAAATTTTTCAAAAAATAATTCAATTTTATTGTGATATTTTTTTATAAATTATAAACAATTGTTAAATTTCATAAAAATTTTAATTGAAAAATAATTTTGATATGTAATTGAATTTGTGATGTATTTAATTAAAATTATTAAAAATAATTAATTTAGTGAAGAATCATTTTAGTTCAAAATTTGTTAAATAATTGAATTGAAGAAGATCTGAAGAAGATCTACATTTTATACTAAAAAAATGTATTTTATTTACATTTTTTTCAAATGTAAAAAAAAATATCGCATTTTATTAAAATAAGTCGATAAAAGTCGTATTTTTGAAAAAAAGTCGGAAAAAGTCGTATAATCCGAGGCCTGTAAACATATAATTTTCATTATTATCATTTAATATGTAATAATATTCTAATAAATTAAATTATTATTGATAATATTAATCTTTAATTTCTTTATAACAAACAATTAAATACTCAATTTGGCGCGCTTGCGCGCGTTTAATTTTTCTAGTTATAATAATATTATATTACTTAAAATTGTAAATATATTTATATTAAATAATTTGATATTACAAAAATGAATATGAAAATTTTATTAGAAAAAAAAAAACTAAAAGAGAATTTTTTCTCTAAAAAAAAAAATAAAAAACAGAATAATAAAAATACAAATATTGAACAAACACCAGAGATTATTATATATATGTATATTATATTTAATATTTTTGTTTCCGTTGGTATCTTAAATTAAATCTAAATCCATTATGCTATTGAACTCGGTATCCATTTGACACCGAAAATATAATGCAAAGCTCAAAAATGTGACACACCGACGACGTATTTACAATAAACATTACATGGCATCCAATGATGAGGTCATGTACATACATTTACAATATTCGAAATTAACTCTTATCCCTTTTTCTCTATTTTCATCGGAAAAAAAAAAAAAATTCAATTTTATTTAATAAAAAACAGAATTTCTTTTTTCATATTTACAACACAAATTGGAACACATTTGTGATTTTATTCTTCCAATCAATTTTTTTTTTTTAAATTAAAATAAATTAATTATGATAAAAATTTAAATTATGTTAATTTAAATAGTTTAACATAAATTCATAGAAAAATTAATAATTGATTTTTTTTTTAAAAAGAAAATATGTTCGTTAAAATTTGTGTGAAGAATTTTTGTAAAATTCTCTTTTTTTTATACATTATATTATCAAGAAGAGATAAGTGTGAATTTCGAATGTTATACTTTTGGTGAATTCTTTGGGGGAGTTTTTTTTTCATGTTATCTCCGAGACTAAAAACGGAGGATAGTTGACAAGGAAATTTCAGATCTCCTTCAACAAGATCCTACTTTATTATTATTATTATGTAAATTTAATAATAAATACTAAGGGCTTGTGTCTTATAGATGATTGTGTTTGTTTTTTTCATTTTCACTGACCATATTAAATTTTCTTTTTTTTTTAAATAATACAACAACATGATCCCTAAGCGTATGATATCGTCTCTAGTGAATATAAATGTCATATAATTAAATTTAATTAACTACGTTACACCGTCGACGCACAAAATTCAATTATCTTTCTCTCTTTCATCGTTTTCACCCAAAAAAAAAGAAAAAAAAAAATTATTTAAGTCCCTCGCCAAAATATTATTTTTGAACTTCATTCTCCTTCTTTTTAAAAATATTTAATTTCTAATTTTTTTTTCCAAAAAAAAAAATTTTATTTTTAAAAATTCTTTTTTGATATGTATACGGATTTTGATAAAAATTTGCTCAATCTTATTTTTCAAAATTGTATAAAAAAAAAATGAAGAGTATAAATAATTTAATTAAAGAAAATTGTTTTTTTTTTATAAAGAAGGAAAGAACGAGGTTCAAAAATTAAATAAAAAAATTGACTTACTATTTAAATGCAGTTTTTTTTTTTATTATTTTTTAGAGCCCGGCAATCATTGAAACGCGATTTTTTTTTTAACAAATTGTCGAGAATTTTTTTTAATAAACCTTTTTTCGTAAAACAGAAAATTTTTATAAAAAAATAATTTTCGGAAAAAATTTTTTCTAAACATCTCTTTATTTGGTTTTAAAAAAAAAAATTTATCAAAAAATTTTCTGAAAGAAAAATCCTTAATAGAAATTACAAAATAAATTATTTCCCAATGATTTTTTTTATGTGTGTGTGTGTATGTGTTTTTTTGTGTCTGTTAGAAATTCGAATTTTATTCGAAAATCTTATTTTCTATTTGTACCCGTCAGAAATTCTTAGCCTCTCTATTATATCTGCGTTTTTTTTTTCGTTAATATAATGCGAAAGTGGTGTTACGTTCTTAATTAGTTTAGTCCAAAAAAATAATTTTACCCAAATTTTTTTTTTTTATTACAAATATAAAAATATTTAATTACAAATATTAAATATTTTCGAAAAAATATTTCTAGAAAAGAAAATTAAAAAAATAAAATAATGAACAAAAATAAATCTGCAATATTTTGGAAATTTTTGTTTTTAAATTATCTTTTTGGACTCAACTAAATCACATTCTTACACACATCATCTCCAGAGAATAAAAAACCGTTTATTTTTCTAAAAAAAAAAACAACGAAAAAAAAATACAAATAAAAAAATTGACTAATTTCTACACAACATTTACAAATCACATTAAATATTCTTCTCTAAAAAAAAAAACAAACAAAAGAAAAAGAAACCGCATTAAAATTATTGTTCCTTTTATTTGAATTTTCAATGTAAAGGAATTTTGAATCCGGAACTTGAAAAGGTACACAGACAATTTTTTTTTTTAAATAACAAAAAACTTTTTTTTTTTTCTTCTTCTTAATATTGCACTTTGACACATTAATATTAAATTAAATATTATTTAATTTAATTATATTATTCGAATAATTAAAAAAAAAACAAAACAAATTCTACTAATAAGTACCAAATTTTAAGTAACGGATCCAGAAATTTTCAAGAAAATTGAATAAAAAAAAATAATTTAAAATTGCTTCGTAAATTTTAAAATTAAAAATAGAAGCGCCTTAACGAATTAATTCTTAATACATAATTATTTTTTGTTAACAAATTTAATTACAAAAATTTAATTAAGAGAATGAAAATTCTAGACCCAAGTCTTCGGTTTTTTTTTTTTTTTTTTTTTTTTCTTTTTTTCTTTTTGTTTTTCACAGACTACACACGCATCATTTCACAAAGCACACTCATTTATATATATATATATATATAATTTTTTTTAATACGAACGCAAAAAAAAACAATATACCTAAAACAGCTAAAATGTTTTCATTGAAATAGCCATTAGAATATTTTCTCTGTAATATTGTACAGAGGAGAAAAAAAAAAATTTACCTTTTTAGCTGTTTAAGGTGTAAATTATTTTTTCCCCGCATTTTTTCTAAATCCAACGAAACAACAATAATTTTCGGTAATAGTTCCGAAAATATTGTGAATAAAAAAAATTGTATTTTTCTCTTTTTCATTTCCATGTTTTTTGTGTCAGCTTTTTTTTATTTTTTTATTTATTTATTTTTGTTTTTATTTGAAAAACGCATGATTTCCCTTAAAGTTAGAATTATACACAGTGAAAAATTACTGTCACGAACTACTTAAAAAAAGATTTTTTTTTTTTTTTTTTTCATTTTTTCCGTTTGGTACTTAAGACATTAACACACAGTGCGTACCCTAAAAACGCAATCGCAACGCCATTTTTTTTAGCTAAAAAAGAAAAAATGTCAAATTAATCAAAAAAATGTTTTTTGTTTCTAAATTTTCTTATTTGAAAAAAAAACAAATTTTTATAGTTTAAAAATATATTTTTCAAATTTTTTTTTGCGAAGAAATCGAATCCAAACAAAAAAAAATAATAATTTAATAGTTAACTAATCAAGTATTTGAAATTTTATTTTTTGTGATCAATTTTTAATGCAACTCGTGAAAAGGAAATAAAACAAAAAAAAACAATACCTAATAATTAGAGAAAATAAAATATTCGTTTATAGAAATTTAATAAAATTTCAAAAAAAAAAATTTTTACACACTATCTTTGTAATTTTCTTTAAAAATTCTTTTCAAATATTAATATTTGAAATAAAAGAAGATTAATAGATTAATTATTAATTAAAGATTGCATACAATACACAATAGTTTTAAACAAAAAAAAAAAATAAAAACAAAAAGAATTGTAATTAAATCTACTATGGCACAATTAAATTAAAACTCGTCATTAATATAAACAATTTACACTCAAAATTTCTTCAATTTTTCTTAAAAAATTTAATTAAAAAAAAAAAAATTTAACTGATAAATTCAAATCGTCAATAATTGACAATTAATTGTAAAATTCACAAATTTAATTATTTAATAATTTATATAGAAATTAATCATTTTTAATTTTAATTACGGGGCGAATTTTTTTTTCAATTCGAATTCGAATTTTTATTTTAATATATTTTAATACAAATTTTATTTTTTTAAAATCAATTTTCGAATTTGACGGAATTAGACGAATTTTTGACTAAATTTTTAGCTACCGAATTTATATTTCGACGAATTTTTTTTTATTTTCTAGTCAATTTAATTTACATGACTTTCTTTTTTAAAAGAATTTTTTTTTTCGTTAAAGAATTTTTAATTTAATCGAATTTTAATTTATCAAAATTCGCATTCAATTGAATTTTATGTGATTCGAATTTTTAAATGACTGAAATTTCAATTCACCGACATTTAATTTATCCAAATTTTTATTTATACGAATTTTTAAGACGCCGAATTTTTTATTTGTTCGAATTTCTATTTATACGAATTTTTAAGACGCCGAATGCGAATTTGTCCAAATTTTTATTTATACAAATTTTCATTTGTACGACATTACAAATGTCCGGATAAAAAAATCGACTGAAAAAATTTGGCGCAAATTTTTGGAATTGACCAATCACGATTTTTTTTTTGACAATTTTTAATTGGTCAAATTTTAAAAAATTACGCCGAATACATTTTTTTTTTGTCGATTGTTTGTTTGGACATTTGAAATTTCGGAGACTTAAAAATTCGTATAAATAAAAATTCGGCGCCTTCAAAAATTCGTATTAATAAAAATTCGGACAAATCAAAATTCGGCGCCTTCAAAAATTCGTATTAATAAAAATTCGGACAAATCAAAATTCGGCGCCTTCAAAAATTCGTATAAATAAAAATTCGGACAAATCAAAATTCGGCGCCTTCAAAAATTCGTATAAATAAAAATTCGGACAAATGAAAATTCGGCGCCTTCAAAAATTCGTATAAATAAAAATTCGGACAAATGAAAATTCGGAGACTTAAAAATTCGTATAAATAAAATTTCGGACAAATTAAAATTTGATGATTTGGAATTTCTGTCAATTAAAATTTTGACAAAATAATAATAATAAAATAAAAACATAAAATTCGATTGAATGAGAATTCTCTTAAATTAAAATTAGTTTCAATAAAAAGTCATATGTAAAGAAAATAAATGTAAAATAAAAAATTCTACCAATGAAAAAGTTGGATAGCTAAACATTTTTTTTTTATATAAAAATTTAAGTAAAAAAAAAAAAAAAATTCCCTCAAATGCTAATTCGAAAAATGAAAATTCGTCTAGAAAATATTTCTAATAAAAAATTTTGAAAAAAAATTCGAATTAGTGATTTTTATGAGAAATTTTTGAAATTATTAACTTAAATTAATAATTTAAATCCTAATTATTAGTTTAAATTAATAATTTCAATCAAAATTATCAGTTAAAATTAATAATTAAATCAAAATTATTAATTTAAATTGAATCATAATTGAATTTGCAAATTAATATTACAAAAACAGAATATTTGTAAAAAAAAAGAGAAATACAAATAATTTGCATAAATCTTACCTGTTAGGGTTTTTTTTTAAAAAATGAGAGAAAAAAATAAAAATAAATGCAAAAAATGAAATAGAAATAAAATAACGTTTAATAAACGTTGCAAATGCGTTAAAGAGGGTTAAACAAGAGGAGAATTCGAAGAGCCTCTTGAGATTTTTCCTTTCTCTCTCTTTTTTTTTCTTTTTTTTCTTTTTCTTTTTTTTACTCTGGACTGGAGACAATTTGTTGTTGTTGACTATCCTCGTCTTTGATGATTTCACCTTGCATTGCCTTGGTAAGAACATTGGCGTCCTTAAGTGAAATCACCTGAAGAACTTGATGTTCACCGTTGGCATTTATCATTGTCATTGGATGACCTTGTATCGTGACAGCCTCAATGCTCGCCTCATTATTGCCTGGCTCAATTTTTGGTACTTGAACCATTGGCGTGACAACTTGCATGGTGCCATCGCTTTGAATATTTGCCACCATTGTTTGATACATACTGGCGGAAACTGGTACAGTGATGACGCCAGAAACTGACACTGGATATCCTGAAACACCGGAAAGGAGTGTCCTCGATTCTGCCGAATTTTTTTTTTTTTTTTTTTTTTTACCCTACTTTTTGGGGCGTGATTTTTTTTTTCGATAATTCACACTAACGACGAAAAAAAGCGATTCACTTATTTTTGGAGTAACTTCATTAATTTTTTAATGAAACTTTATAATTTTTTTTTTTTAGAATTAATAAACAGAAGTTTAAATTTAAATTTCTCCCCTTAATGTAGAGAACAAAAATCGAGAATTAAATAATTAATTAATAGATAATTAATAATAATTAATTTATAGAGAACTAAATTGGCTTAGAGTTCAAAATATTCCTCTTTCGTAGAAAAAAAATTTTTTTTTTTAAATTCACTGAGGATTTTAGAAATTTTTATTTCTATTCTTCTCTTTGATTTAAAATTTTTAATTTCTCAAACTAGAAATAAATATATACTATCAAGTTTCATATTTTAAATTGATGAAGTCACTTTAAAATGTTTCTAATTTTTCATGGAATCGCAGATAAATATCTTCGATAACTATATAATTAACTACATTATTCTTCTTTCTTTTTTTCTTCATTACAAAAAAAAAAAAAAGAGAATACATGATTAAGATCAAAAATTCATTAGTTAGAATTTTTAAACAGAATTTATATTTAAATGAATTATTATTATTTTTAAAATTTAAAAATTTTT
This sequence comes from Leptopilina boulardi, assembly GCF_019393585.1. Classification (NCBI taxonomy): domain Eukaryota; kingdom Metazoa; phylum Arthropoda; class Insecta; order Hymenoptera; family Figitidae; genus Leptopilina; species Leptopilina boulardi. The sequence continues at coordinate 2,932,333 of NW_026137825.1, read as the reverse complement.
ATTTAAATTATTTTTACAACAAATTATTGAATTTAATATTTTTTAATTATTTAAGTTTACTAAATTATTATTCAATAGAATTTATATTTAATAAAATTTTTCTTTTTTTAAACAAAATTCTTGTTTATTAAAATTTTTAATAAAATTTTTTTTCATAAAATTTTTATTTGATAGAATTTTATATTTAATAGAATTTTTATTTAATAAAATAATTTCTATTTAATTCAATTTAAATAAAAAATTGTTTCCAATAATTTTCCGATTGGTTAGTTTTAAAATTCAGCTAAATAAAAATTCGGTTAAATTAAAATTTCCCTTTTTTTTTAATAAAAAATGGAATAAAAATTCCATTAAATGAAAATTTAGAGAATTTATCATAAAAAAAAAATTTCTAGATATCGAATAAAAATTCTAACTATTGAATTTTAGAGATTTATTCATGAGACTCTTGAACAAAAAAAAGAAAAAAAGAAAGACTACGAAAATTTTTTTCTATTATCAGTGAAACACTAATACGACACACGTGCTAATAAAAAGCGTCAAAATTTTTGACAATCGATTCAATCCATTATATTTTTATCCAAAGTTCATTGTGGACTATATTTAGAAAATTTCGTTTTTTTTTTAAATTTTAATCTTAATTTTAATAAAAATTTCATTTTCAATTTTTAAATTCCATTGTACGAAAAAGAAAATATTTTAATAAAACATTAATATGATAAATACAATGAGAATGTGATTAACTTTTGTAAATAAAAATAAAATTTGATCAATAAATATATCAGTGTTTTTTATAAATAAATAAATAATACAAAAAACAGAAGACAATGAATTTCTGCTTTTATAAAAAAAATGCATTTAATTTATACCTGCTTAAATCTAAATTTAAATTCACCAGACAAAGTATTACTTTATCGTTAAGTATTTCTTTTTTTTAAATTTTTTTACATTAACAATTTTAATGAAAAAACTTCTTTCTTTACGTTAAAATATTATTTAAATAATAATAAAACGTAAAAAAATGCATTATTTCATTTTTACCAAATTCTTATTATTATTATTATTATTATTATTATTATTATTATTATTATTATTATTATTAATTTTTAGTTGAAAATTTTTTTTCTAATTATTTCAGTAAACACTTATTTTTTATTTAAATATATTTATATATATCACGGCATTGATTCTTTTGTTTCTTTTTTCGAAAAAGTTGACTGACTTGCTCTTTTTATAAATAATACATTTATTGATCAATTATTTATATTTTCATCAGTTAATCGCATACTTTTGAGTTGAATACAGTAAAGTTTTACCTGAAATTTTCTTTTCGGTAATTTTTTTAGTTCTTTATAATTTTTTTTTTGAAATATTTGTAAAATTTTACAATTTTTTAATTTTTAATTTAATTTAATTTTTTTTTGATAGTTTCTGATGAAAGCAATAGTGGCGTCAAATAGTGAAACCTAATTTTTTATATTTTACATAGGTAAGTTGAATATTATTATTTTTTTTTTTAAATTATATTTTATCGAAATTTTCCAAAAAAAAATAGACCACAATAGTTTTAGGGCAAAAATTATAATGAAATAATTCAATTTCAAGTGAAAAAATTTCTCTAAATTTGCATATTTTCAATGTCAAAGAAATATGCAAAATATTTTGCAGATTTTTCAATAAATTTATTAATTAATCGAATTTAGAATCTATTTTATTTTAAATCATGAGAAATTAATAAGTAAATAAATTTTAAAATAAAAAAATTAAAATAAATAAATAAAGAAAAATAATTTAATTAATAAAATTTAAGTCATAAATTAGCAAAACTTAAATATTAAATAAATAGGAATATTTACAATTATTAAAAAAAAATTTTTTCTTTTAAATTAATGTTATAAATTTGAAAAAATCTCTTAAAATAGAATTCTTTCAAGTCTTGAAATAAAAAATAAAAAAAAATAACATGAATTCAATTTAAAACAAACTTATCAAACTATATGATCAAAAAGAAAAAAAAAAGAAAATCCACAAAAATAGAAAGAGAAATTTTTTCACCAGAGAAGTCAACAACAATTAGAAAAAATATTCAAATCTACGAAATATGTAATTAAAAAAAAAAATTCTACAATTACGAGACGAAAAATTCCGCTTTTTTAAAAAATTGAAAAAATTTCTTACTTCTAATGAAAAAAAAACTGATAAAAGTTCAAAAACGAATTAAAATCAATAATTAACTAATAAAAATTATTTTTTAATCAAATTTTATAACACATTTAATTATTAATAATTAAAATAATTTACTCCTAAAAGTAAAAATGTCATTTAAAAAAAAAAACATTCAAATTTTTTACGCAAACAATTAATTTTAAAAAAAAACAACAATTATAAAAAATCCTAATTTAATAATTTAATAAATCAAATAATTGCTAATTAATTAAAATTACAAGTTTATCGAAATTTTCCCTTCATTCGAAAAAAATAAAGAAAAATCCAAAAAATAAATCTATGTACAGTTGCTTTTATTTTTGTTTTCTTTTTTTTCTCAAGATTAATATTATAATCTTATCGATATTAATTGTAATAATAATAATATTTTTTTATTATCATTATTATTATCATTATTATTATTATTATTCATAATCATAATAATAAAACATTTTCGTTGTTTGCTTATTTTAATGACTCACTGGTGAAAAAAATTTCTCTCAAATTATTCGTCTTAATAAAATCAAAAATTGCAAAAAAATATTAAAAATTTTTTTGTATATTTCCAGACATGAAATAAAAATTTCCCTAAAAAAAAAATCAAGAATTTAACAAAAAGCAATTTTTGCTTTCGTACTTTGTTTTCCTTTGTTGCTTTTTAGTTTGAAAAAAAAAATTTACTAAAACCCTGTGAATACTTTAGAGAAATCGTTTCACCAGGGTCAAGCTTTAAGAATCCATTTTAATTTTTTTACAATGTTTCGTTTTTTTTTTTTAATTGTTCAAATTTCTACTATAAAAAGGAATTTAAATTATAAATTAAAAATTATTTTCATAGTTTTTTTTTTTATTTTTCTTTGAATTAAAAAATTTGTAATATAAAATAATTTTCAAATTTCATAATTGAACAATTAGAATCACAATTAGAAAAAAATTATCAATTATTGAAATATTAATGGACATTTAATTGTTTAAAAAAAAAAAAAAAGAAATCTCATTGGATTCTTAAAGCTTTTTTTTCTCCATTTTCAAAACTTTTGACACATTCATTCTCTCGTCATTTTGTTTCATATTTTTCCTCCTATAAAAAACAAAAAAGAAATTCACTTTTCAAGACAGCATGCAAAAAAAAAAAAAAAAAAAAATTACCACAATAATAGCTTAGAGACATGATCTAACTAGATGCAAAAAAAAATATATATAGAGAGAGAGAGAGGAGGAAAAATTTAAAAAACAAAAAAAAAATAGGAACAAAAAATTAAGTCAGGAATCACTCCTCCATGGCTTCCTGGCTGGCGACGGTGCAGAGCCTATAGTAAACAGTTTTACCATGTCCATCTTCGCCGGTGAGAATAATTTGTCCATCCTGTCCCAATGTTGCTTCCGTCACACTGTTCAAATCAACGGAAACTGTGCCTTCAGCTCCACCGGTAACTTCCGCCAATGTTTGAACCTCTCCTTGACTCGTGTGTATCTAAACATATCGAGTTTTTTTAGATCCACAATATGTTCAATTCTCCCAAAAAAAAACAAAAAAAAAATAATAAATAAGTAGAGAAAACAAATACAAAACTGAAATAAATTTGCAAAAAAAGTAAAATGAAAAAATTCACATTTGTTTTTTGCAGAAAATAATAAAAGCAATTAAATTGAAAAATTTAGTCACATGAAAGTTAAGAGCAAGAATAAAAATTCGATTAAAGATAAATTAAAGATTAAAAAAAAATTCGGTTCAATAAAAATTAGGTCAAAGAAAAATTTGGTCAAATGAAAATTAGGTCAAATAAAAATTTGGTCAATGAAAATTCGGTCACTGTAATGTTCGGTCAAATAAAAATTAGGTCAATGAAAATTCGGTCAAATAAAAATTTGGTCAATGAAAATTCGGTCAAATAAAAATTAGGTCAAAGAAAAATTTGGTCAATGAAAAATTTGGTCAATGAAAATTCGGTCACGGTAATGTTCGGTCAAAGAAAAATTTGGTCAATGAAAATTCGGTCACAGTAATGTTCGGTCAAATAAAAATTAGGTCAAAGAAAAATTTGGTCAATGAAAATTCGGTCACGGTAATGTTCGATCAAATAAAAATTAGGTCAAAGAAAAATTTGGTCAATGAAAATTCGGTCAAAGAAAAAGTTGGTTCAATGAAAATTAGGTCAAAGAAAAATTTGGTCAATGGAAATTCGGTCACGGTAATGTTCGGTCAAAGAAAAATTTGGTCACGGTAGTGTTCGGTCAAATAAAAATTAGGTCAAAGAAAAATTTGGTCAAATGAAAATTAGGTCAAAAAAAAATTTGGTCAATGAAAATTCGGTCACGGTAATGTTCGGTCAAATAAAAATTAGGTCAAAGAAAAATTTGGTCAAATGAAAATTAGGTCAAAGAAAAATTTGGTCAAATGAAAATTAGGTCAAAGAAAAATTTGGTCAATGAAAATTCGGTCACGGTAATGTTCGGTCAAATAAAAATTAGGTCAATGAAAATTCGGTCAAAGAAAAAGTTGGTTCAATGAAAATTAGGTCAAAGAAAAATTTGGTCATTGAAAATTCGCTCACGGTAATGTTCGGTTCAAATAAAAATTAGAGAAAATAATAAGTGGAACTAAATATAAATTTGGTTTAATGAAAATTGGAAAAAACGAATATGAATTTAAATCAAAATTCGGTGAAAGAAATATTCGATCACTTAAAAATTATATCGAATAAAAAGTGACATTTAATATAAATTAAAATGGAAAATCAAAAATGTAAATTATAATAAAAAAAACACACATTTAAATAAAAATTCGGAGGAATATATTGGGTCAAATTAAAATTATAATAAAAAATATACTTTTAAATGAAAATTCGGTTAAAGGGAAATTCAAATAAAAAATTAATATGGAAATTGTAATTAAAAAAAAATATATAAATTTAAATGAAAATTCGGTCAAATGAAAATTATAGCATATTAAAAATGGAAATTATAATAAAAAAAAATATACATTTAATTGAAAATTCGGTCAAAGGAAAATTTTGTCACATATAGAAATTATGATAAAAATAGAAATAACAAATAAAATAAAAATAGAACTTAATATAAATTTTGTCAAAATGAAAAAAAAGCAAAGAACATGGAAGTTAAAGTAATAAATGCAGAAAATTCGGTCACATGAATATTATTATAAATAAAAATGCAGGAAAATAATAATTCGGGTATAGAACATTTTAGTCAAATTAAAAGTTATCAGTTAAATGTAAAAAAAAAAAACTAGTAAAATGAAAATTATAGTAAATAAAATTAGGTAAATTTAACGAAAATTCGGTAAAAGAAAAGTTTTTTCTTTATGTAGAGAAAAAAAAATTCAAAAAAAAATTGGTTAAATTAAAAATTAAAAAAAATATATATATAACAATAATAAATAAAATGATAATAACTTTTTTCTATAAGAAAGAATAAATGACGTAATAAACTTATACTTAACGTAATAATTACTTTTTTGGTTATTTTTACTCAACTAACATTTAATTAATATTGAAATCAAAAAATAAATTTTATTTGTAATAACATTTTTTTAAATTGAAATTTTCTGTAAAAAATTGAAAAAAAATTGAAACAAACTTTTACAGTTCGTTTTTTGTTTGTAAATACTTTTCAATTCTCTTTTATAGAAAAAATTGAAAAAAATAAAAAAAAAAGTATGAAAATAGCTTTTAAAATATTTTACAAGAGTTCTTTGTTTTAAAAAAGAGCTTAGAAAATATTGTTCGAATATTATTAACTAAACATATTTAAGAAAATAAACAATAATATTTCTACATTATAAATATAATAATAAAATTCAGCTAAAATCATGCAATTTCGCATTCTTGTGTTAATAATTTATCATTATTAAAATGATGCAACTTATAAATTAAAAAATAAACTCCTAGAGTTTATTTTAATAAACTAAAATATTATAAAAATATTTTAAATTTTAATACATAAATCTAAACATAAATATTAAAATAATTAAATAAAAAAGTAACGATCAAATAAAAAGTAAAAACAATTTATTATTGTAATTAGGCTTAAAAAAGAAATTGACATTTTAATTATATATAACGTTATGAAAATGTACTAATTAAACGTAAATAATTATACACCGACATCGAACAAATTCTATCTCCGATAGAAAGAAAGCAACAAAAAAAAAGAAAATTATTAACGACAAAAGAAAATAATAAAACGTTGAAAATTCCAAATTCATCACCAACGTTACAACATTCAATAATTTTTTTTTAATTCTTATTCTAGAGAAAACAACTAAAATAAAACGGAGAATAAATATATTCGATATCCGTGATTTTTTTTTTTTAGCATAAACGAAAATAAAGAAACAATACTCGACTAAACTTAAAAGTCTATATTTTGCTTTATATGCTGTACAGAAAGTGCAAATTAAATCTAATAATTATAATAGAACACAAATTATTATCGGAGGTTATAACCCAATGATGAATTTGGTCGCCACACATCTTTCAAGTTCGTCCTGCAAAAAATAGTGAAAAAGTGGATGATTCCACAAAAAAATGATTTTTTTTAAAAAAACCGCCTTTTTTTATAATAATAAAACAAAAACACTTTTCTCTTATTCCATAACGTCGAAAAATTATTTTACTTTTTGTTTTTACGAAATATTTTATATTCACGATTTTCATTTAAAGTTTTGTTAATTATAATCAAAATAATTCTATTCATAATTTAATTGTTCATTGAAGGAAAAAATAAATATTTTTTTATGAATTAAATTTTATATCCTGCAATACAAAAAATTTGCCCTAGATTTATTTATTTATTCTGCAGGCCTCGGATCGACTTTAAGACACAAAAAAAAAGTCGATTTATATTCCAAAAAAAAGTCGAAAAAATCGATTTTTTTTTTATTTTAACAAAATTTAATTGGTTAATAAATATTTTACTTTAAATAACTAATGTTATTAGATATTAAATTCATTTTATTAATTCTGTAAATGTAATTCTTAAATTTCCATTTTTATAATTTTTTCAAGTCCGATTTTAAGCAATTTATTCGAATTAAAAATTTTGTCACAATTTTTAGTTTTGATGGTGAAAAAAATTTCAGGCAAATCAAATTTTACAGATTTAAAAAAAAATAATTTTTTTTATATAATTATTTTGCAAGAGTTAAAGTTGAAATTTTTAGAAATAATTGAATTTCAATTTGTTCATTTTCAGACAATAATTAAATTTTACAGTAACTAAAAATAATTTATCAAATAATTTTTGATAACATTTTTAAAAAATTAATTGAATTTTCAAAGATTAAAAACTTTGATTTTTGAAATTAATTGAAATTCGTAAGTGATTTTCAATTTAAAATTTTTGATGATTTCACTAAAAAATTTATTCGAAATTTCAGACAAAATTATAATATTTTGAAAACTTTTAAAATGAAAAATGGTTTTGGATAGTTGAATTTTCGAAGAATATTATAAAAATCATGAAAAATAATTGAATTTTGAGTTATAATTAAAATTATTAAATTTCAAAAAATTTTAGATGGAAAAATTTTGGAAATAATTAAATTTTACAAGCTTTTAAATTCAATTTTTTCAAAAAATTGTTTTAAATTTCAGACAATAATTATAATAAGAGAAATTTTTCAGTGATTTCTGTTGATGAAGAATTTATTAGAAATCACATAAAAAAAAAAAATTGAATTCCAAAAGTTTTAAATTGAAAATAATTAAAATTCAAGTGATTTTGAATTAAAAATTTTTTGGTAATTTTATTTGCTAATTTTTTTTTTAAATTAATTTAAACAATTATTAAATTTCATAAAAATTTAAATTGAAAAATAGTTTAAGATAATTGAATTTGTGAAGAATTTCATTTAAAATTATTAAAAATAATTAATTTAGTGAAGAATTTTAGTTAAAAATTTGTTAAATAATTGAAATAAAAAAGATCTAAAGAAGATTTGCATTATACTAAAAAAAAACGTATTATGTTTAAAAATTTTGTAAAAAAATGTAAAAAAAAGTCGAAAAAGTCGCATTTTATTAAAATAAATCGAAAAAAGTATAATCCAAGGCCTGTATTCAATAATAAATATTGTAAAAAATTTTAATTTTGCCCAAAATGCCGTGTGACAAATGTGTTCTATTATTTATTTCTTTTTTTTTTTGTTAAAAATTTTCCCTACGTTTTTTTTTTCTTCTAAGAAAATCATGCAAGCACAACAAATATTTTCTAATAAAAATACAATAAAAAAAAATCAATAACGAACAAAAAATTAAATAATCGATTCAAAAAAAAAAAAAATCTAAATCTTTCAAAACTGTGTTTAATTTAAAAACAGAATTTTCTGAAATTATTATTCATATTTGCATTGTCATTTTATTAATTTTCTTAAAAGAATTTAATTTTGAAACAAAAAAAAAAAAAAAATGTAAATTAAAAATTATTTTCAAAATTCTCTACTTTAAAAAATTTCTTGTGTATTTTTTTTTTTTTTTTTTTTTTTTATCAAATCGAATCAAAAAAGAAATGAAGAAATAATATTCACTTTTGTGTGGTGCATAAAAAAAAAAAAATTTTCAAAAGCAAGCACAAATTCAAAGAAAAGAAAGAGAAAAAGAAAATGACAAAATAGACTTACCGTTGCAACGCCTTGAACCTGAGCGGTGGTTCCATCAGGTAATGTGATGATTGGATTGCTTGGATCAACTTGAATAAGGGAAACAGTTCCATCTGGATTGGTTATCGTTTGAAGCACTGTCGTTGGATACTGCAACTATTTTGAGAAAAAAAGATAACAAACGATTAAAAAAAAAAAAGAAAACTTCAAAGAAATATTATTTTATAATAATAAATTTATAAATTTCTGCAAAAATTTATAAATTTATTTATTATATTGTTCTATGATAATAATAATAAATCTCATTAATGAATATTGTGAAATGCAAATAATTATAAAAGCTCGCGTGATAAAAAAAATGTTTATAAAAAGAATTTTTATATATATATATAAGAAGAAAAAGAGAAGAAAAAGTAACAAATTCAACATAAGGGAAACTATAAACACCAAACGCAATAACGAAAAGAAAATAAGCGCGACACAAGCTTAATGAGCTGACAAATATCCAATAAATTATATCGTAAATATTAATTAATTTTTAAATATTTTCTCAAATGAAAATTCAGTTGCAGCAAAATTTAATTTTAAAAATTCCCCAATTAGAAATATTTATTATTTAAATTTTGATATTAAGTTTCTTTTACAAAAAAAAAAAATATATAATTTTTTAATTAGAAAAAATCCCTTAAATAATTAATAAAAATATTACATTTCCTAATTAAAAATTTTTAATTTCCCAAAAATTCTCGATTGTCAAATTTTAATATTTAATTTCCTTTTTTTTTTAGATAAAAAAATTCTGTATCTTTAAAAAGAAATTCCCAATTTATTCTTTAATTATTAAAATTCTGATTCCCAGAGCTTTTCATTTAATTCATTTAATTTCCTTTTCTTTTGATCCAATGAGTTTTGGATTTATATTAATGCATCGCTGCAAAAATTATACTATGTTTTTCTCATTGTTTTGAGATAGATAATTTTGTACGTTTTACTTTGAACAAATTAGAATGCTTAAAGCATAATTATCATTTGCCTGAATATTCCGTCCATGAAATATCACGCAGTGAACACGTAATTTTCAATTATAACAATCACAATCGCACAATACGTGCGTTAATATTGTCAATTTTTTTTTTGTTTTTTCTTTTGTTTTGCAAATAAAAAATACAAAATTTTGAAAAATATAACAAAAAAATAAATTAGTTTCGTATTAGTATAAAAAAATAAAAATTTTCACTAAAATATAAAAAAATTAATTTTTTTAGTAAAATAAAAAAAAATTTTGAAAAATATAACAAAAAAAATAAATTAGTTTCGTAAAGTGTAGAAAAATAAAATTTTTCACTAAAATATAAAAAAATTAATTTTTTTAGTAAAATAAAAATTTTTTTTTGATAAAATATAAAAAGTAAATTTTTAGTAAAATAAAAAATAAAACTTTGAAAAACTAATAAAAATGAAATTTTGAAGAAAAAAAAATATTGGATAAATGTCAGTATCATTATTTGATATGAAAATTCACGGGAAGAAAATGAATAAAGAAAAAAAAAAAAAAAAAAAAAGGAAAAAAAAAAGGAAATTCGTTTTTGTTTTTCACGAATGCCACTCCCACCTGAGTGGCAGTGGCAAGAGATGTGGGTGACGCGGCAATGATTTGCGGTGGCGAGCAGTTTCCCTTAGATGAACCCGTGCTGCTGAGTCGAACAACTCCCACCGTCTGATGTTGCGATTGTCCTTGCCCTTGCGATGATGTTTGCGCTACCGTTTGATGCAATAATACATTCGATTTATCATCGTCATCGCTAAACGCCGGCAAAAGGTCCTCCCTTCCATGGAATTTATAGCAATTTATCACTATCTGCCTAAGCGCATGTGTCCATGATATCTGTGAATTCAAAAATATTTATTTATAAAAAAAATTTCAAAAATGAAAGAAATCATTATATAATAATAAAATGCTTGTTCTGTCCTAACTTGAAGTTAGCCTTTTCTGATTTCACGTGTTTTTTTTGAATAGTAATCTTATGACGTGTTAAATTTTGACAATTCTTTTTCTCATTTTTGCCAAAGTTGTATAATTGTGTTTCCAAATTTCGGAATAAGTTTCTTTAAAATTCCAAATTCGAAAATTCAATTCACAAAGCTGAAGTACACAACGTTTACCAACGAAATTTTTTTTTAAAGTTGTATATTGATTCAAAAATTGTATACAAATACAAAAAATTTATGATGAGCAAAAAAGATGCGCCAGGAAATTTCGTACAAGATAGTAATTTGAAAAACATTTATTTTTAAAAATTAATTTTTAAGGTACCAGGGGCAAACGATAACCTATTAAATATTAATTATAAAAACACAGGCCTCGAATCAACTTAAAGACACAAAAAAAAGTCGTTTTAGTCGATTTATATTCCAAAAAAAAATGGATTTGTTTTTTATTTTAACAAAAATATTTTACAGATTTTTAAATAAATTTTTTTTTTAATAATAATCCTTTTCGAGGGGTTAAAGTTGAAATTTTTAGAAATAATTAAATTTCAATTATTGTTAATTTTCAAACAATTATTAAATTTTACAGAACTAAAAACAATTTATCAAAAACAATTTTTGGAAAACATTTTTTAAATTTAATTGAATTTTCAAAGATTTAAAATTGAGATTATTGAAATTAATTGAAACTTTAAGTGATTTTTAATTAAAATTTTGAGATGATTTCACTAAAAATTTATTAGAAAATGCGGACAAAATACAATAATTTGAAAATCATTTTTAATTGAAAAATAGTTTCAGATAGTTGAATTTTCAAAGAATATTATTAAAATAGTTAAAAAAAAATAATTGAATTTCCTTAGAGTTATAATTGAAATTATTAAATTCAGGGTGTCTAACAAGGATTGAGAAAAAAATTCCCTGACTTTTCCCTGACTCCTCCCTGACATTTTTTTTATTTTTCTCTGACTTCCCTTTATTTCTGCTTTTTTTGGACAAAAATATGGTTATTGACATATTTAACAATAAATTAATTTCTAATGGTAGTAACAAATGGTAATAAAAATCATTCAAGTTTTTTTAAATTAAAAAATTTTTAAATTCACAAAAAATTTTAATTTTTGTAGAAATTTACAGAAATTTCCTGACTTTTCCCTGACTACCCTGACCGTTAGACACTCTGAAATTTCAAAAAAAAAAAATTTTCGATGGAAAATTTTAGAAATAATTAAATTTTAGATGCTTTTAAATTCAAATTTTTGAAAATTCAATTAATTTTGAATTCAAATTTTTGAGAATAATTAAATTTTATTTGATTTTACATTTGGAAAATAATTGAATTTTTATTGGAATTTTTTAAAATAATTGAATTTTATTTGATTTTAAATTGAAAATTTGGAAAATAATTAAATTTTAAAAGATTTTGAATTGAAAATTTGGAAAATAATTGAATTTTAATTGATTTTAAATTGAAATTTTTAAAAATAATTGAATTCTATTTGATTTTAAATTGAAAATTTAAAAAATAATTGAATTTCAATTGAAATTTTGTATAATAATTGAATTTTAATTAATTTTGAATTAAAATTTTGGGAAATAATTGAATTTTAATTGATTTCGAATTGAAATTTTGGGTAATAATTGAATTTTATTTGATTTTAAATTGAAAATATGGAAAATAATTGAATTTTCTTTAATTTCAAATTAAAAATTTGGAAAATAATTAAATTTTAGTTGATTTTGAATTGAAAATTTTGAAAATAATTGAATTTTGTTTGATTTTGAATTGAAAGTTTGGAAGATAATTGAATTTCAATTAAATTTTTGGATAATAATTTAATTTTAGTTGATTTTGAATTGAAAATTTTGAAAATAATTGAATTTTCTTTGATTTTGAATTTAAATTTTGGAAAATAATTGAATTTCAATTGAAATTTTGGATAATAATTTAATTTTAGTTGATTTTTGATTGAAAATTTTGATAATAATTAATTTTGGATAATAATTGGATTTTTAATTAATTTTGAATTAAAATTTTTTGTAATAATTGAATTTGAGTTGATTTTGAATTGAAAATTTTGGGAAATAATTGAAATTCTGGATAATAATTTAATTATTTAAGTTCATTTTTGATTGAAAATTTGGATAATTAATTTTGAATAGAAATTTTAGAAAACAAGTGAATTTTATTTCATTTTAAATTGAAAATTTGGTAAATAATTAAATTTTAAACTGAAATTTTTTGATAATTATTGAATTTTATTTGATTTTGAATTAAAATTTCGGGTAATAATTGAATTTTAGTTTATTTTGAATTGAAATTTTTCAAAAAATAATTCAATTTTATTGTGATATTTTTTTTTTAATTATAAACAATTGTTAAATTTCATAAAAATTTGAATTGAAAAATAATTTTGATATAATTGAATTTATGATGTATTTCATTAAAATTATTAAAAATAATTAATTTAGTGAAGAATCAATTTAGTTCAAAATTTGTTAAATTCTTGAATTGAAGAAGATCTAAAGATCTACATTTTATACTAAAAAAATGTATTTTATTTACATTTTTTTTCAAATGTAAATAAAAAATGTCGCATTTTATTAAAATAAGTCGATAAAAGTCGTATTTTTGAAAAAAAAGTCGAAATTAATTAATTAATTAATCAAAATTAATCCGAGGCCTGTAAAACATATAATTTTCATTATTATCATTTAATATGTAATAATATTCTAATAAATTAAATTATTATTAATAATATTAATCTTTAATTTCTTTATAACAAATAATTAAATACTCAATTTGGCGCTCGTTTAATTTTGCTAGTATTTAATATAATAAAAAAAAAATAACCGAACCTTTTGTTTTTCATCCTCGGATCGCGCGTCCATTCGAACATTCGCCCATGGTAATTCCTTGGGCCACCATGGCGGTCTTGTGCTTTCTCGTCCCCATCCTGGTTTACCTCGGCCCGTTGAATATTTCAACATTAACGGAATGAACGCCCGTAATTGTGCTTGTGTCATTTTTTCAACTGGCGTTGGTATACCATCGATAATTAACGGTGGCAATTCATAGAGCGATGGATCGTCTTGAACAGGCGGTGGCGCTTGTTGTGCGAGGGCATTTTCCAATTCCTCCATTATTGCATTACGCAAATTTTTCACAACATCCTCCAATGGTTTTGCACCAAACACTTTGTAACTACTATTTGGCTTACCAGGTGTTGCCACCAATACAATTGCCTGTTGTCCAACTCTCGTTGCAAATTCATCTATTGTTTGCTAATGAAAAAAAAAGAAAAAACAAATTAATATTAATTATTTCCCCCCCAAAAAAAAGAAATGTAACAAATTTTTAATCACATTTTTATCTTTTAAAAAAAAAATTGTTTCACTTACTCTCAGCTTCCTGAGAAGTCTGTTTTGTTGTCTTTTTCGAATACTGGGATTTGTCTCGAAACTATGAGGTCTCTTTCGTTTTTTAGCGGAAACAATTGCGGCCGCCGCGGCAACTCCAATGGGTCCTGTTTATTATTCAATGTTTCATTTACAATAAATCTTATAAATTGTTTAATATGCAAGCGACACAAATGAAAAATAAGTCTCTTCTGCCATTACGAAAATTTACTTTATAATTTTTAATGTAACAAATTCAAACAGAACAAAAAAAATAATTTTTTTTCAATATTTAGTCAACTAATGAATAAATATTAAATAAATTATTAGAATTTAATTTTTGATAATTATTAATAAAGGTGAAGAAGAGAATTTCGTTTTTTTTTTTTTTTTGTATTTTTGTATCCTAAAATCCGAAATTGTTCAATCAGAAAAAATTCATAAAAATAACATTGTAATGGCATGACTAATTTTTCTTTATTGCAAACTTTTGTAACTAAAGTAAAATGCTCAAGCAACAGTAAAAATGCAGTAAAAAAAATGTAGCGTGCTGAAAATCTAAAAGTACTTTTTTTTCTCTATTTTATCACACATTATAACGTTTAAAAAAAAAAAAAAATATTAAAAATAATTTTGTAACTGCAAATAAAATGGAAATAATTCGAAATTAATGTAAAAAAAAAAACAATTTAATAAAAAATTTATAATTTTCAATTATAATCCAATGAATTCAATATTATTGAAAAATTAATCAACTATTTAAACCTTAGCTCAATAATTAATATGATTTTTAATTTTATTAGGACAATGAACATCCCAATTAATTTAATAAAATAGTAATTAAATTTAAACCTTTTAGATTCATGTAAAATTAAAAAAAAAAAATTCCCAAACTTTGTTTTTCAAAATTTATCCATTCGAAAATTCGTTTTAAATTTTTAACAATTAGTAATTTTATAATTTTCGTTAGTTAAAGCGTTAAAAAAAAAAATTATAATTACAATGTGCTCAAACTTTTTCTATGTGAGCTTCTTGAATTATTAAATAAATAATAAATAATTTACAGTACATGAAAAATTTTAAAATACAAATTTTCAAAATACAACGATAAATCCTATAAAAAAAGAACTTAAATAGTATATATAGTAAATAAAATATATAAATTCAATCAAACAATATAAATATATATATATATATACACAATATGTACATTAAATAAAAAGGGTGATTTCCTCTTTTTGATAAAAAAACAAAAAAAATTATAATATATAGAAAAATGTGAATATGAAAAAATTCATAATTTAATTTAACAAGAAAGTAAATTAATCTTTTTTCATGAAAGCATTTTTTTTTCGAAAGCCATTTAAATAAAGCAAGCAAATGAAAATGATGATGAGATGAATGTATACAATAATTAAAATGTAAATAGATTATAATTATTGACGAGCTACACACGTTCTACAATATTAACAAAAAAAATTTTAAGATTCTTTTTTTTTCAATTTCAAAATTAATTAAATTGCAATAAATAATAGTTTCACATGCTTTAAAAAAATATATATTTTCATAAAATAATTTCAATATTGAATCGTCCACAATTTTGATTATTTAAAATCTTTAAAAAAAATTAATTTGAAAATTAATTAGTAACCCAAAAATTTTATTTATTTATTTAAAAGTAATTTTAATTTTCGTTAATTTTTTGTGATTACTATTGTTATTATTATTATTATTATTATTATTATTATTATTAAGTATTTAAATTTTTATAATTATAAATATTTTTATTTAAACAATTATTTTAATTATTATAAAATAAATTATGTCCCAAATTTTTTTTTCTTTTATAAAACATTTTAAAATCAATTAATAAATTTATCAATAACGATATTAATTATTAATTAATTGTAAATTAATTTCTAATTAAATATTTTTTGATCGAATATTTAAAAAATAAATTTTTTTTATTTTAAATGAAAATTTAATCAAATTTCACAAAAATTAACGAATAGAAAAATTGATTTAGTCTTAGGAAATTTTTTGACGAAACTCTTATTCATTAAAAAAAAAAAAAAAATTAAAAAAAAAGCAATTAGTTCACTTTAAATAAAAAAAAACAGAAGCACACGAAATATTAGGTCACAAGAAAAAAAAACAACGAGAAAAAGTTGCGTTAAAGAGCAGTGAAAATAAAATTCTCAAGAAATTTTTTTTGTGCAAATATATAAATTTATTCTATTAGGGACTCATGAATATTCCCTAAATAGTAATTATATAATTGGAATTTTTTTTTCTTAAGTTGTTTCAAATTTCATAAAATCGAATTTCTAAATAATTGAATGTTATACAAATATGTAAAATTTGAATTTTCATGTGTAATAAAAAAATTTCCACAAGGCTTTTTAACAGAATTATTTAAATTTATAAATTTTGTTAAAAATTTTGTTGTAATAAAAATAGAACAATGTGAAAATTCAATTTTATAAATTAATTATTCTACATAAATTATAGTTGCAATAAAATTTGACTAATCAGAAATTTGTCTTTAAAAGAAATTCAATAAATTGGAAATTCAAATTAATAATAAATTTTAGCAAATATAATGCGTCCCCTATTGATTAAAAATCAAAGTGCATTACGAAATTTAACTAATAAAATTAAATTTAAAAAAAAAAAAAGGAAACACGCAAAATCGCAAAATAAAAATAATTTTTCGGAATTTTTGAAGTTACCTTTTTCTTATTAGTTCATTAAAAAAAAAAACTATTATTTTTTTCAATCTAACTCTCAATTATTAAAGTAATAATAATAAAATTTAGTTAACTGATTATTATTATTATTTTTGGGTCATTCCATCAAGATTAAAATTATTGTCGATTTTTAAAAATGATACTTTACAGAAATTATTCATTGTGTTTTTCTAGAATGATTTAATTTGCAATTTTTTTTTAATTAGTCAAATTTAAAAAATTTTTTTGAAAAAAAGGTACGAAATTTTTTTTAAGCTCATAATTTTTTTTTTCTTGGATAATCGCAAATTTTCATAATTTCTTATTTTTTCTTAAAAAAAAAAAAATTAATTAGTCGACAACGATTTTAATCGAAATGAATATTTAAGGCCATCCGGGAAAAATCCCTAACCTAAAAGTGTTTTCCCGCGCGAGATATTACTCGTAAATAACTTGAAATATCTTGTTCGGATTTGTCGGATTAATTAGATGAGGGCGAGCTGATTAAGAATCATCTCCATTTTTACAAGTAATTTTGTTGAAAAGTATTGAAAATCGTGATTATAAAAGTTGGATTTTTGACAGAAGTGGGAACAGTAGGGGAGGCGAGCACACAGACATTGAATCTATGTGTCAGTGGCCCAGAAGGTGGCGCCAATTTTAGCTAGTGGCCGCTGCTGAACTAACTTACCCCAAATTACTCCACTTTAAATCTTTAATAAAATAATTTCCTCACAATATTATTGCAAAAATGGAGAAGAGCCCCACTCAGTGACCCTTCCTCTATTATTCCTCCAAATGCCAACTCGAAATACTTTATCCTTTAAAGATGAGAAGTAATTTACGAAACCCCTTTTTGCCAATGTTTAAACATTTTTTTCAATAATTATTTATCAAGATTTTGCAAAATTCCGAGAAGAGCCCCTGGCAGGGTACCTTCCTCTATTATTTCCAAAAAATTACAACCTAAAATATTCAATTTTTTTCAAATGAGAAGAAATCTACAAAACCATTATTTTCTCCCGGATGGCCTTAAATAAAAAATTTAAAAATTAAAAAACTCGTCACCAAATATGCTCGAAGCAACATTAAATCGAAATATCAAAACTTACATCCCTCAATATGTGGACACTTTCTCTCGGATTTTTTTTTCTCTTAATTTTCGATTTTTTTTTTCATTTTTTCATTTTTTTTTTTTGGAAAAAAGTAACATGATAAATGGATTAGAACGTAAGTAACTCAAAAAATTTGGTGAGAAAAGCAAAAAAATGGAAATCACCATTAGCGTGTTTGATTTGCCAACCTGCAGCGGCGAGTTGGGCCGTAACATCATCATCCATTGCCGCTGATAAAAGATCGCCCTCCTCGTATGCTTCGGAACCGCTCGTTTGATCATCGTCATCGTCATCGGTGATTCTCTCCTGTCTTTCAATCTCAGTACTGTGTATTGAAGTCATCTCGTCGCTTCTCTCGTCACTATCAATTTTGATGAATATATTTTTGTCCCTCCAATTTTTTTGTTTTTCAGCAAAGAAACTTTTAGTTTCCCAAGTTTTTTTTTCAAAACTTAGGATTCAAATAAAAAAAAAAAAAAAAATTTCCCTCTTATCAATCACTAGCCAATTTTTCAATGAAGCGAACTTCAAGAGTCTTGTTTTCTTCATTTACATCACTTTCACCTGAAAATTAAAATAAAAAATTAGGTCAAGGGTACAGTTTAGAACAAAAAGATATAATTAAATTTTTAATCGAATTTTCGTGTTATCGATTTTTTTTTATCGTTTCCCAAGGCAAAAAAATTAGTTTATTAAAAATTTTAATTAAATAATAAACATTGAAAGAAGAAGGAAAATATATATTTTTTTTTCCTTTTTTTGAGAATTATCAAAACTTAAATTAATTAATAATTAATTAGCCTATACGGTTTAAATGGACTGCGGGATTTTCAGTTAAATAAATAAAATAAAAAATTGAATTATTTATTTAATTAACAAATAAATTATTTAATTTTGAGTTAAATAAATAAATAAAATAGATAAAAAGTTGAATTATTTATTTAATTACCAAATAAATTATTTAATAATTTAATTAATTATTTAATAATAATTTATCTAAATAATAATTAATTAAATAAATAATTTAATCATTTATTTAATTAATTATTTAATAATTTATCTAAATATTAATTACATAAATAATTTAATTATTTATCTAATTAATTATTAAATAAAATTTTGGAAATTTATTTTGAAAAAAAATTATTTTTCTTCTCCTTTCAAATAAATTATTTAATTTTGAGTTAAATAAATAAATAAAATAGATAAAAAGTTGAATTATTTATTTAATTACCAAATAAATTATTTAATAATTTAATTAATTATTTAATAATAATTTATCTAAATAATTAATTAAATAAATAATTTAATCATTTATTTAATTAATTATTTAATAATAATTTATCTAAATAATTAATTAAATAAATAATTTAATCATTTATTTAATAAATTATTTAATAATTCATCTAAATATTAATTACATAAATAATTTAATTATTTATCTAATTAATTATTAAATAAAATTTTGGAAATTTATTTTGAAAAAAAATTATTTTTTTTCTCCTTTCAAATAAATTATTTAATTTTGAGTTAAATAAATAAATAAATAAAATAGATAAAAAGTTGAATTATTTATTTAATTACCAAATAAATTATTTAATTTTAAGTTAAATAAATAAAATAGATAAAAAATTAAATTATTTATTTAATTACCCAATAAATTATTTAATAATTTAATTAATTATTTAATAATAATTTATCTAAATAATAATTAATTAAATAAATAATTTAATCACTTATTTAATTAATTATTTAATAATTTACCTAAATATTAATTAAATAAATAATTTAATTATTTATCTAATTAAGAATTAACTAAAATTTTGGAAATTTATTTTGAAAAAAAAAATTATTTTTCTTCTCCTTTCAATGTTAATTAATTTAAATTAATAATATTCAGAAAAATTTGAAAAAAAAAATTACATTTTTTTTTCTCTAAATTTTAATGCTATTATTTTTATATACATATATATATATATATATATATATATGTACATATAAAATTTAAAGTTCTGATACACACATATCAGTTTTAGTTGAGTCATAATGTTGAACCCCTACATCTGCCCCATAACCTCGACATTTACCCCCCTCAGATTCACCCCCCTCTCCCCCCAAAAAAACCCTCTCACCCTTCGATGGTTTACGTTTCTCTCTCTTTCTCAGCTGACTATAAAACGAACAGATGCTATATGGTTTTCGGACAATGAACTTATCTAATGTATTTAAACGAATTATTATTATTATTATTATTATTATTGATTTTTCCTTTTTTAAATGCCAACAAGAAAATTGTCAAATTTTTCTTTTTAAACAAAAATTTTTAATTACTAATTTTTGAGCCTTTGAAAATTAATATATTTTTTTTACAAAAAAAATTTAATAAATATTAAAAAAAAAAAATTAATGAATATTTTTAAGAAATTTAATAAATATTAAAAAAATTTAATAATTAGGTATTAAATAATAATAATAATAATAATAATAATAATAATAATAATAATAAATAATAATCAATAATAATAATTTTAAAAAAATTTAATAATTAGGTATTAAATAATAATAATAATAATAATAAATAATAAACAATAATAATAATTTTAAAAAAATAATAATAAAAATAAGATAATAATAAATTAATTAATTAAAAGTTTTATGCAAAAGAAAAAATGAAAATAAAGTTCTTTATATAATTTTACAAAAGTTCCAATTTTTCGAAAAATGTAGTTCTAAAAAATTAAAAAAAAAAAAAATTTCTATTTACATAAAACCAGGTTATTTTAAATATTAGATTAATTTTCACTTTAAAAATTCAAAAACAAATTTTAAATCGATTTTTCATTGACTTGAAGCGTTTTTTAAATATTTAAAAATATAGATATTTTCAAAAAATAATTAATTTTTGACAAATATGTTTTATTATAAAACTTAATTAAATAATAATATTTAAAAAATATTGATTTTTTAAATATATAAATTTTTAATAAATATATTTTTATAAATTTTACTATATAAATATTATATTTATAAAAAAAAATTTTAAATAAAAGAAAATCAACAATAGAAAAATAACACTATTTTTTTTTATTAAACAATTAAACTTACTTTCTCTATTAAATAAACAAAATAAAACTTACTCCATTGTTAAAAAATTGAATCCAATTTTCACTAATCAAAAATCATGCTTTTTTTTTTTTTTTTTTCAATCATTAAAAATAGAAAACATTCTTTTTTTAATCACAAAATTTGATTATTTTTATTTTTGAGGTTATGTCGCGTAAGAAAAAATATAATTCTGAAACGAATTTCTTTTTTTAAGCTTTTTTCAAGAAATTACAAAAGTGAGGTTATGCACTCAGCAAAGTAGAAAAAAATGAAAAATTTTTTTTTCAAAAAAATTCCCTCTTTTCTTTTTTTTTTTTTAATTATTTTTTGTCGAATTATTGTCGCATCTAAAATTTGATAAAAATAACCTCAAAAATTTATTTTTCATTAAAAGCAATAATGAATAAACAAAAATAGGGAGAAAAAAAAAAATCTACTGTCAAAAAAGCACGTGGATTCTGCACTGTAACTTGGCGAACTCTATCGGCAATATCGAAAGGAATAAGAAATAAACCATAGATGAAGAGAGAAGTAGGGAAACGCGGGGTGGGAGGGGGGTTTAAACCACCAAAAGGGGGGAAAAAGAGGGAGAGAAAAGGAGCAGGGGGAGAGGAAATCGAAACTTTTTTCCTCCCAACATTCTCCTTCTCTCTCTTTTTCATTCACTTATATATCTATAATTTTCTATCTTTCTTTCTCGCTCGCTCTCATTGAAAGCAACGCTCGACAACAAAAACCCAAGCAAACCCGCAAACGATAAAAAAAGAAAAATTTCCCGAAAAAAAAATTACCTAAATTTGAAAATAAATTAACAAAAAAAATTTGTTTTTTTAAAAATTCAAATTTCTATTTAAAGGGAAAATGTTGAGGGTTGGAACCATGAGGGTGTCATTTTTTTTTTTTTTTTTTACAAAACGGGCCCCGCGGTGGAGGTCGACGTCGACGACGACGACGGGGTCTCAGTTAAATATTAAATTAAATATTAAGAAGACGCTTGTCACCCAGAGGAGGGGGATTAGAGAAAAGTTGACAACAAACAACGTGCTCTCAAGAGTGAAAATGCGCAGGGCAACTCGCAAAAGTCGTGAGATCCGCAAGGCTCATGACCGCGGGCGCCGTTGAGCAGGCCCAGTGAAAATCGCGAGTTGCGTACGCACCTTTGGTTTGTTGTTTCTGTCTCGTCGTCGTCGTGTGCAGCGGATCACCTCAACTTTTGATCTCAAAGAGGTGGAGAGAAAAAAAGAGAATTTTTTAATTTATTTTTTTTGAAAATTAAAATTATTTCTACACCACGCCCTGATTGTCATATTGTGTCACAGTTATCACCACACACAC
Organism: Leptopilina boulardi; assembly: GCF_019393585.1. Classification (NCBI taxonomy): domain Eukaryota; kingdom Metazoa; phylum Arthropoda; class Insecta; order Hymenoptera; family Figitidae; genus Leptopilina; species Leptopilina boulardi. The sequence goes on along the minus strand of NW_026137825.1, from coordinate 2,909,834 downwards.
ACATATATATATACACACAACTTAAAATAGTGCGTGTTTTTTTTTTTTTTTCAATTCACCTGGTGCGCGAAATAAAAAAAAGTCAATTGCGCGCGGTCACTATTAACATTGATGTGTTATTTAAAATGTCTACGCGTCAAAATTGTCGAACAATAATGGTAATAACATGCGGGGAAGAGGTGAACGAACAAGACGCACGACAGAAGCGGCCATGTCACCCCGCTCGATTCCCCGTATCGATCGCCTTAGTGGAACGGTAGTCCGGACCTCCATCATCATCATCATGATGATGGTTGGTTCGAGCGCCACGAGTACCACCACAAGCGCGCGCGAACGAAAAAAATTCTCTTTCGTATATAGAGAATGGTCGCCATTTTGATGGAGTTTGCGCGTATGATCGGCGGCGGAGCAGACGATATGGAAAATCGGATGAGTTTTTAATAAATTTGTTTGATTAGAATGAATGTTTGTTGTTTTAATGTTTTATTAAATTGAGGGGAAATTTTTAATAATTATTAAAACTCACCATTATCAAGTTGTATTTGTTGGACGTTGCACTTGATGAACGCCACAGACAAGAAGAACTGTGTGGAAGAGAGTGGAATAATTTGATTCGTTGAGAGAGTGACATGGCGCTTGACAATGATGTATTCTGATTGGTTCATGAAACACGTGACCGTGTTAAAAGTCAATGCCAATTGGTTGAGAACATTAACCTAACTTCAACTATTCGAAGAAGCATTGCATCATGGGGAGTTTTGATTGTTGTCAAAGAGACGAAGGTTTTTTCATTTCATTTCAGAAAATTTTAAATACAAAGGTAAATGTTAATTCTTTTCCATTTTTTTACTTTAAATTATTTACGTTTTTTTTTTGTCGCGGTGAGAAAAAAAATAGCAAATATTTATTTTAAAAGTTGTGAATCGAGTACATGTTTATTTGACAGTTTGTCGTTTGGGGGTTTATTGATTTATTTTCCTATATATGTGTGTGGTTAAGGGTTTGGTAGTGCCTCAGGTATTGATTGATTGATGCTTGTCTACTGTGTCTGGTATATATATCCATATTCGAATTGTAAATTTTTTTTCTCTATATATTACGTAATTAATTTTAACTTGTGGGTCAATATTGACGTATTTTAATTATGTTTTCTCGATTTTGAGGTTATATTTTGTTGACACTTGCGCATTTTAAGGGGTTTTTTTTCCTGTTTTAATTATTGCGAATTGTTTTAAAAAAGTTTTTGTTGAAATTTAAAAAATGAGGCAAACATTTAAAATAGAAACTAAAAAGAATAAAAAAAAATGGGAAAAATTTTTAATAATTAAATTGTTAAAACATTTTTTGATAATTATTAAATATGTAATTAAATATAATAAAATATAAAGTAATGAAAACAAAATTTTTCTATTTTTTAAAAATAACCTTTCGATTTCCCAATTTTCGTAACAAAATATTGAATTTTTGTTTTTTTTTAAAATTAATATCGAATTAAAAAAATGATAATTATAAAAATTTTATTTAAAAAAAAATGTAAACTCTTATAAATATGTAAATTACGATTTAATTTTGTTGTTAAACAAATTTTTTTTTAAATTTAAAAAAACAATTTTTAAAAATAAAAATTTGAATTTAAATTAAAAAAATTTGTGAGGAAAAGAGAAAATTAATTTTTTTTTTGTATATTACAAGAAAAATACTTGTATTTCCTTTTTTTTATACAATATTATTAAAATAAAAACTAACAATATAAAAGAATGTCAATAATAATAATTCTAGTATAAAATGGTGTAAAGCAACTTTACATATCACATCTGGAGTAGGATTTTCTTTTACAAAAAAAAAAGTAAACAGAAAAAACCTAACACGTTCGCATTTTGTTTCGCGATACCGACCGATTGGACTACGAATTCTTTTTTTTTCATATATAATTTTATTTTTTTTTTCTATACAAAATAATGTCAAAAAATTAATTTTTCGAAATTAAAATTAAAAATTAATTTTTCGAAATTAAAATTAAAAATTAATTTTTCGAAATTAATTTTCCAATATTATTTTTAAAAAAATTTTTTATATAAATTAATTTTCTAAAATTAATTTTTTTAAATTAATTAAATTAAGCTTTTAATTAATTTTTTTAATTAATTAAATTAAGCATTTAATTAATTTTTTAAAAAGAATTTTGAAATTCGTAGTCAAAAAGAAAATATATAGTTTTAAAAAATTTACCTAAATATTAACAACACGAGCCAAAATTCATGAAAGACCAAAAAACTTAATAAGTAACAAAATACTTATATTACTTTTTCTTCTAGATTCACAAAATAATAATTTCACTTTTTTCGAGTCTCTTTCGTTTCTAAAATATTACTAAAAACAATTTATTAAAAATTAAATTTAAGATTTTCTTTTTCTTTTTTTTCGTTTTCTTGCGCGTGTTTCAACTGTAAAATAACAATTTCCAAATGTTTTTTTTGCCACGCAAATTAATTTATGAATTAAAAAAATTTCTTTCAAAATATTTTGTATTTAACAAATTAAATTATTTTTTTTGATTTTTATGAGAATAAAAATTATAACAAAAAATTAGAATTAAATACAATTTTTTTTTTTCTCTTTTAAATCCAAAGTTTAGACTAAAGAAAAAATTATTCTAATTTTTTCCATATTTTAATTATCATAAAAAGTTTTTCAAGTAAAAATATTAATAAAAGTATACAAAAAAAAAAAATAATAATAATTAAAATAAATAAAAAGTGAATATATAACAAATATAATAAAAAATATAAAAATAAAACATTTCATATAGATAGCTAAATATAAAAATAAAAATATATATATATATGAATCCTATAAACATTGAAAAAAATCGAAAATATAACATTTTAAAATATAAAAAAATTAATAAAAGAAGAAATTGAAATTTATAAATGTAAAATTAAAGAACTAATTTTGTTTTTAAAAAAATAACTAATTTTTTTTTGCGAATTTTTTTTGGGAATTCTTATTAAACAGCCAAAACAGTAAAAAAAAATTTTTTTTAAGAAAATCTGATTTTCTCTTTTTTTTAAATTAAATAAGATCCCATATATTTCATATAGGATTATTCTCTAACTTGATTTAGATATTATCTCTTTGTTTCATTTCTTTTTTTTTTCTTTTTTTTCTTCAGACAAGATTCTGTAATTTCACAGAAACTGTCCAGTCGGTCGAAAGCATTGTCCATAAATTCAAAGCGTTTCTTTTCTTTTTTGTTTTCAGTTTTTTTTTTTTTTTTTTTTTTTTTTTTCTTCAAGCCCAAGGTTTATTCTTGTTGCATAATTTGCCAAACCAGCCTGGCTCACATAAGCAGGTGTTGTCAGGTTGACACGTTCCATTTCTGCAAGCTCTCGTACAAGCGGAACGTTGAGGTGAACGTCTTCCAATTTCACAATGATCACCTTTAAAACCTGCGGGACATCGACACAAATTGTTGCCTTTACATTTTCCTCCATTTAGACAGGGAATTACACATTTGGCTGTAAAAAAAAGAGAGATTTGGTTTTTATAATACAAATTTGTTGTTTTATTTTGTGTTTCGAATTAGAAAATTATATAATTTTTATTTAATATACTATTTCGTTACAAAGTTGTTCTTTTATTTCTTAATAAGAGCGGAAGAAAAATAAAAAAGTGTATAATAAAATTAGAAACATAATTTTTAAAATAAATTTTTATATAAAATTTACTATATTATTGAATTATTATTATTGAATATTTATTATTTTTTATTATGTTTTTTTTATAATTGAAATTGAAATTGAAATAATTATATAATTTTTTTTTAGATTTAAATACTTACAAAATTCACAATGAAGTCCATAATATCCTTTGGGACATTCACAATTATCTTTTTGAACGCATTTACCTCCGTTTAGGCATTTATCGGAACAAATTCCTACAAAAAAAAAAAAATTATTTTTAATTATAATTATTCTCTTTTTTTTCAGGTGAAAGAATTTTAAAAAATGTTGCGATTTGGACAAAAATCTTTGACTCGTTTAATGAGCAGTGATGCAACACAAACTGCATCAGCAGCAACAAATTCAAGAGCGAGTAATATTGTTGATTCAATTGTTCGTGTCGATCATGCTGGTGAATTGGGAGCTGATCGAATTTACGCTGGACAAATGGCAATATTAGGTAAGATAACTTAGATTTTTGAAATTAAATTCAATTTTTTTTTAATTTTAATTTTCGAATAAGAAATTTTATTTTATTGAACTTTTTTAATGAATAAAAAAACTTTTTTTGCTTACAGTGAATAAAAAAATAAAAAAAAAATTCAAAAAGGGGATAAAACAAGGGTTTGAGGAAAAAAAAAAATTTATGCTACGAAAGGATGAAAATTAACAAAGATTTTAGGGAGAAAATGTTTTAGCTATATAGAGGAATGAGTTCAATTTTAATTTAATTTGTTCTAGGCGGAAAAAAAGGAGAATTTAAAATAACAAAAAATTAAAGAGAAAGAAGAGGATATGATTTATACGTATGCGGATGATGTGGTTTTGTTCTCTATAAGAAAGAGAATAAAATAAAATAGTTTGAGAACTATGTGATGGAAATGGATTTATGAGTGAATGTAGAGAAAACGAAATTACACCGAAAATAATATCTCAAAATGAAAAGAATATTCCGTTCAATAATAATTAATTTTACTTATTTTCAATTTATTTTTTTTTTGTTTTCAATCTAAAAAAAATTTTAATTTAATCTAAAAAATAATTTTTCTTTCTTTATTTGAGAATATTCTGATTAAAAGATTAAATCAATTTTTAACTGAAAATTTAATTAAAATTTAATTTTTTTAATTATTTTAAATAATTTCAATGAAATTCTTTACAAATACAATTATCTTTAAACTATTTTCAATTGAATTATTTTTTAAAAAAGTTTTTCTAAAATTATTTGGATGAAAAAAATTTCAATTCTGTAAAATTTTACAAAATCTTTTGAAATTCAATTATTTCTAAAAATTTCATCTGTAACTGTTGTTCAATTATTATTTTTAATAATTTTAATAATTTCTTTAAAATTTCAATATAACTTTTTAATTATTTTTTTAAATTTATGATTTTTTCTTCTAAAATTGAAATTATTCATCCTCTTAATTAGACAATTTAGTGTCCGTATAGAAGAGGAAAAGATAAGGAATCCTCTTTTAATGAGAACATTTTTTTTCCGTGTCTATTGTTTTGAATTAGAATTGTCACGTGTCAGGGAAAAATCAGAGAATTTTATCAAAAGTACTGGAGAAATAGCAAATTTTTTTTAAACAAACCCTACTAAAAATTAGAATTTTTGAAATTTTCAATTCAAAATTTTGCTTCTAAAAATTATTCTCTATAATTGAAAACCTCTTGAAATATTTCCATTAGGGTGAGGGTAAAAATTTTAAATTCTGATTGAAATTAAATAAAATTTTTTATGTCAATTCAATTTCTGAATTTTTACTTAATTTTCAGTTAAAAAAACTTTTTATTTCATTGAATTTAACAGAATTATTATTTACTAGAATTTTTCATTTAGAATAAGTATTTAAAATAATTTTTTTTCAATTTATCGAAATAATATAATGAATTCTCTTCTAAACGAATTTTCGAATTTGAATTTAAATTATTTACAGAATACGCCAAATTTTGTATTTTACAGAATTTTCATTTGTTCAAATAAATATCGCGAAGAAAAATTTGTCGCGAACTTGAAAAATTAATCAATAATAATTTTGTTAATAACTTTTGATTTATTTCGCGCTCAATTTTTTTGCCATTTGAACTTGGTTTTTAAAACCGTTGGACTTAAATAAAAAAAAAAAAATAAATAAATATTAAAAGTTCCTCTAAATTACATACATTTAGAAGCAGAAAGAAATAAGAATAGTTAGGATATTTTAATTAGTTGGAATTAAAAAAAAAAATTTAATTTGTATTTACATTACAAAAATTTTGATTAGAAATATGGAAAATTTGTTGGGTAAAATAAAATTAACGAGAAATTTTTTTTTTTATGTTTTCAAAAGGAAGATCAAAAGTTGGTCCAACGATTCAACTCATGTGGGATCAGGAAAAGAAACATAGAGCAAAATTTGAGGAATTAATAGTAAAACATCGTGTTAGGCCAACGGCATTGTTGCCAATTTGGAATGTTGCGGGATTTGTCCTCGGCGCTGGAACCGCATTATTGGGAACAAAAGCCGCAATGGCGTGTACCGTGGCCGTTGAGGATGTTATTGTTGAACATTATAACGATCAATTGCGATCGCTAATGGAGAATAAGGAAAATATCGATAAAGAATTATTGGAAACAATACAAAAATTTCGTGACGAAGAACTTGAACATCATGACACTGGATTGGAACATGGCGCTAAACAGGCGCCATTCTATCAAATTCTCACCAATGTTATTAAGACGGGTTGTAAAACTGCAATCGCAATTTCCAAAGTTATTTAAAATCATTTATTATTATTATTATTATTGTTGAGATATTTCCTAGTCATTTTTTTTTATACACTCGGAAAAGAGATTTTTTTTTCTTCGAAAGAAGTGTATTAAATATTATTTTTCATTCTAAAGAGAAAAAAAAATTTATTTACAGAATTTTTATTAACTGTGAGTTTCCACTCTATGTTCCGTCGGTAATGTAGATTTCTAATTTTCGAATTGATAGTTCTGTCAGGTCTCAAGTTATTTTAGGAAGAATTCTTTGGCTACTCCTCAAGTCATTTAAGAAGAAGAAATTATTTTGAAAATAATTTTATAGTAAAAGGAAATTTTTACTAAAATTTTAAATCATGTTGAGTTTAAAAAAAATCTATTTTTACCGACAGTACATAGAATAGAAACTCGAAGTCAATACTGTAAATAAAATACAATATTTAGTATCTATTTTCCGAGTGTACTTAAAATTAATTATATCTGTTAATTAAAATTAATAATTACTTAATTTTTTGCTAAACTAATTAGCTAAATATGTAGAAAAATAATTAATGATATATATATTTGAATACAAATTTTGATAATAAATATCATTTTAAATATGGTAAAGTTGAGAGAATTTTTTTTTAGTGAAATTTTATGTTTTTTTTTCTCTATTTCAATGGAATTTACACATGACAAGTTGAAAGATTAAACAATCAATTGTTTAAACAAGTAAAAGAATTTTGAAAAGTTAAATAACAAAAAGCTAACAAACTAAATAATTTATTGGAAAGATTTCTCAATAAATTAAATTAACTATCGAATTAAAATTTATTATTAATTTTAAATGAAATTATTAATTTTAAATAAAATTATTAATTCTAAATAAAATTATTAATTTTAAATAAAATTAATTATTAATTTTTATTGCTTGATTAAAATTATCAACAAATATTATGATTATTTGAGAACAATTTTTTTTTTTTTTTTTTTTTGAAAGAAATAAATTATTGTTTTTTCTATTTTTGTTTTAAAATAAATTTTTCGGACTTACCGCCTTCACAATAAGGACCCTGAAATCCTGGTGGACAGGAACAAACTCCTGGTGCCGTGCAATTTCCACCGTTCATGCAATTTGGATAACAAAGAGCTTTTTTACAATGTGGAGGACCTAGATAACCATCCGGACAGGGCCCTGGATATTGTTCTGTAAAAAATTATCTTTCTTATTTAAAAAAAAAAAAACTTTTTGGAAATTCAAATTTTTTCTCTATTGTGTTTATTTTGGATTTTGTCAAATTTAAACATATATGAAATTCTTCGTAAAAATTTTAATTAAAATTCAAAAAAAAAAATGAAAGAAAATTATTAAATTTTTTTTATTTTGTTTTGAATATAATTTTAATTAAAAATAATAATTATTAAGTTTTTTTTTGAAAATTATTTTAAAAAGAGAAAAATTAAGTCTTTTTTTAAAATATAATTTTCAAATTTTTTGTTAATTATTTTTTAAAATAAAATTTTCCAAAATTTTATGAAAAATTTGGAAATTAATTCTTTTTTTGTAATTTTAATTATTATAATATTTATTTTTTTTTCGAATTTTAGATTTTTCTAACACAAAATCCATTTTCTGCTCTGAAGAGACGTAATGATTTGATAATGCGAGCGTCAATTTGCGTTTTATGTGATATATTAAAACAATGCTCTTTTTTGTGCAGTCTGCGTTTAATATATAAAATTTTTCATCATATTTTTTTTTTTTTTTTTTTTTTTTCTTCTTTTAATTCACGGAATATTTTTCAAGGCGCAAAGATGTTAATTACGACAGATAATCATTGAAAAATTTTCATTTCTTTTAAAATTCACAAAAAAACTCAATGACACTCGCATTATTTCAAAAGTGTTGAGATAAAATGCGCCTTACATTACATAAAGTGGAACCGATAGTAAAAAAAAAAAGAAAAAAAAAATCCACGAAAAAAAACTAAATGTTAAGTATAATTAAAATTTCATCATTTTTTTTATTATTTGCAATTTTATAATTTTAGTTATTTATTTACATTAAAGAAGAAATTTTAATAAACATTTTTATTAAATAAAATTTTTATTGAATAAAATTTTATATTTAATAAAATTTTAATATAAAATGAAATTTTTATTCAATAAAATGTTTATTTACAAAATTTCTTTTATAGGCCTCGAATTATGCGACTTTTTCTGGATTTTTTTTTTCAAAATTACGATTTTTTTCGACTTATTTTAATAAAATGCGACTTTTTCGACTTTTTTTGACTATTTTTTTCGACTAATTTAATAAAATGCAACTTTTTCTTTTAAAAAAATTTTAAAACAAAATACGTTTTTTTTCTTAGTATAAAATACAATTCTTTTTCAGAATCTTTATTTCAATTATTTAACAAATTTTTAACTAAAATTCTTCACTAAATTAATTATTTTTTAATTATTTTAATGAAATTCTTCGACAAATTCAATTAACTTAAATTTTTTTTTCAATTTAAATTTTTATGAAATTTAATAATTGTTTTGTAATTAAAAAAAAAAATTAGCAAATAAAATTAGCAAAAAATTTTTAATTCAAAATCACTTGAAATTTAATTATTTTCAAAAATTTCAATTTAAAAATGCTTCTAAAATTTAATTATTTCTAAAAATTTTCCATCTAAAATTTTTTGAAATTTAATAATTTCAATTATAACTCAAAATTCAATTATTTTGAATTATTTTTATAATATTCTACGAAAATTCAACTATCTGAAACTATTTTTCAATTAAAAAATTTTTAAATTACTGTATTTTTGTCTGCAATTTTTAATACAATTTTTTAGTGAAATTATCAAAAATTAAAAATTAAAATTCACTTGAAGTTCAATTAATTTCAAAAATTTAAATTGTAAATATTTGAAAATTCAATTACTTTTAAAAAATGTTATCTCAAATTATTTGATACATTATTTTTAGTTACTGTAAAATTTAATTATTGTCTAAAAAACTAATAAATTGAAATTCAATTATTTCTGAAAAATTTCAACTTTAATTCTTCAAAAATTATTATTTAAAATTTTTTTTTTTTTATTTAAAAATCTGTAAAACTTGATTAAAGTATTGCCTGAAATTTTTTTCACCATCAAAACTAAAAATTGTGACAAAATTTTTAATTCGAATAAATTGCTTAAAATCGGACTTGAAAAAATTATAAAAATGGAAATTTAAGAATTTTTTTTAGAAATTTCTCTTAATTAAATAAAATTTTGAAAATTTATCTTACAATTAGTTCGATTCTAAAATATTGGAAATAAATTTTCTTGAATAATATTCATTATAGAATTATTTTCATTACAAAATTAATAAAATGAATTTATTATCTAATAACAGTGATTATTTAAAGTAAAATATTTATTAGCCAATTTAATTTTGTTTTAATAAAAAAATCGACTTTTTCGCTTTTTTTTAAATATAAATCGACTTTTTTTGTGCCTTAAAGTCGATCCGAGGCCTTTCTTTCATAATTTCATTTGTTTTAGTAAAAATAAATGTATGGAAATTATTTAAAAAAAAAAAAAAAAAATCGGCAAAACTTTTATATGAATAGATATATAGAATTAAAAATAGAAGCAAATAAAATTATTTGCAATCTAAAAATCTCTGAACAGTATAAAATTCCAGTTGGAGAAAGAATGAAAAATTCCAGGCAACAAAAGTCACCTAATTAAAATACTTGAGTCGCGAAAAAGCTTCATTAGTGAAATCGACTCACACGAGGAATTCACATTTTTACTTTTTCGTCCGCGTTCCATGAGCAAACAATTGTGTTTGTAATCGAACAAGGAATTGTTAAAGAGTATATATATATATATACAAGAACGGGGTAATTTGGCAATTAAATTGATTAAACCATTTTTTGCGCCTCGTACCAATAAATTTCTAGCTGTCCCGTTTAATTTATTTCTTTCGGCGTGTAATTAATTGAACTAAATAAAAGAGATAAAAAAAAAAGAAAAAATAAATAAATGTTGAAAGATAAAAAAGAGAAAACAAGGGGAGAAAAGTGACTTGAAACTGAACCGATTCGTCTTGTCGTGCCTCATCGAGAAAAGAGGAAGGAAGCGGCGATCTGAGACTCTCTACTTTTAATTAAAATTCCGATTGTTTTAGATCGAAGCATGCAGCAAATTAGTGGCGATTACTGATGATACAAAACTGTATGTATGTGAGTGAAGAGAAGATGTTGGTGATCGTGGGCGCGATTGACGCACTCACCGCGCACGGTGCATTCTTTTCTCAGGCTGAGACAAAGGGGTGTACCGTTCAGGGCTTTCCTCTTGCGTGTCTCTATCATCAGACCAATTCCAAATTGTGCTATTCCCGATGCATTGCCGGAACAAGGTAACATTACGCTGAATTCTGAAAAAATTTCAAAAAAAAAAAAATTTTCCATTTTAGTTGATTTTCTTTTTTCAATTTTCTTTTTATATTTCTACATTCTCAATATTCAAATTTTTATTTTTTAAATTATTTTATTAGAAACTAGCAAAATTAAACGCGCGCAAGAGCGACAAATTGAGTATTCAATTGTTCGTTTGAAAGAAATTAAAGATTAATATTATCAATAATAATTTAATTTATTAGAATATAATGAAAATTATATGTTTACAGGCCTCGGATTATACGACTTTTTCCGACTTTTTTCAAAAATATGACTTTTATCGACTTATTTTAATAAACTGCGATATTTTTTTTTTACATTTGAAAAAAAAATGTAAATAAAATACATTTTTTTAGTATAAAATGTAGATCTTCTTCAATTCAATTATTTAACAAATTTTGAACTAAATTGATTCTGCACTAAATTAATTATTTTTAATAATTTTAATGAAATACATCACAAATTCAATTATATCAAAATTATTTTTCAATTAAAATTTTTATGAAATTTAACAATTGTTTATAATTTAAAAAAAAAATATATCACAATAAAATTGAATTATTTTTTGAAAAATTTCAATTCAAAATAAACTAAAATTCAATTATTACCCGAAATTTTAATTCAAAATCAATTAAAAATCCAATAATTATCGAAAATTTTCAAATTTAAAATTTAATTATTTACCAAATTTTCAATTTAAAATGAAATAAAATTAAATTATTTTCTAAAATTTCTATTCAAAATTAATTATCCAAATTTTCAATCAAAAATGAACTTAAATTAAATTAATATACAAAATTTCAATTAAAATTCAATTATTTCCCAAAATTTTCAATTCAAAATGAACTGAAATTCAATTATTACAAGAAATTTTAATTTAAAATTCAATAATTATCAAAAATTTTCAATTTAAAATTTAATTATTTACCAAATATTCAATTTAAAATGAAATAAAATTCAATTATTTTCTAAAATTTCTATTCAAAATTAATTATTTAAATTTTCAATAAAAAATGAACTTAAATTTAAATAATTAACCTCCATGAAGTTGGCGTCGACGCTCGGCGCCAAAAATTATTTTTCACAGTACCAAAAATGTCAAATTATTTTTTTTATGATTTTCGGTCCAAATTATACCTCTGAGAAATACTTTTCAATGTATTATGTGAACCCAAAACCTTTTTAAAAATGATTTGATATTTTTGGTCCCATGAAAAATTATTTTTCGATGCTGAGCGTCGACGCCAACTTCATGGAGGTAATTATTATCCAAAATTTCAATTAAAATTCAATTATTTCCCAAAATTTTCAATTCAAAATGAACTGAAATTCAATTATTTTCCAAATTTAAAATCAAATAAAATTTCATTATTCTCAAAAATTTGAATTCAAAATTAATTGAATTTTCAATAATTTAAATTTAAAAGCATCTAAAATTTAATTATTTCTAAAATTTTCCATCGAAAAATTTTTTTTTGAAATTTAATAATTTTAATTATAACTCTAAGGAAATTCAATTATTTTTAACTATTTTAATAATATTCTTTGAAAATTCAACTATCTGAAACCATTTTTCAATTAAAAATGATTTTCAAATTTTTGTATTTTGTTCGCATTTTCAAATAAATTTTTAGTGAAATCATCTCAAAATTTTAATTAAAAATCACTTAAAGTTTCAATTAATTTCAAAAATCTCAATTTTAAATCTTTGAAAATTCAATTAAATTTAAAAAAAGTTTTCCAAAAATTGTTTGATAAATTATTTTTAGTTCTGTAAAATTTAATAATTGTTTGAAAATTTAACAATATCTTTTGAAATTTAATTATTTCTAAAAATTTCAACTTTAACCCTTCGAAAAGGATTATTATTAAAAAAAAAAAAAAAAACAATTTTTATTTAAAAATCTGTAAAATATTTTTGTTAAAATAAAAAACAAATTCACTTTTTTTTGGAATATAAATAGACTAAAACGACTTTTTTGTATCTTTAAGTTGATTCGAGGCCTTTGTTTTTATAATTAATATTTAATAGGTATTCGTTGGCCCCTGGTACCTTAAAAATTAATTTTTAAAAATAAATTTTTTTCAAATTACTATCTTGTACGAAATTTCCTGGCTCATATTTTTTCTCATCATAAATTTGTTGTATTTGTATACAATTTTTGAATCAATATACAACTTTAAAAAAAATTTCATTGGTAAACGTTGTGTACTTCAGCTTTGTGAATTGAATTTTCGAATTTGGAATTTTAAAGAAACTTATTCCAAAATTTCGAAACACAATTGTACAACTTTGGCAAAAATGAGAAAAATAATTGTCAAAATTTGACACGTCATAAGATTACTATTAAAAAAAAAACACGTGAAATCAGAAAAGGCCAACTTCAAGTTAGGACAGACCAAGCATTTTATTATTATATATAATTTAATTATAATTTTTAGATGAATTTTTATTTTTCAAATTAAAGAATTTATTTTTATGCGAATATTTACTTGATGCAAAAATTTTTTAGTTTAACGAATTTTTATTTTACAGTCATTTAATTTACATGACTTTTTATTTAAGAGAATTTTAATTTAACAAAATTCTCATTAAAATGAATTTTATGTGATAGGAATTTTTAAATGAGAGAAATTTCAAATTTGCCGAATTTTAAATTTGGCGGAATTTTTAAGACGCCAAATTTTGATTTGTCCGAAATTACAAATTGACTGAACAAACAATAAAATAATCGAGAGAAATATTTTGGCGCAATTTTCAAAATTGCGCCAATCACAATTTTCTGGATAATATTTTTGATTGGTCAATTTTAAAAATTGCGCCAAAATCTTTCTTTCGATTGTTTTTTCGGTCAATTTGTAATTTCGGACAAATCAAAAATCGTACAAATTAAAAATTACGTAAATAAAAATTCGAATCAAATAAAATTCGATTGAATCAAAATTCTGTTGAATAATTAATAATTAAATAATTGAAAACTAATAATTAAATAATTAATAATTAAATAGAGAATACTGAAGGGACCTTTGGACTTTATAATAAATTTATTTATTAATTTTTTTTTGTTTAATTTAAAAAAAAAATGAATATTTACCTTTTGGTTTTTTCGGCACTCGGCCAGTTGTTTTTATTGTAATTGACGGCGTCTTTAATATCATTTCATTATCAGACGTTAATTTAAAAAAATTATAAAAATATTTCTTCATTCCCGATTTCCACGTGAAATTGACATAATTCACTTCATTTGGAATAACGGGCAATTTACTTTCGAATTCCGGTTCCAAAAGATACGACAACACAATTCCTTCCGATATTGCGTAAATTTCCATTTCTAAACCTGCAAAAATAGAAAAAAAAAAATGTTAATTTTATATAATATTAAAATATTTGTAAAGATTTTTTTTATCTATCTATTTTTTTATTTTATATTTTTAAATTTATTTAAATTTTTCTACATTAAAAAATTTTTTCTTAAGGCCATGTTAATGTTGTGAAAAATGTATTATTTTTTTTTTCTATCGAAAGTCGGTAAAGTAGATTTTCAAGTTACCGCATATTTATTGTTTAATATGGAGAACAAAAAATTGTTTCCAATTATAAAGACGAAACAAAAAGGGTTTGGAGTTCTTTTTAATTAATTTTTTTTTTTTGTTTGTTTTAAATTTATTACCTGAATTTTAAATTAATTAAATTTTTTTAATTTCAATAATAATAAATAATAATAGGCAATAATAATTTTTATAAAATAAAAAAAAAACAAAATATTAGTTTTTCTGATAAAATTTGTTTCTAAAAATAAAAGAAAATAGTTTTTGGTAAAAATAAATATGAGTGAAAAAAAAGTTTTAATTGATAATAGTCTTACATTGAAAGCACTCTTGTGAGTCAGGTTGCCTATTAGTAGGCGCTATTTACTTTTTAACTATTAAAACACTGATTTCTAATTATCTAATATTATTATTATTGCTAGCATTATTATTATTATTATTTTTTTTTTTTATGAGAAAAGTGGAAAATCTGCATAACCCTTGGTACCCAAGATAGATAATAATAATAATTATTATGTATAATCATTTTTATTATTATTATTATTATTATTAAATTATTATACTATTATTTCAGAAATTAGTTATTTTATTATCTATTTATTTATTTATTTATTTATTTATTTTTTTTATACATAAAATATTATGAAAATATGTTGGAAATAGGGAGATATAATGTAAAATTAATTTTTTTTTGGAAATAATTTTAAGAATAAAAAATTAGTTTGAGAGAGAGAGAGAGAGAGAGAGAGAGAGAGAATAAAAGAAAACTATCACTGAACGATGTAGTTTACAAAGATATGTGTATTTATTAGAGACAAGGCGAGCCAATCTGTGATATTTTATTAGTTCACTGGCAGCTGTTTGTGGCTTTGAATCATCAATGAGTAAATTACGTTTTATTTTATGACAAAAGGACTATTTTAAATTAACATAAATAGCATCATTTAAAAACGCACATAGACTACCTTTTTTATAACACCCCCCCCCACCCTTTTTTCTCTCCTATGTCTCTTATTCAACGCGGAATTATAAATATTATATTTATACACGCATATATAATATATATGTACCTAATGCTTTTACACAAAAAAAATATTTTTTACTATACTTACTTGCAAAAACCTAAACTGTTAGAAACTTCTGGCAACTTTTGTTTCGGAAATAGAAAATATTACTTCTTAAATAGTAAATTTTACTACGGAAATATAATAATATAATTTTTAATCCAATTTTCTGAGTAAAAGTCACTTAGAATTGCGCAAAAATTTCTGGATTTAGAATTAACTTTGGAAATATAGTAAAAGTTACTTTATTTTTTTTATGTAAATAGAAATTAGATATGAAAAATGATCTTAATTTTCGTATCATTTCTAAAAATGATCCAAATATATAAATTAAATCATCGATAATCTTTAAATTTGAATTATATAGTCCTTTAAATAACTCTCTAAATCTAGAAATTTTACTAATTTAATCAGTACTTTTCATTTTAACTGAAGTTTCAGTTTTTTTTGTAATTTACTAATATAATTAGTGAATATGCAAGCAATAGAAAATAACTTATGTAAATCAGTAATTTGTATCTAACATAACCTTTAAAATTAACTATTAAATCAGTAGATTTTGTGTCCGCCGCCATATATTTATATTACTGATTCAATCAGTAATTGATATTTTACTAATTGAATCAGTAAATTTCTACTAATTAGATAATAATAAATTTCTACTTCTACTTGTCAGTTGCTCAATTCTCGCTATGGCAATTAGTAGATTTCTACTGCTAATAAGTAAAATATGACTATGATTCAGATTTAGAGAGAAAATTCAACTGCGCTGATTTGTTCATTAAATGAATTAGTTTTGACTAATTTTCAATCAAAAATTACTATAATTTTTAATAGAAAACAACTAATTAAATAATGAATTAAAATAATAGTTTAATAACTAAAAGTAAATTTTGTATAAATATAGTAGCAGTATAGTTTTACGGAGAAAAATGGAAAAACGAATAAATTAACTGTTACTACTTTGAAAGTAAAATCGGAACTGACCGCAATTTCTGGCAATTTTTACTCCAAAAATATAGTACACTGAAAAAAAAATTCTGGTTAGGGTATATTTAACATTACTTTCTAGTTATGTTAACCAGAATTCTAGTTGAATTAACTAAAATTCTCGTTAAAATAACCAGAATTCTGGTTAACCTAACCAGAATCAAAATGTTAAATATACCCTAACCAGAATTCTGGTTATTCTAACTAGAATTTTTTTTCAGTGTAAAATTCACTATTTCCATAATAATTCGGAGTAAATTTCACTATTTCTGGAGTAAAAATTGTCAGAAATGCGCAGAAACTGCGCGGACAGTTCCGGTTTCACTAAAGTATAGTAAAAGTTATTTTATTTTCATTTTTCTCCGTGTTTTTTTTTTAGCCTTTTTTTAGTCTACAAATTAGTCATTTTCGACTGAAAATTAGTCAAAACTAATTCATTTAATAAACGAATCAGCGCAGTTGAATTATAGTCGAAAATTGCGACTAATTCAGATTTGGAGAGGAAGTTAATAGAATTATTGTATAATAACTATTTTTAGGGAAAAATTTTAAAAATCCAACCATATTTATTCACTGTAAAAAAAGGAGTTAAATTTCAACTTGCTACAGGATTGCTATAAAAGTCCCACACTGAAAAAAATTCTAGTTAGAATAACCAGAATTCTGGTTAGGGTATATTTAACATTTTGATTCTGGTTAGGTTAACCAGAATTCTGGTTATTTTAACGAGAATTCTAGTTAATTCAACTAGAATTCTGGTTAACATAACTAGAAAGTAATGTTAAATATAGCCTAATCAGAATTTTTTTTTTCAGTGCACTCTATTGGAATTGAAGCGAAGGGAGTTAATTTTATGCTTAGGGAGTTGATTTTAAGAAGTTAGTTTAATTATTAACACCCTTTTGTGTTGATTTTTAACTCGAAAAATTTAACTCCCAACTCCCGGTGCTCTTATCTCCTTAATTTTTTTACAGTGTTAAAATAAGACAAGGATTTAAGGCAAAGATATATAATATAATTTGAAAATTTTGTATATACATATATATATATATACATATCCTTGAACTGAGATATAATACTTGGCACAATTTACGTTAGGGAAGAACATAATTCCACCAC
The DNA here is from genome assembly GCF_019393585.1 of Leptopilina boulardi. Taxonomy (NCBI): domain Eukaryota; kingdom Metazoa; phylum Arthropoda; class Insecta; order Hymenoptera; family Figitidae; genus Leptopilina; species Leptopilina boulardi. The sequence continues at coordinate 2,892,209 of NW_026137825.1, read as the reverse complement.
ACTCTTCTTCATGAAACCACTGCAACATGTTCACTTTTTCACTAACCATTGCCACAGAGAAGGTAGAAAAACGATATTATATACACTCTGAGCCGGCGCGGCACATGCTGCTATCCATTCGGAGATTTGTTTGCAGACGATTATACATGCCTCCATATATATATATATATTGGAATTCCATGAGACCATCAGGCACAAGTACAGAGAGAACAAACTCTTCCTATTGGATATATATATATATATATATATATATATATTCTCTTGTATTTGCAAATCAAATCTCATCGCATTGGTATAGACATATTACTCATTTTTTTTAGTCACTGTCAATATAACGTTAAAAGTGTTGTTTTTTCCTTTCGATAAACATTCGAGTTATTTTCAAAAGGAAATCACTTTTATTTTGCCGCAAATGGATTCGATGAGAATTAGGTACATAAATTACTTTAGTATTACCAAAAAAAAAAACGTAACTCTAAATTTTAGAATATATCTTTTTTTGGTATTTAAGAATATATTTTTCATGCATTTTGTTTTTAAAGTTATATATATATATAGAATAGAGTATCTTACAAGGAGGAAAAAGATTTACCTAGAACAGCGAAATGTTTCACTATATAGTAGCAAAAGTTTAGGAGGGTATATTCTAAATTTTAAATAATAAAATGTAAGGGAAACGTTCTTAAATAGGCGCCAAGAAGATATTCTTAAATTTAGAGTTACGTTTCTTCAGTGTAAGGAATTTTTACTAATTTTTAGTCAGTTCTTTTTTTTTTTTTTTTACTAAAACTTCAGTAAAAATTTTATATATTTGACGATCCACGAGAGAAGGGACCTTACTTCAAAAGAAAATTTTAGGTTATGTTTGTTATTTTTGAAGTGTTCTCTAAATCTGAATTAGTCACTTTCGACTTTTGACTCATTTATTAAAGTTTACTAATTAATAGTGATTTTCGACTTTAGACACATATTTATTAAAGTTTACTAATTAATAGTGATTTTCGACTTTAGACACATATTTATTAAAGTTTACTAATTAAAATAGTAGTCTTACTAAATGAATTAGTAGTTTTCTACTATCAGTGAATTATTTTTGACTAAAAATTAGTTACTAATTCATTTAATGAACGAATCGGCGCAGTTAAATTAGTCAAAAGTAGGACTATATATAATTCAGATTTATAGAGTGGAATTAGTATTTAAATATACTCACAGAGAATCAACTATTAATACAAAACATTTATGTTTAAATCTCCATATTACATTAAAAAAATACAATAAAAACTAATTTTGAATTTGCCTAATTAAAATGAAACGTTTATCAAGGTAAAACTATCACTAAACATAACCTAAAATTTGTTTTCAACGTAACGTCCCTTCTCTCGTAGAGGAGTCACACATTATGCCAAATGTGTATTATGTAAAATTATTATGCCATATTAATATTTGACAGCATAATATGCATTCGTCTCTCTTTTTTATTATTCCTATTAGACGAGAATTTTAAAATTATTTAAAAAACAGGTTTATCAAATCAATGAAAATAATAATCCAAGAATTCATTTTTACTTCAACCGGAAGTAAATTTGGATATATTTATTTCCCTATATGCACATATAATAATATTATAAAAAGTTCAACCCGTTTATATATATATACATATGCAATGTTAATTTCAAATTAGATTCATTATCTGTTAATAGCCTCTTAATTCAGCAAAGGCAAACTGGATAATCGTTGGGGCAATTATCCTCATTTACATATATTGTAATAATGAGGCATATAATTATATAATTACAGGATCTAAGACATTAGAATTATGCTGTGTGCGTATTTAAATATCGAATATTCATATATAAGAAATTAACCTTATTAGAAGATTTTGATAATGCACACAGTGCACTAACAGTTATTGCAATCGAGATAATTCTTATCTTTATATATTACGTATATATATATATACATTCCCAATCCAAAAGAAATTTCTTTAAGACACATCGCACATATCTTGTCATTAATAAAACAGTTCATTGATTTTATTATGAAAACATTTGAAAAAAAAGAGAATGAAAGAAAGAAATAACATTGTCATATAACTCATATTCTTCTATATAAACCGAGATAAATGGCATTAAATTAAATTTATCTTCACTGCCATTTTTATTCTGGGGATTTTGGTTTTTTCTTCTGTGATTAGTGCATTTATTTGCTTGTACTTTAGAAATTTGGAACCGCAATTAATTAATTTGGTTGTATAGTAAATTTGAAACCAACGGATTAGTATTTGGCACTAAAAATTAATATGTGCTTCAAACCGAAAGAACAGTATTTATGATCTTATAAGTATTCGCACGCAAAAAAATCTTCACCTAGAGCGACGATATGTTTCACTAAAACAGCGAAAGTTTTCGCTATTCTAGAGAAATATATCGCTATTCCAGAGAAACTTATCGCTATTCCAGGTGAAAATTTTTTTGCATGTTGCATTCAATTAATTTTAGTGCACATAGTAATATTTCTTAAAGGAATAATTTGGTATAGCACTTCATAGATTTTGGAACCGTTTGAAGAATTCAATTTCACTTTATATATATATATATATATATATATTTTGCCCCAAAATAATTAGTTTTGTTCCATTTTGGTATAACAAAAGATTAATATTTCACTGCACTCAGTAAATTTATTATATGATTAATTTCATTGCACTCCATTAATTTCGTTAAGGACTAATTTCACTGATGCACTTTGTATAAAGTCACCAAAAAGAAATAATTTCCACTTCGTAAATTTATGTCACTAAACGAATTCACCTTCACTAAATTCTCGATAATATATATTTCAAAATATCAGGGCAAAGAATTAAGAAACAAGTGTTCGCGAGGTGTCAGGTTTCGTTGATATCTTCTACCAAAATTAATTGTTCAATAATTGTATTTTGATAATTTAAGAATATATCTAAGTCCTTTCGGGAAAATTTAAGCTAAACTTTCTTATTGAGGGAATAATTTTTTTGACAGTAGCTTTTTGGATAGAATTATAAAATTCCAAGAAAACGATATTCCAGAAACATGAAATAGGATATTTAATTTAGAATCTATTAATATCCTAATATTGTATATCCTCTTTTAGACATTGAATATATCTTTATATATCTAATTGCAGTATAATATAATTTTTTAATGATATTTAAAATATTCCATTTCTATTCTAGTTTAAAAGATAACTGAACATCCCTATAAGGAGATTCTGGAACATCCTTTGCTTTGATGGCTAAAATCGTATGTCAATAAATCTCCAAACAGCATTCGCATATTCTGGATAACCATCTTTTTTGGAAATTAGGATATCCATGCACGGAGAAAAATGGAAATACGAATAAAGTAACTTTTACTATACTTTAAAAGTAAAACCGGAACTGACTGCAATTTCTGACAATTTTTACTCCGAAAATAGTAAAATTTACTATTTCTGGAATAATTTTTACTATCTCAGGAGTAAATTTTACTATTTCTGGAGTAAAAATTGCCAGAAATGCTCAGAAACTGCGGACAGTTCCGGTTTCACTAAAGTAGTAGAAGTTATTTTATTTCCATTTTTCTCCGTGTGGATATCCTAATTTCTGGAAGGTGTTAAATATCCGTTGCTGTAATTTTAACCACGATATTAAAAAACACCGTATACATTGTGTCTCCAAATCGTTAAACTATTAAAAAAAACTGATTATAATTTCAAAAAAGAGACAAAATTTTAATTGAAATCGTTTCCTAACGTAATTGTCTATTAAGAATTCAAAGTGTTGAAAAGGTCAATCAATTCTTCCTGTGTCTTCTTCATATAATAAGAATTGAATGATTGTCACAACCGTTTTTTCGATTACTAAATTCAAAATCATAAGTTATTAAAAAAAAATTGTTTATCCTTTTCTAATTTTTAATCCTTCGAAAAATGGACATAATTTTTTTTTTTTAAATAGAACTACTATAATTTGCAATAATTGGTTCGTTTTTGAAATGTGTCAAGTCTGCCGCGATTGGTCTCGGCGAATGAGACAGAGAGAGAAGGGTGGGGGTGTGAAAAACATCAGGAAGAGAGGGAGGACACTCACCGGAGAACATTTTAATTTGTTGGCGATCGATCCAAAGTGAGATGTCACCGGAGGGCTTGTGATCGTTTCCCGTGCGACGGTGCCTCGCCCTGGTTGAATCGGCCGCGAGGAGCAAAAAGATCGCCGTCGAGGCCAGGGCCGTCACAGCCCACCGCATATTACGAATACACCCGGGCAGGTGTCGGTTACCCTTTGCGTGGCCCTCGTTTCGATTCGCGCCGTGAAATTCGAGATTTAATGGCCGGTTAAGCAGATGGGTGAGAAGGGGTGGGGTGGGGGAGAAAGAAAGGGGGGGATGAGGAGGGCTCTCGTTAACGAGGCGCGCGACGTACCGGTGGACTTTGAAAACAAAAAAATAAAAAAAGATAATAAATAAATAAACCTCAAGGGCTCAGTCGGTAAGGTAGATGAGTGTGTATTTGTCAGATTGGTTCGAGGTCGGTAGTTTACGCGAAAAATTTTTCGATGAGTTCGCGACTAATCGTACTACGGATTTTTAATTTAGAAGCACGCGCGTACGCGCGCTTATGTGTGTGTGTATTTCACACGAGAGAGAGATGGTTGGCTTGACGTGCAACCCGCCTCGCTGGCTGTGGCGAACTAACTGACTGACTGACTGACTGACTCAATGAGAAAAGGCCCTCCGGCCTCTTGTGGTGTGGTTTTTTGCTCCGCTGCTGCGTGTATTCGCCGTTCTCCAGCCTGGTTCTCGCTCCGAGAAGGAGTGAGAGATCCCTATCTCCCGGTCCCAATACACCGGGATAAGGGTGCGTACACAACGGGTCCAGAGGGGGTAACCCCCCACTCTATATATACCCCTCCGGCCGATGAGGAGCAGGGATGGGAATGCCCGGTGCGAATAAACCCGCTCCCTACTTGGGAGCGTCCGTCCGTCCGTTTGCTTATATGTTATGGACCGCGAAGGAGACCGCGAACCGATCTGCACAAGGATTTACAAAGGGGTACCTGTTTCTCGTCTCTTCGCTTTTACTTTTTCGTTTTTTTTTTTTTATTTCTTCTTTTTCTTTTTTCCCGTCTTGTTGTGTTCTATTTCGCGCGCGCGTTATATGGAATTAGATTATGGGGGATAAACGAATTTGCAGAGATGGAGAAAACTAGATTCTCTGGGTGCGCGCCAACTATAATCTTGGGACTGAAATCTAGGATGTAAATGTCTCCACTGAGAAAAAGATTTATTTGGTTCGATGTGTATATAATGCCTTGAAGATTTAGTGGGTTTAAAGGGGTTCCCCTTTTTTTCATTTCATCCAACGCGGGGCATAAATTACGGTTAATCGTTGACGTTCAGTATATATATAGTATTCACTCGGGATTTCGCTATAGAATTTACTTTTAAATGTCACTGGTTCGACTTTTTTAATTATACAAACTGTTGGGTTTTTTTTTTATTTCTTTTTAAATAACGAGACCAATCGCGCGCGTGTTGACTTTAATTATAAAAATGTTTAACAAGAATACGCAATTAGGCGTATAATCGTAAGACGTTAAAAATTAATCCATAATTAAAATTTACATTAATTTTAAGCAATAACTACAAACCGTTTCAATTCTGTCATCTTTTTGAATTTCCGAAATCGAACTAATATGCCCCAGGGAGTAAAATTCGTTTGCCCAAGAGTGTAATGGCGCACTTTTTAAAAAGTGGACCTAATTATTTTTTTGTTTAATGTTATTTATTATTCATCATTAATATAAAACAACCCTTTTTTTTAAAACCGCTTCACTTTTTCTTATATCCTCTTTCGTGTCTATAGTAATCTGAAACAAAAAGAACAATTAAATTAAAAAAACGTGCTTATAATTTGTATAAAGTATAAATAACCGAGTGTGTAAACAAAGTGTTAAACTGAGAAATTTTGTTATAATTATCAATTTAAATACGTTTTTTTAATTTTCCAAAAATCAATAGTCCCATGAAAGAAAGTGCAACTTTGTTTAGTTGATTGGTCGTTAGTCTTCTGACTCTTTTAAAAGTCATTATTTTTTTAAAATCGTGCGACGATCCCATGTCGATCACTTTTTTTCCATATGTATATATACATACTAACACATACACACATATATGTCTGTATGGCTACCACCGTAGATCATTGGACCCTTGAGCGTGACAGGCAGGTTCTACCTGCCCTAGTAGAAAAACGATTTATGTCAGTGGGTGTGTAAACTCTCGGATCCTCATCTCCTCCCTTTGTGCACGTCTAATTATAGAATTATATACTCTCGCAACCTCTACGGTTCTATTACTCTTTATTATTTTCGTATTTATCACTCATCATGCGTATTATTGCAGTTATGTATATTTTTACAGCAATTCTTTTTTGTGGGGGATTTGTAAATTTTGCAGTATCATAAATGAAATTAGAGGAAATTAGTTATTTAATAACAAAACAAATTCATACAAAAAGAAGAAATTAATTTAAGTAAATGTATGTATATAGAAGATGGAAATGGATCATGTCGAACACAGGTGGGTAATACACCCACATGAGGTCTTTTGAACAAGTCCACGTGGATTTAGGATATATCTCGGGTAATTTCGGTATTATGCGGCTGCCGGTACGGATTCTTTTTGCCTTCAACAAGTTTCTATATATATGTTTGTATGTATGTTATAAGGAACCAGTTTTTTAACGTCAACCTTTTGGTCCCGGTCTCCCTTTGGTCTTTGCATTCGACCGCAAAGACTTCTCCGTTGAACGAGAAGAGTAGAGAAATCTTCCCCTGGTGTAGCCTCTGCTCTGTCAGCAATATACAAGAGGAACAGCAGCTACAGCAATATGTATACTATATATACATATGTGTATATAAATATAAAACACACACGGCAGCAGAAAATGCCTTGTTTCTCACGGCACGAGTCTCCTCTCTCGCTGCTATACGTTATTAGGACATACTTTTTTTTAAAAAAAAAGGCCTCTCAGCGACTTCTCGATGATCTCTTCCCGAAAGCAAATCGTTTTTGACACGGTTCTTTCTACCCTGACACCCCCTTTATATCGAGAATCATTTCTTGCACTACTGCTCTTTTTTTTTTTAAATATTTATGAGAATTTGTGTCGACTATTTTATAAAAGCCATTTTTCACCTTATACAATTAAAAAGAGATATTTTTGTGCTGTTCACCCCGAGAAGAAAAAAAAATAAGGAGAAAGAAAAAAAATCAACACAAAAGGGAGAATTGCCCAAACAAGGCGGAGTCTCTATGTCTGCGATGCGAGTCAGAACGGCTCTCTTGAATATATATACATATATACCCTCTTTCTCTGTATATATATATATATATATATATATATATATATATATATATATGATGGAAGAAAAAAAGATGTAAAAATTAACGGATCAAGCGATGAAGAATGAGGGAACAAAAGGTGATGAATTCAGTTTTGTTAATCTCTTAATTTTAAACGTCTTTTTTGGCATTCATTTATCAATTTTATTTTATTTTAATTTTTCCCTCGGGTTGTCGAACCATTGGATACTATTGTTACACTGAGAAAAAAATTTAGTTGATTCAAATAATCGGTTACTTGAATATTATAAAATAAATATTTACTTGGGACAAAATAATTTTTATTTGAATTAAATTGTATTTGGATCAATAATTTCTGTATTTGAAACAAATACTATTTAATTAGCTCAAATAAAAATTATTTGGTTCAAGTAAATATTTATTTGATAATAATCAAGTAACCGAATATTTGAATCAAATAAATTTTTTTTTCAGTGTATACTAATAATACTAATAATAATAATTATTGCTATTATTATTATATTATTATTATTATTATTATTATTATTATTATTAATATTTCAATTATTGTTATTATTATCCCATAAAATCATTGGTTAAAATTTTGATTTGAAAGAATTTTATAAGATATAATTATTTTTTAGACGAATTTTTTCACTTTTCGAATTAGAATTTGATAAAATTTCTCTTTGAACGAATTTTTATTTATCCGAAATTGCAAATGGCCGAACAAACAATCAATTTTGGCGCATTTTTTAAAATTGACCAATCACGATTTTCTTGACAATTTCTGATTGGTCAATTTCAAAAAAACGCGCCGAAATTTTTCTGATGATTGTCTGTTCGAACATTTGCAATTTCGGACAAATAAAAATTCTGCGTTTTAAAAATTTTGTACAATAAAAATTCGTTTAAAGAGAAATTGTGTCAAATTCCAATTCGAAAAATGAAAATTCGTGTAAATAATAATTATATCTAATAAATTTTCTTTCAAAAATCAAAATTCTAACGATTTTTATTGGATAAAATCGTAGGCCCCGATTTTTGTGATTCATTATAATTATTATAATAAGTAATAATAATTATTTTTATTTAGATTTAAGTTTTTTTTTCTAAAATTGTATACATATATTTTCCGTAAACACATTTTTGTACGAAGAAATAAATAATTATATAAATAAATATTTCATTATTGACATTTAATAATAGTAAGGAGAATTTTGTAAAATGAGTACATATTGGATTAAAAAAAAAAAAATATTGAATAATATTTTCTTTTTGTTTAATCTTCCTCACATAACAGACAAAACTTTGTTTTGCAAGAATAGAATGCAAAAATATAGTGAGAATGCATATAATACTTGAAATTCTAAGAATATATTCATTTGGATGAGTTTATTAGCAAAAGAATTATAAATATAACGATGTTAATATTATACGAATACAAAACGAAGTCTTTTTCCTCTAGTAATATAAAAATTGATTAGAAGAAAAGAATAATTCGGAAAAAAAAATTAATTTCCTCTATATATCCTTGAAAATTGGAATTTAAAAAATAAATCCACAAAATAGAATCAATATAGAAAAAAATATTATAATTTTAATGAAATTAAAATTATAAGTCAAGTGCTTATTGTAATTTTCATGTTTTACTTTAATAAATGTGATTTTTATAGAAATAATATGTTAATAAATGCTAGATAACATTTATTTTCGACAGAAAATAAAACATAACCTAAAATGTTACCAATAATAATAATTAAATAATATAGGTAAAATCGTAAAATTCATTTTTGACAAAAAAAATAACCTCAAATTCGTAATTTAAAAAAATTGATTACTTACTTAATTTTCCGTGGTCGTCAGTTTTTCGAATTATATAGCAGAAAAAATTATTCAAAGCTTAATATTATTTTTCAATAAAATAAGTTTCACTTGTAATCACTATTTTACTTATTTAACTTTATCAGTAAAGCGGAATTCTATTCACAATCGAATGACATTTTGTGAACACCAAGGTTCGGAAGGAAAGAGGTAAAATGAAATGCAAGCAGGGTTGAGAACTTCATATACAGTACTAACCCATCTCTGTTCCCCCACCAAAACAAATTTTGTCCACTGAAGTAAAGCTGCTTCTGCAATAATTTTCATTAAAGTTCACTGTGCGTTAATCCAAATGCTTCTGCGTGCATGAAATTGTGTAACAGTGCCCTTAATTAGTAAACTAATTAACTAAATCCAATAAATAATTATGTAATAAGTGAAATTAAAATTATTGACAATTAAAAATTGTTGCGCGCGCTTTTCCTTCCCCCAGCAAAACTTTTTCACATTTCAGAGGTTCTTAGTTGAAAAACCTTTCACTTAACCCATCTCTGGCTGATGCTGAATGTTTTACCGCCACTTTACCACTTTATCATTGCAAAATTTTCCGTTTTGTGTGTATATTTATTTTATTATTTCGTATCGTTTATATTAAATACTTAAAGGCAGAAGCTATTTATCAAACAAAAATATTAATTTCATGTATAATCGTAATAATGCAAGATGTTTATCAAGATGTTATTCTAGACCAAACCATACATCAGTAATACTATTCAGGTATGTCCTAATTCATTATTGTTTATTTTTTTTAATTAATAGTTTTAGAACTGTTATTATTTGTGTAATTTATTGAAAATGTTTTCTGAGTTTGACAATTTCTTTTAATTGAACATAACTTACAAATTTTTGATTTATATATATATATATGAAAATTATATATAGAATGTTTCTCAAGTTTGAAAATTTGTTTTCGTGGAACATAACCTAAAAAAATGTAAAAATATTCTTCGATACAGTTGAACGAGTTTTTATTAAATATGTAAAATTTCCATAAAAATGGAATTTTACAATTTTTCTTTAATTAAATTCCTACTTATTCGAATATTGACATTTAATTAGTATATTTTGATTAAACTAAAAATTTCTTATTTAACAGAATTTTTATAGATAACAAAAATATATTTCACTCAATTTTAATTATATAAAGGGAATTTTAATTCGAAAAAAATTATAAATAACAGAATTTTTAATGGAAAAATTTTAATTTTTAACTATAACAGAAAATTATCAATTAAAAAAATTGTAAATAGAATTTGGTTTTATTTATTTTTTGGGAATTTAATCAAATTGTAATTTGAATTTCTTTTGATAATTTTTTATTAGATAAGTTTATTTATAATTATTATTAATAAATTAATAATTATTATATTATTATTTTTTATTATTTCGTTGGATTTTTTTTTGAAAATCTGTTTTTTAAAAATTACGACTATAAATAGAAATTTATTTTCATCTCTGAATATTTATTTAAAAAAAAAAATATTACTAAATCAAATATAGTAATATTTTACTAAAATTTACTGAAAATTTTTCTACTAATTTTTAGTCATTTCTTAATATTTAATACAAAAAAATATTACTAAATTAAATAGTAATATTTTTATTTTAAATTTCGTGAAATAAATAAATAATAAAAATAGTAAAAATAAAAATAATAATAATTTTGAACAATTTAGTAAAAAAAAATTGCTACTAATTTTTTGTTATCTATAAATATTTAATAAAAAAAAAAATTACTAAATCAAATAGTAATATTTTAACAAAATTGAGTGAAAATTTCTACTAATTTGAATTAATTAACTAATTTTCGTTAATATAAAATTTAGAGAATAGAGAGATTTTGTAATTTGAAAATTAACAAAATATTTCTTAATTATAACTAAATTCATTTATAATAATTTGTAAAACACAATAAAAACAAAATAATAATTTATAAAATTACATTACTAATTACTATATGTATATTGAATAAAAATTAACGTAATTTTACACTCAGAGAGAAAAATTTATTTTATTTAAAGAAATTAATTTCTTTTGACTTGTTTTTTTTTCATTCAAAATAAAATTTTCTTATTTGAATTAAATAAAAAATTTCTTTCAAACGAAGATACATAATTTTTTTTTTTTTTTTTGAATCAAAGATAATTTGTTTGAAACAAAAATAAATTTTCTTTGTATTAAAGAAAAATTTAGCAAAAAAAATTGATTTCTTTGAATCAAAAAAGTTGACTTCTTTGAACAAATAAATTGACTTTTTTGAATCAAAGAAATTGATTTCTTTGTATCAAAGAAAAATTTAGCAAAAAAAAAATTTGATTTCTTTGAAATAAAGAAATTGATATCTTTGAATCAAAGAAATTGATTTCTTTGTAACAAAAAAAAATTAGCAAAGAAATTGATTTCTTTGAACCAAAAAAAAATCATCAAAAAAATTGATATCTTTGAATCAAAGAAATTGATTTCTTTGTACCAAAAAAAAATTTAGCAAAGAAATTGATTTCTTTGAATCAAAGAAATTGATTTCTTTGTAACAAAAAAAAAAAATTTAGCAAAGAAATTGATATCTTTGAATCAAAGAAATTGATTTCTTTGAACCAAAAAACAAAATCATCAAAGAAATTGATATCTTTAAATCAAAGAAGTTTATTTCTTTGTACCAAAAAAAAAGCAAAGAAATTGTTTTTTTTGAATTAAAGAAATTGATTTCTTTGAATCAAATAAATTGATTTCTTTGAATCAATAAAATTGATTTCTTTGAATCAAAGAAATCTTTTTTTTTTTGGTGTACAAATTTTTCTGCATATACAAATTATTACACAGAATATACATACAAGAAAGATTTTTTACGAAAAAGAAAGAAAAAATTAAAAAAAAAAAATTCGCGTACATTGATATATATGATATATAAATCGCGAATATAATTAGTACTTTTATAAATGTTATGAAAGATATATTCATAAAGAAAGAGGACAATGTATATATATATATTGAATCGATTGGATTCTCTCTTATATATATATATAGTGAATTGTCGCCCCTTTTTTTTGTTGATCTTTGTTTTTCTCTCTCTCTCTCTCTCTATCTCAATATAATTCGCGAGCCAAAATGCTCATAAAGTAGAGACTTTCATGCATCTACGTATCAATTTTCTTGTCCTTCTCTCCTGATTTCTTTTTTATGGGTGTCTGCCCCTCCCTCTAACTGCGCGAGTGGATACGTTACTGCGGGAACCCCGCTGCTCGGGCAGACAACTTTGTCGACAGATTGAATATATTATCTGATCATCGTTTCGCATCGTTGCACAAAAAAGAGAGGAAGCAAAATTTCTTATCTTTCTTTCTTCTCTCAACTCGCTAGAGAGTAACACCTGAATAAAAACCTCTTTCCGATTAAGAGACGAAAGAGAGAGAGAAAAAAAATCACTTTTCATTGTTTTTGTAAAATAAATTAACATATTATTTTGATATAATTAAAAAAAATTCATTATTATTTTATAAATAGTTCAAAATTTCATACAAAAAATAGAATATGAAAAATTTTTTCCATATTAAAAAATGGAATTATTTGAATCAAATAAAAATTACTTTGATCCAAGTAAATAATTTTCTATTATCCAGTAAATATGTATATATATTTATAATCAAATAAATATTTACTAGACCTAAGTATATTTTATTTTATCGTGTCAAATAAATAATAATTTGTATTAAAATAAAAATTACTTGAACCAAATAAATATTTACTAGACACAAGTATATATATATTTTATTTTATCGTATCAAATAAATATATAGTAATTTGTATCAAATAAAAATTACTTTAATCAAATAAATGGAATAGTTCAAGCTAATAAATATTGCTTTAAGGTGCGTTTAACTCTTTAACATAACCTCAAACTAAAAAGTATTTTTTAACATTACACCCAGAGAAATGTTTTATTTGAACCAAATATATAATATATTTGGCGTAAATAAAACTTTTTATTTAAATTAAATAAAAATTTATTTAAATCAAATAAATATTTATTTAATTCAAATAAAAATTTATTTAAATCAAATACAAATTTATTTGATTCAAATAAATATTTATTTAAATCAAATACAAATTTATTTGAATCAAATAAATATTTATTTAAATCAAAGACAAATTTATTTAAATCAAATACAAATTTATTTGAATCAAAAAAATATTTATTTAAATCAAATAAATATTTATTTAGCTATGAGAAAAATATATCATTTCTCTAGGTGTACTAAAAATATATTTAAAATTGATTTCATCCAAATTCGAAAGTAAAATTTTTAAAAATTACTTTTTAGTTTGAGGTTATGTTAATATGGGCTAAGCACCTTTAATTCTATGAAGATTATTTCATTCAATACTGCATGATTTTTAATTAAAATAACTAATTTTCTTTAATTAGGACAAATAGCAGTTTATTCAATCCAAGTAAACGAAATTTATTTGCAACAAAAAAATTTTTTTTTGATCCAAATCGTAATAATTTACTTTAGTTTACTTGAATCAATAAAATAAATTCAATAATTTTTATTTATATCAAAAATTGAATTATTTAGATAAAATAAAAATTTTTTAATTTATTTCAATTTTAGTTTTAACTAATTTACTGTTTGTGTTAAATAAATTTATTTATTTAGATTCGGTTAATTATATGTACTTAAACCAAATATAATTTATTTGGTTCAAATATATAAGTGCGTGATTCAAATAATTCAATTTGAAATATTTTTTATATTCAAATAAAAAAATATATTTAAAACAAGTAAATATTTTTCAAAATAATTTGAATTATACTTGAATCAAATAATTCTTTACAGTGCATATATAGTTTTGGTTTTTGCTTGATGAATATTTATGTCGACTTGCAATCGTCGAGGTTAAGCAACGTTGAACATGATTACTATTCGGGTGGGTGTCTCTTGAAAAAAAAATTTTTTTTTTCTTTAATTCAAAAATTAATTTAGGTACATATATAAGATAATTTTTTTATGTATAAAATGAAATGAAAAATTATAGTAGTAAAATTCACAATAAATTTGTTCTAATTTTTTTTTTTTTTTTTTGCTCCTTTGGAAAAAAAATTTTGAGAAATGAGAAAAACATTCTTTTGCCCATGGAATGTGTAAATGTAGACGAATTCGAAAATTTTTTTTTCTCATATTTTCGCGTGTCAGACGATACATGTTCTCATAATCTCCATATGTAACGCTTGCGGTTAGAACTCCTCTTCTGGCCACAAACATTTTTGCACGAATGCAATTTTTTTTTCTTTTTATTTTGTTTCTTCTTTCAACTGTATATATATATATATATATATATATATTTATATTTACAAATGTAAGAAAATTATTCTAGAAAGCATTGAAAAAAAAAGAAAAAATTATTTTTAATTAATTTTTTTTTTCATTTTTATGTAATTTTTTTTTTTTTTTTTATAAACATAGATTTGTTTTGGGGAAAAAAAATATTTTCAAATTGAATTTTAGTAGAAATAAAAAAAAAAAATTTCTATAGAAATATACGCCCCGAGGGAAGTGAATGTGACGAAATGGACCATTATTATACCGGGACATAGTAAACGGAACCCGCGACTTTTCCCACCCGGCAATTTAATCGGTGATTACTTAAGGCCCATTACTTTTAAGTGCACGATAGCCACTAAGTATAGTTGTCAGTGCGATCGTAAGGGTCGTAAACTTCAATAGGCGCCTATCAAAGAATAATTTCCAGTTCCAAAAATCTCTTTACACTTTGAAGAGATGTGTGTTTTAAAGAAAAAAGGGTGGTGTTTTTTGTTTTTTATTCTTTTCAAAATCCAAACAAATTAATAATTGACAGAAGAAAAGGTATGTATTTTTTTTTTTTTTTTTTTTCTAAAATAGGCACGCAATAAAGGTGTGGCTGTTATATTATATATAATTGAACCTACATTGTATGACTATTTTAAAACTAGTCTGAAACTAGTTTGAACCTATATAGAATCTAGATTTGAAGTATACTTTTAAATTACGTCTATATATTCAATCTATTTTGAACCTAAATTGATCCTATTTTGGAACTTAGAGATTGATCTATACTTTTTGAACATATATTTTTTATATTCAATTTATTTTTACCCTACTTTTAGCCTATCTTAAACCTAGATTGAATGTAATATCAACCTACAACCTACAATGATCCTATATTTATAACTATTTTAAACCTAATACGTTGGACCTATACATTGAACCTTTACATTACGTTTAACCCTTTACCTACCTTTGTACGTATACCTTTATTACAACATTAAACCTTCATGGAACCTACTTTGAACCTTCTTTAAACCTCCTTTGAATATATCTTGACTTTGTTTTCAACCTACTTTGACCCTATACATTGAAAGTACTTTTAATATTAAATACTTTAAACTAAATACTTAAATATCAAGAAAAGTAGGTTCAAAGTAAGTTAAATGTAGGTTTAAATAAGGTCTACCCAGGTGAAACAATTCTACGGAAACTACTTCACGGAAATTTCACACGGAATTCCGTAAAAATTATATACGGAATTCTGCAAAAATTTCCGCAAAATTTTTTAAAGAAATTCTTTTGTAATTTTGCGAATTTTTTATAAGAATTATACACATAATCTCTATACAGAATTGCACAAAATTTTTGTTAGAATTTCACAACTGTACACTGAAAAAAATTTAGCCGAAATCCTCAACTATATACCTTTAGTTAACTGACTTGAAAGTAGTAAAAGTAACTACTTTTTTGGTTAAAGTTAAAGTTAAAGTAGTAATAATTAAGGTCTAATGTAGGCTTAAAGTATGTTCAACTTAGTTTCAATGTAGGTCCAATGTAGGTCTAATGTAGGTTTAATTGTATAGGGTCAAGGATCAAAATATGTTAAAAGTAGGTCGTAAAGAAGGTAAAGAAGGTTCAAATAAGGTCCAATTTAGGTTATAAGTAGTTTTATTTTAAGTTCAATGTAGGTACAATGTACGGAGAAAAATGGAAAAACGAATAAAGTAACTTTTACTATACTTTAAAAGTAAAACCGTATAACTGACCGCAGTTTTTGCGCATTTCTGCGGTAATTATTTTTACTCCAGAAATAGTAAAATTTACTCCTGAAATAGTAAAAATTATTTCGGAAATAGTAAATTTGACTATTTTTGGAGTAAAAATTGCCACAGAAACTGCGGACAGTTACGGTTTTACTTTTAAAGTATAGTAAAAGTTATCTTTTTCTATTTTTCTCCATAAATTGAACCTAATTTGAGCTCAAAATAAAACTACTTAAAACCTTTACATTGAACCTTCTTTAAAATTACTTTTGACCTACTTTTAACATATTTTGATCCTTGACCCTATAATTAAACCTACATTGGACCTACTTTGAACCAATACTTTAAGTCTACATTAGACCTTAATTGTTACTACTTTGAACCTAAAAAAAAACTTACATCCTACCTTGAACCTAAAATAAAACTTATAACCTACATTAAAACCAGATTGAACTTTTATTTAAACCTACTCTCTAAATCTGAATTAGTAAAAAAGTTTACTAATTTGAATTATAGTAACTCACTTTTTGCTTCTCAATTAGTAAAATTTTACTAATTATTAGTAACTTTTACTAACAATTAGTAAAATTTAACTAATTCTAAAGCAAAAAGTGAGTCACTATTTTAAATTAGTAAACAGTTTTATTAATTCAGATTTAGAGAGTACATTTAACTTATACTTTGAATCTATTGAACTCTCTATTTTTTCTCTCTCTCTCTCTCTCTCTTTTTTTTAAAAAAAAAGGAAAAAAGTTCTTTCACTAAGTCGGTGGACACAATTATTATAGGTATATATATATATATAGATTGAGGTAGAAAAAAACGGCTCGAGTCTCTTTAGCGACTTTTAACAGGACTCGATGAATAGCTGATAATAGCGTCCATTGTGCCTCGAGTGTCGAGGGATGGGTCACCTTAACAAATGGTTCATTGTTGTCCCTCGTCGGCCTTCCTTTCCTCTTACTCTCTCGCTTTCTTTTTAATGCTCTCTTTCTACTTATATGTCTTCTCCTTGATTCAGTTCCTTATTATTTTTCATTTATAACATATGTACATGCATATACTTTTTCGAAACTCATATAGTGAAAAAAAAAATGCAAAAATTTTATTCCTTTCTTTTGAAAATTCAAAAAAATTTAATTTTTTACTTTCACTGTACTTAATTGTATACTTTTATTGTAATAGAGAAAGAATAATAATTTTTCACTAAAAAAAAATTTTAATAGATAATAAAACACTTTTAGCCAGTTTATTACTATTGGTCTTATTTTCAAATTTTACCGCGTTCAAATTTTGCGCATAAATGTATGCGCGTCGCGTATTAAAGTTGAAGCAATCGTTCCTAGGTGGCGTGCTCTTCTTTTCTCACAAGCGATAGTAATAAAAGTCATAAAAATATATTATTTGAACAAAAAATTGAAATTTTTTTCAATTTATTAACTTGTAGATTATTTTATAGTAATGAAAAAGATTATATTCAGAATCAAAAAAATAATAATAATAATAATAATAAAATA
The DNA here is from genome assembly GCF_019393585.1 of Leptopilina boulardi. Taxonomy (NCBI): domain Eukaryota; kingdom Metazoa; phylum Arthropoda; class Insecta; order Hymenoptera; family Figitidae; genus Leptopilina; species Leptopilina boulardi. The sequence goes on along the minus strand of NW_026137825.1, from coordinate 2,874,354 downwards.
CGAAATGATAAATTTTCTTTTTTTGTAAGTCCGTTTAGATTTAAATAAATAAATAATAAATAATAATAGTAATAATAAAATAAAAAAATTAATAATAATAAAATGCAAAAAGGCAAATTTTCTTTTTTTAAGCCCGTTTACATGTAAATAAATAAAATACTAATAATAGTAAGTTTTATTATTATTAGTATTTTATTTATTTACATGTAAACGGGCTTAAAAAAAGAAAATTTGCCTTTTTGCAATTTTATTAATATTGATATTTTTATTTTATTATTACTATTGTTATTATTTTATTTATTTAAATATTTTTTTTTTTAAATTTCAATTTTTGTTTAATGGATTTTTGAAAATTTTTCAAAAAATATAATTTCTATATATTAAATTTTTTTTTCTTGATATGTATAGTCGTCTCTGAGAAAATACAGTCTCATATATACGCAATATAATGTACAATTGATCTGGACATATATGTATGTATATATATATATATATACATATTCGAACGGGGAAGCAACTGCGCGAGAGGGCCTTCTGAGAGGGCAACCGGTGCCGGTTATTCCTGATCAAATGTTTTTGCTTGCCCGTTGCAAAGCTAATTGGATGCCGCTATATAAACGTGCGAGTCGCGCTGAGAATTGTTATATACAATCTCGTGCGAACGTTACGCAAAACTCCCTTTATCTCAAATCACCCAATACTGCGATAGAATTTTTTTTTTTTCATTAATAATAATTTTTTTTTTTTTTTTTTTTTTTTTTTTTTTTTTTTTAACTTTTATATTTTTATTTCTACTGTTCTGCTTATTTAAATTCAATTATTTATTATTATTTATCATTATTAATATTTATTATTATTATTATTATTGTTATTATTATTATTGTTATTATTATTATTGTTATTATTATTATTGTTATTATTATTATTATTAATTAATATTTATTATTTTTACACGCAAAAAAAATATTCACCTAAATCAACGATATTTTTCACTAAAATAGAGAAAATTTTTGCTATTATAGAAAAATATATAGCTGTTTTAGATATATACTTATCGCTGTTCCAGGTGAAGAATTTTTTTTTGCGTGTAATATTTATTAATATTTATTACTTTTAGTATTCATTAATACACTGGAAAAAAAAATGTATTTGATTCAATTATAATCGTTTATTTGACAATTAGGTATATATCAAATAAATATATTTATTTGTATTAAAATAATTATTATTTGAGACAATAAAATGGTATACTTATTTCAAATACAAAATTATTATTGGTTTAAAAATACTGTTTGTTTAATTCAAATAAAAATTATTTAATTCAAGTAAATATATTTATTTGATAATAAAGTAATCGATTATTTGAATCAAATACATTTTTTTTTCAGTAGATTTATTATTTTTAATATTTATTAACAATTTAATTAGTTTATTATTATTTAATTGAATTTTTTTTAAAAATAAATTATTATTATTTCATTAATATTTTGTTATTATTTTATTTATTTATTTATAAATATAGAATATAAATTAAAATTAATAAAAAAAAAGAATCTTATTATAATTACATTTTATTTATTAAAAATTAAAATGTAAATATTAAAATAATTTTTTTTTAAAATTAATTTAGAAAATTTTAATGTTAAAAAATTAATATGAATATGTAAAATAATGCAGTAACAAGTAAAAATAAATGTACCAAAATATTATTTTTTTTTGTTCAAAATTAAAGTAAAAAAAAATAATTTTTTTCTATTAATAGTAATTGTAATAAAAATTTAGAGGAGAGAAATTTAGGGGGGATGAGAGGGTCAGGGATTCATTTCTGGAATCCATCTGTCCATTGTGGATTTATTTTTCTTTTTTTTTTTTTTTTTTTTAATCCAAGAGCGCGACAATCGTGAGATCAGAGAGATATGCTTTGCAGACCATGTAGTGGAAGAAAAAAAACAACTTGTCCTGCATAATTACATTATCGTCGCTTGACTTCTGTCTTCCAATTGGAAACTAGTCTGACGACGATGGGCAATAAATAATTAGTATATCATTTTTTATGAAAAAAAAATAATTTTTTTCTAATTTTATTCATTCTTTATTATCAAAAATTCGTTTTTTAAAAAATAAAAATCTTCTTTATCAACATTACTATTTTACCGGCAATTGTTTCCGCTTTTATCAATGGTCGATAACAAAAAAATAGTAGAAATTCCCGTTTTTATCAACAGTTCGATAAAAGCGGAAATTCCTATCGGTAAAATAGTTTCTTATTAGAGTAGAACAATTTTTTCTTCCTTATCGACAAAATTATTTGTACCGACGACAAATGTTATCGACAGATAATATTTTTAAAATATTTAAAAATTAAATGTGTTTTTACCAAAAAGATTCTTTTTTTAATAACTTTTTTAATAACTTTTAATTTAAGTTTATTTTGAATGACTATTGAAAAAATTCACAGGGAATAGGTATTTTGTTGAATAAAATTAAAAACATAATTTCATAAATTATACGCAATTACGTATTTGTATATTTTTTTCCATTTTTTTTTTTTTTTTTTTTTTTTTTTTTTTTATTGACGTGGTTGGATGGTACACGGGCGTATTTTGGAATGCGCGACGTATAAAAAAAAAATTTCGTCGACAGAGACGACATTATAGTATATAACTTAAAAATACAAGGAAAAAAAAAATATTGTATTTATACTATATATAAATTTTTGTTTGTTTGTTTGTTTGTTTTTTTTTTAACTTAAAAATTAATACAATTGCAAAGTATACTCTCTCTTTCTATATATATATATTATAAAGTACAAATAAAAACGCAGTGAGATTCTTTTATTTTTTTTTTTTAATATAATAATAGACGTTAATCGACATGCAGCTTTTTTTTCGTTTTATCAAAATACTTTTGCATAGGACGGAAGAAAAATGAAAAAAATACAAAAGGAAAAAAAATACTGAAAAAATAAAAATAGAAAAAATAGAATATAAGCAAAAAATATTATATAATAGAAATTAAATATTATAGTAAATAGTTATAATAAAAAGAAGAAAAAAAAAACTATTCTGAAAATCCCTTGTAAATTCAAAAATTAACCCATTTCCGAAAGAAAGAAAATTTAAATCCCCAAAACCTAAATCAGTCAACATAAATTAATTTTTCAATTTTTAAATAAATATAGAAATTAAAAATGAGTTTAAAATTACAATTAAATTACTGTAATTTTTTTTTGTTGTTAAAATTAAATTAAATTAGAAATTTAGTTATTCGATTATAATAATACATTATTTATATTTCCTTTTCGAAATATAAAATATATTTTATTATAAAATGAAATTTTTTTTTATAATTATAATAAAAAGGCAATTTAATGTAATATTATAATTCAAATAAATATCATCACTTAAATATAATTAATTTAAAGTGAAATTCAAAAAAATATTAATTAAAAAAAATATATATATATGACTATTACTTAATTATAAATTATAGTTATCTAAATACTTAAATTTCCCCCCCACAAAAAAAACCTATAACACAATCATACCATTTTTTTTTACACATTATTTCCTTTTTTTAAAAAATAAAAATACAAAAGCTGCTTCTCGTTAACGTCTTTTTTGTTTTTTTTTTCAAAAAAAAAATGTACTTTCAGTTACTATTTTTATGATCCCTTTTTAATGGGATACTCTATTAGCTGCAATCTACTTTGTAGAAAAAATTTGATCGTCTTCAGATTGAAAAAAAATTTCAGGAGCTGCAATAAAAAAAAAATATATAGAGCAAAAAAAAAAATATTAAAGCACAGCTCCATTAATTTTTTTTCCCTCAACAAGACGAGTCGACGATTTCTTAAAAACTAATTTTTTTTAAAAAAGAAAAAAAAAGATATTTTACAAATGAAAATGCACGCAGTGCAAAAAAAAAAAAATTTTTTTCATCCAGAATTAAAAATAAAATAAATCGCAAATTCCTACAGAAATTAGAAAAAAGAATGTACGCATAGTAATTACATTTTTCTCCAATAAAAAAGAGAATTCTCAAAAAAAAGCATCAATTCTCTTTGTCTATTATTCAAAAACAAAAGTTTATAAAAAAAAAACGAAGGAAAAATTAAAGAACAAAAAAATCGGAAAAAAAAATTGTCGGGGAAAGTGCGCAAAAAAAAAAAGAATCACTCGTACAAAAATACTGGAAGTTTACGCGAGGAAAAGAGTTTTGTTTTTTTTTTTAGGCATTGGATACCAACTTCCGCTCTCGTAGAGGTACAATTTTTTTTTCCTTTTTATCACGGAAACTCGCTCGACAATTATTATTATTATTAATATTTATATAAGTAAAAAAAAAAATTTTTTTTTTTTTTGTATTTTTTGAGATTCATTTTAATATCTATTCGTTGATAGGAAAATGTGTTCGATTTGTCGAACGAGTTTCGTCCTCGATCTGCTGCGAAAATTCAATATTTATACTAATAATAATCATTTCTTAATTAATTAAAATATTAATTAATTTTCGTAACTCCTACAATGAACAATAATTATTACAAATATCAATAGTAATAGCAATAGCAATAATAATAATAATAATAGTAATAATAATAATAATAAAAGTATTATTATTATTAATAATAGCGTAAAATTTCCAAATTGGAAAATAATATCCAAACGCGGAAATATTTCTCAAAAATATTGTTTCACTACTTTTGATTGTTTACGAAAATTTTTCAATAGGGGAAAAAAATAATTTTTTTGTTTTCTAATTTAATAATTTTTTTTTTTTTTATCAAAAAAATTAAATTTTTTACAAATTTAAAATTAATAATTTTATTTTGAAAAAATTTTCACCAAAAAAAAAATTTTAAAACTATAGTTTATATTTATAATAAATAATAAATAATAAATTTTTGAGAAATATTAATACAAATTTTAATAATTAAATATTAATTTATTAAATTAAAAATAATAATTTTGTGCTTTAATATTAATAATAAATTTTAAAAAGAAAAATTTTCGCTAAATACAAAAAAACAAAAATTGAGAAATATTTACGCGTCTCGAAAAAATATTTTTTTAAATTTTATTTTCAAGGCAAATCGAGAGCCGTAGCCCAATCGCAAATCAAGTAACACCCTTAAAATTAAATAGTTGCCTAATGATTCGTGATTTTTAGTTTTTTTTTTTACTTTTTTTTCTTTTTTTTTTCTTAATATATATAATATATAATATATATCTTTATATATATATTCAATGCTCAATATATTAAATAATTATATATATATCATAATTACATCGCGTCGGTTGCGTCGAGACGTTTTTCTTCATTAAAAATTGAAAAGAGGAGAGAAAATCGTCTCGCGCACCGATGAAAAAACACTACATCGATCGTGCGATAATGTAAAAGAAAAAATAAAAAATTCAAAAAAAAAAAAAAAAATATATATTTTTCAAAAAAAAGAAAACCCGAAAAGAAGACAAAAGATTTAAAAAAAAAAAAAATTATTTTCCCAAAAGCGCATTTCACGTACAAAAAGCAACGATTAGAGGCCTTGTGTTCTCACTTTTTTTTTTTTTCCTTTTCTTTCATTAACTACTAATAGTGCATTTACAATAATCTTTTTCTCAATATCATATCAATAGATAATATTATCTCTTTATCTCGCGTCTCTAGTCTCTCGCTAAATTTAAATATTATTATTATTATTATTATAATAGATTAAAAAGTTGAATTATTTTGTCACATTTTGTGCTTTTTTTTTATTATTTGTTCCTTAAAAGTTTTTTCAGTCATCAAGGGGGCCAGACGGCGTCGCTACTCTTTTTTTTTCAAACTCAACTTTTGAAGCTATCAAAAAAAAATTTATATTTTTTGGAATTTTTTTTGAGTGCTTCGAAAGAGGGTTTTTTTTTTTTTTTTTTTTTTTTTTGCATACATATTTAAAACGACACAAACATAACGAGGTTACCCTGTAAAGAAGCAGGCGCGATCGCTGTCTGGCCGGGGAAAAAAGTGTGTGAGAAAAAGAGAGCGAGAGAAGAAAAAAAAATACGCTTTTTTTTTTTCTTTTTTTTTTACGAAAATCGATTTTTTTCTCGAAATTTGTTGTGGGGTGGGGTGAAAAAAAGACGCGCTCGAATTTTTGATATTTGGATTTTTCAATTTGCTTCCTTTTTTTTCACTACTTTTTTGATCTTCGCTCGAGTTTCTTCGACTTTTTTTAAAAAAAATATTTCTTTTTTTTTTTTAATTTTTTGCAGAATTGTTTTTTTTTTCGAACTTTTTTGAAATTTCTTTTTTTCTAAATTTAATATTTTTTAGATATTTAGAAAAATCGGTAAATTTTAATCCTTCATTTTTAAATTGTTTTCTAAAAAAAAAAATTCTGGTTAAAATCCCTTAAATTCGTTTCATTTAAAAAATTTTTAAATCTATTTTCCAAAATGCAAAAATTTTACCCAAAAAAAGAATTTTTTTCTGTAATTAATTAATTAATTAATTTAAAAAATAATGGTCAAAATCCCTTTTAAAAAAAATATTAGTTCGATTTTTTGAAATCTATTTTCATTGCAAAAAAATTTTAACCGAAAAAAATTTTTTTTCTGTAATTAATTCCGTAGTTTCTGTCTAAATAAATATTTTTCTATTTTTAGTTTTTCGATATTTTACGCGATTTTTATTATAAATGAAATTCAAAATTTAATTTCACTATTAAAACACATTCTCAACGTATTATTTTGCAATAAAAAAATTAAAAAAAAAAACAAAAAATATACCATCATTCAATAATTTAAAGATTTTTTGAAATCTTATTTTAAATTTCTTTTTTTTCATTTCCTTGGAAAATTGTCTCTAATCTTTAAGATTCTTGAGATTTAAAAAAACCGGGTTTTTTTTTCTAAAATTTTCATTTTTAAAGATTTTTAAAATCTTGTGTTTTAAATTATAATTTCTTCTATATATATTTATATTGTTATATATTTTTAAAATTCTCAAAAATTATTTCTTTTGTCAAATTTTAACGAATTGTCGAAAAAAAAAAATGTCGAGCGCTTCTTTCTTTTTTTTTTAAATTTTCTTCTTCACGAGACCGTTTTTCTTTTTCATTTCTGGATTAATAGCTAGCGCGCTATATATATATATATGTGTGTATGTGAAACATCTAAAAAGACAATTCGGATTTTTTTAGAAGACTCGAAGAGACATTTTTTTTTTGCGTGATCAAACTATTTCCAATATTTCATTGAAAAAAAATTTTCAAAATATTGAAAAAAAAAATTCCATTAAGGAAAAATTAATTTTCCGAAATTTTATTCTAGAAAATTTTGTTGTTAAAAAATTTCATCCGATTAGATTTTTGAAAGCATTTTTGAAAAATTGAAAATTTTTTTCCACTCACCTCGAGTCAACTAAAAAAAAAGCCAAAAAGTGAATTCTAATTGGCAGTATAAGAGTGGACGTTGCGCCCAGCGCAAAACGCTTACATTTTTGTTGTTGTTTTTTCTTAGTAGCTGCAGGCGAATTGTGCTGAATTCTTAATTATAAATATATATATATAAATAACGAAATCTCAATTTAAAAAAATTGGGAGAGAGAATTCGAAATTTTCTGGCAGAGATGAAGGTTAAACGTAAGTTGCTATTGTCCCAGTTGGAATTGATGGCGTTTCTTCTGGTCTGCCTTTTGGACCGTATTGTCCAATAAAAGAACCATCTTCGGTAAAGCGACCTAGAAAAATAAATTAAAATACAAAATAAATTACAAAAAAAAAAAAAAAATATTAATTAAGAAAATATTATTAAAAAAAAAATATTAATTAAGAAAATATTATTAAAAAAAATATTAATTAACTATTAAATATTAATTAAAAAAATATTAGTTACAAAAGTATACTAATTTTAAAAAAAATTCATTAAAATAATAAATTATTAAAACAAAAATATTATATTTTTACAAAAATTGGGATTTTTTGTTTCGCAAAAATAATAGGGAAAAATTTGCATTAAAAATAAAAAAGCCCAAGTGTAATAATAATGATAATTATAAATTGTCGTTGAGGTGCAAAAATTGCTTTTTCTAGAGGGTAAAGTAATAAAAAAAAAAACAGTCAATTTTCTCCCTACCTTACACTAAAGTTGCGAATGCTTGCGAATTCGGTCCTGGTTTCCTTTGACGACCATATTGACCAATAAATGATCCATCCTCGTTCATACCTTCTGTTTTATTGACAAAACAAATAAAAGCAAACGAAAAAGTAATTTCAAGTGCACTAAACAATAAATATGCGCTAAGAACAACAACAATAAAAAAAAATAAATAATAATAGTTTAACAAAAAAAAAAATTAAAATTTAACAATATAAATTCATTGAAATTATTTAGTAATTCAATAAATGAGAATTGCGTATTAAAATGCTTTACAAGTGCATTTAGAAAAAATATATTTAAAAAAAAAATATTGAGAAAATTTTTATTTTGAATAGAAAAAATATTTTTCAAATTATAACAAATATATTTTGAAAATTATAGAAATTTTTTTTTTTTTTTTTAATATTGTAGAAAAAATAGTTTTGAAACTATAGAAAAAATATTTTTTAAAAATTATTATAACAAATACAAGATATTAATATAATATATTATAATAATATTATAATAATATTGATTAATAATAAATTATTATAAATTATAATAATAAAATTAATTATTAATAATATTAATAATAATAATAATAATAATATAATATATTTTGAAAATTATATAAAAATTATTTTTAAAAATACAAAATATACGTGAAAAAAAAATTAAAAATTGTATTATAAACAGCAAAAAATTACTTACAATCGATAAATCACAAAGCTTATAAAAATAATTTAATAATAAAAAAAATCTACAAAATTCATAACAGCAAAAACTGTTTTCATTTTAAACAAAAAAAGTAAACAAGAAAAAACTTTCTATATTCTAAAAATTAAAAGAAACTAAATTATAAAAATGATAAATTACAAATATTTTTAAATATTAATAGCATGTAATTTATTTTTAAATATTAATAGCAAATAATTTATTTCTAAATATTAAAAGCAAGTAAATTTCTAAAAAATTAAAAATAAGACAAAAGCCACCAAAAAAAGTAGGAAAAAAAAATTTTTATACTCTAAACATAATTTTATTCGAGAATTTTTAAAAGTGCTTAAAGCAAATTGATGATGAGGAAAAAAAAAGAAAACAAAATTCGTTACTCTATTTAAAGAAATCTGAGGGAAGAGAAAAAGAAACAAAAAAAGAACACTAACCTGTATCGCCTTCTCCGTATTCGGCCATTGAATCAGTATCAGATTCGGGATGTTTGCCATCTTGTTGAGCTGATGAGGCGAGGGAAGCTCTTCCGCGTTCGGATTTATTATCCAGCGGTTGGGAATATTCATGGAAGCCACCCTCTTCGGGATAATCACCGCGACCAGCGGCTAATTCTCTCTCGTGAACCGCATATTTGCCACCACGATTTCTTTTAATTACACAAACAATTATCAACACGAACAGTAGGAATGCAATTGCAAGCATCATACCTGTGAGTGGAGGGGGGAAAAAAAATATAATAGTAAATATTAAATAAAAACTATTGTAACATTGTAAAATTGATAACAAATATTAATTTGATTTTGTCACATTAATTATTTATTTTTATCAATATTTTTAATTTCCTTTAAAATTTTCTAAATTTGTCGTTTATTCTGGTCTGATTTACTTCAATGATTTCACAAAAATTCGAGATAAAGACACAACTTTTTTTTTTAATAATAAATACTATGTAAATCACTTTTTTTTCAAATTTTATATAATTTCGTTTGAGTCGAAGAAATATGAAGATTTAAGAAAATTATTCTACTTATTATTAACCGTACTAATTTGATTGTTAAACTCTATGATTGTATACGGTGCGCCAGAAGGAGGTTTAAATAAAAATGAATTGGCACTTAAAAATTCTTTTTGATTATATGGTTCTAAGATGAATAAAAACTTTTCTCAATAGGTATTAAAATTACATGCCCAATTTAAAACAAATTGAGTTTTAAATATTTAAAAATAGTATATTTTATGAGGAACCAGAATTTATTTAATGTAATATAGATAATAGATGTTTTAGATTTGGGTTCATATAAATTTATTAACAATTAAGTTATTTTCTTGTTTCGTTTTTATATTTATGCATTAAGAGTGTCGAACGGTATCTGAAATTCTTTGGCAAAAAGAGAGAGCTTTAATTATCGCTCTGAACGTGAAATAGTATTGATTTTAAAATACTTTTTTTCTCGAAACACACGAACACTTTTAACAAAATCAGCCAAAATCCTCATTTTATAAATTTCCTAAATCCAAAAGACTGTACGAATCCATAGAAAAATATGGTTGCAAAACAAAAAGTAGAAAAGTAATCTAATAACAGCTGCGAGTTTGTGCGCCCTGCATGCTGCTGCCATCTGACGGCGGCAGGAGGTAATGAACCCCTCATTATATTACTTTTCGTTTTGCAATCGTGTTTTTGTATATGGATTCGTATAATCTTTAGGATTTAAGAAATTTATATAAGATAAGGATCTCTAGCTGCTTTTTGTAAAAAAGTGTTCGTCTTTCAAGAAGAAAGTATTTTAAAATCAATGTTTATTATTTTCACGTTTAGTGCCGTTTTTATAGAACGATAAAATTAAAGGTCTCTTCTTGCCAAAAAATTTCAGAGATCATTCGATCTCTCTTAAATAAATTTTCTCACTCTTAAAATCGTTCTTTTAACATTTATAATTAAATTTTTTAAAATTGGACACAAACACTACAGCAATATAATTATTTATATGCAAAAATTGAAAATAAGTAATTATTTTATCATTTATTACAGTATTTATTAGATTAAATAAATTCTGATCCCCCATAATATTTGTATATATGTCAAAAAATTATATTGAAGGAGCGTTATGACAATTTAACAACTGGCATCAAACCAAATTAAAAAAAATTTATTTAATTTAAAGAAAGAGTTTCCAATATTTTCTTTTCCTTTCAATTCATTTAATTTCATCATCATTCAAGAGAAGAAGATTTTTATTATTAACCAACAATAATTACGAATTTATGTCGGGATTCAAATTGTTAACATTCATTTTTCATTTTTTTTTTTTTTTGGTTGGCAACAAATTTTCCTTAGAGATTAATAAACAAAATCATTTTTTCATTCTAGAAAGTAAAATCATTGATGAAAGACATGATAATTTTTAAATATCTGAAATTATCATTAATTAAAGTCAAATTTTGTGAATATTTGAATAATTAATTCGAAAATGACTTGAAGCCAATTTCAGGCCTCGGATCGACTTTAAGGCACAAAAAAAGTCGTTTTAGTCGATTTATATTCCAAAAAAAAGTCGAAAAAGTCGATTTTTTTTATTTTAACAAAATTGAATTGGTTAATGAATATTTTACTTTAAATAACTAATGTTAATTAAATTCATTTTATTAATTCTGTAATGAGAATAATTCTTTAAAAATATTATCAAGAAAATTTATTTCCAATATTTCACAATTGAACTAATTGTAAGACAAATTTTCAAAATTTTATTTAAGTAGAACAAATTTCCAAAAAAATTCTTGAAGTAAAATTTTTATAATTTGTTGAAGTCTGATTTATGCAATTTATTCGAATTACAAATTTTGTCATAGTTTTTTAGTTTTGATGATCAAAATAATTTCAGGCAAAAACTTAATCAAGTTTTACAGATTTTTTATTAAAATTTTTTTTTTTTTAAATAATAATAATTTTGAAAGAGTTAAAGTTGAAATTTTTAGAAATGATTCAATTTCAAAAGATTTTGTTAATTTTCAGACAATAATTAAATTTTATAAAACTAAAAATAATTTATCAAACAATTTTATAGATAACATTTTCAAAAAGTAATTGAATTTTCAAAGATTTACAATTTAGATTTTTGAAATTAATTGAATTTCGAGTGATTTTTAATTAAAAATTTTTCATGATTTTTGTTAATAAAAAATTTATTAGAAATTGCAGACAAAAATACAATAATTTGAAAACTTTTTAAGTGAAAAATGGTTTCAGATAGTTGAATTTTCGAAGAATATTATAAAAATCATTAGAAATAATTTGATTTCACGAGAGTTATAATTGAAATTATTAAATTTCAAAAAATTTTAGATGGAAATTTTTAGAAATAATTAAATTTTAGAAGCTTTTAAATTGAAATTTTTGAAAATAATTAAATTTCAATTGATTTTGAATTAAAATTTTCGAAAATAATTGAATTTTAGTTGATTTTGAATTGAAATTTTTTAAAAGTAAATGAATTTTAGTTGATTTTAATTGAAAATTTTGAAAATAATTTAATTTCAATCGAAATATTGGAAAATAATTGAATTTTAATAGATTTTGAATTGAAATGTTGGAAAATAATTGAATTTTAGTTGATTTTGAATTTAAAATTTTGAATTTCTATTGAAATTTTTAAAAATGACTGATGAATTTATTAGAAATTACACACAAAAATTGAACTTTCAAATTTTTTGAATTGCAAAATGCTTTTAGATAATTGAATTTTCGAAGAATATTTAAAAAAATTTTTTTAAATAATTAAAATTTTTGCAAATAATTTAATTTCAAGTGATTTTGAATTGAAAATTTTTTGTTATTTTATTTGCTAATTTTTTTTTTAAATTATAAACAATTATTAAATTTCATAAAAATTTTAATTCAAAAATAGTTATTGAATTTGTGAAGAATTTCATTAAAATTATTAAAAATAATTAATTTAGTGAAGAATTTTAGTTAAAAATTTGTTAAATAATTGAAATAAAGAAGATTTAAAGAAGATTTGCATTGTATCCTAAAAAAACGTATTTTATTTTAAAATTTTGTAAAAAAGTCGAAAAATTCGCATTTTATTAAAATTATTCGAAAAAAGTCGTATTTTTGAAAAAAAAAGTCGGTAAAAGTCGAAAAAGTTGTGTAATCCGAGGCGTGCAATTTGAAAATTATTTTTAAAAAAATCTTTGAAGATAATTTGAAAACAAATATTAAAAAAAAAAATAAGGAAAATTCGTTCCAATCAACATTCATAGGATTTATTCTGGTAAATTTGGTTAATTTCACTAAAAAATAATCTTTCTTAATTTTCTTCTATTTTGGACTATATTTAAAATGAAAATTTAAAATGTTTTAATTTAAAATTATAATTCAACCCTATTTTTTTTTGTGTGTGTGTGTCTTATCTCGAATGTAGAATCCTTATTCTTTATAGAAAAAGTTTTATTTAATTTAGTTGCATCAAATTGTTAACCTCAAAATTCAAATTATTTTTTTATATAAATTAAATATTGATTGTTTATTTTCTTTAATAAATTAAAAGAAACGAATCACATTCTATTTTCAATTTATGATTATTTTAGTCTATTTTATTTTTTTTTTTTTTATTCGTGTCCAATAACAAGACTGGCGCCCAAATTTTATCTTCCGAAGGTAACTTAAAAAAAATGAAGGTTACACTATTGTATAATAATATTAATAATCGAGATTCCGTTAGCAAATTTATTTATTTTTTATTTTCATTGATTGAAATTCTACTAGTGATTCTTTAAATATTCAATTTCTTATAAAATTTTTATTATTAATAAATTATTTTCAATTTAAATTATTTATATAATTTTTATTTATTAAATAAAAAGATAAAAAAAAAATCACTTACCAATGAACCATCCAGCAGTCGCTACATTTTCCTTAGCTTGTATCATTGGTCCCTCATTTGTCGTCTCAATATCTTGAGGATCACTTTCCGTTATATATTTTCCATCTACAGCTACAATTGATATTGTATACGTTTCACCACTTAAAAGTCCAACAACCTATTTAATTACAAAAATTATTATTTTACGATAAAAGATTCAAAAAAAAAAAAATAAATAAATAAAATAGAAAAATATTTTTTCCCCTCACATATGTTTCATGGGAGTAATATTCAGGATCCGTTTGCAATGAAATTGTTTCGCCTCGTAATTTATATTTGGCAAAAAAATGACTTCCAGGATGTCCATTATAATTCAATTGCCAAATTAATTTAACTGTTGAATATCCATTCTCCTGGGGAATTGTTTGCCATGTGAAATAAGGAACGTCTGGCTTTTGAGATCTTTGCGTTGTTTGTTCAATGAAATAGCTGGAAAAATTAATTTTTTTTAATTATTGTAAAATATATTTTTATTATAAAATAAAGAAAAAATTACTTGTTTCCTTCTCCTGCGTTGGTTGTTGCACGAATATGAATTCTGTATTTAGTTTCTGGTCTCAATGTCGCGAGTTTTGCACTCACTGCCAATGGATCATTGACTTTTGGCCTTCTCTCTAATTCGGGCTCAAGTCTCGTTCCATTCACAATTTGATAATAAATTCGATAGCCAGTTAAAATTCCATTTGGTTCAGCGGGTTTTGTCCATTTTAAAAAGAATGCACTCGATCCCATTGGGAATGCCTCGAGACTTAAAACAGTTCCCGGAACACCCTCCGGTGTATTAAATGTCAATGTCTCCGAAGGTGGACCATTGAATCTACAAAAAAAAAAAGAAAATGACCCAAATTTTAAAAAAATTTGTAGAAAAAATAGAAATAATTCCAATAACGAAAAAAAGTAGAAAAAACAGAAATAATTCCAATATAATAATAACAATAAATAATTCCTTTGAGAAAGCAAAAGTAATTTTTCATATTACTCACATTCCATTGTAGACTAAAATTCGAACGAAATTTTTACTATAGGGCACAAATTTAGTGACAAGTGTTCGAGTTGTATTTGCCCCGCGAACATTAATTTCCCTCATTTTATCCTCGCCGTCTTTATCGGTCCATGTTTGAATTTTATATCCAATTAATTCACCGCGTACACTTTCTGGTGGTACTGGACTCCAGGAAAGAATTGCCTGCGTACTTGAATTCACTTGTTCCAATAAGAAATTTCCCGGCGCTTGTGTTGGAACTACAAAATACAATCGTAATTATAATTTTTTTTTTTTTCAACAATTTTTGAGAAAAAAAAATTCAAGGTTCAAAATAATTTTTTTCGAAGTTTCTTTTTTTTTGAAAGAAAAATAGAGAGTTTTAGAAATTCACAAAATAAAAAGAAAAAATTGAGAATTGTTTTTTTTTTTTTTTTTTTTTTTTTTTTTTAATTTTGAAAAGCGTAAATACTCACCGTCTTCTCCGGAATATCCAATAACTTCTTTAGGTTGTACTCGGCATTCACCTTTTTCATTAATAGCACCAACTTTCATTCGATAACGTTGATAAGTTTGTTGTTGATCGACCTGTAGTCGATTTATTTTCCAATCGTTGATATTTTCAATAATCCATTTCTCACCCGGAATATCACGTCGATAATGAACTTGATACATAAATCGTGGTGCATTATGCTCTATTTGCGGCATTACTGTCCAAGTAATAACAAGATTTGTCGGTGATGTTCCCTTACCAACAACATTGTCCGGATTCTTATCAGGTATATCGGGTTGTGTTGTACAAATTTCCGTGCTATGATGCGATGGATCCGATTTACCTGGAGAGAAGATAATTATTTTTAATTTTTCAATGAATTTAATTGAGAATCGAATCTAGGAAAACAATTATTTTCGAATTTTGATAAAAAAAAAAAACAAATTTTGTAAAATTGAAAATCGAATTTAGGAAAATAATTATTTTCAAATTTTTGAATATTTGATTAAAAAAAAAAAAAAAAACAAACAAATAAATTTTGAAATATTGAGAATCGAAACGAAAAAAATAATTATTTTCATTTTTTGAATGTTTAATAAAAAATAAAATTGGAAAATATTCTACAATTCAATATACAGACCAGGTAACATTTAATTTAAATAATATTTAATATGATATTTAGTAATTAATTTAAATAGGTATTTTATTTATTTAATTATTAATTATTAAAATATTAATTTTAATATCCCCATAAAAATCGATGATTCGAATTTTCATTTTAAAGAACTTTATTTTTTTTTTAAGACTAATTTTCATTTCTTCAAATTGGAATTTGAAAGAAATTCTTTTTAAAAAACAAATTTTTACTCAACAAAATTATTTAAGGAATACAATTTTTATTTCACAGAATTTCTCTTTACCGCATTTTTTTTTTTTTCTTTTTAAATTGTAATTTAATTAATTCAACAGAATTTTAAGTGATTTAAATTTTAAAAATGACAGAATTAAAAAAAAAAAAAAAAATTCGGGCCAAAATCTTTGCGTTGACTATTTATTCAGACATTTGCAATTTCGGACAAAAAGGAAATTTAGCGTTTTAAAAATTCTTTTAATTAACAATTCGTACAAACGAAAAAAAATTCGGTAAATTGGAAAATTTAAAAATTCGAATCACTTAAAATTCTGTTGAATTAGAATTCTGCTAAATTAATAATCTAATTAAAATTTTTTTGTAATATAAACAGTTTCAAATATTTCAGAATCGAACAAAGAGAAAATTGCAAAATTTTAATTAATAGATTTTTAAAAAAAAAATTCTTATTAAGTTGCATTTAAAATTTTTTTTTAAATTTCGATTTAATTTATTCTAATTAAAAATTTTTGCATTATTTTCAGTAGATATTAATCAAATTTTGGACAATAATATTAAGTTTTACAGATTTAATTATTTTTTTCTGAAATAGATAATTGAATTGCAAAAGATTTTAAATATGAAATAAATTTTCTGCAAAATTTAAATTGTTGTAGATTTTTTTTTCTTTTTATTTCTGTCAACAATTCAATTTTATGAGTTTTTATTTGAAACATTTAAAAATACAATTTAATTATTTGGAAAAAAAATGTCCATCTAATTTATTGAAAAATATTTTTAAAAAATATTTTAGAGAAATTTTAATTATGTAAAATTTAATTATTGCCTGAAATTTAACAAAATCTTTTTAAAATACAATTATTTTTTTTTTAAATTCAATTATTTAAAAAAAATTTTGTTAAATTTCATGCAATAATTAAATTTTACATAATTGAAATTTTTGTAAAATATTTTAAAAAATATTTTTCAATAAATTAGATGGAAATTTTTTTTTTCAAAATATATATAAATTTAAAGTGTTTTAAATTGAAATTTTTGAAAATAATTTAATTTCAAGTGTTTTTGAATGGAATTTTTTTTTTGGTAATTTTATTTGATGATTTTTTTTTCAATTTTAAACAATTATTGAATTTTTATCGAAATTTTTTAAATTAAAAAACAGTTTAGGATAATTTGAATTTTGTGGAGAATTTCATTAAAATTATTAAAAATAAAATTAATTTAGAGAAGAATTTTAGTTAAATATTTGTTAAATAATTGAAATAAATAAGATCTGTATTGTAAACTAAAAAAAAAAAAAAGAATTTTGTTTAAAAATATTCGTAAAAAAAGTAAAAAAAATTGAAAGTCACATGCTATCAAAATATGTCGAAAAAAGTCGGAAAAAGTTGTATAATGATTTATACTGTGATTATGCCTGTGATTTTTTCGGTTCAAAATCGTCTTAAAAAATAATTAAATTTAATAAAAAAATTCTTGAAAATGAAAATTTTAATTAATGATTTTTATGGGTCTAAAAATCGTCTAAAAAATAACTATATTTAATTAATTAATTATAAATAATAAATTAATAAATTAAAATAATTAAGAATTAATTAAATATTTATTTAATTAAATTTTTTGAAAATGAAATTTTCAACTAATAATTTTTAACGAAAATTCCCAATTAAAGTATACAAATAAATTAGAAACACAAAGAACTCACTTAAAAATATCAAAAAAAAAAAAAAAAAAAAAAAAAAAAAAATTAGTAATAAAATGAAAATAAACTTACCAATTTTATTCCAAGCAATAACGCGGAATGTATAATTAGCCCATGGACTCATTGGAACGCTAATAGTACGATCGGCAGCCGGAATAAAATCCCTCGAATTTTTCCAAACATCAGGTGTAAATGTTGTATTATATTGAACAATATAACCCAATATAGGCGCACGATTATCACCCAATGGTTTCCATGAGATTTCAGCGTCACGCGGATGACAACGTACATATTCCAATTTTGGTGGATTAGGCGCATCTTGAACAATTAATGTTGCTTTCGCATGTACCTCATCATATTCAGTTCTTGCCACACATGTATATTCACCCGTATCCAATTCAGATGTTTTCAATATTGATAATGATAAATCTGAACTCTGTACAAAACGTGGTTCACTTTCAAAATCTAATGGTTGTCCATTTCTCAGCCAATCAATTTGTAATGTTAAACTTGAATCAGTTACCGCATTACAACGAAATGTTGCCGTTGCACCGGCATAAACTTCATAATCAATTGGTACATCAGTTATTTTTGTATGCTCTTTAACTGTTAATATTCCTGATGCTTCAACTTTATCGAATTTATTTTCAGCATGACATGTATATTCACCGGCATCATTAAATGCAACATTTTCAATAACTAAATCGCCAGTTGATTCTATTTTATATTTACCACCAGTTAATTCTTGTCCATTTCGTATCCATTTTACTTCAGGTTTTGGTGCACCAAATACTTGACATGTCATTTTTGTTGTTTTACCATCGACAACAACTTCATCTGTTGGTGGATTACGAATTTCTGGCGCTAATGCAAGTACATTTACATAAACATCCTTGTAAACATAGCCAAGGGAATTTGTTGCATTACAACCATAATTACCCGTGTCTTTTTTAGTTAAACGTTCAATTATTATTTTATTTGGTAACACTCTTCTTCGTGGATTTAATTCAGCTTCTTCAATTGGCTTTCCATTGTAGATCCAATTTATTTGTGGTTTTGGAACGCCACTTGCTTCGCATCTGTTGGACAAAAAAAATTTTTTTTTTTTTAATAAGACAAACGGTGCGCCAAAAGGTGGTTTAAATAAAAATGAATTGGTCACTTAAAAATTTTTTTTGATTATGATTCTTAGATGAATAAAAAAACATTTCTCAATAGTTTTTAAAAAACAGTTTACGTGACCGATTTAAATAAAATTGAGCTTTTTTTTATATAAAAACAGTGTTTTATGGGGAATCAGAATTTATTTAATCTAATAAATACTGTAATAAATGATAAAATAATTACTTATTTTCAATTTTTGCATATAAATAATTATATTGCTGTAGTGTTTGTGTTCAATTTTAAAAAAATAAATTATAATGTTAAAAGAACGATTTTAAGAGTGATAAAATTTATTTAAGAGAGATCGAATGATCTCTGAAATTTTTTGGCAAGAAGAGACCTTTAATTTTATCGTTCTATAAAAACGGCACTAAACGTGAAAATGATAAACATTGATTTTAAAATACTTTCTTCTTGAAAGACGAACACTTTTTTACAAAAGCAACTAGAGATCCTTATCTTATATATAAATTTCCTAAATCCTAAAGATTATACGAATCCATATACAAAAACACGATTGCAAAACGAAAAGTAATATAATGAGGGGTTCATTACCTCCTGCCGCCGTCAGATGGCAGCAGCATGCAGGGCGCACAAACTCGCAGCTGTTATTAGATTACTTTTCTACTTTTTGTTTTGCAACCATATTTTTCTATGGATTCGTACAGTCTTTTGGATTTAGGAAATTTATAAAATGAGGATTTTGGCTGATTTTGTTAAAAGTGTTCGTGTGTTTCGAGAAAAAAAGTATTTTAAAATCAATACTATTTCACGTTCAGAGCGATAATTAAAGCTCTCTCTTCTTGTCAAAGAATTTCAGATACCGTTCGACACTCTTAATGCATAAATATAAAAACGAAACCAGAAAATAACTTTATTGTTAATAAATTTTTAAGAATTTTATTAGATATAATTATTTTTTAGACGAATTTTTATTTTTTTCAATTAACATTTGACAGAATTACTTTTTAAACAAATTTTTACTTAACATTATTTTTATATATCGAAATTTTATTTGGCAGAATTCTTAAAACGACGAATTTTTATTTGTCCGAAATTCCAAATGGCCGAACAAACAATTGACAGAAAGATTTTGGCGCGATTTTTAAAATCAACCAATCAAAAATTATCCATAAAATTGTGATTGGTTGATTTTAAAAATCGCGCCAAAATCGATTGTTTGTTCGGTCATTTGCAATTTCGGACAAATGAAAATTCGGCGTTTTTTAAGAATTTTGCAAAATAAAATTTCGGTGCCTAAGAATTCTGTTAATTAAAAATTCTTTAAAAAAAAAATTCTAACAAATGTTAATTTAAAAAATGAAAATTCGTGTAAAAAATAAATTATAGGTATGTAATGAAATTGTTGAAAATGAAAATTCTCACTAATAATTTTTATAGGATAATCATGAACTCCAAAAAAAGTGATATTTGAAGTAAAAATAGTTTTCTAAATATATGAGATTAAAGTGTAAATATTTTTTTTATCTAAAAACAATTGAAAGAAAAATTCTGAGGAATAAAATTAACATCATTTTTCTATGGATTATTTGAAAAAATCTATTGTTAAATCGTAAACTTGGAATCTAAAGCTTATATTAAAATATTTAGTATTTTAAAACAGATTTAATTAAAAATCTCAAAAAATTTAATTATTAGGTACTTCAAATCTTAACACGAACTCTTCAAAAATTTAATTATTTCTAAAATTTGCATCTAAAATTCTTTACTAAATTAATAATTTCAATCCAATTATTCAAAAATTCAATTAAATATTAAACATTTTTAAAATTAAAAATTCTCTAAAATTCAATTACTGTTTGAAAATTTGTTAATAATTTTTTAGCAATTCTAATTTATTTATTTATTTATTGAAAATATATGGGAAAAACAATTTACTAAAATTTTAATTCAAAATCTCGAAAAATTCAATTATTTCTATTTTTTAGAAATCTTAACTCGAACTCTTTCAAAATTCAATTATTTCCAAAATTTTTATCTAAAATTCTTTGCTAAATTAATAATTTCAATTCAATTATTCAAAAATTCAATTAAATAAAACATTTTTTAATTAAAAATTCTCTAAAATTCAAATAACTGTTTGAAACTTTGTTAATAATTTTCAGCAAAATTGTTATTAAAATTTTTGATTCAAATTTTTTATTGAAATAATTATGCCTAATAATTTATTTAATTAAAATCTTGGCATTTCAATTATTTAAAACATTTTTCAATTTAAAATAATCTAAAATTCAATTATTGTCTGAATTTCGGTTAAATTAGAGTTATTAAAAAAAAAAAAAAAAAAAAAACAATTCAGTAAAGAGAAATTTTGTAAAATAAAAATTCTGTAAAAAAAAAAAGATTTGTCAAATTAAAAATTCTATTGGGTAAAAAAATCGTTTAAAAAGAAATTACGTTAAATGCTATTTTGAAAAATGAAAATTCGTGTAAAAAATAATTATATAAAACAGTAATTCACGTGGCCAATAATAAATCATCAACTTGGCGAATGTTTAGAAATTTTTATTGTCGTTGTCGTTATTATTGTTAAATGAAAATTGGAGCAAATAAAAATTCTAAAAAATGAAAATTTAAAGAAAATAAAAATTCTCTGAGGGGAATTTTCGGTTATATAAAAATTATGTTTAAAAATTTTATTAAACTATATCTTTAATTAAATTAAAAATAATTGATTATATTAAATATATATGTTGTAATTTGTAATTTGTAATTTGTAATTTTTTAATTTATAATTAAAAATGGAAATTTTAATTAATATTTAATAATTTAAATAAATACCTTTTATTTTTAATAAAATAATAATATATAAATAAATTAAAAATTTTAAATTAATTTATTAATATTATTATATTATTTATTATTATTTATTATTATTATTTAATAATATTATTATATTATTAAATATTATTTAATTTTTATTAATTTCAATTTGGCTCAATGAAAATTATATCTAGTAAAATTCTATTAAATAAAAATTCTAATAATTGATTTTTAGAACTTATTTATGCGTTTCAAAAAAAA
The DNA here is from genome assembly GCF_019393585.1 of Leptopilina boulardi. Lineage (NCBI taxonomy): Eukaryota > Metazoa > Arthropoda > Insecta > Hymenoptera > Figitidae > Leptopilina > Leptopilina boulardi. The sequence continues at coordinate 2,852,320 of NW_026137825.1, read as the reverse complement.
TAAAAATTTGCTCAAATTTTTCAATACCAAAAATTTTCAAATCCATAACAAAATCTGTTAAAAAATTTGATTCTCAGAATTTCTTCTTCGAAATAAATACCATTTATTACTGTAATAAATCCTTGTTTTCATAAAATAATCAAAATTTTTCGAATATTAGCAAAAAAAAAAAAAATAATTAAAAATTCCAAATTACCTAAATTCAACAGTCTCTTCTTCGGCAGCGCTTTGAATTTCCGGCTCAACAGTAAAATAGGGCACAGATTGCACTTCAAGTTTCATTGAATGCGAAATAACACTGCCAACTCCATTTGACGCCTCGCACGTATAAATTCCCTCATCGTCAAAAATCACCGTTTTAATCACCAATGTTTTACCATAATTTTTATGCGTCACACGTTCACTTAATCCAATGCGCCTTCCATTTTTACTCCAAACAATTTCTGGCAATGGTGTACCACCAAAAATACAATAGAGCTCCAATTTACCACCACGAAATGCAACCTCATTTTTTCTACTCAAATATTGACTAACTGGTGCATATTTATTTTGTGTTGCCGACGCCGATGTACTTTTTACATGAAGAAGAACTTTATTTCCCAATTTATATTCATTACGTACTTCAGAATAAATTGCGCATGTATAATAAGAATTTTCACTTGCATCAAATTTTGTCACATTACTAAACCAAAGATTACCCTCGGGATCAATTGTCATACGTGTATTATTTATTGTATTTACAGTTGCACCGGTTGCATGTTGTATTAACCAAAAAACACTTGGTTTTGGCCAACCATCTGGTGGTTGACAAGTCAAATGAAATGGTTTACCCTCTTCGGCTTCTTTAGTTTGTCGACCTTGATCTTTAAATGCATTTAATTCAGTTTTACGTACAAATACTGAATTTGACGTTGCACGTCCCCATTCATTTTCAGCGAAACATTGATATTGTCCCATGTCTTCTTCGCGTGGCCTTGAAATTACAAGGGTTCCACGACCCGTTTGTTGGGAAATTCGATCGTCATAGGCGGGCCATTCGAACATTTTTCCATTTTTTATCCATTTGTATCTGTAATGAGAAAGAAAAATTGTTAATTAAAATTTAAATAAATTAAAAATCGAATCGTTTTTATTTTTTTTTCATTTTTATTTGTTTTTTTCTTTTTATTTATTTTTTTCTTTTCAATTTGTTCTATTCATAAAGTTGTCGCAAAACATAATCAAGTTTTATTGTCATCTTAGCCAGTCAATTTGACCTAGAGAGCTAAAATTTGGAACAAAATTGCATTTTTGCTATTTAATTAATGATAAATAAAAGTGAAGGAAATTAATTTAAATAACATTCTAAACCAAAAATCACACCCCCCCCCACCCTAATTTGCAAATATTCTACATTTGTTCCGTTTGACCTAGAGAGCCGAAATTTGGTAAAAAATTTCATTTTCACGATTTAATTACAGGTTAAAATTTTAATTTTGTTTTAATAAAAAAAAAAATTATTAAGTTACGACTAAAATTAAAAGAAATTAATTTAAATAGCGTTGTAAAAAAAAAAATTCACCTAATTTTACTAATAAATAATCGACATTTGTTTCGATTTTGACCTTCAGAGAGGAAATTTGGTACAAAATTGCATTTTTGCTATTTAATTAATGACAAAAATTCAATAAAAGTGGAGGAAATTAATTTGGTACAAAATTTAATTTTCACGATTTAGTTACAGATAAAATTTTCTATTTTGTTTTAATAAAAAAGAAAAAAAAATAATTATTAAGTTACGACTAAAATTAAAAGAAATTAATTTAAATAGCGTTATAAAAAAAAATTCACCTAATTTTACTAATAAATAATCGACATTTGTTTCAATTTTGACCTTGAGAGAGGAAATTTGGTAAAAAATTGCATTTTTCCATATTGATTATAGAAAAAAATATATCAAATTAAATTGAAAATTAATTTTAACGTTTCCAATCGAAATTATCTAAATTTACAAAAGATCGAATTTTTTTTTTTTTTTATTACCAATTTTTGTCCTACAGAACTGAAATTTGTGAACAAAATTATTTCTTTTTTTAATTTAAAAATCGTAATTTTAAAAGTAAATTCCAAATATTATTTTATTCTTATAAATAATCAAAAAAAAATTTTTTCTAATCTAAAAATAAAATAATTTCTAAATAAAATTAGAAAAAAAAATTTAAAAAATTAAAAAAAAATAAAAATAAAATTAAAAAAAAAAATAAATAAAAATTAATTAATTTTTATTACTGAATAATGAAAAATTAAAATAAAATAAATAAATATTGAAGAATAAATGAACTTCATTAATGTTTAATAAAAATGAATCGAGAACTCTAAATGAAAGTGAAACTTCATTAAACTTAGATTACTTTGGCTGAGGACTTGAAATTGAAAAATAACTTCCTGCCTAAAAATAGAGTTTGACAATTGAAACATTAAGTGAAGTTATCTTTAAAAAAGAATTAAATCGATTTAAATATTTAAAAATTTCGATTTTCTTTTCTTCTAAATGTTTTTTTTTCTTCGTTTTTTTTTCATATACCTATTTTTGAAAAAGGTGAAACAAAACCTAAAAGTTTCGAAATTTAAATAATTTCCACAAAAAAATAAAATAAAACAGAAAAATAATTTTATTTTTCAATTATATATTTTTTTAGGCCTCGGATCGACTTTAAGGCACAAAAAAAAGTCGTTTTACTCGACTTATATTCCAAAAAAGTATAAAGAAAAAAGTCGATTTTTTTATTTTAACAAAATTTAATTGATTTAATTTTATTAATTATGTAATGAGAATAATTAAAAAAAAGTATTATCAAGAAAATTTATTTCCAATATTTCAGAATCGAACTAATTGTAAGAAAAATTTTCCAAATTTTATTTAATTTGTACAAATTTCTAAAAAAAAAAATTCTTAAATTCCTTTTTTATAATTTTTTTCAAGTCTGATTTAAGTAATTTATTCGAATTAAAAATTTTTGTTATAGTTTTTAGTTTTGATGGTAAAAAAAAAATTTCCGGCAATACTTAATGCTTTTATAAATTTTTAAATAAAAACTTTTTTTTTTTTAATAATTTTGGAAGAGTTAAAGTTGAAATTTTTAGAAATAATTGAATTTAAATTTGTTCATTTTTCAGACAATAATTAAATTTTACAGTAACTAAAAATAATTTATTAAATAATTTTTAGATAACATTTTTTAAATGTAATTGAATTTTCAAAAATTTACAAATTTTTATTTTTGAAATTAATTAAACTTCAAGTGATTTTCAATTTAAATTTTTTGATAATTTCACTAAAAAATTTATTAGAAATTTCAAACAAAATTACAATAATTTGAAATTACGTGAAAAATAGTTTCAGATAGTTGAATTTTCGAAGAATATTATAAAAATAAAATAAAAAAAAAAGTTGATGAAGAATTTATTAGTAATCACATAAAAAAAAAAATGAAATTCAAAAGTTTTTAATTGAAAAATGCTTTTAGATAATTGAATTTTCAAATAATATTATAAAAATCATTAAAAATAATTGAAATTTTTGCAAATAATTAAATTTCAAGTGATTTTGAATTACAAATTTTTGGTAATTTTTTTGCTACTTCTTTTTAAAATTATAAACAATTATTAAATTTCATAAAAATTTGAATTGAAAAATAATTTAAAATAATTGAATTTCTAGAGGAGTTATAATTGAAATAATTAAATTTCAAAAAAAATTAAGATGGAAAAATTTTGAAATAATTAAATTTTAAAAGTTTTTAAATTGAAATTTTGGAAAATAATTGAATTTTAGTTGATTTTGAATTGAAATTTTTGAAAATAATTAAATTTTAGTTGATTTCAATTGAAAATTTTGGAAATAATTGAATTTAAGTTGATTTTAAATTAAAATTTTTAGAAATATAATTGAATTTTAAAAAATTTTAGATGGATAATTTAAAAAACTTTTAAATTGAAATTTTTGAAAATAATTGAATTTCAAAAGATTGTGTTAAATTTTAGACAATAATTAAATAATAAGAATTTTTTTTTAGTAATTTCTGTTGATGAAGAATTTATTAGAAATCACAGAAGAAAATTGAATTCCAAGAGTTTTTAATTTGAAAAATGCTTTCAAATAATTGAATTTTCCAAAATTATTTGAAAAATCATTAAAAATAATTGAAATTTTTGAAATACAAATTAAATTTCAAGTGATTTTGTATTAAAATTTTTTGGTAATTTTATTTGCTATTTTTTTTTTTAATTATAAACAATTATTAAATTTCATAAAAATTTGAATTGAAAAATAATTTAAAATAATTGAATTTCTGGAGAGTTAGAATTGAAATTATTAAATTTCAAAAAAATTTTAGATGGAAAAATTTTGAAATGAAATTTTTTGAAAATAATTGAATTTCAAAAGATTGTGTTAAATTTTAGACAATAATTAAATAATAAGAATTTTTTTTTAGTGATTTCTGTTGATGAAGAATTTATTAGAAATCACAGAAAAAAATTGAATTCCATTAGTTTTTAATTTGAAAAATGCTTTCAGATAATTGAATTTTCCAAAATTATTTAAAAAATCATTGAAAATAATTGAAATTTTTGAAATACAAGTAAAATTTCAAGTGACTTTAAATTAAACATTTTTTGCTAATTTTATTTTGCTAATTTTTTTCTATAAATTATAAACAATTATTAAATTTGATAAAAATTTTATATTGAAAAATAGTTTAAGATAATTGAATTTCATTAAAATTATTAAGAATAATTAATTTAGTAAAGAATTTTAATTAAAAATTTGTTAAATAATTGAAATAAAGAAGATCTGTATTGTATACTAAAAATCGTATTTTGTTTTTGTTTTTTTTTTTTTAATGTAAAAAAAGAGTCGAAAAAAGTCGCATTTTATTAAAATATCTCGAAAAAAGTCGGATAATCCGAGGCCTTTTTTTTTATTTCAATCTTCCGGAAACGAATAAATAAATAAAAAAAAAAAAAAAAAAAAAAAATTGAAAATCGTCTCTCCTCAAAAATCACGATTAATTCAATTATTATTTATTGCGGAGGATAAATAAAGAGCAAGGTTACATATGTACTTCCGTATGTGTGTATATAATCTCGACAAATCGTAATAAATTAGATAAATAAAAATCAAATTACAAACGCGCGGGGGAAAAGTTAATTTTTCTGAATGAGAAAAAAAATTGGTCAGTTGAGAGAATATAATGATGATAATATATAAAAAAAAAATTTTTTTTTTTAATCCTAATGAATGCGTCTCGCGAGAGAAAACCCACAAAAAGATACAATGCGGGAGATAATAAATTCTTTTCCTCATATTATTAAGTATTTCTTTTCTTTTTTTTTTGTTTAATTTCTTTTTTTTTCGTTTTCATTATGGTGCGGGTTTGTAAGACGCGATAATCAGAGACCACTCCCCACATTCAATGTGACTGTACACACTTTCTTTGTAGTTGTACATATATGTACAAATACATATATATAATATATGTAACTCAATACTGTCTAAGGTTCCATGAGGTCATCCAAGTAATTAAGATCAGTTACTCTGACTTCCCTCTCTCCATACAAGTTTGACCCAAACCACTCTCTCGCGACAAGTGAGTAAGACGACACTTTATGAATGGAACTTGTATATTATATTTTAAATGCCCATCGCTATGGAATTTTCACGGTATTTCTCAATTGTCTTCGGAGACTGTTGGATTAATTTCAATAAATAAATTGTATAATAATTTTTTTTTTCTTAACTCATTAAATTTCCCTCTTTTATCAAGAAAAAAAAAAGTCGAAAAAAATAATAATATTAATTAATAAAACGCAAATCGAATAAAATATTTTGGTAAAAGAATTTTTTTTTTAAATTTTCGTTTCTATTTTTATTTTTATTTCCATTTTTTTTTTATCTATATATTTTTATTTATTTATTTTTATTTATTTATTTTTATTTTTTTATTTACATTTTTATTTATATTTTTAAAAAAATTTTATCTATATTTTATATTTCTTTTAGTCCTACGAATAATTAAACTAATTTACAGGTCTCGGATCGATTTAAAGGCACAAAAAAAGTCGATTTATATTCCAAAAAGAGTCGTTTTTTTTTTTATTTTAACAAAAAAAATTTTAGATTTTTTAAATAATAATAATAATTTTGAAAAGGGTTAAAGTTGAAATTTTAACAAATAACTGAAATTTCAAAAGTTAATTTTCAGACAATAATTAAATTTTACAGAACTAAAAATAATTTATCAAATAGTTTTAGATAAAAATTTTTAAAAGTAAATGAATTTTCAAAGATGATTAATTTTGAATTGAAATTCTTGAGAATAATATTGAATTTTAGTTGATTTTTAATTGAAAATTTTAATAATAATTAATGTTGAATTGAAATTTTGGAAAATAATTGAATTTTAGTTGATTTTAAATTGAAAATTTGGAAAATAATTGAATTTTAAATGATTTTGAATTGAAAATTATGAAAATAACTGATTTTTAAAAGATTTTGAATTGAAATTTTGGAAATAATTGAAGAATTTATCAGTAATTACAAAAATTGAACTTAAAAATCTTGCAAATTGCAAAATGATTTTAGATAATTGAATTTTCGAAGAATATTATAAAAATAGTTTAAAATAACTGAATTTCAGGAGGATTTTTGAAAATAATTAAATTTTAGAAGCTTTTAAATTCAAATTTTTGAATATCAATTAAATTTCAATTGAAATTTTGGATAATAATTGAATTTTAATTGATTTTTAATTGAAAATTTTAATAATAATTAATTTTGAATTGAAATTTTTGAGAATAATTGAATTTTAGTTGATTTTAAATTGAAAATTTGGAAAATAATTGAATTTTGAATGATTTTGAATTGAAAATTATGAAAATAATTAAATTTTAGTTGATTTTAAATTGAAATTTTTGAAAATAACTGAATTTTGAAAAGATTTTGAATTGATTTGTGATTTTGAATTAAAAAGTTTTGGTAATTTTATTTGTTTTTCTTTTTAAATTTTAAACAATTGTTAAATTTTATAAAATAATTTAATTGAAAAATAATTTGAAATAATTGAATTTGTGATGAATTTCATTAAAATTTTTTAAAAATAATTAATGCATTTTATACTTAAAAAAACGTATTTTATTTAAAAAAATTTTTTTAAAAATGTAAAAAAAGTCGAAAAAGTCGCATTTTATTGAAATAAGTCGAGAAAAGTCGTATTTTTGAAAAAAAGTCGAAAATAATCGAAAAAGTCGTATAATCCGAGGCCTGAATTTACATATTATTTTTGAAAGAAAATTAAATGAAATTTCTGTTAAAATTCTTATAAAATGAATTATAAAGCATATTTCATTTTCCGATAAAATTATTGAAATTTTTTACCAGAATCATTTGTTCGAAAAATAAAATTAGTTTCATTTTTTTTTTTACGAAAAATTCAATTTTTTATTTATTTATTTTTTTTTTTGAAATCACTATTAAAAATAGAATTTTCAAAAATTATAAACGATTATAAATATTAAAAAAAAAAAGATTAAAAGGAAAATTATAGTGAAAAAAGTGACTGAAATTAGAATTTTGAAATCAAATTTAGAATTGAACATACGAATAAAATTACAATAAATTAGAATTACAAAATTAAAAATGAAATAATGTTATTTTATTAATTAATTACAAAATTTAATTAGCATCGAATAAGAATAAATTTACAATATTAAAAGCAAATAAATTAAAAATAAAAAGTTAATTGAGAATTAAAATAAATAAAAATTTTAAAAAATTGCAGAATCAAAAAAAATTTTATTTATTAAAATAGAAAATGAATAAAAAACTAAATAATTTCAATTAAAGTATTAAATATAGTAAATAATAATATAATTATAATCGAAAACGAATATTTTGATAAAATAATAAAAAAAAATATATTTTATCAAATATAAAACTTACAATCAATTAGAATTACAAAAATTTTAAATAATTATTATTTTTTTCATCTTTATAAATTTAATTAAAAAGCAATAGGAATAAATTTACAATACTAAATGTGAATAAATTGAAAATAAAAAATTAATTAAAAATTAAAATAAACGAGAATGTAAGAAAACAAAATTATCAAAAAATTAAATAAAAAAAAATTTGAATTATTAGAATAAAGAATAAAAATTTCAATTATTATTAAATAGTAAATAATATTATATATAAATAGTCGAAAATTAATATTTTGTAGTAAAAATTTCAATTGGAATAATTTATCTTTTTTTTTTTTTAAATCGTAATTTTCAATTATTTTTTCCATTAAATTATATATTAATATTAATAAATAAAATAAATTCAATTACCTTGGTGCAGGTTCACCTTCGGCCTCGCATTCGATTAAAAAGGGTTTTTCATTTTCATTTTTGTTGACTTGAGCCACTTGAAAGAGTAATTCGCCCGTGGGTGGTTGTTTTGTTATAAGTGGAGGTGATTGTACTAAAAAAAAATAAAATTCATCACTGACAAGATTTTCAAGACTTCTTTATTCAAAAAAAAAAAAAAAAAAAAAAAAAAGAAATGAAATAACATTTCTAAGAAACAATTGTGTTCTATTTTTTTTTTTGTATCGTCTTGTGAAAAGGGAAATGTCTGTTAAAAATTTCTAAATGCAAAATCATTCTCTATAAAATAAAGCGGAAGAAAAAACCAAAACGCAAACAATTTTTCGCAACAAAAATTTTTATATTAAAATGAAAAATAGTTTTAAATAAAAATATTTCACTTCAATATATTTTAATATTAATTAATAATAATTATTCATTATTAATTTAATAATTATTAGAATTATAAAAATTAATTACTAGAATAATTAATTATTGAAATTAATTAAAATAAATAAATTTAATAAAAATATTATTTAATAATTATTATTTTCCAAATAAAATAATTTTATAATAAAAATTAAAATATTTTTATAATTATTATTTTAAATAAAAAAAAAAAGTAACAATTTCAACTTAAATCGAAAAATTGTTCACGTACGAAATTTTTGCGCTAAAAAAAAACACTTTTTATTTGTTTATCAAACAAAACGTTCCATTTGATAGATCGAGTTTATCTCGATTTGAAGGGAGTTTGTTGTTTTTAAAGTATCTTTGTGTGTGTGTGTATGTAAGAGAGAATATGAAAGACATCGAAAAGAAACTAAAAATTATGTTCTCTAAAAGAAAAGCACACACATACATTCATTGTTTGTGTATTTACATAAAAATAGAGGAAAAATCTATATTATAACAAATATAGGTAGATGAAAACTATACACAACGTATATGGTATTTATGGTGATTTATAATGATTTTTAATTAAAATTTGAAAAAAAAAATTAATTAATTAAGAAAAAATGGGTCGGGGACGAGAAAATCTAACGAAGAAAAAAAAATATGGAATGAATAGCATGATTCAATCCAAAGCAAGGGAATAATGACGATCTGAAAAATTTTTCCTTCCGCAGAATATTTTCAATTTTTTTTTTTTTTAAATTTATGTTCCAAATAAAATAATAATAAATTAATTTTTCCAAATTTGAAAAAAAAATAATAATAATAAAAGATAATTTTACCGTCACAGAAAAATGATTTTTAAATATTTAAAAAAAACATTAAAATTCAATTATAAATTAAATTATTACAAATTATCTAAATTTTCCTTCCTAAGTAGTTTTAATTTAAAAAATTTTCTAATTACATATTTTTTTTTTTTTAAGAAAATTCAAAATAAAAAATGTTTACCAATAAATTATTATAATAATTAAAAAAAATAAATTATTGAAAGAACAGTTTTTATTATTTTTCATCTGTTACGTCCGGACGTGTCGGTTCGACCTTTGTTTATATTAAAATTTGAGAAAAGGAAACCAATGATGATATATAATTATTTATAATGATTATATATAAGCATGTGTGACAATGTTGATTGTGTGAGCTCACCGTATGTATGAATAAACTAACAAATTGTTTAATATAAGTTATATGTTAATAGTTAATTGTCTTCATTTTATATTTTACCAATATTTTAATAATAATTCCATGTTTCTCCTAATATAATGATATTTTAGCATTGTATGTGTACAAATTCAACAAATTTCAACAAATTCTAAATCATAAAAATAACCCTAAACTTAAAATCCTTGAAGAAGATTATTAAGAATTTGGGAATTTACGTATTATAAACTTATTATTCCAAGAGACGATTTAGAGAATGGACCATCTTGTCACTTCTTTTGAATTGGAGCCTTCTTAAGCTGGGTCCTCGTTTATTTTTCATTTATCAATTTTCCATCTACTAGAGTTTATTGCGGTAAACTCTATCATAAAAAAAAGGTGCACTCGAAACTCTAAAAAAAAATAACAAGACCGAGGTCTGTAACGCAGATGCTCGGTAATAAACTTAGACCCACAGTAATGAGTCATTTTGGGACCTAAACCCCACCCTCTGCATGATTTTTCTCCTCTTTTCCATTGCTAATTGCGATTGGAGGAAATTCTTTTTTGGAAGGGAGAAAATTACAAGGTAGGGATATGATTTTGGCAAATTTCAATCCTTGAGGCCCTCGAGTGTCACCTTAAGTCAGTATCTTTTTAAAACTCATAAGAGTAGTTAAAATAACGAGGTCTCTGTTTACGGGCCCCTTTTCAAGTTCTTGCTGGACTTTGTCCACCTTTTAAGAACCCCTGAAGTGCTCGTGGTCGGTCCTCTTTGTGTCTTCTTGATTTTTGCCCGTGATCTAAATAGTTCCGGTAGTTTAATTAAAATTAAAATAAATAAAACCCATAATCTTCTTCAAGGATATCGACGTCTATTGCTGTACTCATGGTATAGTAAGTAAAAATCTTAACTATTTTCAATGTTTTATTCGGAGAAATAGAGTTGTTTTAAATAAAGGCAGAATTTAAAATTTAATTGTTTTATTCCACGGTGTGGGTTGGTACTCCCTTTGAAAGAGTAAGGATCCACAGAGATATTAAGTAAAATATCCTCTTAAAGTTAAATAAATTAAAATTCTTGAACGTCAACTTCCGTGACGTAACAGAATTTTTGGTGTCAGAAGTGGGATGTCTACTCGTAACCTGCCATGGAATTTATATTTTCTCTGTAACTTGATTAGTTATTAACGGCTAATTGAGAGACTGTTAAAATATTTTTATAGTTGTTTTGATTATAACCGATTTCCTCCGAATAAACTATTGAATTATTATTTTTATCTATATTAGAGTTGGTTCGGCTGCGAGTAAATCTTCTTGTAATTTTGCAATTGGCCTAGAGAATTTCGGATTGAACTTACAGTTTAAAACATACAATTACAGTTTATTTGATTTAAGTGAATTTTGTTAGATCAAGCTTAAAGTAAATTTGTTGTACAGTCAAACATTTTTTTTTTGAGTTTAATTAAAGCAATATCATGTTTAACCATAAGATATGTTTAATTTCAACTTAATTATTATCAATTTTCATGTCTGAATAAACATAATTATTCTAGTACAAAATACTTTTGAATCAAGGTAGTACATATTTTATTATTGAAATTTTGAATAGTGTTTTCTCAGTGCATCCTTTAACTTCAATTGTAAGATTGTATAATATTTCTCGCAGAGGAACTTACTCTATTTGTACATGTTGTGATTTATGTTCTATTATCGAATAATGTAATACGGTTACCTGCTGTCATATTGCCTATTCTACCGCGTGATTTTTTTTGTCTTTCTTCGACCTTATTGTCTTCTCGGTAATTGAATAAATTTCATAATGTCAGAAACATCCGACGCTGCGGCACTCGCCGTCACGGCAATGACGGAATATTTTCAAACCCAAACTGTTTTGAACCAGATACCCACATTCGACGGGAAAAACACAGACCTTCGCAATTTTGTTTTAGAAGTTGAAAATGCATACTCCCTTCTCGGTACCGGATATGATCAGAACAAATTCATTAAACTCATTCTTCCAAAATTAAAAGGTATTGCTCGCGAGTCCGTCGAAGGTAAAGAGTTATCTGATCTCAATTCTTTTACTAAACACCTTAAGGAATCCTTTTCCACCACAACCCTTCCTTTCGGTCACTATCATTCACAATTGGGTCAAGCTAAAATGGCACCCACAGATACAGTGAATGAATTCGGGCTTAGAATTAAAGAATTGATAAAGAAATGCAAAGCCGCACTATCAAACCAGTTTGACTCGAACCAAGTTGTCTCTTTCATGCCCTTGATAAATTCAACAGCATTAAATGGCTTCCTTCGCGGTTTGAGAGGCGATCTTGAGCTTCGAGTAGCCATTCACAAACCTTCGACCTTAGATGAAGCCATTGAATACGGACGATTAGAGGAACAAGTAGCTGCTGAAAGATACACTACTCGCGGGCCAACGATTGCTCACCCACCACCATTTTCGCGACCTTTCCGACCTCCGCTATCTGGTCAACGAAACTATGGATATGCCGAACCATTGAGACCGACCTTTCCACCACAGCCTAACGAGCGATTTGTCCCTCGCGGCCCAAATATTCAACTACCAACGGGAAGTAATACAATCCAACGGGATGAATTAAATCGGCCTTTTATGGCGCCAAGAAACGCAGCGTTTGCCAGTGGTCATTTTAGACCCCCACTACCTCGATACGGTGAATACCCTGTAAGAGGAACTCACTACGTGCATGAATGGGATCAGTATTATGCCGAAAATCCATCTTATTATCCATATGACAGCCCTAATCATTTCGCAGAACATCCGGACAATTATATGCAGTCATATCATTCGTATTATCCAAATGAACAATCGTGGGGAGGATACGCACCCACTCTCACATCTCAGCCTCCAACCTTTCCTGAACATAAGGAAGGGGAGGTGCACCAATCATTGACCACTTACGTGGACCCCTCCCATTCTTCGAATACGTCCTATGCTTCTCAAGCAATGCATAGTGATCAACCAAAAGAAAATTTAAACTTGACAGGCGCTCGTCTCAATATACCAGAGACGAGCGCTCCGGCGATGAACCAATCATTTCAGAAAACCCAAACTTTCACAGTCATGAAAGCTTCGAGATTACAGAACCAAACACTGAAACAATAAAATATCCAGAAATAATTGCTCGATCAACCGCCTTTGCTGGTGGACAAGCTCGTCTTCTGGTGGACACAGGATCACAAGTGAATCTCATCGACTTGCACTCACTTGATCCGTCCACTGACGTTTATGTTGGTGAGAAACTTTCCATCACCGGTATCTCCTCGACAAGTCTAAATAGCGTGGGTTTCGCTCTTATCGAACTTTGGGGAATTGTCACTAAATTCCACGTGTTTGCTGATCCCTTTCCTTTACCAGGAAATGGAATTATCGGTCTTGAATTTCTCAGAGCTGAAAAAGCTGAAATATCATTTCACCATGATACAATGGTACTTGACAGTAATCCTATTAAGCCAATTCCTTTTTTAAAAATGATACCAATAAAAGAGGAATCGTTAGGAAGTGAACCAATTATTGCACCTATTTTACCCTTGCATTCTCCCTCTAAGGAACCCTCACAACCAAAAGAACATTCTACTTCTCCTTCTTCTCCCCTTTCTACCTATTTCTTGAAGGCTCGTACGCGAAAGGTTATCGCAGTTGACGTGACAAATAGCGAAATTGAACAGGGATATTTACCTCGCATTCAAACTTCTGAGGGTGTAATTATAGGCAATGCTATCGTAAATGCAAAAAACGGACGCTGTTACGTTATGGCTATAAATACTACTGAGCGTGACGTAAACGTAAAAATTGAGCCCCAGGAACTATCACCGTATGATGTGTTCGACGAAGAATCTGGTGATATCAATGACATAATTTTAGGCGAAAAAACCATCCTTACACGCGAAGAAAGAGTAGCTAAAATTTTAGAAAAAATTGATTGTAAAAAATTGGGATCTCGCCGGTATGCACGTGTAAAAAGTTACGTAGAGTCGTTTCCCGAATTGTTTTTAATCGAGGGAGACGAACTACCTGGAACCACCTTAACGGAACACCGCATTCCGACAACCGATGACGCTCCGGTTTTTAAAAAACAATACCGTTATCCACAAATACTTAAACCGGTAATTATAAAACAACTTAATAAATTGTTAAAAGCCAATATTATTCGACCTTCAAACTCACCTAACAATGCACCCTTGTGGATTGTTTCCAAGAAACCTGATAAAAACGGAATTAAACAATGGCGTCTCGTGATTGATTATCGCGGTCTCAACGAAAAAACAGTGGGCGACGCATATCCATTGCCTTTAATCAGTGAGATTCTTGATCATCTGGGGAAATCGAAATACTTTTCAGTTTTCGATTTGGCATCCGGGTTTCACCAGATACCAATGGCTCCCGAAGATCGTTGGAAAACGGCCTTCTCCGACGGCACGAACCATTACGAATTTAATCGTATGCCATTCGGATTGAAGGGCGGTCCTACAACATTTCAAAGACTCATGAACAATGTATTAACGGGTCTTAATGGCTCGGAATTGTTCGTATACTTAGACGATATAGTCGTTTTCGCAGCATCTCTTGATGAACACGATCAAAAAATATTTCGATTATTCCGACGCCTTTATGACTCAGGTCTTAGACTTCAACCTGAAAAATGCGTCTTTCTGAGTGAAGAAGTTTCTTATCTAGGTCACGTTATTTCAAGCGACGGTGTTCGCCCTAACCCTGAAAAAATCAAAGCTGTCGAACATTTTCCCGTCCCTAAAACTCCAAAAAACATAAAAGAATTCCTGGGTTTGATTGGCTATTACCGCCGTTTTATTCCGAACGTTGCTTCTCGAGCAAAACCACTCACAAAACTTCTCAGGAAAAATCAGTCTTTTATTTGGGAAGATGAACAGCAAGCAAGTTTCGAGGACTTGAGAAAATGCCTCTGTCAGGAACCAATTTTACAGTATCCAGATTTTGAACAGCCATTTATCCTGACCACCGATGCCTCAAATGGCGCAATAGCCGCTGTATTAAGTCAAGGAAAATTAGGTTCTGATTTACCGATAGCTTACGCGTCTCGGTGCTTAAATAGAGCAGAAATGAACTACTCTACTACTGAAAAAGAGTGTTTGGCGGTTGCCGTTTTCACGAAATATTACCACCACTACCTCTACGGTAGAAAATTTACCGTAGTCACTGATCATCAAGCTCTCGTTTGGCTCCATAATACACGCGACCCATCTTCGCGTCTTGTTCGATGGAGATTGAAGTTATTAGATTACGATTATGAAGTAAAGTACCGACCTGGAAGGGTAAACTCTAATGCCGACGCTCTTTCTCGTAACCCTGTGGAAACAAAAGAATCAGAGGAAAAAATTGCTAGCTTCCCAATCGTGACTGTAAAGAAAAGACGAGGTAGACCACCGCGAGAAGTCACACCCATCCCCGCGAGCCCTACCGAATCGCAAATGGTAGAAGAATCAGGAATCGCTGATAGAGTTAAGCAACGCAGGCGAAACAATGAACCACGGTATTACTCATCTTACTCTTCAGATGATGAAATCGACAGGTGCAATGTGTCGGGACGCCAAACAATGCATCAAAAGAAAACAAGAAAAAGATTGATACGATTTCCAGGCGATGACGATTATCTACCCCCTCCAATCGCTCAAACAATCTCTTCACCTCCTCAATTAGACGAACCGGTAGTATCATTACCTCCCGCGCAAAGCGACTCAGACAGTGATAGTAATGATAACACATTGATAGATATGAACGAAACGGTTATCCCTGTCGAATCTGTTCTCGAAGATACGTTGATAAATTCACCCTCTCCAGATTTACCGTCCAAAACACCCTTGATCATACCTTCAGTACCTCTGCCATCTCAGAACGCTAATGTAAAAGAATCAAAAATTTTAGGATTGTACGAATCAATACCTCCACCAGAAAGAGAAAGTAATTTGACTACTTCACAACCACAGGAGGTCCAGACCGATCGCTCTACAAATTCTCCTGTGGGGTTAATCATAAAAACTACGCGAGATCCCCTCACGCTATCAAGGGACAACATTGCTCATTTCTTATCAGCAGACTGCACCTTTGGTACCACATCAACACGTACACTAATAGATATTGGATTAATTAATCCTATTAACATCAAATCTCGTGAACCAAAAAAGGGTCAGGTTATTGTCACTCAAACGGGAAAATCGCTTGTTTTTTCGATCTTCGTAAAAAATAAATTTTTTGATAAAATTAACGCGGAAGACCTTCTTTTGGGAATTTCCAGTCTAAAAATGGCTGTCGAGAAAACTGGTATTAACTCACTTAGGATGTCTTTAGTTGAAAACGATCTCGAGAAATTACCTCCATTCACATTGCGCAATACAATCCAACATGTGTTCACTCACAGTAATGTAATTTTCACGCTGTGTACAGGAAAAATCCAAGTACCTCCCGAGGATATGCGAAAAGCTATTATAAGTGAATATCATTCTAGTCTGGTTGGAGGACACAAAGGGGTAACCAAGACATTCCGGTTAATAAGGAACCGTTTCGTTTGGCCTGAATTGAAAAAGAATGTAGAGAACTTTGTTAGAACTTGTATTAGTTGTCAGCGTCAAAAATTAGTACGAATTAAAACGCGTCAACCAATGGTCATTACTGACACCCCGGCAGATGCCTTTGACAAAGTTTCGATGGATCTCGTAGGTCCCTTACCTATCACACCTGATGAAAATCAGTACGTCCTGACAATACAAGACAATTTGACAAAGTATTGTCTGGGCTTTCCCATCAAAAACAAGCGAGCTTCGACAGTAGCAGACATATTTGCTCGGAAATTTATCGCTACGTTTGGTTGCCCACGCGCTATTTTGACAGATCAAGGTAAGGAATTTATAAATGATCTCTTAAGCAATTTAGCAACAATATTCAAAATTAAACACGTCACTACATCTGGGTATCACCCTCAAAGCAACGGAAGCCTTGAACGTAGTCATCAAGTGTTGATAGATTACTTAAAACACTATATAAATGATTACGAAGATTGGGACAGACTAGTCCCTTTTGCCATGCTATCGTACAATTGCGCAATACACGAAGGTACTCAATTTTCCCCGCATGAACTTATTTTCGGTAAAACGATGCGTATACCTTCCTCCTTTCCCCCTACCGAACAATTACAAACATATGGATCGTATCTTCAGGAAATGGTAACACATCTCGCTGACATTCGGTTGCGAGCGCGAAATAATCTAATAAATGCCAAGGAACGCTCTAAGAAACGGTATGATATTCGAAGCAACCCCAAAGAATTCAAACCAGGTGATCTTATATTAGTCTTATCCGAACCTCGAGATGGGAAATTGGGCGCGTATTATCACGGACCATATCCAATTGTCGAAGTATTAGATTACGAAACCGTGGTTTTTCTCAACGACGAGGGTAAACGAGTTGGCAAACATATAAACAAAATTAAAATCGCACATATCGACGAGTTGTCAGACAGTACTGACGGAAACGAAAGCGAAAATTAAAGTTATTAACACACAATGTATTTCCACAGCACCACAGTTATGTTAATCAAATCTACTGGCTACCTCCGATGACTAATAGATCAAATTTAGGTACAGAAATACTCTAGATCAACTGATGACTCCGGATTCAACGATTCGAGCTACATTCAATAACTCTCACATAACATATCCTTTTAAACTAATGCATGTTATCGTAAAAAAAAAAAAAAAAAAAAAAAAAAAAATTTAATTTTATAAATAAAAAAAAAATAAATAAATAAGTAGTTAATTAAATAAAATAAAAAAAACATATATATATATATATATATATATATATGTATCTATGCATATTCAATTAAAATTAAAGGGAGTAGGAAGTTAATAATAAAATGTTTTAATAATTGGTGGTGGAATAAATTAAATAAAAATAAAGATATATTTTAATTGGTGGTGGTATTTACATAATTAAACGACCTTATTGAAAGTTAAGAAAGAAATGGAAAAAACATACATGTGTACATATTCATATGTGTATATTTTTCCTGGATTTTTATAAAGAATGAAATTTATATTCAAAACTAATTGTAATAACGTAAGCTAAAATTAAAATTTACTAACATAATAGAGCCACGGGTCGGATAAATGTTTCGGAAAATAATCATTTGTTTCTTTTTCTCAGTCTTTACATATTAGTATACATTTCTCTATCCATGTATCGAATCTTTGATAATCGAAACCAAACGGGATTTGTGTGAAACTGCCCTGGTTATAATCACTAGTTTTAAGTGAGATGCACACACTGGCCACTGTGAGCCGAACGGGATCATCAACTTATGTGCACAGAACTTGAAGGACGTCACCACACGTACGACATTATATGTAACCCGTCTCACAAGTCAGTCCCTGCCATGCTCACAGGGATGGAAAATCGCCTTCAGCAATTTTCCATCTTAAGTAAGGGGATCTGTTACGTCCGGACGTGTCGGTTCGACCTTTGTTTATATTAAAATTTGAGAAAAGGAAACCAATGATGATATATAATTATTTATAATGATTATATATAAGCATGTGTGACAATGTTGATTGTGTGAGCTCACCGTATGTATGAATAAACTAACAAATTGTTTAATATAAGTTATATGTTAATAGTTAATTGTCTTCATTTTATATTTTACCAATATTTTAATAATAATTCCATGTTTCTCCTAATATAATGATATTTTAGCATTGTATGTGTACAAATTCAACAAATTTCAACAAATTCTAAATCATAAAAATAACCCTAAACTTAAAATCCTTGAAGAAGATTATTAAGAATTTGGGAATTTACGTATTATAAACTTATTATTCCAAGAGACGATTTAGAGAATGGACCATCTTGTCACTTCTTTTGAATTGGAGCCTTCTTAAGCTGGGTCCTCGTTTATTTTTCATTTATCAATTTTCCATCTACTAGAGTTTATTGCGGTAAACTCTATCATAAAAAAAAGGTGCACTCGAAACTCTAAAAAAAAATAACAAGACCGAGGTCTGTAACGCAGATGCTCGGTAATAAACTTAGACCCACAGTAATGAGTCATTTTGGGACCTAAACCCCACCCTCTGCATGATTTTTCTCCTCTTTTCCATTGCTAATTGCGATTGGAGGAAATTCTTTTTTGGAAGGGAGAAAATTACAAGGTAGGGATATGATTTTGGCAAATTTCAATCCTTGAGGCCCTCGAGTGTCACCTTAAGTCAGTATCTTTTTAAAACTCATAAGAGTAGTTAAAATAACGAGGTCTCTGTTTACGGGCCCCTTTTCAAGTTCTTGCTGGACTTTGTCCACCTTTTAAGAACCCCTGAAGTGCTCGTGGTCGGTCCTCTTTGTGTCTTCTTGATTTTTGCCCGTGATCTAAATAGTTCCGGTAGTTTAATTAAAATTAAAATAAATAAAACCCATAATCTTCTTCAAGGATATCGACGTCTATTGCTGTACTCATGGTATAGTAAGTAAAAATCTTAACTATTTTCAATGTTTTATTCGGAGAAATAGAGTTGTTTTAAATAAAGGCAGAATTTAAAATTTAATTGTTTTATTCCACGGTGTGGGTTGGTACTCCCTTTGAAAGAGTAAGGATCCACAGAGATATTAAGTAAAATATCCTCTTAAAGTTAAATAAATTAAAATTCTTGAACGTCAACTTCCGTGACGTAACACATCAAAAAGGATGGGGAAAAAAAATTAATTTTTTTATTAAAACAAAAAAAAAAAAAAAAAAAAGATATAAATCTAGAAAATATTCTGCTTGAGAAATCGATGAGAAACGCAATGAAAGAGACACTAAATTTTGATGATTTGTGGATTATAAACACGAAAATGCTCTTTTCATATATATATAATTATTGAATTAACAAAATTTTTAGGGAATTTTTTGTTTTTTTTTTCACGTACGATATTTAGAGTAACTTTCACCTTCCACGCTATCCACGATTTCAACTATAAATTTAAAATTCTTTAATTATTAACAATAAAATAAAATAAAGGAATTTGAACTTAAATTCAATTTAATTGAAATAATTAAAAGAATAATTAAAATAATTTATAAGTTTACGAATTATTATTATCAATAATTATAATTCGTTAAAAAAAATATAATATAGAATATAATTTAAATAATATATAAATATAATATAAATATAATTTAAATATAATATAAATATAAGATAAATAGAATATAAATAGAATATAAATATATAAATAATTAATATAAAAATAATATTACATTTATAAGAAATATTATCGTTAATTATTAAAATTATTATTTATTTTCACTTTAAATTTAAAAATAATATTAAATAATAATTTTACTGCAATTAAATCATCATTAAAATTATGATTAGCAATTCATTAAATTGATACTTACTCAGAGCTCTGGCATGTAATGTGACCAAGAAAAGGACACACGCCGTTAACCACATGTTCTCTATTTTTTTTTTCAACTATCTGAAAAAAAAATTCCATAATTAACTTTTTTTTAAATTTTAATTAAATATTAATATTAAAGTCGTTGACATTCTTTTTCTTTTATCACAAATTAAACAAAATGCAAGTAATTAACATACTTAAATTATAATAAAAAAAAAAAAAAATTAAATAAACTTAAGCTATAAATAGAATAAAATAAACAAAATAATTAAATAATCAAATAAATAAAATTAAAAAAAAATAATAATAAAAATAATAAATATTATAATAAAAAATATAAATTATTTAATTATTGTTTTTTATATTATTAAATAAGAATATTTAATAATAATCCTAGTAAAATAATAATAGTAAATATATTAATATTTGCTGATATTAATAATTCTTTTATAATAATAATAATAAATAATATAATAATAATAATAATAATAATAATAATAATAATAATAATAATAATAAATGAATATTAATAATAATTAATGAATAATTAATAAATGAAATGGAATTAAATAATAATAATATTAATAATAATAATAATAATAATAATACTGCAATTTATATAAATTACAAGATATTGTTTTTTATTTAAATTAAAATTTTTTGAAAATTCACGTAAACTAAATTTTTTATAAAACGAATTTTTTTCGCATAATTAATAAAACAAACGGTAATTAACTATTAAAAAAAAATAATAATAATAATTTAGTTGGAATATAGAACATAATTATATAAATATATATAGAACGTCATTTTTTCTAATAATACTTTATATATATATATAAATTATAACATTGAAAGTAGTTTGTGAAATAAAGAATTTGAAAACTAAGCAACTTTTAATGTGTGTTGCCGGCAGTTAACTTTTCCTCTCTAAATTTAGAGGCACATGAAATTTTATTATTTCAATAGCCGCGAAAAAATTAATTCTTCTACTGTGAATCATTTACATTTTTGTGTGAAAAAAAAAATATTTTCAAATTTCGTAAAAACAAAGAAAAAAAAAAAACTAAAAGAATAATATTTATAAATTCGAGAGGTAATATAAAATATCTAAAAATATATTTTAAATAATTTTTTTTTTCTCTTTTGACAAGAAAAAAAAAACGATTTTTCATCGTAATAAAAAAAAGCAAATTTTTTAATTAAGAAAAAAAATCGATTTAAATAAAAAAAAAAAAATTTTTTTAATCATTTTTATAAACACTTTTTTTTTTAAAAAAAGGAAAAAAATTTCACTCGGCTTTTTTTTGAGGGGGGAACACAATTTTTGTTTTCACACTTGACACTTATTCTTGACAAAAAAAAACTACACTTTTCTATTTAATATTATTGTGAAAATTAATTTTTGAGAAAAAAATAAATAAATTACTCTTGCACCTTTAGGATGAATCACTGGGCAAATTCATTCATACAGAAAATCGATAGCGGCTCCTTCGTACGTATATATATATATATATATATATATATATATATATATATATAGATATAATATAAAACAACCCCTCGGGGAAAATTTCCCTCATATAAAGATTTCCGTGTTTTTCCCCCATTTTAGTGATCGAACTTTCCAAAAAAAATTTCTCATGCGCCAATTTTTTTTTTCCTAAATATTTTAAAATAACGCAAAATAAAAACGAAATCGAAAAAAAAGCCACTGAATTACACAATAGAATCTCTAACCTAAAAATAGATTTTTTCCGTATTCGTAAAAATGACATAATATTAAAATATTGATGATCTCATTTTCTTCTTTAAAAAAAAAAAAAATACTGACAACATAGTTACGAAAATAGTTTCTACCTATATAAATATACAAAAAATCCTTGAATTTTCATCCCCTAATTCTCATTTCAACCCCACTCGTATACCCTAACCTCAAAATTGAAATACAACTTTCCAACCCTTTTGAAAAATAAAAAGAAAAGAAAAAATTATTAAGGAATGTTTTTTCTTTTTTTTTTATTTAATTACGGAACAGATCAGAAACGTGTCGCATTGGGTTAGGTAGCGGTCACACCCGAAGCAACATTCATCACTGACGCTATGTTTAAAAAAAAAAAAAAATCACATCAATAAACGCGAGACTAGATTAAAAAAAAATTCACGCACTATCACTTATAATTTTGCCAAAACTCACCTATTCTGATTATTTTGACTGGTCCTTGTCACAACACTTGACACTTTTCATCACCAAGGTGTCATTAGGTGTGTATATATACATAAAAGTATATATATATATATGTATGTATATATGCAAAACACGACGATACACGCCAACCACTGACTGACTGACTCCGAAATGTACTACGCGACTGCTGCTGCCAACAAAATCAGTGTTACCACACTGTAAACTGATAAATCGAAAAATTACCAAAATACTCTTTTCGGTTTTTTATATCAATTTTTTTAAGTTTCAAAAAAAAATTCGATTTTTGTGTTAAAGACAAGTGAGAAATACAATACATTTTTTTTTTGGAAAATTTGGTTTAATTTTTAAATACGATAGACGGCGGTAATTTGAAAAGTTACTAGTTATTGTGGTGAGGAATTTATTTAAAGGTGGTAGCACTGCTTCAGCGTACGGTACTTATATGAGTTAGTGAATATAGTAAAATACAGTAAATGTTAACAGAAAATAGGTGTGTATGTGTGAAAATATGTTTTATGAGAGAAAATGTGTGTATGTATATATGTTTTAAAGCCCAAAATCCCCAAAAATTTATGCCCTCCTTTTTTTCAATACATAACCTATATATATCTGTATAAGAGAATAAAGACCGGAATCTATATATTCTTTTCTTATATCTATATATGTTACATAAAAGTTTTTAGATGAGCACACATGCCCTTTATATATATTATATTGTCGCGTTCTCGTGCGTCTTTGGAGGGTTTTCTTTTGTTGATTATTTCTCGTTTTGTCACCTGCGCGTTTTATTATTTCCGCGCCAAAATTCGCTTTGTTCTATTATAGAGGAACAAAAAAAAAAACAAAATTAAAAAAAGAAATTAATTTTTTTAATTTACATTTAAACGGGATTAATATATTAATCAAATAACTTTATTTATTGAAATCAAATAGATTTTTTTTCTTTATCAATTTTCTTCGTTTCAAAATTAAAATGAATTAATTTTTCACGAAATTTAATAATGTGTAAAAATCATTACAAATTACAAACAAAAATATAATATAATTGTAATTTCGAAAAAATTAGATTTAAAATTTATTAAAATTTAATTTTAAATTTTAATTTTAAATCTATTAAATAATTGAATTTTCAAAGAAATTTATTACAATATTATTAAATAAAATTAATTTAGCAAAAAAATTTTAGAAATATTTGAATTTCTGGAGATTTTAAATTTCAATTTTTGTAAATTTCTATTCAAAATTATTTAAATTTTTCAAAAAAGTAATTAAATTATAGAGAATTTTTAATTGAAAAATTGTTTTAAATAATTGATTTTTTTTGAAGAACTTGATTTAAATAATAAATAAATAAATATACAGAAAAATAAAATAATACAAAAAATTATCAAATTATGAACATAAAAAAAAATTTCAATTAGTTTATAATTCTAAATTGTTTTTTTTTTTATTTAAAATATTCAATAATAATAATAAATTAATAAAAAATTGTTATTCTTTAAATTTTACTTTCTTTTTAAGAATTTAATATTTTATTTTTATAAAAAAAAATGAATCTAAAAAAGAATTTTAATTTTTGAAAAATAATTCTAATTTGTTTGTTTAAGAAAAGAAAAAAGGAAAGTTTCTTGAATTTTTTTTTAATAATTAATGAATTAATATAGTTTTTGAATTATTTTCTTTTTATTATTTAAAAATTTTGTTTATTTAAAAAATAAAATTTGATAAACTTCTTTTTTTTCAATTTCTTTGTTACTTTAATTTATTGATAGACATTCTGAGAAAATTTAATTAACATTTAATTACAGAATTTTTGGCACTAAATCAAAATTGACAAAAATTTAGAGCGCTAGATTTTTGTCAATACAATACTTTATTTTTAACTTGTGACAAAAAAATTTTTTGCTTTTTTTTTTAAAAAAAAAGTCTTTTCTTTTTTGCAAAATGTATTTTTATATTTTAATAAATTTTTTTTTATTATTAATATTTAATTTAATGTAATAATTAATTAATAATATTAATTAATAATATTTTATTGTAATAATGATAAGAATAATAATACCTAATTATTATTATTATTATTATTATTATTATTATTATTATTATTATTATTATTATTATTATTATTATTATTATTACTATTATTATTATTATTTTTGTTATTATATTATGATTTTCTTTTTATTATCGTTATTATTTTTATTATTATCAACTTATTTTGAAAATAATTATTAATATAATAAATTAATAATTAATATTTGAAAAATTGAAATTATGAAGTTAAAATTTAATAAATATATTTTTTTTAATTCTATTTTATTAATAAAAAAAAAAAAATAGAAAAAGGATTATCGAAAGAAAAATTGCAATTTCTTACATATTATTGAATTTATTGTGTATATATAATAGATTTTTATATTTAAATATTTATATATAATACAATCGTGGATTTTTGTGAAAAATATTTCATCAATCCATGAAATATAATATTATTAAAAGGAAAAAAAAAATTTCAATTTTTCCTTAGGACGCGATATCACTCGATGACATTATTTCTTCTATATTATTATATATTGTATAAGTTTTTAAAAATTTAATTTAAAAAAAAAAATTTATCTACCTATTTATTTATACAAAGGTAATTTTTTTTCCTCTCGATTCATATTAAAAAAAAAAAAAAACGTTAAACGACATTCGTTTACATTCTTATTTAAAAAAAAAAAAAAAAGAAATTATTTTACATACACGATTCGAATAAAGTACAAAATTTTTTTCATTTATACATTGCGAATCAAATGGAAGAGCAAGAACTCTTAAAAATTTTCTTTTTCACTTCATTTACATAAGATTATTATGTATATATATATAAATACTGTTTTTTTACTTGATCATTTTAAAAAGAAAATAAAAAAAATTCTTTTTTTACAAAATTTAATTTTTTTTTCAATTCGCTTCATTCACGTAACGAAGGAAAAATGTCACTTTCACTTGTTCCACGTGACGACAAAGTTTCATTGCTGCGCTTGTTCGTAAATTCATGTGTTGAGTCAATGATGGTAAATTTAAAAGTAGAAAAGCCAATCCATCGATTTCCTAGAAAAAAATTAAATTTTTATTATTAGTATAATTTTTCAATTTATAATAATTTTTTTTTTTGTATTTTGAATTTGAAACAAAATTCAATTCAAAAAAAGCAAACAAAAATCAATAAAAAATTTTTTAAATTCAGAGTTGTCACAGTTCAATTAATTATTTACAAAAATTTTATCTATAAATTAAAAAAGAAACAAATTTACAAAAATTTAAATCATAATCTCGAGAAATTCAATTATTTATAAAATTGTTTTCTAAATTAATTTTATTCAATAATATTTTAATAAAATTCTTTGACAATTCAATTATTAAAAATAGTTTTTGAATTAAAAAAATCTTTTTAAATTTAATTATTCACAGAAATTAAAAAAATCTTTAGCATTTGAATTTTTCAAAAATTTCAATTTAAAAATCTTTTGAAACTTAATTATTTCTAAAAATTTTAATTATAACTTTTTTAAAATTTAATTATTTTAAAAAAATGTTGTTTTTAAAATTAATTGTTAAATTATAGTTAATCAATAATTTTCATCAAATTCTTCTAAAATTTGAATTATTTTAAAACATTTTTAATTACAAATTCTGTAAAATTTTAATTATTGTCTGAAATTTTTTAAAAAAATTATTTAAAAAATTAAATTTTTTGAAAACTTAAAATCTTTTGAAATTAAATTATTTCGAAAAATTTTTATTAAATTAATTAGTTTAAATCAAGTTCTTCAAAAAATCAATTATTTAAAACAATTTTTCAATTAAAAATTCTCTATAATTTAATTACTTTTTTGAAAAATTTAAATAATTTTTGAATAGAAATTTACAAAAATTAAAATTTTAAATCCCCAGAAATTCAAATATTTCTACATTTTTTTTTTGCGAAATTAATTTTATTTAATAATATTGTAATAAATTTTTTTTGAAAATTCAATTAATTAATAGATTTAAAATTAAAATTTTTAAATTAAATTTTAAATCTAATTTTTTCGAATAATTTGCAAATATCAGTCTTTGATTATTTTTTTAAAAAATGAAAATTAAATATTTAATGTTTATAAAAATGCAACAAAAAAAATTAGGTTTTTTTTGAAAATTTTAATTCAAATTTTCGCTTCTAAAAATTAGTGTAATTTTTTATAATTAAATACTTAAAAAAAAAATTTTCCTCACTCTCAGGGAAAAAAAAATTGAAATTTTATCTGAAAATCAGGGAAAAATTAAAATTTTTGCCGGCAACGCTGAAATTAATCAGAAAGTAAGAAAAGAGAAATAAAAAAAAAATACCTCTTGTTTGACTCTGTGCGCAATATCCTTGCAATCATTAGTCTTCCTTAAATATTTAAAAACATCATCAACACTCCAAAATAATGGATTCGAATCCAATATTGTTCCATTCTTTGGCTTTTTTGCGTTATTATGATTACTATTATTATTATTATTATTACTATTATTATTACTATTATTGTTATTAATTTTCTTCTGCCCCCGTCGATAATTCCCATCAATTTCCGAATTATCAGATTCTGTATTATCATCTCTTTCACGTTTAACGCCACGTGTTTTTGTTGTGCCATTATTTTGACACAATAATAATGACGATGACGATGGCGACGATGATTTTATTTGTGTTGTTTTACCACCACCTGAACTTCCAGGACTATCAAAATTACTGTCCTTACTTTTACGATCATTAAATGATGAACTACGCGAATCTTCCGAGCCATTACTTGATTGTGCTTCAATTTTAAAATCATCAAATTTATTATCATTTTTGGAAAAGTCAATTTCATTTAATTGCACTTGACCATCGCATGATTCTTCAAAATTATTTGTAATATGCTTTGTTAAATCCATTGATAAATATGGCATATCCTCATCGTGTTCCTCGTCGTCTTGTTCCTTGTCGCGATTTGCCCAACGACCTCGTCTTCGTTTTCGACGACCTCCCCATGGTTTTGGCTTTTGTACCATTATACTTGTGTAGCCTTTTGGCTTTCCTCGTTTTCCATTGCCCACTGGAGCTGCTGTAAAATGAAAAGAAAAATGTAAAATTAAATTTAAAAAATTTTTTTTTTTAAATTACAAAAAAATTAATTGTATTGAAATTTAAAATTAATTATTATTAATTTATTGGAGTGAAAAAGAAATATTTTATTTTCTAGGGGTTTGGAAAAGATTATTTTAATTCTTAGAATTGAATAAAAAATTATTTTATTCCCAGTGTGGAGTTGCAAAATATTTATTTTACCCCCTTGGGAATTGGGAAAGTAGTATTTTACTTTCTAGAGTTAAAAAATGCCAATTTACTCCCTAGAGATGGAAAAAAAAAAATTTTAGTACGCAAAATTTTTTTAGAACATAATATTTTATTTTCTAGAATTGGAAAATATTATTTTACCTCCTAGGATTCAAAAAGATAATTTTATTCCCTCGAAAGTTTAGAAAGTACTATTTTACTTCTTCGACATTAAAAAATGCTAATTTACTTCCTAGAGATGGAAAAAAAAATACAAATATTACTGGCAAATTTTTTTTTGAAAGTTGCTTTTGGCACAATTTTTATTTCTTTTTTTAATAGAATAATTATTTAACAAAATTTGTATTTAACATAAATTTTGTTTTTTGGGCAAAATTTCGATTTAATTTAATTTTGTATTAAAAGAAATTCAAAAATTTTAATTTAACAGAATTTTTATTCGTGTAAATTTTAATTTAACCAAATTTGCATTTAATAGAAATTTTCGGATTTTTTTTTTTTTTTTAATTTTTATTTAACCAAATATCTATTTTGAGAAATTTTATTGAAACTTTCAAAAGAATTTTTTATTTATCCAAATTTGATTGAGGAATTTTTATTTAACGGCATTTACATTGACTGAAATTTTATTTTAACAAAAAAATTTTCACTTGATAAATTTTTTTATTTCATCGAATTTTTTTTTATAAAAGGGAAAACATTTAACCAAATTTTTAATTTAATCGGATAATTTCGAATTTTTCATTTAACCGAATTTTGATTTTTGAAATTTTTTTTTATTTAACCAAATTTTTATTTTGATCAAATTTTTGTTTAAATATTTTAATCAAAATTTTGAACAAAATTTTATTTAAAAAAAAAATTTTCATTTTACTAAATTTTTATTTAATAAAATTTACATTAAAATGGATTTTGAAAGAATTTTTATTTAACGAAATTTACATTGTCAAATTTTAAATTTTAATCAAAATTTTGCTTTTGACAAATTTTCTAATTATTCATCAAATTTCCTTAAAGAACGAAAAATATTTAATAAAATTTTGATTTAATCGCTTAATAACCAAATTTTTCATTTAACTAAATTTTTTATTTTAAAAAAAATTTTAATATTTAACCAAATTTACATTTTACCGATTTTAAACGAATGTTTATTTAAAAAAAATTTTCATTTAATGAAGTTTACTTTAATCAAATTTTAATTGATGCAAAATTTGCTCTTGATAAATTTTTCATTATTTACTGAATTTTCTTACTAAAAGGGAAAATATTTAATCAAATTTTGTTATTTGATAGAATTTTAAATTCTCAAACAAATTTGTATTTAATATAAATTTTCTTTTTTTTTTTATTTAACCAAACTTGGATTTAATATAATTTTTTATTAAAAGAAATTTATAAATTTTTATTTAATAGGATTTTTATTAGACCAAATTTTAATTTAGCAAAATAAAATGTATTTGGCGAAATTTTTATTGAAACTTTCAAAAGAATTTTTCATTTATCCAAATTTGATTAACGAATTTTCATTTAACCAAATGTTTCATTTAACGGAATTTACTTTAATTTTATTAAATTATTATTATTATTATTATTATTATTATTATTATTATTTATTTATTTAATTTCATTTAAACCAAAAATTTGCTTTTGACAAAATTTTTCATTATTTACCAAATTTCTTTACTAGGAAAATATAAATATTAAATATTTTGTTAAATATTAGAAAAAATATTTAACCAAATTTTGAATTTTTTAAATTTTGCCATTTAACAAAATTTGTTGACTAAATTTTTATAATTAATCAAATTTAAACGATTTTGAATTTATTTAACCAAATGTTACCTTTTTTTTTTGTTTCTCATCAATAGAACAAAATTATGTTTGAAAAAAAATAATTTTTTTTTAATATAAACTGAACGTAATTGTAATTTTTTTTAATGAATTTTGAAAAATGCATTTCACAAAAAAGAAAATTATTAAATTAAAATAGAAAACTTACTGTATTTCGTTTTTTGCCGTTTGTGACAACGATCCGGACAATCATCCTCCAAAATGCGTACCGGTCCAAATAAATTTGGGCATACCATTAATTTTTTACAAATCATACGACAAAAATCAGCGACCATATCGCCTGATGTAACAACGGCAACACTTGCACGATATGTATTATTTTTGTGTTTTGCCTTTAATACTTCGAGATTATAGCCATTTTTTGGTTTAGCGTCACATTGTAAAACTTTTAAAATACGCGCACTTCTATAGCCAACAGAGACAATCATTGAAAGTACTTCGCGCATTACTAAAATCACTGGTCCAGGTCCAACTGCTTTTGGTAATGTTGCCAATTTTCCCTTTGATATCATTGGACCCGTAAAACAACGATAATTAAAATAAATTTTTGGACACCAAAGCGATGAACGTGGCGCATCATTACATGAATTTTCAATAATATTTGATTTTTTTTTCATTTCCATTGTTGTTGTTGTTGTCGATGTTGTTGTTGTTGTTGCTGTTGTTGTTATTGTTGTTGAAGGTTGAAGTTTACCGCATATTTCAATATAATTTTTTGGCGGTTTTAATGGATAATGATTTGATTCACACCAACCAACTGGAAATATATGCAATGAATTCATATGTACCACATGTTCTTGTCGACAATCCTCATAATTATCAAGTTTCAACCATAATAGAGTGTCAATTATTTTTGTCACGTGCGCTGCACAAATGACATTTTCATTTTCAGGATCAACAGCCTCTAAACGCATACCAATTTCATAGCCTAATTCATGGGCATTTTCTTTTGGTGAAAAAAATATTTCATTCGCTGCTATTGATTCAGTTACTTTTAAATATTCATTCCAATTGAAATCAATTGATTTTGAAATCCAACCTTGAGGATGTGTTAGTCTGGGAAAAAAAAAAATAATAATAGTAATAATAAGAAAATTGATTTTTTTGGGGAATTTTGAAAATAAATTTTCCATGTTTTTTTTTTTAATATTTATAAAATCGAATTTAAGTAAAATTTTTTAAAATTGAATTTATTTAGAATAAATTGAATTCCATACGAAAGAAATTTAAATTTAACAGAATTTTTATTAAATCGAATTTGGAATTTAATGGAATTTTCATTAAAATAGATTTTTTTTTAGATAGCAAATTTCTTTATATTCCTTATTTATTTATGCCGATTTTGATTAGGTAGCAAATTTCCTTATTTGATGAATTCGCATTTAATAGAATTTTTATTTAATGGAATTTTTTCATTTCCTTTGGAGTAAAATTTTTTAGATTCGAATTTATTTACAATAAATTGAATTTTCATTCAATCAAATTCAGAATTTAATAAAATTTTCATTAAACAAAATTTTTTTAGGCAGAAAATTCCATTATTTAACGAATTCGCATTTAATAATAATTAAGAATAAAAATAAAAATAAAAATCGAATTCAGAACTTATTAGAATTTTCATTAAACAAAATTTTCATTAATCAGAATTTTTTTAAGTATCAAATTCCCTTATTTAACGAATTTAGATTTAAGAGAAATTTTATTTAATAGAATTTTTATATTTCCCTTTAAATACAAATTTTTTCGAATCCAATTTATTTACAACAAATTAAATTTTCATAGGAAAGAATTTTAATTTAATAGGATTTTTGATTAAATTAGAATTTCTGAATTTAATAGAATTTTCATTGAATAGAATTTAAATTTAAACGAATTTTCATTTAGTCGAAATTTTATTTAACCGATTTTCTGTTAAACATAAATTTAATTTAGCCGAATTTTTATTCAAAACAGAAGTCTTATTAAATATTTAATTAAATTTTTTTTTAGATAGATAGAATTTTTTTATAGTCAAATTTTCATTGAATAGAATTTAAATTTTTATGAATTTTTATTAAGCAAAATATTTATTTAACAAAAATTTTGTTTAACGTGATTTTTATTTTATGGAATTTCTTCTTATTTGAAATTTTTACACGATGGAAATTAACTAAATTAATTAATTAATAGAATTTTTTATTATACCGAATTTTCATTAAATAAAATTTAAATTTGAATAAATTTTTCATTTAGTCGAAATATTTTACAAAACAATTGTTTCCTGTTTAAAATAACTTTTATACAGCCGAAATTTTTATTTAAAACAAAATTCTTATTCAATTAATTACCAAAATTTTTATTATGCCAAATTTTCATTGAATAGAATTTTATTTAACATAATTTTTATTAAGCCGAGATTTTATTTAAATAGAATTTCCAAAAGAAACAGATTTTGTGATTTAGCGAAGTTTTATGTAATAAAATTTCCTATTTAACAGGATATTTTTTAGCTAAATATTCTCTAAATAAAATTTAAAATGGATTTTCATTTAGCTAAATATTTATTGAACATAATTTCAATTTAACATAATTTTTATTTATCACAATTTTTCATGAAACAAAATTAAAAGAAGGAATTTTCAATGTTTGTCAAATTTTCTTTTGAAATTTATTTAACCAAATATTATAACTATCAAATATTTAACCAGAATTCATTTAAATAAAAATTCCATTAGATAGCAATTTTGTGAATGAAAATTTTTTTTATAAATAAAATTTTCGCATTCAATTGCAAATTTGACTAAATAATTAAGTTAGACTAAATAATTGAAAATTTTAAATAAAATTTGGCTAAATGAAAATTATTATAAAATTAAAACTTAGAGTGAAATAAAAATGTAATTTTCCTAATTAAACATTTCTTTAGATAAAAATTGTGTTAAATAGAAAATTTAAATAAATACTTAAGTTAAAAATTCTGTTAATTTAAAATTTAGTTTAAATCGAAATTTGATAAAATTCTGCTAAATAGAAATTACATTTATTTAATATTTATCTGAATAAAAAAAAATTGTTAGTAAAAATTTTCGCTAAATGAAATAAAAATTAAAATATAAATTCTGCTCTAAATAAAAAAAAAAATAATGGCTAAATAAATAAAAAAATATTAATTATCGTCAATATAAAATTAAAAACAAAATTTTTTTTTTTTTTTTACCTGATTCCATGTTTTTCCGCCCATCCAACTGGAAAAATATAAGGATGATCGGCAGTACAAAGCCATGTATCTTTCTCAGCACTATCATAAACAAATGATTCATTTAAATCTTGAACAGGATCTTCCTCATTGTAAATATCAATTTTCACAAGAAAATAATAATCATCAAATACTTTAACAACTGATGCTGGACATATTTTTGTACGATCGGCAGGCGATATTGTTTCTAATTTCATGTTACGTTGAAATTTATGTTTTGGATGTTCTTTAATATTATCAAAATGACTTTCATTGTGATCATAATTTTTTGAACTATTTTCCGTTAATTCTTTCCATTCCTCATAGGCGTGTGTATCAATTATTGATGTTGGCGGTTCTAAAAACCATTTTGTACTTGTTGAATTATTTGCCGCTGAAAAGCCATGACGATGTAAATGTTCCGATGTGCAAAATATCCAAAAATCTTTCATTGGCGATGAACCAGGTGTGTCATAACGAAGCAATAGACGACCGCCAACATTTTCAATTATCTGCGATAATAGAGGAGAAAAAATAAATAGAAAATATTGAGGGGAGAATTTTTTTTTTCTAATTTTTATAAATTGAAATCACAAAATTAGAAAAAAAAAAAAAAAAACATTCAGGGGTGAATTTTATTATTTTTCTTATTATTATTTCAATGCATTAAAAATTATCATTTTTTAATATTAAAATTAAATTAAAAATCTAATAAGGAAATAAAATTTCAAAATTAAATTCATAATTAGTCGAAAAAAAAAATTGAGTATAAAATGAAATTCAATAAAAATATTTTTGGAATTAGTTTGAAAATTTTTACAACTTTTTTTTTCGTTTTTTCTAACAATAGTAATTTTATTGCAGTATTAATTTTTTTTTTCCTTTGTGTAAAATTTTTTCTCGTTTAAAATTTTCCATTATAGCAAAATTTTTTCCTCCTGGAGTAAAAAAAGGAATTTTTAATTAAAAAAAAAAAAAAATGAAACTTACAGTTGCCAGCCACAATTTGTAAGGATGTCGAATATCGCTCACTTCGACTTTCATTCCCTGTTTTATTCTATCCACCATGCTGAGTCCTTCCTGTAATAAAAAAATTCAAAAATTCAAAAATTCAAAAATTCAATGAAAAGAAAAATAAATTTAGTTTAGTATAAACTTTAGTAAAAAATTTTCATTAAAAAAAAATAATTTTGTTCTTTAATTAAAATCAATTTTAATTGAAGAACAAAATTATTTTCTAAACTAAAATTAATTTTAATTAAAGAACAAAATTATTTTCTTACTGAAAATTAATTTTTTTTTTTTACTAAATTTACTTTTACTAAAGTTTATACTAAACTAAATTAATTTTAATTTAATATATTTTTTTTTGTAGTAAATCGATTTTTTTTTTTTTAATTAAAATAGAAAATACAAACCCCTGAGAGCATTTCCTGTGGAACAGATTTGGTATTTGATAAAAATTCAACAAGTTTCTCACGACAATCGGGCGAACGTTTTTCAATTTCTTCAGGTGGTTGTAATTGTTTATTATTTTTTTCACACCAACCAATTTCGTGTGCCGCTTCTTTTGTTAAATTAAACCAAAATTCCAATGATCTATCGTCACCGCCAAAATATCGTAATCTCAATAATGGCCCACATGCCATTACAATTGAGCCAATCCAATAGGAAATTTCATTCTCATCATTTGTTATTTTTCCATTTGGCACTTCCAATGACATGCCAATTTCAATTCCACTTTGTAGTGTTAATTCAACATGGGGAAATAAAATTTGTGGCACTTCTGTACTTTCAGTTGCGTCTAAATAATCTTGCCAAACAAATACAAGTTCTGAAAATGAAAAAAAAACGTTAATTTCTTTTAAGAATTTGGAAAATTATGAAAATAAAATTTTTTTTATTAAACTTTTGTTCAATTAAAATTAAATTTAAAAAAATTAAAATTAAAAATTAAAAAAAATTAAAATTAAATTAAAAATTTAAAAAATTTAAAATTGAATTAAAAATTTTCTTCAAAAGAAGGGAAAAAAATTTACAGAAAATTAAATTATGTAAATTTATTTCTTTTTTTTTTGTCGTCTCATGTGATTTTTTTTTTTTTTTGTAGAAAGTAAAATTTTTGAAATTTTCAATTCAAACTTCTGCTCCAGAAATTCAAATATTTTGAAAAATTTTCCGCTCAATTAATTTTTGTTCAATAAATATTTTAATAAATTTCTTTGGAAAAAATGTTTCAAATTAATTTTTTAAAAATTTTTAATCATTCAATAATTTTCATCAAATTTTTTTCTAAAATTAAATTATTTAAAACAAATTTTAATTGAAAATTCTTTCAAATTTAATTATTGTCTAAAAATTAGAAAGAAAATGAAATTTTTCGAATATTTAAAATCATTTGAAATTATATTATTTCTGAAATTCTTAGCTAAATTAATTATTTTCAATTATTTTAATTACATTTTTTTTTAGAAATTCAATTATTTAGAATAATATTTAATTTTTGTCAATTAAAATTAAATTAAAAAAATTTAAATTAAATTAATTTAAAATTGAATTAAAAATTGAATTTAAAATTTAAAAAATTAAAGTTGATTTAAAAATTTTCTTCAAAAGAGGGGAAAAAAATTTACAGAAAATTAAATTATGTAAATTTATTTTTTTTTGTCGTCTCATGAAAATTTTTTTTTTTTTTTTTTTTATTGTAAAAAGTAAAATTTTTGGGCGCGCGAAATTTAAATTTTTCTCAACAATATTTCTACTTTACCGACAGTACATAAATTGAAAAAATTAAAAACTATTTTTCTATAAAAAGCCAATTTTTCGGCTTAATGAAAATAAAAAATTAAGCGCAAAATTTCCTGTTAACTAAAAAATTGGCTAAATACAGTTAAATGAATTAAATTCGATTATAAATATTACAGAGAAAAAATATAAAAATTCTGTTAAATATTATATTAAATATAAATTCTGCCTACTAAAAATTCGGTTAAATAATAATAATAATTGTAATAAAATTATTTTTTTAAAAGAAAAATTCTGCTAAAAAATAAATTTTGTTTAAAAAAAATTACGTTAAAATAAAAAAAAAATAAATAAAAATTCGGTTTTAAATGAAATTTATAATAGATATTAAAAGAAAGTTCCACAAAATGAAATTATATTAAAATAAAAAATTGGTTTAATTCTAAAAAGAAATTATATAAAATTTATTATAAAAAATATATTAAATTTATATATATATATATATTTTCAAAAAGAATTTTTGTATTTATTACACAAAAATTAGAAAGAAAAATGTAAATAAATTTTATTATATTACCTTCATCTGGATTTTTTTCCATCGCTTCATTTCCGGTAGATTCCATGTTTTATACACAATCTGTAGAATATCAATAAAATATATATATATATTTTTTTTAATAAATCTTACTCTCGTGTATATCAATATATATATATATATATATATATATATATATATATATAAATTAATTCTCAGCGTAATTTTTCAATTAATTTGCCAATATTATTGAAATTATTTTTCGAATTTATTTTCCTGTTATTTTTTTTTTCTCGATGATATTTCATTTTTTCATTAATCAAAATTGTGTAAAATATAAAATTAATAAAAAGGAAGTAAAAATAAGTAAAAATAGTTGTTATAACCGCACACACAACTATAATACACAAACTCGTCACAAGAGAAAATATAGGGTACTCAGGGCCGTATCTATTACAATTAATTTATCTTAAATTATTACTCGTAAAGAATAATATTCTGTGAAAAAAAAAATGGAAATTAATTTCTTTATTGAAATATTTAATAATAACAATAATAATTATTATTTTAATTCGATAATAATAATATAAATTATTATTATTATTATTATTATTATTATTATTATTATTATTATTTATTATTATTATTTATTAATTACTAATTTTTCAATTTTTAAATAATTTTCCACTCTTTCGTATATAAAAAAAAATTGTTTATTGTTAATTAATAAATTAATTGATGCAAAAAATTTGTAATTTTTTCAAAAAATATTTATTAATTAAAAATATGAAAATTTGTTTCAAATAACTAAATATTCTTTATTTTGTATTTCTTTTTGCAAAAAAAAAGGATCAATTTATAAATAAATTAAAATAAATAGTATATAGTAAAAAAAATTAATATATAAATAATAAATAATTAATAAGAAAAATAAAATAGGAAGAAAAACTTTTAGAAATATTTACGATACAATTTTTTTTTGTCCCGGGTGCCATTAACAATTTTTTCGTCCCTGAACGCATTTGTTCTCTCTCTCTCTATCCTTCTGTATACTGCGATCTTTATAGAATTTAAATAAAAAAAAAATAAATAATATAATTATGAATAAAAAAAAGGATTTTTATTCTTATTTAAATATATTAACAAATTTAAAATTTATAAATTTTCAAATTTCAATAGTAAAATTAATTTTTAAAATCAAAATGTTTTCTCATTATTAATACATGGGGGAAAAATTTTTGTAAATCACTGTACTGTCTTTGTCTATATATATATATGTATATACAACAAAAGGTATATCGAACTTTTAACAGTAGAAACTAATTAAAAAATCATTAAAACATAATTTTATTTGAAAATCAGTAAAATTCACCCACTTCTTTCATTTATATTCTCACATACAAAAATAACCTAAAAATATATATTTTGAAAAAGATTTAAATATTTCAATAATTACATCAATTTGAGCAATTACTTTTTTTTAATGAAAAAATAAATTTTATCTCTATCAAAGTTTCATTTTTTTTTTTTTTTTTTTTTTAGAAAAATTAAATAATAAAAATGTATTTCTAAAAAAAATTTTTTAAACTTTTTTTTATCGTGTTTATTTCGAAATAAAATTTTATTTTCAAAAATAAAATTCTTATCAGTAAAAGAAAATTAAAATTTCCTGAAAATGTTCGAGAATTCTAAATACGGGAATTAAATTAATAGAATTACTTTTTATATAATAAACATTTTATATTGATACAAAAAAAAAAGTAAAATTGAATTTCAATGTGTGTGATTAAAAATCCAAAAAGAATTAAAAAAAGGAAAAAAAAATTAAAATACCTTTTATAAATATTGTGAAAAGTGAATGTTTTGTAACTTTTGTAAAAAAAAAATATATATATATACATATATATGTTTTCTAGTGGTGTGTGATTATATATTTTATAAAAGTAGTGTGATATATAAAATACTTTACCTGTAAATTATTAGCGAGATAGAGGTTATAATGAAAAACTTTTCAATTCTCATAAACACTTATTAAAGAAAATGAAAATTTTTACACTTTTTTCCTTACACGTTTTATTATTTATTTAGTAAAAAATTGTTTCTTTTTTTTAGAGCACTTTAATACATTTACTTTTTCTCTCGCGTCGAATAAAACGATCGCTTTGCACCCAAGAAAAGTTTCCACTGTAGCCAATTGGGGGAAAAAAAAAATTCTCATTTCCCTTTCCCGCCATCCAAGGGAAAATGAAAAGAAAAATTATAACTAAAATTCATATTATTCTACATTATTAAAATTAATTTAATTTAAAAATTATTCATTTAATTAGAAAAATTTTCTCCTTTTTTTGTTTTTATTATTGAAAATAATCAACAATTGCAACGTACAACAATACAAATTTTCACTTAAACAATAGTTGGCCAACCTGTTTGCAAAGCAGACGACAATTGTTTATATGTTTTTAGTACACGTGAGTTTTTTTTTTAGAATAAAAAAATTCTTTTTATTTGTCATGACAGTTGTAATTAAATAAATAATAATGAAGTTTATTTATGAAATTTGTCATAAATATGGTAAATTTTATTCAATTTCAAAGCATTATTGTTCTTTATGGGGGAAATCATGTTTAACTGTTGATTCTAACCTCAAAAGAATTGAGAAAAAATTTGCAATACGTTATTATTCCACAATATTTAATGATAATTTAACGGAAAAATCGGTGAAAAATTTTTTGGATCATGCAACAAAAGTTTATGAGGGCAAGGAAGAGGATAAATCGGAAATTGGTGAAATTCTTGAAATTCATGAAGTGAAGAAACTTGTTCAAGATAGAATCAATATTATTGAAAATATTCAATCTTTAGATGAATTAAGTAAGTTTTTTTTTTTTTTTTTGAATAATATGTTTTCTTATTTATTGTTTTATTTTTCTTTTATTTATATGTTATTGATTATTTAAAAATTTTATAAATTTAAATTTAAGATCGAGAGATATTTTAAAATTTTAACCTCGAAATTGAAGTTATAATAGAATTATTTTTATTTTATTTGCTATAAAATGGCTTTTATTTATTTTTATTTAGCTGATATTAATTTTTGAAATTTTCAATTAAAACTTCTGCTCCAGAAATTCAAATATTTCGAAAAATTTGCCGCTCAATTAATTTTGTTCAATAAATATTTTAATAAATTTCTTTGGAAAAAATGTCTCAAATTAATTTTTTAAAAAATTTTTTAATCATTCAATAATTTTCATCAAATTTTTTTCTAAAATTAAATTATTTAAAACAAATTTTAATTAAAAATTCTTTCAAATTTAATTATTGTCTAAAAATTAAAAAAAAGAGGAAATTTTTCGAAAATTTAAAATCATTTGAAATTCAACCTATTTCTAAAATTCTTAAATTAATTATTTTCAATTATTTTTTAGAAAATTTTTTTTTAGAAATTCAATTATATTTTAAATAATATTTAATTAAAATTTTTTTTAAAAATCATTCATTTTTTGAAATTTGTAGATAATTTTGAAGAAAATAAATTTTCGAAAATTTCAATAAAAAAAAAAAAAAATTCATAATTCAATTATTTAAAAAAAAAAAATCTTAACTGTAACTCTATGAAAATTCATTTATTTCAAACATTTATCAATTAAAAAATTCTTGTATAATTTAATTACTTTTTTATAAGATGTAAATAATTTTGAATAGAAATTTACAAAAATTAAAATTTATAATCTCCAGAAATTTAATGATTTTTCAAATTTTTTTTGCTAAATTAATTTTGTTCAATAATATTTTAATAAATTTCTTTGGAAAACTCAATTATTTAATAGATTTTTGAATTTAAAATCCAATTTTTTCGAATAAATTGCAAATATCAGTTTTTTTTATTATTTTTTAAAAATGAAAATTAAACATTTAATGCTTTTAAAAATGCAATAAAAAATTAGGTTTTTTGAAAAATTTTATTCAATTTTTTGTTTCTAAAAATTAGTGTTCTATTTTTTTATAATTAAAAATTTGACATTTTTTTTTATCATAGGGAAAAAATGAAATTTTATCTGGAAATCAGGGAAAAATAAAATCAAATTTTTGTGTCAATTTAAAAAAAAAATTTTACAATTTTTTTTCTCTTCTTCTGACAATTATATAATAATAAAATGCTTGGTCTGTCCTTCTGTCCTAACTTGAAGGTGGCCTTTTCTGATTTCACGTGTTTTTTTGACTAGTAATCTTATGTCAAATTTTGACAATTCTTTTTCTCATTTTTGCCAAAGTTGTATAATTGTGTTTCCAAATTTCGGAATAAGTTTCTTTAAAATTCCAAATTCGAAAATTCAATTCACGAAGCTGAAGTACACAACGTTTACCAACGAAATTTTTTTTAAACTTGTATATTCATTCAAAAATTGTATACAAATACAAAAAATTTATGATGAGAAAAAAGATGCGCGAGGAAATTTCGTACAAGATAGTAATTTGAAAAAAATTAATTTTTAAAAATTAATTTTTAAGGTACCAGGAGCCAACGAATACCTATTAAATATTAATTATAAAAACAAAGGCCTCGAATCAACTTAAAGATACAAAAAAGTCGTTTTAGTCTATTTATATTCCAAAAAAAAGTGAATTTGTTTTTTATTTTAACAAAAATATTTTACAGATTTTTAAATAAAAATTGTTTTTTTTTTTTTTAATAATAATCCTTTTCGAAGGGTTAAAGTTGAAATTTTTAGAAATAATTAAATTTCAAAAGATATTGTTAAATTTTCAAACAATTATTAAATTTTACAGAACTAAAAATAATTTATCAAACAATTTTTGGAAAACATTTTTTAAATTTAATTGAGTTTTCAAAGATTTAAAATTGAGATTTTTGAAATTAATTGAAACTTTAAGTGATTTTTAATTAAAATTTTAGATGATTTCACTAAAAATTTATTAGAAAATGCGGACAAAATACAATAATTTGAAAATCATTTTTAATTGAAAAATGGTTTCAGATAGTTGAATTTTCAAAGAATATTATTAAAATAGTTAAAAATAATTGAATTTCCTTAAAGTTATAATTGAAATTATTAAATTTAAAAAAAAAAATTTTTTCAATGGAAAATTTTAGAAATAATTAAATTTTAGATGTTTTTAAATTCAATTAATTTTGAATTCAAATTTTTGAGAATAATGAAATTTAATTTTGATTTTAAATTTGTAAAATAATTGAATTTCAGTTCATTTTGAATTGAAAATTTTGGGAAATAATTGAATTTTAATTGAAATTTTGGATAATAATTTAATTATTTAAGTTCATTTTTGATTGAAAATTTGGATAATTAATTTTGAATAGAAATTTTAGAAAATAATTGAATTTTATTTCATTTTAAATTGAAATTTTTGAAAATAATTCATTTTCAATTGATTTTGAATTGTAATTTTGAAAATAATTGAATTTTAGTTGATTTAAAATTGAAAACTTTGAAAATAATTGAAATTCAATTGAAATTTTGAAAAATAATTAAATTTTAATTGATTTTGAACTAATAATTTTGAAAATAATTGAATTTCTATTGAATTTTTTGAAAATAATTCAAGAAATTTATTAGAATTTACAGACAAAAATTGAACTGTAAAATTTTTTAAAAGTGAAAAATGGTTTCAGATAGTTTAAATTACGAAAAATATTTTTAAAAAAACATTAAAAAATAATTGAATTTCAGTTATAATTGAAATTATTAAATTTCAAAAAAAAAAATTTAGAAGAAAAATTTTAGAAATAATAAAATTGAACTTTTTGAAAATAATTAAATTTCAATTCCAATTGATTTTAAATTGTAACTTTTGAAAATAACAAAATTTAAATTGATATTCAATTGAAATTTTGGAAAATAATTGAATTTTAGTTGATTTTGAATTGAAATTTATGAAAATAATTCATTTTCAATTGATTTTGAATTGTAATTTTGAAAATAATTGAATTTTAGTTGATTTAAAATTGAAAACTTTGAAAATAATTGAAATTCAATTGAAATTTTGGAAAATAATTAAATTTTAGATACTTTTAAATTCAAATTATTGAAAATTCAATTAATTTTGAATTCAAATTTTTGAGAATAATGAAATTTTATTTGATTTTACATTTGGAAAATAATTGAATTTCAGTTCATTTTGAATTGAAAATTTTTGGGAAATAATTGAATTTTAATTGAAATTTTGGATAATAATTTAATTTAAGTTCATTTTTTATTGAAAATTTGGTTAATTAATTTTGAATAGAAATTTTAGAAAATAATTGAATTTTATTTCATTTTAAATTGAAAACTTGGTAAATAATTAAATTTTAAATTGAAATTTTTTTTGGATAATTATTGGATTTTTAATTGATTTTGAATTAAAATTTCGGGTAATAATTGAATTTTAGTTTATTTTGAATTGAAATTTTTTAAAAAATAATTCAATTTTATTGTGATATTTTTTTTTTTTAAATTATAAACAATTGTTAAATTTCATAAAAATTTTAATTGAAAAATAATTTTGATATAATTGAATTTGTGGTGTATTTAATTAAAATTATTAAAAATAATTAATTTAGTGAAGAATCATTTTAGTTCAAAATTTGTTAAATAATTGAATTGAAGAAGATCTGAAGAAGAGCTATACATTTTATACTAAAAAAATGTAATTTATTTACATTTTTTTTTCAAATGTAAAAAAAAATGTCGCTTTTTATTAAAATAAGTCGATAAAAATTTGGCGCGCTTGCTCGCGTTTAATTTTGCTAGTATAGTAATAATTTTATTTTTATTGCACTATTAATTTTTTTTTCTTTTTTTTTTGTATAAAATTTTTCGAGTTTAAAATTTTTCCATTATAGAAAATTTTTTCCTTGTGGAGGAAAAAAAAAATTTTTCACTTTTGCTTCCAAAAAAATAAAATATTGTTTCTAATTGAAATATAGAAAAATTTTATTATTTCAATCAATAAAAATA
The DNA here is from genome assembly GCF_019393585.1 of Leptopilina boulardi. NCBI lineage: Eukaryota > Metazoa > Arthropoda > Insecta > Hymenoptera > Figitidae > Leptopilina > Leptopilina boulardi. The sequence continues at coordinate 2,809,002 of NW_026137825.1, read as the reverse complement.
GTTGCGATTTTATGAATTTTCAAATAATTTATTAACAGTTAATAATTATTTTATTTCTAATAAAGAAATAGAACAAAATAAAGAAAAAGACGCTAATTTTTTTTTTAATAGAATTATTTTCTTTTCTATTTTTTCTTTTTTTTCGTCAAATGAATGAAAAAAGGAAACAAATTTATAAATTTCTTTTTTTTCTTTTGCATTTCAAAGTGAAAGACGACAAGGAAATGAAACAACTCGCCAATGAAGAATTGACAATATATAAAAATTCATTGAAAACAATTGATGAGAATCTTATCGAAAAATTATCAATATGTCTTGGACGTGATTTATGTGAGAATATAATATTAGAAATTACTGCCGGCGTTGGTGGACAAGAATCAATGTTATTCGCTTATAATTTATTGGAAATGTATTGTCATCATTTGAATTATTTAGATTATAATTATGAATTTATTGATCGTGATATGACGGCAATTGGTGGTATTCGTCATGCAAGTATTACAATAAATGGACAATTTTCATATGAAAAATTTCGTCATGAAGCTGGTATTCATCGTGTTCAACGAATACCAATAACTGAAACATCAGGACGTATTCATACAAGTGTTGTTTCAGTTGTTATTTATCCACAACCAAATGAAATTGAAGTTAAAATAAATGATAAAGATTTACGTATTGATACATTTCGTTCGACTGGCGCCGGTGGACAAAATGTTAATAAAACTGATTCGGCAGTAAGAATTGTTCATATACCAACAAATACTGTTGTTGAATGTCAAGCTGAAAGATCACAAATAAGAAATAAAAAAATTGCAATGATTAAATTGCGTACAAAAATTTATGAGACACGTCTTAATGAACAAGTGACGAAAAATCGTGATATACGACGTAAACAAATGGGTTTTAAAAATCGTAACGAGAGAATTCGTACTTATAATTATATGCAAGATCGTATTACTGATCATCGTCTTGTGAATGGAACATATTTTGGAATGGATTGTTTTATGAAAGGAGGTGTTAAATTAAATGAATTACAGGATAAATTGCAAAGGAATTATGAGAGAAAATTATTAATTGACATAATCAATGAGAATGAGAAGAAAACAAGATGAAGATATTTTTTTTTTTTGTATGAAATTGGAAATTTTTTTCTGCAATTAATTCGATAATTGAATTTTTTTTGGAAAATAAAATTTGATAAATTTTTTTTTCGAAATTGTCGAATAATTGAATCATTTTTTTTTTTTTTTTTGGGGAAAATGGGAAATAAAAAAATTTTTTTTTTTTTTTTGCAAAAATAGATAAAGAGAAATTAATTTACAAATTTATGCAGGGGAAAAAATTAAAAGTTACAAATAATATATAAAATTAATTTCTCAAGAGAGAAAGATTTTTTAAAATTGGAGGATTTTTTTTTTTTTTTTTTTGTAATTTTATAATTTTTTTATTTATAAAATATTTCAAAATTTGTAAAAATTAAAAATAAAATCTTCATTTAAATATCAAAAATTTTTTTTGGCAAAATTAACAAAATATTTTGTTACTTCTAAATATTTTTTTTTTTAAATTTTAATAAGAAAATAAAATTTTTCTTCTTATCAATATGAATTTTAATAGAAAAAAAAAAATTTTTTTTCTGTGAAAGAAAATTTTAGTTAATGAATTAAAAAATAAAAATGGAAATATTAATTTAAATCCTAATTTTCCATTTAAAAAAATATTTATAATTTATAAAACAAATATTAAACAATGAATGAGAAAATACTTTTATAATATTTAATTTAGAATTCTGAAAAAATTGAAAAAATTTATGGAATATTAATTAAAATTATAAATGTAAAAAAATTCCATTAAACTTTATACTAAAATCTTTTTCAAAGTTTTATTTAGAAATAAATAAATTCCATAAATTCTTTATCATTTTCCGTAATAATAATAATAATAATAATAATAATAATAATAATAATAATAATAATAATAATAATAATAATAATTCAGAAATATTTGAAAAATTAAGAGAAAAAAAAATTAATTTTGTAAATATTGCGATAAAATTTTGAAAAACTTTTTTTTTATAGAAAAGTTTTAGAAAATATGTACAAATTTTTGTAAATATATTAATAATATTTATATAATAGAAAAAAATAAAGTGACTAGAAAAATTTTAAGTGTGAAAATTTATTCTTTTTCTACATTTTTGATTTTCAATTATTTTGTTTTATTTTGACAGTTTTAAATTTACAAAACCTTAATTTACCTCAAACTTCGTTGGAAAAATATTTTTTTTTTTTTTGTACAATTTTTGTGAAATTACATTCAGTGAATAATTCAAAAATGGAACCTCAACAGGAGGTAATTAATAATTTTTAATGTTTAATTTAGAAAAAAAAAAGATAACAAAAATTAAAATTCTACGATTTGAATAAAAAAATAATTAATTTTTCACTTTAATCTCTTTAAACGTTAATTAAAATAAATAAAAATTTATTTACATTTTTGAAATTATTGATTTCTTAAAAAAAAGAACTTTAGCACAACTTTTTATATACAAAAAAAATGAAAATTTATTTTTCTACAATTTTGTAATTGTTAAAATTCTATTTATGTTTATATTTATTTTTTTTACATAATTATTATATTTTTATTTATATATTATTGTCATTATATATTTACTATGTAGTTATTTATTAATTTTATTTAAAAAAAAAATTTGTTTCTCTAATTTTTTTTTAATATTAATTTTTATAATTGTTAAAATGATTTTATTTATTTATTTTTTTTATTATTTTTTTAGGCGAGAGACAATAATAAAGAAGACAAAATTCATGAAGTAAAAACTTTATTACAAGAAGTGGTGGAAGTGAAAAATTTAAATTTTTCCAATCAAGAATCTTGCGGTGATTGGAATAATGTTTCAAAATGGAATGAAAAATCATTTTTAAGTGAAAATGAAGAATTAAAGACAACATGGAGAAGTCGTAATATTTATAATAGTATTCCAAAGACAAAATTTCGTGCTTATTGGCAAGATCGATTTTCTGATTCAAAAAGTAAGTATGGAAATTAAAAAATTTTTTTTTTTTAAATTTATTATTATTATTATTATTTAAATTTATATCTTTTACATTCAAAAAATGGTTAAAAAAAATCTTTTTTTTTCACTTTTATTTAATAAATTTCAAATATAATATTTAGTTTACAATTTTAATGAAATTTCTTCTTAATTAGGTTTTTTTTTTTTTGAATTAGAAATTCAATAAAAATTTCAAGGTAAATTAAATTGAAATTTTGAATTAAATAATTATAATTAAATTAATATTGCGAAATTTTTAATTTTATTTTATAATTAGATTTTGTTTTATTTAATTTAGATTTTTAATTAATTTTTTGATTTAATTAATTTTTTTTTTATTAATGACAATAATTAATTTAATTTTTTCAAAATTTTTCATAGAATTTGTGTAATTAAAAAGAATTTTTTTCTTTCTTCTTTTTTTTTTGTTAATTTTATTAGATTTAAATTTTGATTCGTCGCTGATGAAAATTGGAGAAACAAATTTTCTATCAAATTTTCGTGATTTTCTCGCCACATATCAAGAATCAACTGGTACACCATCAACTGAATATTCATTTGTGTCATTAATTAAAGTTTTGGGTGAAGCGACGGGAAAATCTTTACTCGCATTGATTTATATTATTGTCAATACGGCTCCAGTTATTGAGGTAAATTTTTTATAATTATTTTTTTTTTCTTATTGCAAAAATTATAAATTTTACACGTGAAATAGAGAAAAAAAAATAATTTTTTTTTAATTATTTAAAAAAAAAAGAATAAGAATAATTCACATGAATTTTTTATCTTGAATGAAATTTTTAAATAAAATCAAAATCATAAAAATTCAAATACAAAAAAAAAAAAAAATTAGAAATACAAAAATGTAAAAAAAAAATTCACGGTAAAATTTCTTAAAATTAGGAGAAATTTTAATTTGTTGCAAAAGAAAAGGAAGCATTTTGAAAAATTTGAAATTTTATAATTTTATGTTGAAATAAAAAATTTTAATTTTAATTTTAAAATTAGGAGAAATTTTAATTTATTGCAAAAAAAGAAGCATTTTGAAAAATTTGAAATTTTATAATTTTATGTTGAAATAAAAAAATTTAATTTTTGATATATTTTAAAATTAAATTCAAAGTTAGATAATTTTTTTGATTTAGAAAAATTTAATAAAAATTTTAATTGAAAAAATTAGAAAAAAATGAAATTAATAAATTCTTTCTAGATTTTTCTCTACATTTTGAGATTTATTCTGGACAAATTGATCAGCATTCGAGCAGCTGAAGATTATCGTCAAATTTTTATTAAATCAATTATTCTTCTTATACAATTTCTCAGTATTTACATTTGTTTAGCATTTATATTTGGCTTTATTTTAATTCCAATAGTACAAATTGTCTTTAATATAATGACAAGAGTTATGTTGTTTGATCGATAATTTAAAGAAATAGAAATTAAAAATTTTTGTTCTAAAAAAAGGGGGGGTATTTAAAAAATGAAAATAATTGAAAAAAAAAAATTTTTTTTTTTTATTTAAATAAAAAATAGATTTTTAATTTGTTATAATAAAAATTGTTTTGTTATAATAATAACTTTTTTTTAAAAAGTTTCAATAGTTAAAAATTTTTTCTTGTAATTTTCTTTTATTTTTCAATTTTATTTAATAAAAAAAAATAAAAGAAGGAAATTAAAAGAAATTTTTAATTCTTTAAAAATTTATTGAAAAATATTTTTAGAAATAATGATTTGGTTATTATTTTAAAATCTAATTTTTAATTTTTATATTCTTCAAATTTTGACCTCAAAACATTATTTTTCAAAAAAATAACAAAAAATTAAATTTTTAAAATAATAATAATAATAATAAAATTATTATTATTAATAAAAGAAAAATGATTTTTTTTTACATTTAAATCGTTTATTACATATTTTACAAATAGATATTTATAATATTTTTTTTTTTTTATCTAATTTCGGACTAATTTTATAATTTGCAGCCAGAAAAAATACGCTTTTATTTTTTTATTTAATTTTACGTTTCGATTTCTTAAATCTAAAATATTTTATAAATAAGTACGCAGTAATATTTTTCTTTTTTAAACATGCGTTTTTGAATGTACTCTGAGAAAAGTCATTGAATTTTTTTTTATTGAAATTAGATGTAAATATTTCAAAATATGACGAGAAAAAATGAGAAGGAAATGAATTTCCTTTTTTTTTTTTTTGAATCTCGTCTATATTTACATAGTAGTATAAAATCTACGTTATCGACAAATCTAAAATGAATTTTCTCTTATATGACACAACGATAAATATATCCTTCGATATAATCGGTATCAAAAATGACATTCTTTTTCTCCTTAATTATTTAAATTATTTTCTTCAAAAAAAAAATTTCTTCTTTTCGTTTTTAAAGAAATTTTTTTTTCTATTTTTGGACTTGAAATGAATTTACAATTAAAATGATTTTCATTTAAATTATTAAAAATTATATGAAATCTAAATTTTATTTGTAAATATTATGTTATATATTTTATTTTTAAAATTAATTTATATCAATAAAATAATTTTTTATCAATGGTAAAAAAAATGTTTAAATTAAAAAAAAAATTATAATTTACTGTTTGCTCTTTAAATTATATTATTTAAAAATACAACATTTAAATATAAAATATTTTCTAAATTTACTTATTTTCTCTTTTTGATGATGATGATATTTTTAAATTTGTACAAAAATTTCTATTTTCAATTTTTTTTTTTAATAATAAAAAAAAACCAAGAGAAAAATCAATTTTCATGGTATTAATTTTATGCAATTAAGAAAAATGAATAATTATTAATATAGTTTCGTAGTTAAAAATTTATTAAATTAATAATAATATTAAAGTCGCGCGCAATTTTTCATTTGAGTTAAAAAATTAATCAATGGCGCCATCTACACCTACATTATCGACTGAACATAGATTGGAAACTAACGGGAAAAATTTTTTTCTTTGTGAAAAAATTCAATTACTTTTTTTTTTTAGAAGAATATAAAAAAAAATTATATTTAAATTGAATTATATTAAAATATAATTAAATAAATAAAAATTATTTTGATATTATTTGTTTTAATATAAAAAATAAAATATAACAAAAAAAAAAAAAAATTTGAAATAATTTTTAAATTTCAACTTTTAATTGTAATTAATTTTAATTAACAACTAATTTATCAGTAATAATTGTACAGATAAATATGAAAATTTTGTGGAAAATTTCCTCATTTAAATAAATATTATAATCTATTTTGAAACGATTATAAAAATATTAACCTGTGAAAATTGAAAAAAAAAAAATTAAATAAATTAAAATTTAAAAAAATAAAAAAAAAAAAAAACAAAATTAATAATTTAATAAGTGAAAATTAGAGGTATGATAAAAATGAAAAGAGAAAAATTTGAAATATAAAATGATGAAGCTGAACTCCATCCACATTCGAGATCTTTTTTTAGAGCATCAGAAACTGTCATATTATTTTTGTTCATACAAAATGTTTCCCTTAAATCATCGTCCCAACCATTGTCCCAACAATTAAATTCGCTGTCATCCTCGCGTTCATAATTCGTTAATTCATAATGTGAATTGCAACGATCCTCTTGATATTGTCTGTGCTTTCGTTGCCACATTTCAATCCATCTAAAAAAAAAATCGTAATTCAAAATTTTCTTTAAAAAAAAACAGTTTTTAATTAAAAAAATTTTTTTTTTTATTATTTTTTATTTTTAACAATTTTTTAAAGATTTTTTAAAAGTTTTTTGTAATTAAAAAAATTAGTTTTTAGTTTTTTTTTTAAATTTTTTAAAAATTTAATTTAATTTCCAATTTTTTTTTTCTTTTTTTGAAAATAAAATTGAATTATAAAAATTATTTTTGGAATTTTCGAAATTTTTTGAAAAATTTTACCCAATATCGCAGTCACAATTTAAATGACTTCCGGCCATTCTGAGCCTCATGAGAAATCTTTTTCCGGGCACACTTGGCTTATGAGCAGACGATGGATTCATCAATGTTCTCACATCATTATTATAAAGATCAATTGTAATATTTCTCACAGAAATTGCATTCGTGAATAAATCACGATGAATTGTACTGATACTTGTATTACGAAGACCAAAATGTAAATGTGGACTTTTCATTCCCTTAATGAACAAAAAAATAAAAACCAATTCAAAATTCAGTATATGATATCAGAATTATAAAATAACAAATATAAATGACAAAATTAAATTACCATCAAAATATCGTTGTGCAAATGTTTGAAATTACGACCGCTAAATGTGAAATTATAAAGTTTTACTGGAAATTTTCCCTTCATTTCTTTCTCGAGACTTGTCTCATTATGCACCTGTAAAGAATTTTTTTTTTCTAATTAAAACTATTTTTAAATTTCGCGCCAATTTTCTGTTAGTTTTGAAAAAAAGTGTTCTGCATTACCGACCAAACATTGATTTATCATTCTACATTTAGTCGCTAATGAAGAACAATTTTTACGACTGTTCTGCTTTACCGAACAAATGTATAATGATAAAATCTATGTTTGGTCGGTAATGCAGAACAGTCGTGAAAATTGTTCTTCATTACCGACCAACATAGATTTATCATTATACGTTTGTTCGGTAAAGCAGAACAGTCGTAAAAAATTCTTCTACATTACCGACTAAACCTAAAGTGGTCAATAGTCGATAAAACAGAACACTTGTGAAAATTGTTCTGTATTACCGACTAAACGTAGATTAACCACTCTAGCTTTGGTCGGTAATTCAGAATACTTATGAAATTTTTTCTTTGTAAAATATTAACAAAAAAGTAGCGAAAATTTTTACTCACATGAATAAACAAATTCTTGAGTCCATGATTATATTCAAGAAGATTTGGAAAATTAAAACGTTTTATTTCCGTATATGCAGTTATGAGAAGAGTTCGAAGTTTCGATGCTTTACAAAGAGCTCCTGCCTGAAGAATAAAACTTTTTTTTTTATTTATTTTTTAAACAATTAATTATTCTCTGAAAAATGCAATTTTTCTTTTTGTTGAAAACTAAAGTATTTAAAAAAGTATTTTAATGTTTTAAATTTAAACTTTTTTTTAAAATTCGCGCGCTTTTTTTAAGTTTATTTGCGCCATCTACATCTGCTTTACCAATAGAACGTAGATTGGAATCTTCAAAAGTAGAACAAAAAATTCTATTTCATGGAAATATTAAATTTTAATTTTAGTAAAATTACTTTTTTTTGCTTTAAAATAAAAAATTTTACCTCAAAAATCGATAGAGTCAAGCCTCGAATATCCAATTCTTCGAGACTATCGGCAACACCCAGAAAACTTGTGTTAGTGATAATTGTAATTGGATTGTAGGCCAAATTAAATGATTTTAATTCTGGAAGTGCATGAGTGATGAGTGGAACTACCGTTAAATCATTGTAACTTAAATCTAAATATCGTAGACTTGTTAAATTTGCCGCCATTTCCGCTGGTACTGATGCCAATTCATTGTGTGCCAAATGAAGAGTTTGAAGTCGATGAAAAGGTAGATCAGGAACCTAAAATTAATTTTTAATTTAATTTAATTAATTTAAATTTTATTAAATTAATTTAAATTTTTTAAAATTAATTTATTAAAAATATTACAAGAAAAAAATTAGGGCAATTTGAATTTCGCGCGCAATCTACATTACCGACTGAACATAGATTGGAAATTCTCTTTGTAAAAAAGTGCAGAAAAAAAGATATGCGACGTCTAAAATAATTTAATTAAGAGAATTTAAAGAAAAAAACTTTTTTTTTTCTTTTTCTTTTCATTAAAAAAAAAAAAAAAAAAAAACTTACACTAAGTAGTGAAATATTGCTAAGTCCCAGAAACAAAAGGGAATCTTCCAAACCATGAAAAGTTCGTCCACGTTGTTCCAAAATTAATTGTTTATTATGGCTTAAATCCAAATAATCCAAATTGTGTAAATCCGAAAATATTCCATCGTCCAGTCTTACTAATCGATTGTAAGAAAGGTCCAACCATGTCAATCCCTGGTATTTTTTAAGAAACAAAAAAAAATTTGTTTTCAGTAAAAAACAAAATTTTTTTACTAAAACTAATTTTTTACATTAATAATAATTTTTTTTTTAAAAAAAAAAAAAATTTTATATAAAAAAGAATAATTAATTATTATATTGCATTTAACCTCAAAAAAACGTTTTGACAATAACATAGAATACAAAAATTCAATTTAAATAGTAAAATTTTTTTTTTAAGAAAATTTGTAAATAAAAATCATATTCCTATTTACAAAGTCTTTAAAACAAAAAAAAAACCTTAATTAGATTAGCGAGTTGCCTACATATGAAAATCTATAACATGAATTAGTTAATTGCCTTAAAAAAAAGAATCGAATCCAATCATGGAATTCGCTCATTCTTAAGGCTTAGTCTAATTAAAATATAATTTAATTATTCCACAGTTTGCTCATATTATAATGCCTCATCGGGGAAAAAAAAAAATTTTTTTTATCGCTTTTCCAAAATTTAACCTTTAAATAATATAAAAAAATAGAAAAAAGCAGAAAATCTTCCAAAAATTATATTTTCAATTTAAAAAAAATAATAAAAATAAATAAAAAATTATATTCAACTATTTTTTCCCAATGTTCACACGAGCACTCTTCAATTATTCCAAATAATGCGAAAAATATGAATTACAAAATATTTTATTCACTTCGAAAGTCGTGAGGTGATGAAAACTAGTTATTGTCCTCACTTCACGACTTTAAATTTTTGTCAAATTTATCAGAATTAAAAAAAATTATTCTATTTTAGATAAAATTATTTTTTAGAAGTGAAAAAATGTATAAAACTAAAAAAAGTAAAAAAAATAATAAAAAAATATTTTTTTCCCGATGTTCACACGAGCACTATTCAATTATTCCAAAAAATGCGAAAAATATTAATTACAACATATTTTATTCACTTCGAAAGTCGTGAGGTGGTGAAAACTAGTTATTGTCCTCACTTTACGACTTTAAATGTTTGTCAAATTTATCAGAATTGAAAAAAATTATTCTACTTTAGATAAAATGACTTTTTAAAATTGAAAAAATGTATAAAATTAAAAAAAGTAAAAAAATGATAAAAAAATATTTTTAAATATTTTTTTCCCGATGTTCACACGAGCACTGTTCAATTATTCTAAAAAATGCGAAAAATATTAATTACAAAATATTTTATTCACTTCGAAAGTCGTGAGGTGGTGAAAACTAGTTATTGTCCTCACTTTACGACTTTAAATGTTTGTCAAATTTATCAGAATTGAAAAAAATTATTCTACTTTAGATAAAATGACTTTTTACAAGTGAAAAAACGTATAAAACTCATTTTTAATATTTCAAAGTCAATAATCAAATTCAATCACTAAATTTACTCACCCTTAACCTAAAAATGGCATCGGTACTGTGAACACCCGATAATAAATTCCACGAGAGATCCAATGACGAAAGACTGGCGGCAGCAGTCATTGACATAACCTTTATTGGCAATCTCATAAATTGATTGTGCGAGAGATCCAAACTCTCGATATAAGCCTCATTAAATAAATTATCTGGTAGCGTGCGAAGTCGATTATGTGAAAGATCAACAATTCGTAATTTTTTTAATTGTCGAAATGTTTCAGCTGGTATATCCATTATATTATTCCACGATAAAAATAATACTTGAATATTTTTTGTATTTCTAAAGCAATCAAAGTCAATTTCCATTAATTCATTGTAACTCAAATCAAGCCATTGTAGATGTGGCATATTACCAAAAACACCTTGCGTTACATTATTGAGCTCATTGTGCGATAGATAAAGGTGCGTTAGTGAATATTCAACAGGTCTAAAATACATTTTTACAATATCTGTTATATTATTGAAACTTAAATCCAATACTTTGATATTTGAGTTCAATATACTTCCCACTAAAAGTAGAAAGAATAAAAAATTAATTTAATAAATTCAATTTTTGCCATCGTGTAGAATAAGTTTATAAAAAAAAAATTAATTAATTTTTCATTTTTAATGTTTTTATTTACAATTAAAATTTTGAGGTGAGAGAAAAAGCGCCTCTAGCGGAATTTTTTTTTATTCACTTACTGTTTATTGTTGATGTATACATTGAGGCATTCATTGACAAATGAGAAATTTCATTGTGACTGACGTTTACTTTAAATGACGAGAGAGTTCCCACTTGATCGAAATAATTAAAGTCAAATTCATTTAAATCATTGTAAGCCAAGTCTAAAAATTCCAAATCTGGCAGATTCTGAAATATCAAAATAATTCTATCTATAAGAGGATTTTATTTTAAATATACATTACCGACTGTTGGTTAGAGAAAAACCTACATTATCGACTGTTGGGTAAGTGGTAATCTACTTTACCGACCGTCGGCTAAATAGTAATTTTCTTTATCGACCGTCGGTAAATTTTTTTTTTTATTTAACCTACTAATTTTCCTTACCTGAAATGCCTCGTCTGCAATGCTTCTAATTTTATTTCCTCGCAAATTAATGTACTTCAATCGATTCATATTCATAAATGCTCGCCTTTCTATTCTGTCGATAATATTATCTTGCAAATTAATTGTGGTTAACATTATTAAATCGACAAATGTATGTGTTGTAAGTGCCTGTATTTGATTATATTCAAAAAAGACTTCCTCTAAACTCGAATGAATGTCACCCTGAAATTAAATTTTTTAAAAAATTAATTAAAAAAAAAATTAATACAAAAAAGAAAATTAGAATATAAATAGTTTTGTGCCATTTAGAAAATAATAATTTTTCAAAAATTAACAAAAAATATTAATTTGTTTAAAAATTATAGATAATAAAAGTCGCGAGGTGGAGTATATAATTTGGCGATTTTTTATAAATTGGAGAAAATTTTTATTTTTATAAAGGAGAAAATTTATCATTTTTTTGGAAAGAAAATCTTTTTTTCTGTGATAGCAAAGAGATAAAAATAAATTTGATATTTTAATAATAAAAAAGAATCTACGAAAATTTAATTTTCCTAACCTAAAAATTTTGGAAAAAGTAGAGGTTATGTTACTCACTTGGAATGTTCCTTTGCGTATACTGTCAATTTCATTGTCCTGCATTTCAATTCGTTTAATTCTCTTTAGAAAATGAAAAGATGTATCGGGCATCGATCTAATTCGATTATTACTAAAATCGAGATGTTGTAAATTTGTCAAAAATTTAAATGGTCTACTTGGTAATTCACTTATCGATGTTGAAAGGCCATGAGCAATTTTCAAAGTCAACAACGAATGTCCAACCTTTTTAATATAAAATTAAAAAAAAAATTATTATTTATTTTTTATTAAATAATTAGTTAATTAATTTACTCATTTATTACCTAATTCATAAATTATAAAATTAATTAACTAATTAATCAACTAATAAATAAACCAATTAATTAAATAATTAAATTAACAATTTATTAACAAATTAATTAAATAATTAATTAACTAATTTATTATCTAATTAATTAACAAATTTATTAACAGATTAATAAATTAAATAACTAATTAATTGAATACTTAACCAATTAATTCAGTAATTAATTAAGTAAACTAAGTAAATAATTAATTAACTAATTTATTATATAATTAATTAACAATTTAATTATTTAACGTACTAATTAATTAACAAATTAATTAAATAACTAATTAATTAAATAATTAATTAACTAATTAATCAACCATTTAATTAATTAACTAATTTACTTACGAATAATCAACAAATTTTTTAACAGATTAATAAATTAATTAACTAATTAATTTATTGAATACTTTACCAATTAATTCAGTAATTAATTAAGTAAACTAAGTAAATAATTAATTAACAATTTAATTAATTACCGTACTAATTAATTAACAAATTAATTAAATAATTAATTATTGAATACTTAACCAATTAATTCAGGAATTAATTAAGTAAACTAAGTAAATAATTAATTAACAATTTAATTAATTAACGCATTGAATAATTAAATAATTAATTAACTAATTTACTTACGAATTAATTAACAAATTTATTATTTTTTTATTAATTATTAGTTAAATATTTAATTAGCTACTTAATTAACTAATTATTTAACTAATTAAATAAACAATTAATTAACTAACTAATTTAATAATTAATTAACAAATGAACAATTTATTAACGAGTTAATTAAATAATTAATTAACTAATTTATTATCTAATTAATTAACAAATTTATTAACGGATTAATAAATTAATTAACCAATTAATTAATAGAATAATTAACCAATTAATTCAGTAGTTAATTTAGTAAACTAAGTAAATGATTAATTAACAATTGAATTAATTACCGTTCTAATTAATTAACAAATTAATTAAATAACTAATTAAATAATTAATTATTGAATACTTAACCAATTAATTCAATAATTAATTAAGTAAACTAAGTAAATAATTAATTAACAATTTAATTAATTAACGCATTAAATAATTTAATAATTAATTAACTAATTTACTTACGAATTAATTAACAAATTTATTAACGGATTAATAAGTTAACTACCTAATTAATTTAATAATTTATTAATTAATAATCTATTATTTTTTTATTAATTATTAGTTAAATATTTAATTAGCTTCTTAATTAACTAATTATTTAACTAATTAAATAAACAATTAATTAACTAACTAATTTAATAATTAATTAAAAATTTTACTAATTTTTTCCCCACAAAAAAATTTGATAATAAAAAAAATTTTTTTTTTAAATAACTATTTTTCCAAATAATATTACCTCGGAAAATGCGTCTTCCTCAATTGATGAAATAGAATTTTCAGAAAAATCCAAAAATTTAATTCCACGAATATGCATAAATGCATGACTTTTTATTGTATTCATATTACTTTGTATAATATGTAATTCTTTAACGTCCATTCCAAATTCAGAGAAATCATCAGGTGACAATGATGTTAATGGCATCATTGATATTGCCAAAAAACGAAGATTTCTCATTTGTCGTAAATTTTGCAGTGCAACCATTGAATTTTTTTTACCACTCAAATCCAAATTGTAAAGTGAATATTGAAAGCCATTGAATACTTCTGAAACATTATTTGTGGCTATACAGAAAATTATTTATTAATTAAAATTGTGTCCCAAATTATTGCTCTAAATAAAAACCCTCAAAAATTATAATTAATATTTGTTAAAGAAAAAAAAAAAAAAAAATTTATACATATCTAAATATAATAATTATTATATTTATATACCCGTGTGGAAAAGTGATGTGGGCCCCCAGCGGGGGCCCTTATGGATCGCCCTCATGCCATGAGGGCCGCATATGGATGATCCATAGGGGCCCCTCATGGAAACGACATGCTCATCGATGAGGGCGCCCGCATGGGCGATCCATGAGGGTGCCCCTACGGGCGCCCTTATGGGCCCTCACGTTTGCCCTCATCTTGCCCTCAAGTTTGCCATAATGTTTTTTAATCAATAATATTAATAATAAAAGTTTATTAATAATAAATAAGCTTAAGTTATGAATAAATAACATATTTATTTAATAATTATTCAATTTTAAATTAAATTCTTACTCAAATTCAATTTATTAATTAACGTTCTAATTAATTAACTGTCGGATATAATTAAAAGTAATAATAAATTAATTAATTAAAAAATTAAAAAATATTTAATTTATGCATACTATTAACGGATATTTTCATTTTTCAATTAATTCATACATAGAATTAATGATTAAACGCAAACCTGAGAAATAAATAAATCTAACGCATGGGGGGAATCGAACCTACGACCTACGGACTATGAGTCTAACGCTTTACCAACTACGCTACGTACGCTACTTCAAAACGAATGCTAACTTCTTGATGCTATTTAAACTTCAAAAATACCTAACAAAGAAAAGTGCTTAACATCATTTAGTTAAAGTTAAGATATTAAATTATATTTTCCAATCAAATGCAATTTATAAAATATAATTAATTATATGCTTTATGATTATTATCATGAATCATCTCAGGCGAATTTTCAAAAAAGTGTAAATATATTTTTATTAAAAACGCGTTTTTCGTTGTTTTAAATCATTGGAAACATTCATTTTTTGTTGATAAAAAAATATTTGATTTTTGGACTTAGAAAATTTTGCTAATCGATCATGAGGGCGATCCATGCGGGCCCCTACGGTGGCCCTCATCTATTTTGCCATAAGTGTGAGTGTTATTTTCAAAAAAGTGTAAATATATTTTTATTAAAAACGCGTTTTTCGTGGTTCTGAATCATTATAAACATTAATTTTTTGGTGATAAAAAAATATTTGATTTTTGGACTTAGAAAATTTTGCTAATCGATCATGAGGGCGATCCATGCGGGGCCCCTACGGTGCCCCTCATGGATTCGCCATAAGTGTGAGTGTTATTTTCAAAAAAAGTGAAAATATATTTTAATTAAAAACGCGTTTTTCATTGTTGTGAATCATTATAAACATTAATTTTTTGGTGATAAAAAAATATTTGATTTTTGGACTTAGAAAATTTTGCTAATCGATCATGAGGGCGATCCATGCGGGGCCCCTACGGTGCCCCTCATGGATTCGCCATATGGATCAGCCCTCATGGGCCCCCGCCGGGGGCCCCGAACTCTTGAGGGCAAGATCGTGGCTTTTTCCACACGGGTAGTTTTTTATTTTTATTATTATATTTAGAAATGTTAAGAAAAAATCGTGTTGTGTTAAAAAATTTGTTTCAATTCACTGTATTCTATATTTGTCAATATATTTTTGTTTTAATTGTGTTTTGCAAAATATTTGAAAAATATCATTTTATTAAAGTGAACAAATTAATAACAGAAAAAATAAATTAGAGAAAATAATTTATAAAAATTAAAATTAATTTTCTTTATAGAAAAAAAAAAAAAAATTAAAATTAATTTTCGAAATAAAAATAAAAAAGTAAAATTACAAAAATCAAAGTAAAAAAATTTCCATGGATATAAATAAATAGGAATATAATAAAAAAAAAATTGTACAAAAAATATGCCAATTAATAATTTTTTTAATGTGAAATTTTTAATTATTATCTAAAAATTATTATTATTATTATTATTATTATTATTGAAAAATTTTAGAAAAAAATTTTTTTTTTGTATTTTGAAAAAAGAAAATTATTTCTCACCTGGGGCAAAGGAGTCAATGTTATTTTCCCTAAAGATGAGCGTTCGTAAAAAGTCAAATTCTTGAAAAAGATGCGGTGGCAATTCGGTAATATTATTGCCCGATAAATCCAATAATTCCAATGATGATTCAAGTCCGGCAAAATTTTCGGAATTCACTTCCAATAAATCACAGTCTGTGAAGTAAAGCTCGTGAATTCGTGAATCACGAAATGCACCTTCCTACAAATAATTTGATATACTATTATTTTCATTTTCATATATACAGTAAAACCTGTCATATTTAGATAATTTTTAAAAAAAGAAAAAAAGTAATTAAGTAGAATTTCTATTTTATAAAGTTTTTGTAATAATTGTCACTTTAGTCATATATATACAGTAAAACCTCTCTTAGTGAGACAGATTTGAAATTTTATCTATAGCTAATGCTAAATTACTTTTCGTTAAAGGGAAAATATTTTACTTTTTTCTTTTATAATTTTTATATTTTTAAATATATATTTTTTTTAATATACAGTAAAACCTCTTTAATAGAACCTTTATTATTAGACTATTAATTATTTTTGTTCAAGAAAGAGCATTAGTAGGAACTGTATTTTTTTCAAAATAATTTAGTACTAAAATAGTACTAAAATAATTTTAGACATACAGTAAAATCTCACTTAATGAGACACATCCGATATATTATTTATAACTGACGCTAAATAACTTCTTGTTAAAGAAAATTTTATACTATTTTTTTTTATAATTTTTCTATTCTACTATAATTTTTTTACACACAGTAAAACCTCTTTTAATGAACCACTGCATTAAAAAAAATTTTTTTTAATTTAAATATAAATAAAATAATTAAAAATAATAATAATAATAATAAAGAAAATTATTGATAAAAAAATTGCAGTAGTGTAACCAATTATAAAAAAAATTGCTCCTACACTAGAACCTCTATCAAAGAACTTTGATACAAATTATTTTGTGTGCATAATTTATTTTTGATTATTCAAAACAAAATTTTAGTATTTAGAAAATATCTATGATTTTTTTTACAAAAAAAAAAAAAAAATTCTAATTTTAATTATACAGTAAAACCTCTCTAGATGAATTCACATCCAATAAATCACAGCCTGTAAAGTATAGTTCGTGAATTCGAGAAACTCGAAAAGCACCTTCCTACAAGTAATTTTAATATACTCCTTATTATTGTCATTGTCGTATTATACAGTGAAACCTCTCATTGTGAAATACATCGCTAATTAAATTCTAAATTTATTTAAAATTTGTTTTAAAAATTTTATTTATTTAAAATATAATTAGAATTATTAAAAAAAAAATTAAATTAAATTAAATTCTTTCAATTTTTAAAAGAAATTTTTTTTTATATAAGAATATACAGTGGAACCTCTCTTGAGGGATGCTTGAAAAAAATATTAATTAAAAAAAATCATATAATTTTTTTGATTTGTTTTTTTTTTAGAGAAATTTATGTTATTTATAGAAATTTTTTTGTTTTATTACAGTTATTTCGAGTAAACAGTAAAACCTTGTTTAGTGAACCCTTTCTTTTTTTGAATCTATTTTCCAACTATCGTCACTGGTATTTAACTATTTATTTATTTAATTATAACTATAATTAAATAATTTTAAAAAATACATTTTTTTCAAATACACTACAACCTCTTAAAGTGAGACATTAATTTCTTTAAGCATATGAATGCAACTTTTCCGTCACTAGTATTTAAACATAATTAAATAATTTACAATTTTTTTTTCAAATACAGTAAAACCTCTTAAAGTGAGACATTAATTTCTTTAAGCATATGAATGCAGCTTTTCCGTCACTAGTATTTAAACATAATTAAATAATTTACAATTTTTTTTTCAAATACAGTAAAACCTCTTAAAGTGAGACTTTAATTTCTTTTAGCATATGAATTAAAATTTTCTGTCATTATTATTTATATTAAATAAATGAAATAAATAAATACAAATTAATAAATGAAAAAAGTAAATGTTTTTTTAATACACTAAAACCTGTTAAAGTGAGACATTAATTTCTTTGAGCACATGAATCCAACTTTTTCCCTACTAGTATTTAACCATTTATTTAATTATAACTATAATTAAATAATTGTAAAAAATAAATTTTTTTCAATTACACTAAAACCTCTTAAAGTGAGACATTGGGTTTTTTTTAGCAATTTTTTCGTCACTAATATTTAACTGTAATTAAATAATTAAAAGAAAACAAATTCTTCTTTTCAAATACACTAAAACCTCTTAAAATGAGACATTAATTTCTTTAAGAATTAGAAATTGAATAAAAAAAATAATTTTTTTCTTTCTCTCTTTCAAATTACCTCAACAACAGTGATGGGATTTCCATTTAAATATGTTTTGTTGACTTTAAAAAAATGTTGAAATGAACCCATTTCCAAACGTTGCATTTGATTGTAATCCATTCTCAATACATCAAGTGATAATTGAACACCACGTATTTCCATTTCCATTTGTGGTTGTATCATTTTTGTTATTCGATTATAACTTAAATCGAGTACTTTCATTTTTTTTAATGACGACATTTGTGAATATGGAATATTTGTCAATTGATTGTCATTTAAATATAAATGTGTCAAATGTGCCATTCCATCGCGAAATACCGATGGATCAATGTCCTTTAAATTATTTTCACGTATATCCAATACCTCTAAATAGGCAAGTCCAGCAAATGCATCAGCTGGCAATTTATTAATTGCATTACGACCAAGACGTAATGTTTGCAATGAATTCTCAAGACCACGCCAATTGTCAGGAGCAATGTGCGAGATCTGATTACCTAGAATATATATATATATATATATATATGTATAAAATTTCATTTTACCTTGACATAAATTTTTTTTTTCCCTTTTGTTTTTCAATTCGAGTTTTTTTTCAGAAATTAGAATTAAAATATAAATGAAATAAATAGATATTTAATTTCAATGCAATTTTTTTTTTTTTTGAAATTTTACTAGTAGAAATTAAGAGAAAAATTTTTCCCTACAGTAGAACCTCGATAAGATGAAATTTATTTTAAAATAATGTGAAAAAATAAATAAAATAAATAGATTAATTAATATTTAATTTTAATGCAATATTTTCAAAATTTTACTAATAGGTATTGAGAGAAAAAATCCCCCCTACAGTATAACCTCGATAAGATGAAATTTACTTAGAAATAAAATTAAATAAATAAAATTTTTTAAAAATAAAACTTTAATACATTTTTTTTTTTGGAAAATTTTACTAATAGGAATCAAAAAAAAAAAATTCTACAGTATAACCTCCATAACATGAAACATAATTATAAAATAAAATAAATAAATTAAATTAATAAATATTAAATTTTAATGAATTTTTTTAAAAAATTTTATTAATACGAATCAAGAAAAAAAAATTGTCCCTACAGTAAAACCTCGATAAGATATGTTTGTCTATTTTTATTGAAAATTTAAAAAAAAAACGCATGTAATAAATAAATTTCGTTTTATTCTTAAAAAAATTTTGTTACTTTTATATAAATACAGTCGAACCTCTCAAATTGAAATACAATTGCAATTTTATTGCGTCCTTATACAATAGAACCTTTTTAATTGTCAATTCACAACTTAATTTTTATAAATATTTTTTACATTTGTAAATAATTATAATTATAATTATAAATATAAATAATTATAATTATAAATTTATTTATAATTAGAAACTTTTTATTTATATTATAAATTTTTTTAATTATATTATAAATTTTTTAATACAGTTGAACCTTCAAAACTGAGACCCTAATTGAGACTCATTATTATTGTATCAGGAATAATGAAACTAATTTTCTGGTTGAAAATAAAAAAAAAATTTCTGCATTTTTTCAGAGTACACTGAAACCTCTCTTAATGAGACATTTAGTTTTTTTTTTTATAAAGAAATTTAATAATTTTTCATATTTATGGTAAATAAAAAGAAAAATATTTAAAATTTATTAAAAGAAGAAAAATTAAAAATTTAATGGATACAGTGAAACCTTGTTAAAAGTAGAAATTTTTCTCTAATCCTATTATTATTATTATAGAAAAGTTGATAAATTTTTTTTGTTCGATATTACCTGTCAAATCAAGCAATCGGAGCTTTTGTAAATGTCTAAACGATTTGCTTGGTACTCTCGCGAGACGGTTGTAGGGTAATTCAAGCTCCCACAACGATCTTTCAAGCCCTAGGAACGCCTCGTCCGGTACATCCGATATGGGATTATACTTGATCTGCAGCTTGTAGAGACCTAAAAGACAAGCTTGTTGTCAATTTTGGATATACAATTACCCACGTGTTACCGAAAATTAAAAAAAAAAAAAAATTTTTTTTTTTTATTCCTAAGAAAGAAGAGTCTTTTTTTTATTCTTTTCTTTCTTTTGAATCATAAATGAAAAAATAATTTAATTTTTTAATTTTATTTGAAAAAACAAATTTTATTAAATAAATTTTAAATTTATTATTTTATTAATTTTTAAAAAAATTATTATATATGTAATAAATAATTTTATACGGCCCTGATTTTTTTTGATTTTCAATTTATTAATCAAATTTAATTGTGTTATAACGAATTTTCAATGTACAATTTAAAATTATTTTCTCGGATGCAATAATTAATTATTAAATATAATTATATAAATAAATAATTGTATTATTATAATAATTATTATATAAAAATCATTATAATATTAGTATATTTTAAATATAATTAAATTATAAATAATAATTATAGTGAAAATTAAAATAAAAAAATTATAATTAATAATTTATTAATATTAAAAATACAGTAGAACCTCTTTAATCATGTTTCATTTCTTTTTTTTGAAAAATTATTTTATAGAAAAAGTTTTATTTCTACCTAATAATTATATATAATTTTTGTTGTTTTTTTTTTTTTTTTTTTTTTTTTTTTTAATGTTTTCAAATTCTTTTTAATGCAGTTGAACCTTGTCTACTGGGACCTATCTAATTTAAAGATTTCTATATAAATATTGGAAAAGAATAATTAAATTTTTTTTTAATTTTACAATTTCCCTACTAATTGAAGTGGTTAATTAAAAAAAATTACATAAATTTAAAAATTTATTATTATTATTATTATTATTATTATTGCTCTATGCTTTGAAAGACATTTAATAAATTATTGTAAAAAAAAAAAATGCTGACTAATATCGTGGGTCGTTTTTCAATTTCAATCATTTAATTACTATTAGCATAATTTCTCATTGCTCTGATAATGATCAATTTTTTCTAATTAATTTATTTACCCTCCGGAGGCTGCGCTCCACCCACACATGTGTGATTCTGTAATTTGGCGAATTGATCAAGTCGAGAGAACTGAATCTTATGAAAGAATTATTTAAATTTAAATATTCAAATTTTTTTTTACAGTAAATAATTAATTATAATATAAAATTATATTTATAATATAATATATAATATATTATAATATAATTTATAAAATTATATTTATAATTTTATAATTGTTTAATTAATATTAATATTATACTTTTTTTTTAAATATATTTAATAATTAGTAATTAATTAATTAATTATTTTTCATTATCATAATGATTTAAAATAATTTTTTTTTACTACACTAGTACCTGTCTTATTGGGATAACTTAAATTGGAGATGAAAATAATTTTAGAGGTTTTCTTTTTAATGTAGGTACAGTAAAACCCTTTTTTAATTTTACGTGGAGAAAATTAATTTTTCATGAAAATTTTCTTATATTTATTGAAATACACTTGAAACTTTGTTATAACACATTTCATTTTTTTTTTAATATAAAAAGTGGTGATATATTTTTTTTTTCTCGTTCTCATAAAATTATAAAATTTGAATTATCCACATTTGGTTACATTTGAAAAATACACTGAAACCTCTATTATTGTTAGTTTTATCAAAATTAAAATTATAATATTATTATAATATAATATTTATTATTATTATAATTATTATATTATCTTTTTTTTTTTATTTTTCTCAAAATACAGTTAAACCTCACTTAATGAGACGACTTTTATTTTTTATTTTTTTAAATTTTAAATTCATTTTTTTTTTGAAACGAAATTTTTTTATTAATTAAAAATTTTATTAATTTTTTTAATTTTATTTTTTTATTTGTGAGATTAAATTTTTGTTAAAATTTTGATTCATTTTTTTTTTTTTTTTTTTGAAAGAAAAATAAAAGAAAAAAAATAATTAAAATAATTAATGAAATTAAGTACGTTTAAAAAAAAAAAAAAAAAAGAAAAAGAAAGGTTTCTCACCGGTATTGAGAAGGAATTGCGGTTGAAGGGAACGAAGCCCGTTGTTCTCCAGCTGTAGCATGAAGACCTTTGATGCATTAATGGGGTGAGGAATTCGTCGCATCGGCACATTATAACACGACACAATTCCTAAATCTGGAATTGCTTTTGAACATGTGCACAATGGATTGAAAAAACATGGTGGATATTGTACCGGAAGTTCGTGCATTCTCACCATTGACGCCCAAAACATTAGCAATATCACCACGATCATCATCGTGTAGCCTAATTTCACAAAAACTAGCGCGTTCTGCAAAAATTTTCCAAAAAAAAAAAAAAAAAAAAAAATAGAAAAAACGAAAAAAATAATTTCCTTTTTTGTTTTTCACTTTCTATTTTTTTACCATTTGCCTTTTTTTTATTTCACTTTTTTGTTAATAATAAAGAATTTTAAATTCTTTTTTTTTCTCCTAAAAATTCGTAAATATTTATTAAAAAATTTTTCTCCAAAATTTTGTTTCGTATTTACTCGAAAAGTATAGGAAATTTTACCAAAATAATATAGGAAATTTTACCAAAATAGTATAGCAAATTTTACCCGAGAAGTATGGGAATATTTATCAAAAGGATATGGAAAAATTTACCCAAAACAGTATAGGAAAATTTACCCCCCAAAAAAAAAAAAAAAAAACAGAAATTCTACTCAAAAAGTAAAGGAAAATT
This sequence comes from Leptopilina boulardi, assembly GCF_019393585.1. Taxonomy (NCBI): domain Eukaryota; kingdom Metazoa; phylum Arthropoda; class Insecta; order Hymenoptera; family Figitidae; genus Leptopilina; species Leptopilina boulardi. Next base: position 2,785,665 of record NW_026137825.1, on the reverse strand, counting down.
TACCAGAAGAGTATGAAAAAATTTACCAAAAAAGTATAGGAAAATTTACCCCCCCCCCAAAAAAAACTGAGAAATTCTACTAAAATAGTATAGGAAAATTTACTAGAAGAGTATAGTAAATTTTAACCCGTTAAAAATAGGACATTTTACTAGAAAATTATAATATAAAATTTATTAAAAGTTTATAGGGAAATTTGCACAAAAAATAGTATAGGAAAATTTACTAGAAGAGTATAGTAAATTTTAACCCGTTAAAAATAGGACATTTTACTAGAAAATTATAATATAAAATTTATTAAAAGTTTATAGGAAAATTTGCATAAAAAATAGTATAGGAAATTTTACTATTATTATTATATGAAAATTTATTACAAAAATTAGGGGAAATTTTATCAAAAAAAAAGTATAGTACAATTTTGCAGAAGAGTATGGTAAAATTTACCCAAAAAAAAATTGTTGGAAAAATTTTACTAAAATGTGTGGTAAAAATTACCAAAAAAAAAATAAAGAATAAAATAATCACAAAAATTATGTGAAATTTTTGCTAGAAAAGAATGAAAAAAATTTTTAAAAAAATTAAATTTACCACAAAAACAATGCGAAGAGTAATGGGAAAATTTAGTATTGGGAAATTTAAAAAAAAAAAAAGATTTATTTAAAAAAATTGTTTCTTGCACTTTTTTTCGAAGAAAAAAATTGTATTAATTTAAATTTGGTTTAATTTTTGCAAAAAAAAAAATTTTAACGCGTATTTGGTTATACCGAATTAAAAAATTAACATTTTTTTTTTCAATTATTTTTTCCCGAAAAATTTTTTAAATAATTTTTCACGTCAGTACTGGACAAAAGTTTTCACAAGAATGTGAAACGAAAAACGTATTTCTCGACGCGCACAAAGTTCTCTCCCCTAAATAATGAGATATATAAGATGCGAGGTAACATTTTCCGCCAAATATTTCAATGGTACAATTTGTGTGTGTGTGTGTGTGTCTTGCGCAAGAATATCTGCGTCGTTTATGCGCCCCCATTGACCCAATTGAATTCAATTAATTTAATTTGAAAATCTTTTCTATTAAAAAAAAAAAAAAATTAAAATTATGATAAATTGTAAATAATTTTAAATTTACCCGCCAAAATACTTTTATAAACAATTTCAAAAAAAAAAATTCCGAATTTTCTAAATTTTAAATAGTCAATTTTCAAAAAAAAAAAAAAACTATATAATAGCAGTAAAAAAGGAAATATTCAAAAAAATTTTGAAATAATTTTACCTCTTCCCTTATTCAAAAAAAAAGGAATATTTTTTAACTCCAAAAAAATTAAATTTACTATATAAAAACAGTTTATGAATCTTCTAAACAAATATACAGAAAATAATTTTAATTTAATATAAAATATAAAAAAAAAAATTATTAAACACTAATATATTTTTAATAAATATTATTAAATTTTTATTATTATTATTAAAAAATTATTTGTAAATTTAATTAATAATAGTAAAAAAAAGGAATACCAGATTTTTTCTTTTTAATTAAAAAAAAAAAAACAACTTTTTTTTTAGCACCAATGTTTTATAATTTAGGTGTATAATATTAATTTATTATCATCCATTTTCGAGCACTTTTTTCACAAAAAAATAAATAAATTCACAATGTCACAAAAAATTTATTTATCACACTGTCACACACACCGTTTGAAATAATTTTCATTTATTGCAAAAAAAAAAATGTTGCAAATGAAGATCAAAAAAAAAAAATAAATAAATAAAAATTACCATTTAATGCATGCATCAGCAGATGGCAAAAAAAGTAAGTGATTATAAGAGACGAGTGGCTATAAAGCAACTGAGAACAAGATTCATTCTAAGGGCCAACAACGTGTATATTCACAAACTGGGTGGGACAAAGTCCTATATAATATAGGGCTTCCAGAGTGCGCAGACAGTTTGGGTGCTTCTCTTTACCCGATTATATACACAGGTGATATTCTATTAGGTTTCAAATATAGTTGTGAAAAAAAAAATTATTTTTATATTTGTGCCACCGACCCGAAAACCCCCGAGTAACGAATTTTAACTAAATTTGATGAATTTGAAAATATTTATCCTCCATATTGGATTCGCCATGTTGAATTTTGAAAAACTGACTTCAAATTCGTAATCAGCGACCCTAAAAACCCCCGAGTGACGAATTTTACATAAATTTGACGAATTTCAAAAAATTTATCTGCCATATTGGATTCGCCATTTTGAATTTTGAAAAACTGACTTCAAATTCGTAATCAGCGACTCTGAAAACCCCCGAGTGACGAATTTTACATAAATTTAACGAATTTCAAAAAATTTATCTGCCATATTAGATTCGCCATTTTGAATTTTGAAAAACTGACTTCAAATTCGTAATCAGCGACCCTAAAAACCCCCGAGTGACGAATTTTACATAAATTTGACGAATTTCAAAAAATTTATCTGCCATATTGGATTCGCCATTTTGAATTTTGAAAAACTGACTTCAAATTCGTAATCAGCGACCCTAAAAACCCCCGAGTGACGAATTTTACATAAATTTGACGAATTTCAAAAAATTTATCTGCCATATTGGAATCGCCATTTTGAATTTTGAAAAACTGACTTCAAATTCGTAATCAGCGACTCTGAAAACCCCCGAGTGACTAGTTTCAAGTAAGTCCGACAAATTTGAAAAAAATTGTCCGCAATATTGGATCCGCCATATTGAATTTCGAAAAACTGACTTTAAATTCGTCATCAGCTACCCCAAAAACCTCCGAGTGACGAATTTTACGTAAATTTGACGAATTTCAAAAAATTATCCGCCATATTCGATCCGCCATTTTGAAGTTTGGAAAACTGACATCAAATTCGTAATTAGCGACTCAAAAAACCCCCGTGTGACTAGTTTCAAGTAAATCCGAACGATTTTTAAATTTCTAACTTTCATATTGAATCCGCCATTTTGAATTTTGAAAAACTGACTTTAAATTCGTCATCAGTCACCCCAAAAACCCCCAAGTGACGAATTTCAAGTAAATTTGACGAATTTAAAAACATCTATCAGCCATATTGGAACCGCCATTTTGAATTTCGAAAAACTGATTTTAAATTCGTAATTTTCGGCCCCAAAAGCGTCCAGATAATGAAGTTTTAATAAATTCCGTTAAATTTGAACAAATTAAGCCTCCATATTTGAGTCGCCATTTAAAATTTAAAAAAAACACATGTCAAATTCGTAATCAGCAACCCCAAAATCGACAAAGTAATGAGTTTCAAGTAAATCTGACGAATTTGTATAAATGTAACTCAAATATTTGTAATCAGCGGCCATATAAAGCATCGTGTAACAAGTTCTAAGTTAGTCTGTTGAATTTAAAAAAAATTAATTTACTATATTAAAGCCGCCATTTTGAAATTTGTAAATTTGATCTCAAATTTGTATCTCCGGATCCCAAAAATATATTTATTTTCAATTTTTCTGAAAATTATTTTAACTTAATTTGTGGGTTTTCTTACATTTTAGAGTTTTTTTTTTTAGGTTAGGACCGTTTTTTTTAGATAACGAGTAGTTTTTCCTAACATTCAAAATGGCGGCTCTGATATAGTGGATAATTTATTTAAAATTCGACAAATTTATGTAAAATTCGTCACTCGGGGGTTTTCAGGGTCGCTGATTACGAATTTGAAGTCAGTTTTTCAAAATTCAAAATGGCGAATCCAATATGGCGGATAAATATTTTCAAGTTCGTAAAATTTAGTTAAAATTCGTTACTCAGGGGTTTTCGGGGTCGCTGATTACGAATTTGAAGTTAGTTTTTCGATATTCAAAATGGCGGATTTAATATGGCCGATTTATTTTGTAAAAATCGCCAAATTTAGTTAAAATTCGTCACTTGGGGCGTTTTGGGGTCCCTAATTACGAATTTGATATAAGATTTTCAGAATTCAAATATTTTATAATTTTAATTTTCTAAAAAAAATAATTTTTTTTTGTTTTTCTTTATTTTTTTCAATTTTTCATCTACATTAATTCTTTGATACTAAATTTTTTTTTGTCAATAAATAAATTACATTAATTATAATTGTTTAATAATAAATTATAAATGTTTGCTGAATTAAATAAATTCTACATTAAATGTGAAATAATTATTATTAAATTTAAAAAAAATGTATATTATTAACTCTTATAGTTAAAATATATATATATAATTTCAAATAAACAAATTATTATCATTCAACTTTATTTTTATCGTTTTCATTCTTGTTCTCTTTGACATTATAAAATCGAGGTTCCTTTTTAATTGGAAGTAGAATTGGTGGTAAAATTATGGACAAAATTGTCACAATAATATGAAGAAAATATAATTCCCTGGAAATTAATTTTTTTGTTTAAATAGAATAAATTTTATTTAATTAAATTCATTAAATTTAATTAATTGTTATAATTAATTAATTAGTTAATTAGTTAATTAGTTAGTTAACTTAACTTAATTAGTTTATTAATTAATTTAATTGAAGTAATTAATTAATTAAAAAATAATCTAATATTTATTATTTTTTTAATTTAATTCATTCAATAAATATAAGTAAAGTAATTTATTAGTTTATTAATTAATAGAAATTGAATTAATTTAATTAATTGAAGTAATTAATTAATTAATAAAAAATTAAATCAATTAATTTAAAAATTATAATATAATTTATTAATAAAAATGAGTTCTAAAAATTATTTATAGAATTTTTTTGTTTAAAATACCTGTAAAAGTTTATCCATGAATCTTCATCGTAAGGAAGTTGAAAGAGAATAACAATAAATGAAATTGCAATTCTTGTTATTAAAATTGTTAGCAAATTATAGAAAATTTTTAAAACTTCTGATGCTAATAATAGTGGACGAACGTGTTTATGAAACTGAAATTTTTTTTTTTTTTTTTTTTTTTTTTTTATTGACAATAGTTATAAAATAATATTAATTTAGAAAAATAAAAATTTTTCTGAAAAATGATTTTTAAAAAATTATAAAATTACTTACGGAATGTTCAGCGTAAACGTACAAAGTTCCATGAAATGCAGAAATATAATAACCAATTTGAAAACCATGCCAAACGGTTGATGTTAAATATGTTGCTTCTCTTTTTAAATATGATACCCTATCATAAATGACAAATCGTAACCATCTAATTGTAGCATAGTTCCAATATTTCGAATATTCATACATGTTGGTTGCTGTCTATTTAAAATTTTCCAATTTATAATAAAATATTCAATTTTTTATTAATATTCATTATTTTTTTTTATTTGTTAAAGCAAATAAAATAAAAAAAATAGAATAAATAAAATAAAAAATAGCGCATGATTATCCCACAAAAATTAATTAAATAAAATTTTCATTACAAAAAAAAATTTTATACCCCAATAACACAAGATATCTTTGGATATATTGATAATATCCCGCAGATATCCTAGGGATGTCCTATGGATATCAAAAGGATCTCTTAAGGATATCCAAAAAAATCGGCGGTTTGGATATACTTTAGATATCCTATGGATATCTGAGGATATCCACAAGATATCAAAAGGATCTCTTAAGGATATCCAAAAAATCGGCGGTTTTGATATCCTTCGGATATCCCATGGATATCTGAGGATATCCACAGGATATCAAAAGAATCTCTTAAGTATATCCAAAAAATCGACGGTTTTGATATCCCATGGATATCTGAGGATATCCACAGGATATCAAAAGGATCTCTTAAGGATATCCAAAAAATCGGCGGTTTGGATATCCCATGGATATCTGAGGATATCCACAGGATATCAAAAGAATCTCTTAAGGATATCTAAAAAATCGGCGGTTTGGATATCCTTTGGATATCCCATGGATATCTGAGGATATCCACAGGATATCAAAAGGATATCTTAAGGATATCCAAAAAATCGGCGGTTTGGATATCCTTTGGATATCCCATAAATATCTGAGGATATCCTATGGATGTCCTGTTGATGTCCCACAGACCGGCGGTTTGGATATCCTAGGGATATCCCAAGATATCCTAGTGATATCCCAAGATATCCTAGTGATATCCCAAGATATCCTAATGATATCCCAAGATATCCTATGGATATCCTAAGATATCCTGGGGAACATTCTAGGATATCGACCATTGATATGGATATCCTGGGGATATCCTTTTGTTATGAGGGATTATATAAAAATTCTTTTTGAACAAATTTTTATGTACCGTATTTTTATTTGATTTTTTATTTATTTCATTTTACAAATTATTTCTCATTATGGAAATTTTTATTTAAAAAAAAAACAAATAATTGTGATATAAGTCAAATTTTAATTTAACAGCTAATTTTCAAGTGATTCGAATTTTTAAATGACAGAATTTCCAATTTACCAAATTTTTGTTTTATCACTGAATAAAAAATTTTTTTTTTTTTACCAAACTCGCAAATGTCTGAACGAACATAACCTTAAAGAAATAAATTTTTGGCGCGTTTTTTCAAAATTCGACCTATCAGAAATTATCAAGAAAAATTGTGATTGGTCGAATTTTAAATAATCGCGCTGAAATTTCTATTTTTAAGGTTATGTTCTTTTGGACATTTGTCGATTTCGGTCATAAATGAAAAAATTTCAGTAAATAAAAATTATGTTTTATATTAAAATTTTGTTTTTAAAATGGAAATTTTATTAAATGATAAAATTGGAAAAATTAAAATTCTTTTAAAAAAACAAAATTCTTCTAAAATAAAATTCTTCTAAAGTAAAATTCTTCTAAAATAAAATTTTTATATAAAAGAAAATTCTATTTTATTAAAATTTTTCTGAAATGAACATTCTAACTAATGAATTTTTTATCATATGGAATAAAAAAATTATTTTCTTCTAACCTCAAGTTTCCAGATATTAATATTTGTCAAAAGATCCATTTTTGGTTGATTATGTTCATCGAGACCATTTAAACCATAGCCAGCATTATTACAAATTGCATCAGCAAAAATCCACGCATAATAATAATGCAAACGTTGAATGCTCACATACATATTCATATACCAAAGTTGATATAGAAATGATGATTTTTCCATAAATTCGTTATCTACATTTTTTTTTGTTGCATTTTTTTATAACATTATTAAACAATTTAAATTTTTTGGATTTCAAAAAAAAAAATAAATAAATAAATAAGAAAATTAAAAATAAAATTTTTTTAATGCAAATTTTACTAAAAAATTTTCAAAAAATCAAAATTAATTAAAATTTTTTTTTTTTTTCAATACAAACCTGATAAATTTTTAATTTTATAAACATTAAGTACTGGATAGACTGCAATAATAGTAAGATAACCGCAAATAGCCTTTTTCAATGCCACAAAAGTTATTGTTGAATTTAATTCTTTATCGCTTATTTTTTTCTACAAAAAATTTTTATTTATAAATATATAAACATTTAATAACTAAAATTTATTAATTTACTTAATATATTAACATTTGTAATTATTTTTACTATTTAATAAATCTGAAATAATATATTATTATAAAATTTATATGTTATAATTATTAAAAAAAAAAAAAAAATACTTTACAAAAATATTTTTTGATATATTAAAAATAAATATTTTATGAATTCAAATATAGTAAAATAATAATAATATAAAAAATAATAAAAATAATAATTTATAGTTAAAATGAAAAATTGTAAAAAAAAATATATATACTTTACAAAAATATTTTTTGGTATATTAAAAATAAAAATTTTATGAATTCAAATATAGTAAAATAATAATAATATAAAAAATAATAAAAATAATAAATTATAGTTAAAATGAAAAATTGTAAAAAATTAAAATCTGAACCTGTGCCTCCTGAATTTGACGACTATAAATAAAGTCCTTATATTCATCATAAAATGTCATAGGTCCTGCCATAAGAGTTATAAAAGAGAACATATAACTATAATAATCTAATATTCTTGGTATTTCTCTAAAAACAAAAAATTTGGTAATTTTATTAAGTTAAATAATTAAATATTAATTATTAATTAATTATATATTAATTACTAAATAATTGTTTATTAATTTATTAATTATTAAATATTTATATTTATTTAATTATTAAATAATAATAATTAATTAATTAATTAATTAATTATTTTAATAATAATAATTATTCATTTATCAAAATTTGAGAGAATCAAAAAAATTTCTTTTTTTAATAAATCAATTTTACTTTACGAGTCTCTTTTTTTGTATAGGTGTTAATTCTTCTTCACGACGTGATAATCCATCGTGTAAACTGCATGCTAAACTTGACACTTTTCCGGTCATTATCATAAGAGGACCTAGTTAAAAACAAAATAATATTTAAAATCATAGAAATTATCAAAAAAAAAAAAAAATTTTTTTAAAAATCAGTAAAAAATAATATAAAAAAAAGAAATTATATAAAAAAATTTTTTAATTAATTAAAAAAAAAGAAATTATATAAAAGAATTTTTTTTTCAAAATAGAGTAAAACGAAATTCAAAAAAAAAAAAAAATTTCCCTTTTTGAAAATAAAAATTTCAATAAAAATAGTTTTAATTGCATAAGAAATTTTTTTTAATTTTGTAAATGATATTTATTTTTAAATAAAAAAAAAATTTAATTTAAAAAAAATAAATTTTTTTTTAATTGGAAAAGAATATATTTACCAGTAACGTCAAGAGTATTTGTACCATAGCTAATAACAAATTGAATGTAGAGATGAACACAAGAAAGATAAAACATAGATAAGATGAAAACCTGTCTAGATAAAATTTTAATTTAATAATTTTTTAAATGTATATTTTAAAATAAATTATATTTATCAAATTTATTTATTTAAACAATAGTATAAAAAAAAATGTCTAATTTATAAAGAAAAAAAATTGTAATCATAATGAAAAATATAAAAGAAGATCTAATTATTAATTAAACGGATTAATTTCGTAATAATAATTTTTTTAATTATTGTACATAAATAAATAAATAATAAAGAAAGCAATATTAAAAAAATAGAAAAAGAAAAAATATTAAAAATAAATAATAAAAAAAATAATTATTAAAAATTTTTTATACTTTTTTTGTACTATTTTGATTTAAATAAATAAATTTTTTTTTAGTTACAAATAAAATAATTAATAAAATAAAAAAAAATATATATATATATATATTATTATAAATAAATATTTTACATGTGTACAAATTTTGGATTTTGAGTCAATATTACAGTATACATTAATGTTGAAAATCCTGCCAGGTGGAAAGCATGTCTGTAAAAAAAAAAATTTAAACAGAAAAAATATGATAAAAATTTTTCTTATTGAAAAATGATTAAGAAATTTTTTTTTTTTTTTTGAAAAAAAAAATAATTTTACTATATATATAAATTAACGTCATTAGAGAGAATTAAAATAAAATATCTTACTTGCCATAACAAAAGTAACTGAAAATTATTCCAATAATAATACTAAAAATATGACGTGTTGTTGTTGATACTTTGTCACTGCTTAATGATGTTCTTAAAAAACCAGCGAGTACAAAAGAAACTAAATAAACTATCATAAAATTTAGCTGAAATTAAAAAAAAAAACAATTTTTATTTATTTTACAATTTTAGAAAAACCACTTTTTTTTATTTGTTATAAATAATTTATTTATTATTTATTTATTATTATTTATTTATTTATTAACAATGGAAAATTTAAATCTTAGTAATAATTGTTAATTAATAATTGAAATAAATTTTTAAAAAATAAATTGACAAATAAATTTAAAACATAAATAAATTAAATTGTAAAATAATTAATTATATAAGAAAATACATTTTTAAATTGTTTATAACAAATTTTTAAACAATTACTACTTTAGGCAATTGCGTTAATAAAAAAGCGATTTATAAAATTATAATTAAAATTTTTATAAAAATCTTTTTTTTAACAAAAAAAATATTTTTTTTATATTGTTTAAACAAATTTGTCAACAAATATGGTTTTATTTATTTAATTTTAAAAGGTGGTATTTCTCAATTAAATTATTTATAGAAATAATTATAAAAATTTTTGTACAACTTATATTGTTATTTAAAACATTATTTTATATATTGTTTAAACAAAATTTTTTATTGTTTTGTAATTTAAAGTATATTTATGTAATATTCTTCGGTACAAATAAAAAAAAATAAAAAAAAATAGAAATTAAATTTATTTATTTATATATTTATTTAGTAGGAGCAAAACAAAATATGTTCATTCGTAAAAATTTTACAAATTTTTGTAAATAATTTTACTAAAATAATTAAAACCTTTAAAATTAAATAAACAAATTTAATTTATTATTTGTTTATCAATTTTTTTTATAAACAATTAGAAATTTGTATTTTATTGTTTAAATTACTAATTTATTAATTTAATTCTACTTATTACTTACAAAAAATTGAGATTTATGCTGAATAATTATTTTTAAAAAAATTATAAGTGTAATATATTATTAATAAATTGTTTATATAATTATTTTTGCAATTAATTAAAAAATAAAATTTACAATAAATTGTTTATAAAAAATAAAATTTTTTTTATTCTTTTTTATTTTATTAAAAATATTTTAAAAAAAATTTTTTTTAAATAATTTAAACAAAATTTTAAAAAATGAAAAAAGGATTAAAAAAAATAAAAGGATAATTAAAATTACCTTATCTAATGCAATTCCAGTGGAATTGGACAGTCCAACGAAAAGTCTTGAACCCTCAAAATCATTTTGATCTTTAATTTCCAACAACATATTTTTGCAATATAAAAAAAATTATATTGAAATATATATCAAGTTTTTTTTTACAAGACTGACTAACTTGTTTCATAGAAAATATATAACACGTTACCTTTTCTTTTGTTTCTACATTTACGTTATCAATTGTTGTATATAGATAACAAAAAAAAGTGGGAATAAACATGTGCGAATAAAAAATTTAACAAAATATTTTGAAAAATATTTTAAATACTAAAAAAAACAATTAAAAATATTAACAAATTTATTTAGTTGCAAGAAAACGGATCTATTATTAAAAAAAAAATTAATAATTAATAATTAATTTGTCAATAATATTTTTATGTATAATAATATTAATTAAAAATATTTGATAATTATATTTAAGAGGAAAAAAAATAAACAAATTTAATAGAATTATTTTTTTTTTTTTTGTTTTTTTTTATTATTACATTACGTATAACGTTGTCGGGTACAAAAAATTGTTTTTTTTTTAATTATAGACAAAAAAATTTATTCTGACCTGTCAGAAAGATTATTATTATTATTACACATATTTCTAATCTTCTCGCCCCAATCCTTTCAAAACTAAAGAAAAAAAAAAGAATTCAAATAAAATAAATTTATTAAAATTTTATGAATAACAAATTTTTTTTTTATCAATTTGATTTCTTATTAATTCGATTTTAACAAAATTTCTTTAAATCTCTAAATAAACTTTTTGAAAAAATAATTTAAAAAAATTAATATTTTGTAAAAAATTAAAAAAAACATTTATAAAGTAAATTAAGCAAACAATTTTTTAATTTAAACACTATATTTTGAAATAAAAATATTAAAACATTTATTTTATTTGTTAAAATTGTCAATAAAAATTATTAAAATTAATCGAAATTAAAAAAAAAACGTTTGATAAAAATTTCACAAAATTTTAATTAAAAAAAATTTCGTCACAATACAAATTAAAAAAAATTTTTTTTTCAATTTGAATTGAATTTTTTTCTTCTTTTCCAATATTAATTATTATTATTATTATTATTATCTAACTACAATTTGAAAAAATATAATTTTTTTTTTAAAATTCAATTCAAAGTATATATAAAAATTAAAAAATTTTGTTAAAAATATTAATAAAAAACGAAATAAGATATTTTTTTTTTCGTTAAAATTTAAAAAAAGAAAAATATTTGATTTTCTCCGTTACAAAATGCGAAAGTAAAATTTGTATGAAAAAAAATATATATATATTTAAAAAAGAATATTAAGTTGAGGTAAAAGTTGTGCGATTCAATATAGAGGAAAAATCTATTTTTCCCAGAGTCTGAAAAAATCTCACTTATTAATGATTTTTCTTTTTCTTTTTTTTTTTGTCGAATCGTAATGATACGAAACGCTTTTGTAAAATATAAATAACATTATAATCGACTAATTATTTTTCTTTTTTTTTTCCTTTCAATAATCTGTACCATTTTGACGGTATAACATTCATATCGTGATTTGCATTATGAAAAAATATTTCTCAAAAAATATTTTTAACTTTCGTACTTTTATAATAAATAAAAAAACCCTCACAATCGAGATGAAAAAATCTCTTTGTCTCTCACTCTTATACACACAGACAGATACAAACAATTTTTTTCTTCTTTCTGATTTTTTTTTTTTTTTTTTTTTTCTTTTCTGTAATCAATCACTCAACTTTGTGCGCGTGTCCATTTGTCGGTACATGTCCATTACTCGACTCAGTCTTGGAAGTTTGTGATTTTTGCTTCGAAAGAGGCAGAATTACCGGCAGAAAAAGAATTCCGGTCAATCCCAAAATATTCGGGAAAAGGTACAAATGCCTGAAAAAGGAAAAAAATTCATTAAAATAAATTTATTCTAATACGCACATCGCTGCGTTTGATTCGCACTTTTTATTTATTTTTTATTTTGAAAACAACAAATTTTTTTCGAAAAGTGTAAAGAACTTTTTTTTCTTATCTTTTTATGCTCTATTTGATGTTAAAAAATGTTCGCGAGCGAGTAGGACACTGTTTAGTATAGAGAAATGAAAATTTAAGAAAAGTAATGAAAGCAATGCGCACCAAAAAGTCTTTTAGTATATAGCAAAGACAAATGACAACTCTGAAATATAAATAAAAGCAATGCGCACCGACTACTTTGATGAAAACTATATTTTATAGCGAAGACAATTGACAACTCTAGAATATCAATGAAAGCAATGCGCACCGATTATTTTGAAAAAATTTCAAATTATATAGCAAAAACAAATGACAACTCTAGGAAAGTAATGAAACCAATGAGCACCGAAAAGACTTAGCTTTATAGCAAAGACAAGTGACAACTCAAAAATGAAAGCAATGCGCACCAAAAAGTCTTTTAGTATATAGCAAAGACAAATGACAACTCTGAAATATTAACAAAAGCAATGCGCACCGACTGCTTTGAAGAAAACTATATTTTTTTTAGCGAAGACAATTGTCAACTCTATAATATCAATGAAAGCAATGCGCACCGATTATTTTGAAAAAATTTCAAACTATATAGCAAAGACAAATGACAACTCTGAAATATTAACAACAGCAATGCGCACCGACTACTTTGAAGAAAACGATATTTTATAGCAAGGACAATTGACAACTCTATAATATCAATGAACGTAATGCGCACCGATCATTTTGAAAAAATTTCAAATTATATAGCAAAAACAGACAATTCTAGAAAATTAATGTAACCTATGCGCAACGAAAAGTCTTTTAGCTTATAGCAAAGACAAGTGACAACTCAAAAATGAAAGTAATGCGCACCAAAAAGTCTTTTAGCATATAGCAAAGACAAGTGACAACTCAAAAATAAAAGTAATGCGCACCGACTATTAAAAAGAAAAATTATATGGCAAATACAAGTGCCAACTCTAGAATATTATCGAAAGCAATGCACACCAAGAGGTGAAAAATTTTTATTTATAGCAAAACCAGTGACAACTCTAAAATATAAATGAAAATCAATGCGCACCGACCATATCAAAAAAAATGTCATTATATACCAAAAAAGAAGTGACAACTCTAGGAAATTAATGAAACCAATGCGCACTGAAAAGTCTTAGCATATAGCAAAAACAAATGACAACTCTGAAATAAAAATAATGCGCACCGTACTATCAAAAAAAAAAAAAATTAATTAATTATATTGCAAAGATAAGTGACGACTCTAGAATATTAACATGAACAATGCGGAAATAATTTCTAATACAAGACTGAAATAATTTCTATCACACAACAATGGCAAGTGACAACTCTACAATATCAATAGAAGCAATACGCATCAAAAGGACTGGCAAATTTTTTTTTCATGTCGAAATGATAAATGACTTTATATTTGATGAGACAATTGCCAATTTCGCTGAAAATGGTCGTTTTGAAAAATAATTTTGAAAACATCTTTTTATGAAATTGGGCATAATTTGGAGATTTCCCTTATTCTAATCAATGTAAATGACCATTGCTCGCGATACACTTTTTTTTACGATTTGGTACTATGTAAGCACAGCATTGTCACGGGTCGGAGTCTAAGACCAAATGGCCCTTATGTGACAAGCGCTTTTTGGCGTTTAAGTATATATTTTTTCATTTTGAAATTATTTTTTAGCTCGATTTCGAGCGAGTGTAAAAATTCTTTGTTTTTAACTGCAAACGGCTCATTAATACAGTTATAGCTGTTTGCACACGTTATAACACCGGCGATGAATTTTTCAAATGTCTGCATTATCAACTGCCGTTAATAGATTCTGTACCTATCAATTTTTGTATTCCTCATTTACAACTGTGGATAGGAACAGAATATTCCGCTAAATACTTTTTGTAAGAAAAAATTAATATAAGAAACAAAATCTTTTGCTAAATATATTTTGTAAGAAAAAATTAATATAATTTAGTAGAGACTAAAATAATATACTTACAGGTACATTGTGATACTTGGTTTTAATTCCAAGAGAACGAAAGTGAAAGTTGTGTACGTTAATACGACTTTCGTTGTCAAAAATGTCATGAAATCGTAAAATAATTTGGCTTTTTTCGAAATTAGGAAGTGAGGTCGTACATGGCGTCGAACCTAAATGGATAAAGAAAAGCAGAATTAAAAAACAATTTCTAAAATTATTTTTAAATATTTTGATTTTACAACAAAATTACTGTATTTTTAACAAAGGATTTAGAAAATCAATTTGTAAATAGGAATTTTAAGGTATTAAAATAGTAAAATATTTTTCTTACGATTCGTGAAGCGTATGTGAAAAACGATCCGTTGGCGAATGTGAGGTAGTAACCTGGATGAAATCCGTGCCATAAGGCAGACAAGGCATATGTGTAAACTGTTTTATTTCGAGGCACTCTTTCATAAACCAACGATCTTAGCCATCGATTTGTTCCCTTGTTCCAGGCTTCGATACTATCCCTAAGACTAAGAGCAGTCTGAAAAAGATTTAATTTTTTTTTAATTTCTCAAAATTAATTAGTATTGTGGTTCTATTTTTTATTTTTTTATTATTTAAATTATGATTTTTATGTAGGCGCTTTGATTTAAATAATTATTTTCTTATTTTTTTTGTATATGAGAGAATTAATATTACCTCAAATTTAAAGGCGTCAACATTGGAAACTTTGTCCCAACGTGATTGATGATTTTCATCATATCCATTAAAGCCAAGACCTGAATTATTGCAAATTGCGTCAGCAAATATCCAGGCATGATAATACTTAAAGCGAACCAACATTGTGGCTATTGTCAGGTACCAAAATTTATAAATTATCGAAGTTTTTTCCAGGAACTCATCATCTGTAAATTTTTATTTTTTCAAAATTTTTAAATATAAAATTAAAAATTTATTTTTAACTTCAAGAAAAATATTAAAATATTAAAAAAATATTTTTTAATGTTAACGTAAATTAAAAATTTATTTTTTCTCCAAGAAAAATATTAAAATATAAAAAAATATTTTTTAATGTTAACGTAAATTTCCTTGAATGAAAAATTAATAAAACAGAAAAATTTATAAAGAAAAAAAAACGGAAAAAAGAATTACAAACCTTTGACTTTTACTACCGAATACGATGGAATGAAAGTGACGAATACAAATGCAAAGAAGAGACTAGTGATGACTTTTTTTACAACAACTGATGCTGGCGATGGTTCAAGAACAATTTCATTCGATGTTTTTTCGCCGTAACCCTAAAAAAGTAGAAAAAAATTATATTTTTTGTATTGAGCGAATAAAAATTGTATTTAAAAAAGGTAAAAAAATATTTACTGTAAGTGATTTCGCTTCCAAGATCCGTTGACCGTGAATGAAATCAATGTAATCATGATATAAAATTATAGGTCCTGCCATTATTGCTTGGAAATGAAAAACGTAGCTAAAATATTCAAGCAACGTTGGCATTTTTCTAAAAAGGAAAATAAAATTTATTATTATTAAATTATACTATATTTAGTAATTAAGATAAATAATTTGTTGGATTTTTTTTTAAATTCACTAACTAGAAATAATTATTTCTTTAAGTATAATTATTTATTCTTTTGACGATACAAATTAATTTGGTTCTTTAATTAATTATTATTAATTAAACAATCGTTGGCTTTTTATTTTTAAATTCAGTGGAAATAATTATTGAATAATTATAATAATTTTTTTTTTGACAATACTATTAATTAATTAAATTAGTTTGATTTCTTTAATTATAAAAATTAATTTCAATACAATTTGGTTCATTTTTTCAAAATTGAAAATTATCCTTTATATCCATTAAAAAAAATGGAATTAAATTTAAAAAAAAATATTGAAAAAAAAAATTTGAAAACTAATTGAAATTAATTTACCGAACTGCTTGATGGCGTTGTGAGGGTGTCAAATCTTCATCCATGCGGCTCAATCCATCGTGAATACTGTAAGCGAGACTCGTCACCTTTTGAGTGATTACCATGAGAGGACCTGGAAATAATAATTGAGGTAGATTTAATTAAAATGCCAAATGACGCAATTAATCCTCTTGAAAATTAGAATTCATTATTATCTACGAGATTTTATTTTTTTTTTACTTCATCTTCTTTTTGGAAAAATGTAGTGATCAGTAAATTCTATAATTCAGTTAAATAAATTTTTTTTTCATTTTAAATATTAATTAAAAAAAAAAAAATATTTCAAAAAATAATTTTAATTATAAAAAAAAATTTTTTTTAATCAATTATTTTTAATTTAAATTATAAAATTTTTTTTGAATTCATTTTAATTTAAAAAAAATAATTTTAAAATTATTTTTAATTTTAATTAAAATTTTCTTTTAAATATAAAATTTTTAATTTTGTATTTTAATCATCGTTTAAAAAGTTTTTAAATATTAACGTAAAATATGAAATAAGAATTATTATTTAATTACCAGTAATGTCGAGTGTGTGACTCCCACCATTATAAAATTGTCGATGTAAATGAATGCAGGAAAGATAACTCAATGCAATGACAAGTACAAGTCTAGAAATGAATTATAAGTATTATTTTTTAGATTTGATAAAAAAAATTAGTAATTATAAATATTCTCTCTTTTTTTTATCCCTGTCTTAATTTTATAATTTCTTTTTTTTATCATTTCTCAACTTTTATTTTGGAATTAAATAATATTAATTTATTTTTTAGAAATAAATAAAAAAGGAAATAGTTTTCGAAAATAAAATAAAAAATACTTTATCGTCAATATTATTAAAATAATAAAAAATAAAATAAAAAAAATTATAAAAAATAAAAAAAAAAATTATAAATAATTTCAGTTCTCACCTTTGCATTACTTTTGGATCCTGAGTTCTCATTACTATGTAACATATTGCTGGGAGTCCTGCCAAATGAATCGCGTGCCTGTAAAATAAATTTTGTTTAATTAATTATTATATAAAAAATAAAATAATTAAAAAATATTTTATTTTTAAATATAATGAATATATTTAAACAGTTTTGAAAATTGATGATTAAATTAAAAAAAAAAAATAACATTAATTATTTAATACATAAATTAAATGTAAATAAATTTAAATAATTTACATAAAAATTATAAGTATGAATAATTATTATACAGGGTTCAATGTATTTATGCGATGATAAAATTACAATATTACGATTAAAAAAAAAAAAAAAAAAATAGAAATATGAAAAAAAATTCTGATATGCATATATTTTTAGATAATGAAATATATATATAAGAATGAAATTATTGAATTAATATTGCGATCAATTTAGAAAATAAGAAGCTTACTTGCCGAAATTGAAGTAACCGAGGGCAAGTCCAAAAATAAGAACAAATGCATGTCTTAAGGCTGGTGAAGTTACTTTTGGATTTAATGATGACCTTAAAATTCCAGCCAATCCCAATGCAATAAATTGTGTTATCAAAAAATTCACCTGTAAATGAATTGAAATTTTTTTTTATTTTATCTAAAAATAATAAACAAAAAAAAAATTTCTGATACTAACAAATTGTTTATAATAAATTATAAAAATATTTTTAAAAGAACTCTTAAACAAAAATTTATTTAAAAAACGAGCAAGTTTTAGAAAAATTAAAAAAAAAATATATAAATAAAAAAAAAAAATTTCTGATACTAACAAATTGTTTATAATAAATTATAAAAATATTTTTAAAAGAACTCTTAAACAAAAATTTATTTAAACGAGCAAGTTTTAGAAAAATTAAAAAAAAATATATAAAATATTAAGTTAACAAATTTCGAAAAACGACACCGACCCCGTGACCTCGACACCGTCCTTAAAAAATCTATTTTCAATTATTTTCAAATAAATCAAAATACTTTGCATATATGCTTTTAGAAAATCTTACAAACTATTTTTATGTAACATCTTTTTGCAATTTTAACCCGAAAAAGGGTTATTTTGCAATTTTATCCCAAAAAAGGGTTATTTTGCAATTTTTTAAGAATTTTTTGATTTTTTCAATTTTTTATTATTTATTGTTGTTTTTTCAATTTTTAGTTAGTAACCTATAATATTGTGTCTAATTTTAAGTGTCATTAAAATCAAATGTTTTTAACTTAATAATTTTAACATTTCTTAATTTAAAACGAAACATCTTCTATTATATTAAGTTAACAAATTTCGAAAAACGACACCGACCCCGTGACCTCGACACCGTCCTTGAAAAATCTATTTTCAATTATTTTCAAATAAATTAAAATACTTTGCATATATGCTTTTAGAAAATCTTACAAACTATTTTTATGTAACATCTTTTTTCAATTTTAAGATAAATTTTATACAATATTAATAAGATATTTATTAAAAACATAAATTATAAATATAATATACATAAACTACAATAAGTAAACAACAATAAGTACAATTTTAACCGAGCGAGCGTTAGCAAGCGAGGAATAGATCGCTAGTATATATAAATTAAAAAAAAATAATTTATTAGATAAAAAATTTTTTTTTATTTATATTTTTGATACTCTCTCAAATAAATAATTAAAAAATATATATGTAAAAAAATAAAAAAAAGTAATAATAATAATAATAATGAAAATAAATAAGTTAAAAAAAATTATTTATAAATAAATTGCTTCAGACATTTCATTAAAAACGATAATTATATTTAAAAATCAATAAAATTGTGTTTAGCGATAAGGCGTGAACCTACATATATATGTTAAGAAAAATATAATATATGAGATTAAGTAGCAAAACTTGTAATTGAAACTCATTGACTGACAGTTACTCGTTTTTTTTTTCCTCCCGCGGGTATGTCCCGTAATATTATTCATAACATCTGTTCAGAAGAATAAAAAGAAATAAAAGAATATTAAACATACAGATAAACTATATATAAACGAGAGAAATTATAGTTCTTCCCCGTGTTCGTTGATGACGTGTTTCTCAAAGTGGGAAAATCTCTTTAATGTTAAAGTGACGATTTTATATAAAAGTAGCCAAACATCTCAACGTTCATTCATTCAGTTCCAAATCTTCCCAACAGAAAGGTAAGAAAAAATAATAATTTATTTATTTCTTTTTCTATTTTCAAAAATTAAAAAAAAATAATAATAATTAATAATAAAAATTAAATTAAAAAATAAAATTAATAATTAATAATAAAAATTAAATTAAAAAATAAAATTACTGAACTGATTGTTTTTATATTGACAAAAAAATTCATTGTAATTTAATTAAAAATTTTGGTAGAAAAATACTGAAAAATTCGTTAAAAGTAATATTTTGATATGAGTGTCCGTGTGGCTTGGGTGAATATGTTCTTGATTTCTACGTGAGCGGCGCGGGTTCGATTCTTCCCGCCTGAGATAATTTTTCACATCGAAATTTTCATTCTATTATATCTGTTATTAATATAATTATAAATTGTAGTAATAAAATTAATAATTATTAATATTTATAAAAAAAATTAATAATTATTACTAATAATATAATAGTGTAAAAACAATATCAAAAATTTAAATTATATATTATTTTAGGTTATCGTTTTAGAAAAAAAAAACAAAAAAAAATGAAGGGTCAACTCGCCGTCGCCATTGCAATTTGCTTTTTTGCATTTGCTTCTGGATATAGAAGGCCTAAAGACTGGACCAAAGATTTTCCTCCAAGTTCCACTGGTCCCTATAATCCTCAACCACCAAGAGATGTGGTAAGAAAATTCGGATTATAAACAAAAAAAAAATTAATTATAAAAAAAATTTAATTAATTTTTATGATTTTAATTATATTAATAAATTGAGGTTTTTTAAAAAAAAAATTTACAAAAATTAAACAAAAAAATTTTTCAAAAAATTTTTGAAAAAATAAAAAAATTGATCTAAAACTTTTATTTATTAAAAAATAATTAGATGTAAAATAAAATTAAATTGTGGAAAAATAATAAAAAAGTAAAAAAAAATTAATTTCTCAATATTTAAGAAATTTAAAAGTAAATTTTTTTTTTTTTCATTTTAGCTTCGATTCAGACGATACGCCGATCCTCAAGGATCAATAACACTTGAAGGAACGAAACCACTGAGTGGTCCTGATCGTCGTCCATCTGTTAATTTAGATTACAATCACAATCTTTTAAATAATGGTCGCACCAACGTTGATGCTTTTGGTAAGAAATAAAAAAAAAATTTTTGTTTTTAATTTTTTTGCATTATTTATAAAAAAAAATATAGAAAAAAAATTAAACAATAAATTAAATAATAAAATAAATAATTATTTTTTGGTACATAAATTAAATAAAAAAAATAAATTAATTAATAAAAAAAAGAAAATAAATAAATAATAAAAAAAAAATTTTTGTTTTTAATTTTTTTGCATTATTTATAAAAAAAAATATAGAAAAAAAATTAAACAATAAATTAAATAATAAAATAAATAATTATTTTTTGGTACATAAATTAAATAAAAAAAATAAATTAATTAATAAAAAAAAGAAAATAAATAAATAATAAAAAAAAAATTTTTTTTAAAGTTTTGCATTATTTAAAAAAAAAATAGAAAAAAAATTAAACAATAAATTAAATAATAAAATAAATAATTATTTTTTGGTAAATAAATTAAATAAATTTTTATGTAAATAAATTAATTAATAAAAAAATAAAAATAAAATAATAAAAAAAAATTTTTTTAAATAGGAGGAGCTAACTGGAGACAAGGTGGTCCAGTTGTTCCACAAGGTGGAGTAAAATTCAATCATAATTTTGGACGCAATGGAAATGGATTTGTTGGAGGATTTGGACAAGTTCAACCTGGTCCTCGTGGTGGAGTATCGCCAAGCTTTGGAATTGGTGGTGGTTATAGATTTAGACGTGACATTCAATTCGAAGACAATGAAGAAATTTTAGAATCTCAAGAAAATTTAGAAGAGTAAAAAAAAAAATTTTTTTTCTCAATTGAAATCGCAAAAAAATTATTTATAATAATAATTACACTGAAAGTAAAAATAAATTTTTATTTGATTAAAAATAATCGATTATTTAACTATTAGCAAATAAATATTTATTTAGATCCATAAAATATTTATTTGATTCAAATAAATATTTATTTGATTTAAATAAATATTCATTTATGGTTCAAATAAATATTTATTTGTTAATAGCCAAGAAATCGATTATTTGAAATAAATAAATTTTTTTTTTTCTTATTTTTTTGTGTATTAATTAAAAAGAAAAGCGAACAATTTTTAAAGACTTTATAGTGATGCATTTGTACTTGAAATAATTTATATTTAATATGTAAATAATTTATAAAATTGAACTATAAGTTTAATGTAATTGTTTTTATGAAAAAAAAAAAATTGTATGCAAAAATATTTTTAAACAACGAGTATTATAACAAGAAAGAATAAAAAATTTTAAATAATAATTTAATAAAAAAAAAATAATAATTCAAAATTAATTTGTATTTATTTACAATGAACTTTTAGTTTTTATGAAATAAAAGTTTTTAATTCAACAGAAATGTTTCAAATTAAAATTAAGATTTAAAAAAAGATTTCACAAAAAATTCCCTACAATTAAAAAAAAAATATTTTATAAAAAAAAATAATAAAAAATAAAATTTTAAATATTTTTTATTAAAAATATTTTAATAACAATAATAATAATAATAAATTAATTAATTAATTAATTATAATTGGACCAACAGATTTTGAGCAAGACTATAAAATAAATTTCATATTTTTGAAAAAATTCTCAATCAATTTTCAAAAATTAAAATTTTACAGAAATCTTTTTATATGAATTTTTTACTCAACAAAATTTTTAGGTACCGAATTTTAATTTTGGGCAGAATTTTTATTTTACTGTCATTTAATTTACATGACTTTTTATTTCAGAGAATTTTTATTTAACAGAATTTTCATTTAATCGAATTTTATTTGATTCGAATTTTTAAATGACAAAAATTCAAATTCACCGAATTTTAATTTGTCTGAATTTTTATTTTTTCAAATTTTTAAGACACCAAATTTTCATTTTCCCGAATTTTTAATTGATCGAATTTTTAAGACGCCGAATTTTCTCTTTTATTCAAAATTACAAAATTATTTTTTTGAAAATTGACCAATCACAGTTTTCCTGATAATTTCTAATTGGTGAAAATTTTTTTAAAATTGCGCCGAAATCCTTTCTGTTCGATTGTTTGTTCGGTCAATTTATAATTTCGGACAAATGAAAATTTGGCGTCTTAAAAATTTTCGCAATTAAAAATTCGCATACATAAAAAATTCAGACATTGTTAATATTTATGACAGTATTAATATATAAATGATACCGATTTTCTCAATTTTGTTTTAAATCTTTCAACGAAAAGGTAGCATATAAAAATTATTTTCTTTTTCGAAAGTCATTAAATTATTATTGATATATAAAAATAAATTACTGAACAATATTTATTAAAATTTGAAAAATTAATAATAATTTTATCAAAATTTAATAGAAAATTACTAAATAATTCGTTAATTTTTGATAATTTTATATGATCATCCGTGTGGCTGAGATGCTAAGGTTTTTGATTTCTACGTGAGCGGTGCGGGTTCGATTCTTCCCGCCTCAGATAATTTTTCATCTTGAAA
The DNA here is from genome assembly GCF_019393585.1 of Leptopilina boulardi. Lineage (NCBI taxonomy): Eukaryota > Metazoa > Arthropoda > Insecta > Hymenoptera > Figitidae > Leptopilina > Leptopilina boulardi. The sequence goes on along the minus strand of NW_026137825.1, from coordinate 2,762,254 downwards.
TATTTGTCCATTTTATTCATTATTAATAATTGTAGTAATAATTATAATAATAATAATAATAATAATAATAATAAAAATAATTATTAATAATTATAATAATGAAATTAATAACATAATAGTACATTTTTACAGTATAAAAAAATAAAAAATTATATATTATTTTAGATTATTGTTAAAAAAATTTTAAAAATGAAAAAATAAACTCGTTGCTACCATTGAAAATTTGCTTATTTGCATTTGCATCTGGAAAAGTAAGTAAATTAAAAAAAATCTAAACGAATCAAAAAAAGAAAAAAATTATAAAAAAAAAATTTTAATTAAAAAATAAAAAATTTTTATTTTTTTTTGTATTATTTTTTTTCTTTTATTTTATTTAATTTTTTTTTCTTTTAAATCATGATTAAATTAAAAAAAAAAAGATTGTATTTAAGCTTCGATTAAGACGACATGCTGATCCTCAAGGATCAATCAGACTCGTTTATTTTAATTTATATTTAATATTAAAAATAATTTTTTATTTATATACAATTAATAATAATAATTATTATTATTATTATTTTTTTATTTATTAATTTTAATAAAATGCAAATTTTTACTGCAATCGAAATATATTTTAATTTAAATAAATTCACATTTAATTTGTAATAACGTCTCTCTGTATTTAATTAATTGTGTAGAAATTGAAAATAAATAAACTTTTCGAAAAAATTTAAAGCAAACAAATTATTAAAAACTAATTTACTTTCTTTTTTAATTTATATATTAAAAAAAAATTTATTTGATTCAAATAAATATATTTGTTTGAACAAAAAAAAAATATTTATTTGATACAAATAAATATTTCTATGATACAATTAAATATTTATATATGATACAGATAAATATTTTTATGATACAATTAAATATTTATATGATACAAATAAATATTTATATATGATACAAATTAAAAAAAAAAAAACCAAAAAAAATATATATATAGAAAATAAAAATTATCATCAAAATTAATTGGTTCACAGAATTAAATGAACGATATTTTATTTAGAAATGAATGAAAGATTATTTCGAGATAAGTCTCGCGAATCTATAATAAGAAAAAAATAATAATACACGCGCGATTGTAGGAAGCAAAACTTATGTATATAATTGAAACTCATTGACTGATGGGTTAGTTAATTTTTTTTTTCCTTACTCGGTTATGTCCCGCAATATTATTCATTAAACATTTTGCTGAGAAAAATTAAAAAAAAAAAAAAAAATTCTTTCCGATAACCTCTGAGAGAAATTATAGTTCTTCCCCGTGTTCGCCGATGACGTGACTCATTGAGTGAGATTCTTAATAGTTGTCAGGATTCATATAAAAGATGCTGTGCATCTCAACGATAATATTCAGTTCCGAATCTTCCAACAGAAAGGTAAGAAAATATATAAAAATATTATTATTAATTTCTTTTTCAATTTTCGAAAATTAAATTAAAATTGTATTAAAATTAATTGTAAATTAATTTTAAATTAATTTTAAATTATATAAAAATTACTGAACCGATTAATTAAATAGTAGAAAAAAAATTCATTATAATTTTATCAACATTTGATTAGAAAATAACTGAAAAATTCATTAAAACTAACTTTTTTGAGTTGAGAGTATCTGTGGCTTAGATGCTAAGGTTCTTGATTTTTACGTGAGCGGCGCGGGTTCGATTCTTCCCGGCTATAATTATTTTTCAATTTTGAAATTTTTATTCTATCTTATCTATTATTAATATCGCATTAAATATAGTGAATTTTTAACAATATAAATAATAATTATTAATTATATAATTATTTGTTTAAAAAAATTATTAATGGATTTTTTCACCATTTTCACTGTAGTAAAAAAATTTAGTTTACTTATAATTCACTAAATTATTATTTCAGATTTTATCCTCAGAAAAAAAAATTAAAAAAAAAAAATGAAAAATCAACTCGTCGTTGCCATTGCAATTTGCTTCTTTGCATTTGCATCTGGATTTAAACTCCCTCAAGATTGGACGACCAAAGAGGAACTTCTCCCAAGATCCACTGGTCCCTATGCTCCCTATAAGCCAAAGGAATGGGTAAGAAAATTTTAATCACAAAAAAAGAAGAAAATTTTGAATTTATGAAAAATAAAAGTTAAAAATAATAATAAATAAAAAAAAATAATAAATAATAATTATTATTATAAATTATAAATAATATGATATATCTTAAAAAAAATTGAATATTTAAATTAATTGAAAAAAAATAAAATGAATTAATTAAAAAAATTAGATTAGAAAAAAAATTAAAAAAAAAAAAATCTTTTAGCTTCGAATTAGACGACACGCCGATCCTCAAGGATCATTAACTCTCGAAGGAATGAAACCCCTAAGTGGTCCTGATCAACGTTTAAATCTTAATTTAGATTACAATCAAAGACTCCTTAATAATGGTCGCACCACCGCTGATGCTTATGGTAAGAAATATTTTTTATTTTATTGTATAATTATGGTATAAAAATTTTTTTTTTCCTTTCAATAGAACCTCTATAAAAGGTTGTTGTGAAGTATTTTTTTTTAGAGTTACACAAGTCCCTCGATAAAGAATGAGATTGAAATTTTTAATTAGTTACAGTCAAACCTCGAATAATGGTAATTTTAAATTAATTTTTACTCAATTGTTAATTAATTTTTAATAAACTATATTAAATATTTAATTTAAAATTTACTATTAACGTCCCACTTATCCCGAGTCTACTGTATTTACAAAAAAATTTCAAAATTTAACATTGATCAAGAAGTCGTTTTATATTGAAACATCGTCACTTGTGGAGGGATCAAGTCGCTTCAAATTTAGAGATGTCCCACTTATTGAGGGTCAATTGTATTTTCCTACCTTTATTATATTTCAAAATTAATATTTATTGAGAAGGTTCTTAATTAAAAAATATCTTTACTTATAGAGGGATTGTAACTTTTTAAATTTAAAAATGTCCCACTTAACAAGGGTCAACTGTATTTTCTTCAAATTTTTGTATTTCAAATTTAATATTTATTTAAAATTCTTTTAATTTAGAGGCCCTTACTTATTGAGAGAATGTATTTTCTTAAATTTAAAAATTCTCCACTTATCGAGGGTGTACTGTAACTGTTTTATATTTAAAAACTAGACTAGAATTTGCTTTAAAATTAAAAATAGTCTGGGATATTATCGAAGTACTGTATTCGCACTTAAATTTAAAATTGTCTTACTTATCGAGGGTCTACTGTATTAACTAAAATTAAAAAGTTAATATTTATCATAAAGTCCTTTAATTAAAATATCGTTACTTATCAAGGGACTGTATCCTCTTAAATTTGAAAATGTCCCACTTATCGAGGGTTTACTGTATTTTACTACCTTTTTATATTTCAAACTTCACATTTATCGAGAAGGCATTTAATTAAAATATCGTCAGTTATCGAAGGACTGTAGGTTCTTAAATTTGAAAATGTCCCACTTAACGAGGGTCTAGTGTACTTTCTTTACTTTTTTGTATTTCAAACTTAACATTTCTTTAAAATTCTTTTAATTTAAAGTTCGTTACTTATCAAGGGACTGTATCCTCTTAAATTTGAAAATGTCCCACTTAACGAGGGTCTAGTGTACTTTCTTTACTTTTTTGTATTTCAAACTTAACATTTCTTTAAAATTCTTTTAATTTAAAGTTCGTTACTTATCAAAGGACTGTATCCTCTTAAATTTGAAAATGTCCCACTTATCGAGGGTCTGCTGTATTTTCCTATCTTTTTTTGTATTTCAAACTTCACATTTATCGAGAAGACTTTTAATAACAATATCGTCAGTTATCGAGGGACTATAGCCTTTTAAATTTGAAAATGTCCCACTTAACGAGGGTCTACTGTACTTTCTTTATACTTTTTTGTATTTCAAATTTAACATTTATTTAAAATTCTTTTAATTTAACGTTCGTTACTTAATGAGGGACTGTTTTCACTTAAATTTAAAAATTGTCTCACTTATCAAGGGTCCACTGTATTTTCCTAACTTTTTTTTTGTATTTTGAACCTAATATTTATCGAGAAGACTTTTAATTAAAATATTTTACTTATCGAGCTACTGTATTCTCTCTAATTTGAAAATGTCCCACTTATCGAGGGTCTACTGTATTTTTAAAAAATTTCAAAACGGAACATTGTAAAAAAAATTTTCTAAATTTGAAAAAAAAAATTTTTAATTCTTTTGAAAATATAAAGGAGGTGCCAACTGGAGACAAGGTGGTCCAGTCGTTCCACATGGAGGTATGAAATTTGATCATCATTTTGGACGCAATGGAGATGGATTTATTGGAGGATTTGGACAAGTTCAACCTGGTCATCATGGTCACGGATTATCGCCGTCATTCGGTGTCAATGGGGGTTTTAGATTCAGACGTGACATTGAATCTGAGGACGATGAAGAAACTTTAGAAACTCAAGACAATTTACAAGAGTAAACAATTTTTTTTTTCCCCCTCCTCAACTTATATAATTATTGCAAAATTGAACAAAAAATTATTATTTTTAAATTAGCACAATAGAAGAAACCAAAGAGAAACTTTTATTATTATACTTTTAAGGAACTTTCATTAATATAATGAATGCATTTACTTGAAATAATTTTCAATTTAAATTGTAAATAGTAAATAATTTATATATAGTAAATTAATAAATTATTAAATAACAACCAATTTATTGAATTATAAAACAAATTGATTTTTTTTTACAATGAAAGTTAAGAGAAATATATACTTATTTATAAACAAATAATAAGTATTCAAGTAGTAATTAATAATAATAATAATAATAATAATAATAATTTAAAATTTTTAATGAAATGTATATAAAATTTGGGTGCACAATTTTAATGTGGGGATAAAAAATTTGTTAATACAATTTGTTGTGAATTAAAAAAGTTCAAAAATAAAGAATCTTCGAATATTTAAAGAAACGACGGTAATATTGTGTATATGTATATATATATATATATATATAATTTAAATTGCTAAATTTAAAAATAAAATGCCTTCTCATTATATGATGAGAATGTAAAAAAAATTCATTTAGGTCGTTAAATATCATTAACCTTATCGAACAAAAAGAAAAGATTTTTTTTTTAAACAATGATGTATGAGTTAATTGAAATTGCTTCTTAAATTTACATCGAAATAACAATGATACATTGGATATTTTTTTAAAAAAATTTTAATTTCAAAGGAAAAATTAATTAATAATGATTTTGACTATATTTATGTTTAAAAATAAAAAAAAATGAAAATGAAAATTTTTTTAAAACAAAGAAAACATTTTTTTAATATCACTTTTTCAATCAAAGATGAAATTTGTTTAAATTAAAAAAAAAATTTCCTTTGCTTTTATATGAAAAAAAATAATTTTGAATAGGTATTAATGAATTTTTTTTTTCAATGATATTTTTAATCTTTAAAGAATAATTTCTTTGAAATAAAGAAATATTTATTTATATTTATATTTATATTATTTATATTTATATTATTTATATTTATAAATTTATAAATTAATTAATATTAATTTATATTTATATTTTATTATTTATATTTATTTAGTACGCTGAATTATCAAGACTGCGCTTGAGCAGACTATATATATATATATAAATTTGTGAAAGTAAAGAAATAATTTCTTTAAATCAAAGAAATTTTCATTTGTCCGAAATTACAAAATGACCGAACAAACAGTTAAACAGAATGATTTTAGTGCAATTTTCAAAAATTGACCAATTAGAAATTATCAAGTAAATTCTGATTGGTGAATTTTAAAAATTGCACCGAAATCTTTCTGTTTGATTGTTTGTTCGGTCATTTTGTAATTTCGGACAAATGAAAATTCGGCTTCTGAAAAATTTGTACAATTAAAAATCCGGTCAAACTAAAATTCAATTAAACTAAAATTTCAATTAAATTTAAATTTTCTTAAACGTTTTACGTTAAAGTAAAAATTCGTCTAAAAAATAATAATTTTTTATTATTTCTTACAAGAAGTTAAGTAAAATTTAATTTAAAAAAAAAATAATAATAATAATAATAATAGTAATAAATATTTTCAGTCTTCATTTCTGGAGATTTTGCGTTTCGTTTCAAAGATTATTAGCGTTGTGAATGATGCTAATTTTGGAGAGAGAGAGAGAGAGAGAGAGAGAGAAAGAGAGAGAGACAGAGGTGTGCAGTAAAACTAGATTGTATAAATATAGTAAAATGCGCAAATTACGCAAGTCGATATTTTTAACTTTTGAATAACAATCGAAATAATAAAAAATATTTTTGCATATTACGGTAAAATAAAAAAAAAATTCTTTGCTTTAAATTTAAATTTGATAATATATAGCCAAAATTGTAACTTATAAATAATTATTTCTCTCTATATTATAAAATGATTTCGCCGCTCTCTCCAGTATGGGTCATTCTATGTCAAGTGTACCCAACCCATGTTTTTGACAAGGTTAGGTTAGGTTAGGTTAGGTTAGGTTAGGTTAGGTTAGGTTAGGTTAGGTTAGGTTAGGTTAGGTTAGGTAAGCTTAGGTTAGGTTAGGTTAGGTTAGGTAAGCTTAGGTTAGGTTGGTTACTCTTGACATGGAATGACCCATATAGGGGCCCCCCTGCGCGCCAACCCCCCTATTTTAATCATTTTTTTTTAATTTTCCATTGATCTTATTTTTCCAAATGAACCACCTATTTCAAAGAATTATTATTACAAATTCATTGAAATCTGAATAAATATTATTAAAATTAAAATTATTAAATTTTAATTAATAAATTAATTAAATTAATAATAAATAAATAATTAAATAAATTAAAAGCGACATTAAGAAATTATTTTTAAAAATAATTTCAATGAAATTGCCTAACAACCAATAAATTATTAAAAAGTCTTGAAACGAACATAACCTTTAAATTCAAGTCATTTTTGACTATATTGAAAGTCTTGTTTACATAACCTTAAAATTTATGTCATTTTTGGCAGGAAATAAAGAGAGAGATGAGGGAAGGTGGAAGGACTTACTGCTTTATTAGGGTCTTAAAACAAACATAACCTCAAAATTTAGGTCAATTTTTGGGCTGAAGAGGGGAAATGAGAGGAGGGAGGGGGGACTTGCGGCTATATTCAGAGCCTTGAAACGAACATAACCTCAAAATTTAGGTCATTTATGGCGGGGGAGGGGACTTGCGGCTATATTCAGAGTCTTAAAACGAACATAACCTCAAAATTTAGGTCATTTTTGACGGAGGAGGGGAAATGAGAGGAGGGAGGGGGGACTTGCGGCTAAATTTAGAGCCTTGAAACGAACATAACCTCAAAATTTAGGAGGGGGGACTCCCCCCTCCTAGGTCAAGAATTCTTGAAACAGCGGCGGCGGAGGCGGCGGCGATATCTTTTTGTAATATAGGAAGATATATATATATATATATATATACTTATATCAGTATTTTACTTCTGATTTTAACCCCAAATCCACAGGCAAATTAACGTGGAACGACCCATAAATATCTATCTATATTAGTATTAAAACGAACATAACCTTAAAATTCAAGATCCTAGGTCTTCAGAATATTCAAAGTCATGGATCAAACATAACCTTAAAATTCAGAGGGCATATAGGGTTCCAGGATTCAAGGTCAGAGATCAAACATAACCTCAAAATTCTAGTGGCATAGTTCGAGGGACCGTTGGGGGGTTTGAAGCTACTATGTACGACAAACATAACTTCAAATTCCCCTACAACCAAGTAACGAATATAACCTCAAAATTTAGATAAAATTTTAATAGCATTTAATACTTGCAAGCCTTTATAAAAAAATTAATCATTAAAGTGGAAAATAATGGGGATTATAAAATATATAATAAAATATATAGAAATTAAAAAGTAAAATTATGTCAAGAGGTTAAAACTTGAAAACATAACCTTAAAATTGAAGGTAATTATAAATTATATTTAAAAAAAAAAAAATTATCTCTTAAAATTGAAAATCATGGGGTTAAAATAGATCAAATTACGCTACTTTAAATATATATATATATATATATAAATCGTATATATGAGTCAGAAAAGGGAAGACGAAATAATCTGATTCTATATACTCGTTCGCTCCATATCTATATAGTTTCCGTTAGGTCAGGGGAATCACTAATACAAAAAAAAAGACTAGTTCCATTGTTCCTGCGTCGAATTTTGTATTTCAAACAAAAAAAAAAAAAAAAAAAAAAAGATTATTATTATATATGAGGATATATTTTATGTTTTTTTAAAAATTAAAAATCGAAATATAAAAATTCAATTTTAAAAAGAATTTTTTTTTTTTTTTACTTTTTGCTGTTAAATATATATACATATATAATTATAAGCTGTAAAGTAATATTTAAAAAGAAAAATAGATTATTAAGTTTTATATATTGTATGAAAGAAAAAAACAACAACAACATTAAATATTGTAATATTTTGTCCAAAAGTTAAATCGAATATTTTTTTAAATGCGTATTTGCAACTTATATATAATATGTATATGGATAGATTGCGCATTATCTCAGGTTTTTTTTTCAATGATAATTCTTTATGTATACTTTTTTTTTTTCATTTTTTGGTCATAATGCAATTTAGTACAATACATTATGTGATTTATGATAATTTTTTTTATACTATTAATTAATGAAATTATTATTATTACATATAATAATAATTATTATTTTAATTTTATTATTATCATTGTGTTATTTTTTTTATTATTACTAATACTATTATTACTATTACTATTATTATTATTATTATTATTATTATATTACTATTATTATTATAGAAATAATATAAACGTTAGTTAGTTTATTTTTTCAACAAATCGATTTTTTTAAAAAAAGATAATGACTAATAAGCCGTTTTATTATTATTTGAAAAAAATATTTACATTTATAGTCGTTTAAGTATACTATTAAAATTAATCTAATTACAATTAAAAATTATTATTTATAATTAAAATTTATATATAATAAAATATTAACTTTTAAACATTTCTCTTTTTTTTTAATTTTTGCAAAATAATTTTTTTAAACAAATAAAGTAAAAATAAATATAATAATATTAATAATAATAATAATAATAATAATAATAATAATAATAATAATATACATATAAATTTATGATCATTATTATTATTATTATTTTATTTTTAATTTATTTGTTTAAAAAAATAAATTGCAAAAACTAAAAAAAAGAAGAATGTTTAAAAGTTAATATTTTATTATATATACGTTTTTATTATTATTATTATTATTATTATTATTATTATTATTATATTTATTTATTTTATTTTAAAATTTTATTTTTATATATATGATACTATATGAAAAAATGTGTTATTGTTTTTCTTTTATAGAATCATTTTAAAGCCTCAACTTGTAAAATATAACATCATCAACTATAAACAGACACGTATGATATCTATATAATACGCAACATTAATTCGAATTAAGAAAATGAAAGACACGCCTACTATTTTTCTCTATATTATATAATAATGGCAATTTTTGAAAAAAAAAAAAAAATTTTTCCTCTATTTTGCGTAGGTAGTAAATTTTTTTTTTATTTAAAAAAAAATATATATATATATATATATATATATATATATGAAATCTGAAATGAAATGATAGAATAAATATTTTGCAAGAAGAATAAATAAATGATGACAATAATTTATATATAGGTGCATGTCAATCATATCAATGAAAGTGTAATCTCACACATGTGAAAATTGATGTGTCACTTTATATATACATATATGTATGAGTGTATATATATATATATATATATAGAGAGAGAGAGAATGAATACAAACAGATCTAAAATACACACATTAACCAAAGACTAAAATCATTCGTGCAATTATATCTTTCTTTAACTTTCTTCAATAATAATAATTTTATTTAAAAAAAAAAAAAAATATTAAAAAATAAAATTAATCATATTAAATAATAAATAAAAAATAATAATTGCCTTAAAATAATAATTATATATATACACACAGAGAAAAGATTTCTTTGATTTAAAAGAAACCACACGGAAAAACAAAAAAAATCTATATCTGGAACAACGATATGTTTCTCTAGAATAGTGAAAACTTTCGTTATTTTAGTGAAACATATCGCTGTTCCAAGTAAAGATTTTTTCCGTGCAATTTCTTTATATTTATTGAAAATAAAATTTTAAAACACGCAAAAGCTTCGTATTTTTAAAGAAATTTTCTTTGACTAAAAGAAATTATTGTGCATTAAATAAAAAAAATTTTAACATGAATAATATAATAAGGATCAAAGGAACATTTATTTGAATTAAAGAAAAAATTTCTTTGTAACGAAGATAATTTTTTTTTTTTTTTTTTGAATCAAAGATAATTTGTTTGAAACAAAATAAATTTTCATTGTAATATGAAACTAAGAAATTTTCTTTGAAACTTATAAGAAGCTTTTTTTTGTGTTAAAGAAAATTTTATTTTGATGAATGAAAGAAAACAAGTAAAAAAGAAAAACTGGTTTCTTTAAATCAAAGAACTCTTTTCTCTTGATGTATAATAATATATTATATACTTATATATTTTTAAATAAAAGTGTTGTGACCATTATAATACAACGCACGTGATAAAATAATCTAAGATTGCGTAATATATGTAATAATATTCAAATCGCTCAATAATTTTATATTTGCGGTGGGTCACTTGAGACAATAAATAAAAAAAAACTTGATATTCATTCTTTCCAGATCAATGAAATCAACTTCTTATATCTCAAATTGTAACATAGATTTATTCTCCTCTATTATAAACATATATTTTTCTCCCCCTTCTTAATTAAATACAACTTTTAAAAAACTTTTTTTTTTTTTTTTGAATAAAAAATTTTAAATCTATGTAAATTAAATATTTTTGTTATTTATTGAAGAAAAAAAAAACAATTTTTTTGTCTATAAATTCCTTTTTTTTTTATATAAGTTCCTTTTCATTTTTATGATAAAGTTCGTCAACGACAGGTACGACGAGTTACTGAAAGATCAATAATACGATATATAAAAGAAAAATAAACGAAAAAAAAAAATAATAATGTAAAAATAAAATAATCGGTTGATAATAAAAAAAAAAATATATACAAAATAAAATGAACAAAATGTATAGATATAAGTACGATAAAAAAAACAAAGTTATTTGTTACAATATTTGCAAAGAAAATAAAAAAACTGGATTTAAATAATTTTTCCCTATACTTTTAAAAACAAATGAGATTATTGTAGTTTTTTCTTTTTAAAAAAAAAGGAAATATTACTTCGAAAGTAAAAAAAGAGCTATTTTAAATCTAAATTAAATCTACATTGAGCCTATAATGAACCTAGAATTGACCTATTTTGAACTTAATTTGAATATTTTATCTACATTGAACCTTCTTTTAGACCTTCATAAACACAAATTAGAACTATTTTAAACCTAAATTGGATCTAATTTTAGACTACAATGAACCTAGAATTGATCTATTTTGAACTCACTTTGTATACCTAAAGTAAATCTACATTGAATCTATTATTATATCTCCATGCACCTTATTAGACTTACTTTAAACCTAAATTAAACCTAGTTTGGGCATACAATGAACCTATAATTTGCCTAGAATTAAGCTCATTTTAACCTAAATTAGACCTACATTAAACCTACTTTTATACCTAGAATTAACCTACTTTTAAATTTCCATGAACTTAAATTAGATCTACTTAAAACCTAAATTTAACCTATTTTGAGCCTAAACTGAACCTATATTAAAATTTACCATGAGTCTAGAATTGACATAATTTTGAACTTACTTTGAACCTAAATGAGACCTACATTGAACCTACTTTTAGCCTTCTAAGAACCTAAATTATACCTACAATTAACCTACTTTTACATCTCCATGAACCTGAATTAGATTTACTTTAAATTTAAATTTAACCTAAATTGATCCTACTTCGAGCCTAAACTGAACCTATATATTAAAACCTACCATGAGTCTAGAATTGACATAATTTTGCACCTACTTTGAACCTACATTTAGTCCTTCATGAATCTAAATTGGAGCTACTTTAAACCTCAATTCAATCTACGTTGAGTCTAAAATAAACCTCTTTTAAAACCAAATAATGTGCTTAGAGTAGACCTACTTTGAACCTTCATTAGACCTACATTGAACCTACTTTTAGCCTTCTAAGAACCTAAATTAGACCTACAATTAGCTTACTTTTAAATTTCAATGAACTTAAATTAGATCTACTTAAAACCTAAATTTAACCTAAATTTAACCTATTTTGAGCCTAAACTGAACCTATATTAAAACCTACCATGACTCTAGAATTGACATAATTTTGAACCTACCATGACTCTAGAATTGACATAATTTTGAACCTACTTTGAACCTAAATGTGACCTATATTGAACCTACGTTTAGTCCTCCATGAATCTAAATTGGAGCTACTTTAACCCTAAATTAGACCTACAATGACCTAAGATGATTCTAAAATAATCCTTTTTTCAAACCTATAATACGCCTAGAATTGACTCATTTTGAACCTACTTTTAGACTTCTATGAATCTAACTTAATCCTACTTTAAACCTCAATTCAACATACGTTGAGTCTAAAATAAACCTCTTTTAAAACCAAATAATGTGGCTAGAATAGACCGACTTTGAACCTTCATTAGACCTACATTGAACCTACTTTAAGCCTTCTAAGAACCTAAATTAGACCTAGTTTAAAACTTAATTAAATCTAGTTTGAATATACAATGAACCCATAATGTACCTTAGAATTAACATAATTTTAACCTTTAGACCTACAATTAACCTACTTTTACATCTCCATGAACCTGAATTATAGATCTACTTTAAACTTAAATTAAACCTAAATTGATCCTACTTCGAGCCTAAACTGAACCTATATATTATAACCTACTATGCGAGCCTAGAATTGCCATATTTTGAACCTACTTTAAATCTATAATTGGGACCTACTTTGAACATACATTTAACCTCTTTTCGACCTTTATAAACCTAAATTAGACCTTTATAAACGGGGCGTTTCTTTTCTTGAGAGACTAAAAGAAAAATTGATTTTGCATTTATACTTCGTGATTTTTGTTTTGTTTGGAGTGCTAAATAAAGTATGCTAAAAGATTTTGCAAAATTTTTAATATTTTTTGCAAGATATTTGCAATTAAACAATTTCGTCACTTTTTTTGCATGAATTTTTATCTCGCAAACTATATTGATCGGAGAAAAAAAAAACTTTTTAATTAAAAATTTTTAGGGAAAACATTGAAATTTGATAATATAATTTTTTAAATTAACAAAAGTGCGATTCCAAGTGATATTTTGACTTTTTCGAAGTAGGTTAACCGATTGCAATGAAACTTTGGAATTTTGTTATATATAGTAAGACTAATCTTTAACGTAAATTTCAGCTTAAAATATTTGTTAGTTTACGAGATTTGCAATAATAACAAAAACTTTTAAACTGCTATATCTTCCATTCTAATAATCAGATTGAGGTCTACTTTTTTTTTGAAAATGTCAAGGAAAATGAGAGGAAAAAATCTCTTTCAGAACAATTTTTTATAATTTTACAACTAAAAAAATTTATTAAATAATAATTGAATAAATTTCAAGCGACAATCTAAAATTCAATCACTTAAACGCTAAAATGATTTTACCAGTGTTTTCTTTAATATTACAAAGGAATCCAATTGTAAATGCAAGTTGAACTTTGTTAATTTTAATAATTTACGAGTATAAACAATTGCGATTTCTGCTTGTTGACGTGCAGACGACATTGCGCACGCAGCATTCTCACGTAGCCAATTTAGTCCACCAATCACGTCAGCTGGTTACAGGAGAATGCTGCGTGCGCAATGTCGTCTGCACGTCAACTAGCAGAAATCGCAATTGTTTATACTCGTAAATTATTAAAATTAACAAAGTTCAACTTGCATTTACAATTGGATTCCTTTGTAATATTAAAGAAAACACTGGTAAAATCATTTTAGCGTTTAAGTGATTGAATTTTAGATTGTCGCTTGAAATTTATTCAATTATTATTTAATAAATTTTTTTAGTTGTAAAATTATAAAAAATTGTTCTGAAAGAGATTTTTTCCTCTCATTTTCCTTGACATTTTCAAAAAAAAAGTAGACCTCAATCTGATTATTAGAATGGAAGATATAGCAGTTTAAAAGTTTTTGTTATTATTGCAAATCTCGTAAACTAACAAATATTTTAAGCTGAAATTTACGTTAAAGATTAGTCTTACTATATATAACAAAATTCCAAAGTTTCATTGCAATCGGTTAACCTACTTCGAAAAAGTCAAAATTTCACTTTTTTTTTTTTGATTTTTTCGAGAAATTTTTTTTTTTGTTGAAATTTTTACTGCAACATCCTATTGGCGCGGCTTGCTTAAAAAAAAAAAATTGAAAACAATTTATATACAATTTTTCCATCTTGATTCTTTTACTGGTTTTAAAAATTATATGAAAAATAATTTCAAGAAATTATTATTTATTTAAAAAAAAAGTAAATATACGTTTCAAACAAGTACACATAAAAAAAATATTAAATTTTAAAAAAATAAAATTTTTGAAAAAAAATTGATACTATATTAAGATATAATTAAAGAGATATATTATAATTTTCATTTAATGGTGCTAAATCATAAAATTCAAAAGAATATATAGAACACAAAATTTCAGTAGCATAAAAATAGATGAGTTAATATATAAACTTTTAAAAGCTCGTTCTAAAATCGTTAAAGTAACTTCAAACTTGTTAAATTTAATAGCTATTACCAGTATACCAATATACTTTTAAAATAAAATCTTTGTTATAATTTTTAAAGTCTTAAAATTTTCTGCTAACAATTTTTGTAATGAGAAAAAGAAAAAAATTTTACTTTTCAAATTAAGTGAAAAATTTTTGAACCAACAATATATTTTTTGTTTTTTGTATTAACACAATTTTTTTTTTTTTTTTTGGTTATTTTAAATATAAAATTTTTATTGACACAAATAAATATATT
The DNA here is from genome assembly GCF_019393585.1 of Leptopilina boulardi. Taxonomy (NCBI): domain Eukaryota; kingdom Metazoa; phylum Arthropoda; class Insecta; order Hymenoptera; family Figitidae; genus Leptopilina; species Leptopilina boulardi. The sequence continues at coordinate 2,747,110 of NW_026137825.1, read as the reverse complement.
TAATTGATTTAATAAAACGTTTGGTTGATTTTAGTAAAAATTTTTTTTCAATTAAAAAAAGAATTTGTTTGAATCAAATAAATATATATATATTTGTTAATTCAATTAAAAACTTTCGTTATAACTGCTTCACAGAAAAAATTAAAAGGCATTAAAATAAGCTGCAACGCGCTTATTATTTTAATCCAATTTTGCTTATTTTAATCCATTTTGATATTAAAATAAGCAAAATTGGATTAAAATAATAAGCGTTGGAGCTTATTTTAATGCCTTTTAATTTTTTTTTTCTGTGTTATATATAGCAAAACATTTATTTTGTTGAATCAACAAAAAAGTTTTATTTTGTTCAATCAAATTTTTTCCTCATTCTTTTTTCTTTCACCCAAAAAAATTTGTTAATATAAACCAAACGTTTATTTATGTTTAAAAAAATATTTTTTTTAAATTAAACAAATTTTATTTCAAGTATAACTAAAAAAAATTATGTTAATCCAAAAAAATCGTATATTTGATTCAAACAAAATTATTATTACTAATTTATAATATATTTATTTACAATCTTATTAATAATAATAATAATTACAATAATAATAATAATTATTATTATTATAATAAAATTATGAAAAAATTTTATTATTATAATTTATAAGGAATTAAAAAAAAAAAATTTCAAATTCATAAAAAAAAATTCTAATTTTAAGAGAGAATACACAAATTTTTTGAAGCTCCTCTCCCCTCCCCCCTCCAGCCACCTTTTTCTCTCCCAAAAATGGCGAGAATAAAAGGCATAAATGAGTTTTTATTGAATTTTATTATCTAAAGCGAGGGACAGAGACTATCGGAATTTTTTTTTCTTCCCTCCTGTCTAGTTTAGTCTAGCAGAATAAATCGTTTCCTGAGGGAGAAGCCTATATAGGTAATATATATATATATATATATATACACACACATACATGGTTACTTCGAAGGATATATGATTGAATAGATTTTAACCGCAGAGAAAATTAAAAAAAAAAAAAAATTCACAGAAATTTAAATATTTTAAAAGATGCTAAAAATTGAAAAAAAAAATGATAAAATAATAATAATTTTACCTGATCAATGGGAAGATTAACGAAATCCGCGAGCCAAGCAAATGTTTGAAAACCAAAATAAGTTTCATCCTCAATTGCCGTCATGATAACGACCATCTCGCTTGGAGCAGACTCAACTGACAACTGACACATAGAAAATGCTGTTCCTTTCATCTGCTCACCGGGCGCCGGCCGGTTCAGGTTCGTCCCTGTCTTTGAATGTACCCCACCCCCATTTTTTTTTTTAAAAACAAAAATTCATTTGAAATATTTTTTTTTTTTTAATTCGATAAAAAATATTCGATTTTTTTTATAGTTATAATAATAATAATATTAATAATATTAATTTTTTTTATCGATTGACATTTAAAAAAATAAATAAATGAACATCGACTTCATTTTTCCGCAAACATATGCTATATTGTTAATATTTTTTTTTTTTATTATTATATAAATTTTATTTATAATTTTTCAAATGGTAAATAATTGCTAAAAAATTATTATTTAAATAAGTTTTTTTTTTTTTTGAAGTTTAATAAACGAATCTTTCATTTTTTTTATAATAAAATGTGTACAGTTTTACCCCAATTGCTTAAAATGGGTATACCCTACCCTCACAACAAAAGGATATTCAGGATATCCTTGGGACGTCCTGGGGATATCGATTTGTTTTCGGCGGTTTGGATATCCCTGGGATATCTTAGAGATGTCCATGGATATCCAGAGGATATCTTAGGGATATCCGAATCGCCAAAAACAAATGGATATACCCAGGACGTCCCAGGGATATCCTGAATATCCTTGTGTTGTGAGGGTAATAACACAAGATATCTTGGGATATATTGATAATATCCCGCAGATATCCTAGGGATGTCCTATGGATATCAAAAGGATCTCTTAAGGATATCCAAAAAATCGGCGGTTTGGATATCCTATGGATATCTTCTGGATATCTCTATAGACTTTCATAAATGTCCTCCAGATATCCCATAGATATCGTCAGGATATCCCACAGATATCATCACACGGAAAGAAAAGGAATGGTTGGGCCAACCATATAGGTATTGATAAATACGTCCCATCAATATTATATGGTTACCACAACCATATCTTTAGTTGATACAACCATAGTATGGTTGGCCTAACCAAAGGTTAGGTTGTCACATCAAAATGACGAAAAATTGCAAATTTGATGTGTCAACCTGACCTTTGGTTGCGCCAACCATACTATGGTTGTATCAACTAAAGATATGGTTGTGGTAACCATATAATATTGTTGGAACGTATTTATCAATACCTATGGTTGGCCCAACCATTCCTTTTTCTCCTTGCAGGATATCCCATAGATATCGTCAGGATATCCCACAGATATTTTCAGGATATTCTCAGTATATCTTCTGGATGTCAAAAGAAGATATTCTCAGGATACTGTTTTTAAAGTCATTATGAGACTACGAGTGAGAATATTCTGTGAATTAAATTTTATATATAAATAAAATAAAATGCAACTTGTTTTTCGAGAAAGTTGTTTAATTTGAAAATTTTATTAACTAATTTTTTTTCTCATTCGTGATTCATTCCTTTATTCATATGCTTAATATTTTTAGAAAATAAATTGGCTTTAAACAATATAAATTCTTCCCCGCAAATAATGAATAACTATTAATATTAATTATACATTAAGTGCATATGAGTTTATTTAAAAACTTTGAAAAATGCGTTTCAAATCTTCATTTAAAATAAATTAGAAGCTCATAAGATTTTTGTTTTTATTATATTATTATTATTCATTATATTAGCTTAACAATTTTAACCTTTAAAAATATATGTTGAGATATTAAATATCCCGTGAATATCCTAGGAATATCCCACGGACATCCTGAGGATATCCCATGGACATCCTGCGATATAATATCCAATAGATATTTTTTGTAGATGTCTTAGGGATATCCTGTGGATATCCTATGGATGTCCTGTTGATGTCCCACAGACCGGCGGTTTGGATATCCTATTGATATCCTAAGATATCCTATGGATATACCAAGATATCCTATGGATATCCCAAGATATCCTATGGATATCCCAAGATATCCTGGGGACCATTCTAGGATATCGATCATTGATATGGATATCTTATGGATATCCTAAGGATATCCTTTTGTTATGAGGGTAAAATAAAATCAAATTTTTTGATTCAAAGAAATCAATTTTTCTTAGATTCAAAAAAGTTAATTACTTTGATTTAAAGAAATCATTTTTTTTTTTTTTTTTTGATTTTTTATTATATATAACATTCTACACCCAGAGAATTGTTTTATTTGAACCAAATATATAATATATTTGAGTTATAAATAAACGTATATTTGTCTCACAGCCTACTAATATAGCCTATTTATTTTTGCGTAAATAACAATTTTTAATTTTTATTTAATTAAAATAAAAAAGTTATTTAAATCAAAAATAAATATTTATTAGGCTGTGAGACAAATGTATCATATCTTTAAGTATGTATATGTGCGTATAGAATACTTCACCTAAAGAAATAAGATTTCTTTAATTTAAAGAAACTATCATTTCTTTGACTTGTTTTTTTTTTTATTCAAAATAAAAAATTTTTGAAACAAAAAAGCTTCTTAATTTCAAAAGGAATTTTCTTTGAATGAAAGAAATTATTGTGCATTAAATCAAAGAAATTCTAACATTTTTTATATATCAAAGAAACATTTATTTGAATTAAATAAAAAATTTCTTTGAAATGAAGACAATTTTTTTTTTTTAATTAAAGATAATTTGTTTGAAACAAATGAATTTTCTTTGTATCAAAAAAATAAAATTTGTCAATAAAATTGATTTCTTTGAATCAAAGAAATTGACTTTTTTTAATCAAAAAATTGATTTCTATATATAAGTATATATAGAGTACTATTGAGAATACGATAGTTTTTTTTAAACTTGTCATTGAAAATCCAATAGAACGGTGATTAGTTATCAAATAGTTATTAACTGAAAAATTACCTTTACATAATATACCGCTATAATGTTTCCCATTTAGAACCACATAATTATACGGATGTAGCTAATTATGAATTTTCCATTAATTTTTTCAAATACTTTTTTTTTCTATATACTATAAATTCATCACAATGATATTATATATTTATAATTAAAATTTTTTTGTTCTAAAAGATAACAATAAAAATAAGGAAATTTTCTTTTCCTTATTTATATAGTACCTATATATACATATATATATAAACAAAAGAAAGAAAAATAATTTTCTCAAAAGTCAACTTACGTGTACGCTTTTCCTCGTTGATAGTTTTATTTACAGAAAAAATATTTAAATTCATTGACCCTAAAAGATAAGTTTCATTAAATATAATTAATATTAATATTAACTATTACAATTATTTAATTATTATTATTATTATGTAAGGGTCATCCATAAAGCATGTGATACTTTAGGGGGTAGGGGGGGGGGGTCAGCAAAATATCACACTCCATATTAATCGGTATTGGAAAAAGCATCACAAGGGGGAGGGGGGGGGTGTTAAAATTCTGAAAAAATGTATCACATGCTTTATGGATGACCCTTTATTTATTTATTTATTATTATTATTATTATTATTATTATTATTATTATTACTAGGGAGGCCCCTAAATCTTGTATTTTTGAGGTTATGTTCCTATATTAACTCTAAGTTTTGATCTAATTTTGAGGTTATGTTTAAAACTCAGAGCTAACAGTCCGCTTGACTTATGACCTATCAATATTCAAAGCCAAAATATTAACAAACCCTGTAAACATAACCTCAAAATTAGGTAATAAGTAAGTGTCAAGAGGCAAAAAAAAAACCACAAAATTAGATAATAAATGTCAAGAGGCAAGCATAACCTCATAATTCAAGGTCAAATATTATTGACATAGGTCAAGAAAACGCTATGTAATTTAGAGGTTAAAATCGGCTAACATAACCTCAAAATAAGGTTAATTTCTAGATCGCAAGACGAAGCTAAATTTGAGGTTAAAATCGACTGACATAACCTCAAAATTTCAAATTCTAGATCACAAAAAGGCTTAAAAAAATCTTTTTGTAATATATAGGTAAGTTATAATAATAATAATAATAATAATTATTATTATTATTCAAATTAAAAAAATAGAAATCTATTTAGTTACAAAACATGTATTTTAAAAAAAATGAACATAATTTTTAAATTGTGAAGGAATTATTCTACTTGATCCTTGAAATAATTCTAATAATAACGCTATCATCCCATAAAAGCGAGAAATACAATGGAACGCATTGAATATGTCTTTTTACGAGAATTTAATTAACGATATCTCAACATAGTTTTTAATAATCGTAATATATATATATATATATATATATATATATATATATATATATATTATATATATACTCATGCGAATAATTAAAATCATTCATATATTATATTATTCAACACTTGTTCCGTTGCGCACTATATAAACCGCGAGAGTTGATTAAATTTCAAGTTCAAAATCATATTCGAGAACCAATAAATATTACTTAACCCCCCTTATTTTATAACTATTGTGACTCATTTTTTTGTTCTCAAGATAATCATTCAATTAAATTGCATTTCAAGGTCAATATACATATATTAACAACGAATACTACATATATATTTATCTTCGATACAATATATATATATATCAATTGATAGATAGCTATCTTATCGATATTTTCATGTTTTTAAAAAAATAATGTTATTTTTAATTTTTTTTTTTTAATAAACAATAATATTCTGCAGTGCAAAACTGAAATATCGTAATTTTTTTAGGTTATGTTTCATCTTTTTTTTTTTAGAAAAAATATGGAAGATCCACGGAAGCTGGATACAATTATTTCTATCAAAATTAAAATCTAATTTTCCAGATATTATTATAATCTTTATATTTTTTTTGAAAAAAGAAACGTAATGGGCAACATAACCTAACAAAATTACGTTATTTCAGTTTAGCACGGTAGTATTATAATATGGGATTTCTTCTACTTAAAATTCTTCTATTACTATTTAAAATCGGCTGACATAACCTCAAAATTAAAACAGTTTTGTCATTAATACAATGACGCTACCGATAGATGGCGTATCCACCAATCAGAATTGCTTATTATAGCCTTAGTTGCGAAAAATGGAACTAAGAGTAGAACAAAAACATAAACCACGCCTCTTAATAAAATTTTTAGAATGTGTGATTGAATAAAATAACAAGACTGCATTAACATGCAACAATCGTACATTTATTTGAAAAATAACGTATTTTCTATATATATATATATATATATAGAATATTATTATAGAGAGAAAAAACGAAAATGTCTACATATAAATTTTTTTATAATCCAGGACACATTTCTGGAAAAATATATAATTTTTTTAATGACTAAGATTCAAGTTCAGAAAGTAATGAATATTCATTAAATTATTGTATATATGAATATTCCTTATTATATTATATTTATGTATATAATATGTATATATATACGATAATTTATAATCTACAATAGTTTTGTAAATTATTCATAATAGTCTTGATATATTTTGTCCTATATATAGTTTTTTATGTACATATAGATGAATAATTTCATTATATTTAATTCAAAAGTCGTTGCGACGTATTTTTTTCACAAATGACGAAAAATTTTGGTTTAAATGTAATTAACATAACCTCAAACTAAAAAGTACTTTTTAACATAACCTAAAAGTATATTTAACCTTTAAACAGAAAAAAATCATATTTAGTGCATTTAGCGGTCTAACAGAGCGCTATTCCTTTTTTTGGGGGGGGGGGGTATTTTTCTAGTAATTTTAAAGATTAAAATTGATTTTTAATCCTCTACGAGAGGTTAAACACGGTACGCCAGAAGGTGGTTTAAATAAAAATGAATTGGCACTTAAAAATACTTTTTGATTATGATTCTTAGATGAATAAAAAAACATTTCTCAATAGTTTTTAAAATCAGTTTACGTGCCCGATTTAAATAAAATTGAGTTTTTTTTACATAAAAACAGTGTTTTATGGGGAATCAGAATTTATTTAATCTAATAAATACTGTAATAAATGATAAAATAATTACTTATTTTCAATTTTTACATATAAATAATTATATTGCTGTAGTGTTTGTGTCCAATTTTAAAAAATTAAATTATAATGTTAAAAGAACGATTTTAAGAGTGATAAAATTTATTTAAGAGAGATCGAATGATCTCTGAAATTTTTTGGCAAGAAGAGACCTTTAATTTTATCGTTCTATAAAAACGGCACTAAACGTGAAAATGATAAACATTAATTTTAAAATACTTTCTTTTCGAAAGACGGACACTTTTTACAAAAGCAGCTAGAGATCCTTATCTTATATATAAATTTCCTAAATCCTAAAGATTATACGAATCCATATACAAAAACACGATTGCAAAACGAAAAGTAATATAATGAGGGGTTCATTACCTCCTGCCGCCGTCAGATGGCAGCAGCATGCAGGGCGCACAAACTCGCAGCTGTTATTAGATTACTTTTCTACTTTTTGTTTTGCAACCATATTTTTCTATGGATTCGTACAGTCTTTTGGATTTAGGAAATTTATAAGATGAGGATTTTGGCTGATTTTGTTAAAAGTGTTCGTGTTTCGAGAAAAAAAGTATTTTAAAATCAATACTATTTCACGTTCAGAGCGATAATTAAAGCTCTCTCTTCTTGCCAAAGAATTTCAGATACCGTTTCGACACTCTCAATGCATAAATATAAAAACGAAACAAGAAAATAACTTAATTGTTAATAAATTTATATGAACCCAAATCTAAAACATCTATTATCTATATTACATTAAATAAATTCTGGTTCCTCATAAAATATACTATTTTTAAATATTTAAAACTCAATTTGTTTTAAATTGGGCACGTAATTTTAAAACCTATTGAGAAAAGTTTTTTATTCATCTTAGAACCATATAATCAAAAAGAATTTTTAAGTGACAATTCATTTTTATTTAAACCTCCTTCTGGCGCACCGTGATAAAGGCAGTAGATATATTTTGCGTCTGCGCAGAAGCAAACAATTTGCGCAGACGCAGAATATATCTACTGTCTTTAACCTCTTGGAGGATTAAATTTAACTCACGAACGTTGAAAGAAAATTTTCTCGAAGTTCTCTTTTAAATATTTGTTCGCCATCTACATTGAAACTAAAATTTTGGAAAATTTTCAACAGCCTTTTCTTGAAAACAAGATATGGTAAAATGCTTTTTCCTTTATGGATAATTGATTATTGGCAAGATATACACCAGCTAAAACTTTTTTTGAGTTTAAAATAATAAAAAAAAATTTCTTGTCAATAAATTAAATATGAGCACTTTTTTCACAAAAACTGTAACAGTACTTTCTCAGAAATTACAATCAAAAATGCAATTTCCATTTGGAAAATTAATAAACGCTAAAAAATACACGACCTAAGATTTACCAATCACAAAAATAAGAAAAAAAAAGTTTTTTAACATAACATATTTTACTCATTATGACAGCCGTTTGGCAGCGGTTGTATATGTCACCAGACGTTTCGTAGTTTTGCCGAAAGGAGGAGATTGGCGCTGTTGCTAACCACCTGAAATACATAATCTACCAAAGGGCTGTCACAATCAGTAAAGCAGTATCAATATGTTAAATATTTAATAAAATACTTTTTTTTGTTATTTTCGTGATTGGTAAATCTTAGATCGTGTATTTTTTGGCGTTTATTAATTTTCCAAATGGAAATTGCATTTTTGATTGTAATTTCTGAGAAAATACTGTTACAGTTTTTGTGAAAAAAGTGCTCATATTTAATTTATTGACAAGAAATTTTTTTTTATTTTTTTAACTCAAAAAAAGTTTTAGCTGGTGTATATCTTGCCAATAATCAATTATCCATAAAGGAAAAAGCATTTTACCATATCTTGTTTTCAAGAAAAGGCTGTTGAAAATTTTCCAAAATTTTAGATGGCGCTGTCTCACTTGGACCTGGCCTTAAATAAAATTGCAACGACTTAGAATAAAATTTAACAGAATAATCCAGGTACATAAAAATACAACTTTGCAAATTTCTCTCTATCACTGATGAGAAATTTTTGTTTTCCATTTCTTTTTTTTTATACAATATACTATTATTTATTTAAATTAATCACCAGATTGTTTTTTTTTTTATTCAACAATCTATTTACAATTATTTGCGACGAAAATCGCGAATCACATAAAGCATTATATTCATTGTGCTTTTTATTTTCTCTTCTACTTATCAAAAAAAAAAAAAAAAATGAGATTCGAATTAACCCTATCTCTCAAGGTTTAAATTCTTTATATCACAAAAATTTGGTGATTTTGGAGATAAGCTCGACACTATCAAAAATGCAAGAATGGTCCTATTTTTTTTATGTCTAAAATCTAGAAACATTAATTCTTCGTTTTGAAAATTTGTGTCTTTTTGGGGGGGTACTATTTACAAAATATTTTGATATAAAAAGTCAATTTTGAAAAATTCTAAAAGGTTTAAAAAAATTTTTTTTTGAGAAACTTGGAAAATATATATCTATTCCATGAAATTGGGGGCTTAGTTTTTTAAAATATCGAATATTCACAACAACAAAAAAAAAACCTTATTTGAGGTAGTAGGTATTTTTTCTTATATAATATATATTACTTAATCTTGATTTTGTGTAATTTCAATTTAAAGCCCAATAGTTCTGAGAGAATTCCTGACAAGGCCGATAGTAAAACAACTTTTGTGATTGTATAAAGATATGGATTTGCCGAAAGTCCTGAGATTTTGAATGGACTTTCCAATTCCTGTTGGAAAAACGAAAAAATTATCAAAAAAATTTACAAAAGAATTATAAATAAAATTTACCTTTATTAATTCAGCTGCTAATTTTAATACACTATTAGCAACCATAAGTTCATCTTTTTTATGGGGTTTCTGCTCTATTTGTAAATACAAATTTATCTGAAAAGAAAATTTAATTTTTACCATCTAATTAATTAATTAAAAATTTTTTTTTAACGAAACTTACCTGTTCTGTTATAAGAACAGAAAGATTTCTATATTTTTTATTAATTTTTGTGCCAAGTGTCATAAATCTTAAGACAAAAATTCCAAGAGCAAAACTCCAAAATAAAGCTTCAGCGCTATAGGGCGAATGTAAACTTTCCAGATCCTGAAATATTTAGAAAATAAATTTTCAACTCGAAAGTATTTTCAAAAATATAATTCAAAAATTTAAATTATACCTTGATCAATTCTAAGCTAATAAACGAGAGTAACAATAGTGTGAGAATAAAAATAGAGGATACAATAACATCCACTGAACGTTGCGGACCTCTTCTCTAGAAACAGAAATTAATTATAAAAATGTGGACAAAAATCTAGAATTGGCAAAAAAAAAAAAAAAAAAAAATTCCCTTTTACCTTTAAGTACGATCTAATACTGAGCCAAGTTTTAATATTGCGCACTTTATTCAATCGAAAATGTGGCAAATCTGATTTTCTCGCTCGTCTCGATGATGTTAAGTGAGAAAATAATTTTGCATAAAGCAAACGTTGCTTGTAAGTTCTCTCTGCCACAGCCAGTAAAAAGAAGAGAAGAGATGAGAGAACAAGCCTCTCGAAACCTGATATCAAAACTACAATTCGTTCCCTGCAAACAAATTTTGATTGAAAAATTCCCTATTTTAAAGTATTTGAGCCTCTTTTTTTTTGTTATTTAATCATATATAAATACAAACCAAAATGAAGGACCAAATGCAATATCGACAATTTTACAATACATTTCCATATAAATTCCCATATTGGCAAATGAAAATTCATAAGGCAATTCCAAAATTGTGGAATTATTAATAGATTCAGCATTTATACGATCAGTCAATCTTCTTATTGAAGGCATTAATGAGATCAATAATGCGAGAATTAATCCTCCATAAAAATAATCCATACTCTCTGTTGTTGATTCGGCTCTTTCAATTATTGCCGAACTTATATCCAATACTGAAAGTTCAGCTTTCTTTATATCGCGACGTGTCCAAATTGTACATGATACTGGAATTTAATATTCAACTATATATGTAGAATTGTTAAATTATTGAATAACACGTGCCAAATAAAATTTAATTAAATTTTCTAATCAAAAAAATAATTTCCCAAAGGTTCTCCGAATCCGGCATCAGAATTGATGTCTAGGTAAATTCTTATTTCGGATTCGAAAAATCTTTGTCTGATTCTTGATTAGAAAATTTTAAAAAATTTAATTTACCTCGATCGGATGTTGTGCAATTTGACAAAATTGAAGGAGGTAATTCAAATTCCCATGAAAATGGATGCTCCACAAATTCGTTGCAATTGAAATTTGTCTCACTGTGAAGATCAGATTCCTCGAATTCCGAACTGTAAAACAATTATATTCTTTCTGATGCAAAATTTTTAATTTACGGTTCATTCAATATTTAGAGGGTTTATTTACAAACAAGGTCTTTTACTATTTCTTTATATGTAATAGGATTTCTCTTTAGAGAAGGAATTAACGGATTAACGAAAGAATTTCGGGAAATAAGCATTTGGGATTTTGAAAATTCGGATTTTTACACATTCGGGAAATTCGTTACGGGAAAATGACTTAAATATTGTAAATATCATAAATATGCTGATGATTTTAAATTTTATTTGTTTGGTGTTTTGTATCCATTGGTGTTTTTTTCTGAATGACAGTAGCTTAATTCTGGAAAGATTTGTTTTTGACATTGGCAAGTAATTTAATTATTGTAAATATCATAAATATGCTGATGATTTTAAATTTTATTTGTCAGGTGTTTTTTTTCTGAATAACAGTAGCTAAATTCTAGAGGGATTTGTTTCTGACCTTGGCAAGAAACTTAATTATTGTAAATATCATAAATATGCTGATGATTTTAAATTTTATTTGTTTGGTGTTTTGTATCCATTGGTGTTTTTTTCTGAATGACAGTAGCTTAATTCTGGAGAGATTTGTTTTTGACATTGGCAAGAAATTTAATTATTGTAAATATCATAAATATGCTGATGATTTTAAATTTTATTTGTAAGGTGTTTTTTTTCTGAATAACAGTAGCTTAATTCTGGATGGATTTGTTTCTGACCTTGGCAAGAAACTTAATTATTGTAAATATCATAAATATGCTGATGATTTTAAATTTTGTTTGTCTGGTGTTTTTTTCTGAATAACAGTAACTTAATTCTGGAGGGATTTGTTTCTGGCCTCGGGAAGAAACTTAAATATTGTAAATATCATAAATGTGCTGATGATTTTAAATTTTATTTGTTTGGTGTTTTGTATCCATTGGTGTTTTTTTCTGAATGACAGTAGCTTAATTCTGGAGAGATTTGTTTTTGACATTGGCAAGAAATTTAATTATTGTAAATATCATAAATATGCTGATGATTTTAAATTTTATTTGTAAGGTGTTTTTTTTCTGAATAACAGTAGCTTAATTCTGGAGGGATTTGTTTCTGACCTTGGCAAGAAACTTAATTATTGTAAATATCATAAATATGCTGATGATTTTAAATTTTGTTTGTCTGGTGTTTTTTTCTGAATAACAGTAACTTAATTCTGGAGGGATTTGTTTCTGGCCTCAGGAAGAAACTTAAGTGTTCTAAATATCATAAATGTGCTAATGATTTTAAATTTTTTTTGTTTGGTGTTTTGTATCCATTGGTGTATTTTTCTGAATGACAGTAGCTTAATTCTGGAAAGATTTGTTTTTGGCAAGTAATTTAATTATCGTAAATATCATAAATATGCTGATGATTTTAAATTTTGTTTGTCCAGTGTTTTTTCTGAATAACAGTAGCTTAATTCTGGAGGGATTTGTTTCTGACCTTGGCAAGAAACTTAATTATTGTAAATATCATAAATATGCTGATGATTTTAAATTTTGTTTGTCTGGTGTTTTTTTCTGAATAACAGTAGCTTAATTCTGGAGGGATTTGTTTCTGACCTTGGCAAGAAACTTAATTATTGTAAATATCATAAATATGCTGATGATTTTAAATTTTATTTGTTTGGTGTTTTGTATCCATTGGTGTTTTTTTCTGAATGACAGTAGCTTAATTCTGGAGAGATTTGTTTTTGACATTGGCAAGAAATTTAATTATTGTAAATATCATAAATATGCTGATGAATTTAAATTTCATTTGTCTGGTGTTTTGCATTCACTGGAGTCTTTTTTTTTTAATTAATGCGAAAGGCACAGACAGACATTAACGAAATTTTTGCATTATATAGTCTCTTGTAAAAATAGTAACAGTTTTTTCGGTGCATAGTGTGCCTATGAAAATATATCAACAAACGGCTGACGGGAATTTATTCCATATGTCTTCCCGATTCGAAATTTTTAAGATTTGAAATCCTAGTTGCTCGTCTTTTCGAAATTATAACGTGGAAGCTAAATATTTGCCATGAAAAAGCGCAACCATCTCAATTTGTAATTATTTGACTTGCTTTTGTATCAATAAAACATTCTGAAAACTAATGCAATTATTATGCCTTTTTTTAATTATTGAAAATTACAAACCTATAACTACATTCGTCGCTATTAGTCGTAACTCCCATCCATTCTGTAGCTGATGTTGTCGCCTCAGTAAAATGAATATTCGACGTTTCTTCACATTCACCCTCTTCTTCACTCTCACATTCCTGTACATTTTTTCTCGAACTCGTCGAATCGGAAGGTAATTCTCTTCCCTTCTGCAAAGAAACAAAATAAAAGACTAAAAATTTTTAAAATTCCCCTAAGGAAACCTCTTAAGTTATGTGTTTTTTTTTTAAATTACCCTTGCTTTGCTTTTTTTTAAAAGAAAGTATTTCTCGAGGGAAGCTAGTTAAAAAATCAGTTAATTTTTTTTTAGAAAGACAGTGTATAAATTTTTATCACTATTAGCTTAAAATGAGTGTATAGCTAGAAAATAAAAACAAGCGATTATGAGATGATGAACATACCAAACTATTGCAGCCATCTCCATCACTATCGGAATAATTTCCCCCCTTTTTCGAAGTATCGGGTGCTGCATGTAAAGTAGGAAATAGATAATTTTTAGTCATTTTATGCCATCTTTCTTCTTGCCAGTGTTTGAAAAAAGCGTTTGTCTAATTTTTAACTAAGCCACTAATCAATTTTCCCATAAGAAATTTATATTTGCCATTTTAAATGAATTTAAAATTATAATCAAATATATGATTAGTGACTTCAGTATCAACTAAAACTTAAACTAATGGGAAAGAAATTAATAATTTTCGATTATTCTACCAGAGAAGCGTCTTGAGACTGAATATTCCTGTTCAGTAACTTCTACGACGTTTGCTCTTCCCTCGAGATTCTCGTTTTTATTTTCTATTGTAGGCGCAATTACTTCCCGTTCGTTGTCACTGGAAACATTTCCATTTAGGCTCTCAAAACCGTCGTCATCTTGATGAACAACGTTTCCATTTTCTACAACTTCCTCAACGGGTTCTGTAAAGATTATTCGTGTTTATATATTAAAATTTTTTGCCAAAAGAAATACAAATTACCTGGTTGTTCTTCAACTAAAGGCGATTGAATATCAATGGGAGATGGAGAATTTGCTCTTTCAGGTTTCACTTCATTTATCTCGTTTTCCCCTTTTTTGAGGATTTTCTAAAATTAAATTTTATTTATTCCTCGTTAAATATTCTAAAATTAATTCCTAATTTGTTTGGAATATATAAAAAACGAAGTACAACTTACTGGTTTTGGACTAGAAGCAATGGCACTTTCGATAGTGACTTTTTTTGCAAATCGAACAGACGACGAGACTTCTACACTAATTGTACTTCCTTTTTCGGAAGTATTGTCCACCGTCGATTGAAATTCATTATTTCCTCCTGGTGAGAAAAAATTTTTTTTACATTCATTTAAATATGGAAAAAATTTTTTAATTAAATGACGACTTACGTAAATTTCTTCTAACTCTGGATTTATTAAATCGTCCCCGTCCATTTCTAGAGCGTCGAGATCTTTGATTATCATTTTTCGACAACGACGGTCCTGAATGAGTTGAAACAATTTGCGAATGCACGATACAAAGTGTCAACATCATTGCAAAAGGAATCAGTACTTCTGCATTGGAAATAATCTAGGAGGAATATTTTCAAAAAAATTTATTTAAAAAAATAAATCCTTATCTCTCACCTAAACTTTCAGCACTATTGACTCAATTTTTGATATTTCTGAAATGTTGCTGTAATATTTAAATGAGACAATATTGCTGCAAGTTTAGATATGCTGTAATTGTAAAAACTTACATCAGATTCGGATTCTTTGTTGAGAATATAAAAATATATAATAGTATTGAAGAATTGAAGACTATAGAGAATTAAAAAAAAGGTAAAAGTATAGCGACTTGTCTGTTGTATCCACCAACGACTATTGAGAGGAAGAAATAAAAGTCTTTTTAATGCCAACCAAGTGACTGTTCGTAAACCGTGTTTCGGTTTTGCTTTCGGAAATGACGAACCTAAGAAAATTTCAATTTAATTAATTAATTAATTTGAAAATATTCTGTGAATAATCTCACCTCTTACAAGATCTACGTCAATATATTCGGTTTTTAGTTTTGCCGTTCTCATTGGAACGTGAGTGAATCCTCCAAAAATTCTTTGCTCCACTGTTTTTTCCCATTGTTGCTTGTCGTAGGTGCCAATTTTTTTCTGGTACCTTTCGAAAAAATGAAACAAAATTCTATTTTTTTTCTGTAATTAGGGATTTTTTTTTACAGGTACTGGGGAATCTATGTAAGATTATGGGAGTTTTTCCTTTTGGGACCTACAACACTTGGATAATTCTTTCTCCTACGGAAACTACCTTTTCTTTGTAGGTTAAAATTTCTGGGATCTCGCTACATAATAAATAGCCCAAGCTATTTATTAAATAAATTCTTACAATCTGCAAACTTATGATCGACTTCTCCTCCACTTAAAGCACACGCAGGTGATCTATCCACTGTCTTACAAACCCTTACTTTATGACAATACCTCAGGCACCTACTATTCGTTTTTCTATAATAAGACAACACAAACCAACACTGAAAAAATTTTGGTACAACAGCTGCCCCAAAAGAAATATGTCTATATTCAATTAACTTCATACTTAATATTTACCATGAGTGAAGTTAACGGAATATAGAATTTTTTCCTTTGGAACAGCTGCTGAACCAAAATTTTTTCAGTAAAAAAAAGTTTCAGAGTGTCTAACTGATATATTTAACAATAAATTAATTTCTAATGGTAGTAAAAAATGGTAATAAAAACCATTCAAGTTTTTTTAGATTTAAAAATTTTTAAATTCACAAAAAATTTTAATTTTTGTAGAAAGTTACAGAAATTTCCCTGACTTTGAATGAAATTCCCTGACTTTCACTGACTTCCCTGACCGTTAGACACCCTGAGTTTGTAAAAATTTGCCTTTGTTTCTTTTCTTGGTCAATGACTACAAATGTGAGCTTCATTCCTCGATGATTAGGTCCTAGAACCGTCACACCTTTTTCTATACCTTCTCGAGCACTTCTTCCAAAACTTGCTGGACTTTTTCTAAGATCTTCAAGATCTTTTTTCTAATTAGGACTTGACTTGGTCAATACCTTTTTGAAGTCAATTTCAATTTTGATCAGGAGGTCTCCCTTTCTTGTAGGATCTACCATCTTTTACATTTTATTATATATATACAATTTGGGAATTTAATTGTGGTTCTCATATAAAAACTATTATTTGAAGAATACTTTTAGGACTCCTATGAAAGGAATCTATACGAATTCTTGTAGATTATCTTTATATGAACAAAAAATTAAAAACTGTTCTGCCATGCGAAGAAAAAATTCAGTTAATTTATATTGTCGATTAGAATGATATTCACCAAATAAGCTGCGGGAAAATCATCTTTATCGACAATATGACTTAACAGTTTTTTCTTCGTATGGTCAGTATTAACAGCAAGACTTTTTTGACAATACTAAATAAATTTTTACCACTTTGTGCATAATATAATTATTTTAAATCATTGAAAAATAATTTAATAACAAAGAAAACAATTTTTCATTTCTCTCTTTAGAAACTTAATACAGATTTTAATAAAACAACAAAGGAAAAGTAGAAAATAGCACATTATGTATATATATATATATATATATATATATATATATATATATATATATATATATATATATATGAGGAAAATAAAAACAAAGGAAATTAAAAAAAAAAACATTGGGAATGTAACTTACCAATGAATAAGATGATTGATTGCCATAATTGTTTTTTTTTCAAAAAATTAATAAAAACATGAAATTTGAGACTATCGTTCAGGATTTCCGTAAAGATAAAGATTTCCTTTGTGGTTCAACCAAAAATCTGTGACCCCCTTCCTCAAGATTAACCTCACGACAAAGCACCTTGATGTCAATAAATTTATATTGAGAATACTTGTTCCCATAATATTCCTTTGGAATTTGATTTCTTTTATGAACTTTTTAAACTATCTCGCAATAAACAGGATACTCAATTATTATTACAAAACAATTTTATCAATGGAATCATTTCTTTTTTTTTTATTTCTTATTCCTACTGCTAATAATATGCTATACATATATACGCGCACCGCCACCAGAAATTTACTATCGACCTCGAAATCCCTTTTCTGCGCACTCGCCAAATCCACCATATTATTATAAAGAAGTGAAAATACAATTTTAATTTTATTTCATTTCGTATGTATGATAATAATTACATTAAAAGAGGGAAACAATTATTATTTATTACTTTCTTATTAAGAAATAATTTTTATTATTAAGAAATTGTTTAAATTTTTCAATAAATATTTTGCCTTCTACTTTCTGATTTCTCAATTTGTCAGAATTTTATATACACACACACGTGACAAACGACACGTGGCAATTTAAAAGTGTGATTTAAAAATATTTAAAAATTTTAATTTTATTGAATTTTTCTTAAACTCATTATATTTTACATTTTGATACGACACTGGGGTGATAACTTCTTTATCTCTTGATATATATATATATATTCAGAAATAATTCCAAAACAAAGAATATAAAAATAGAACATTTTTGTTATATTACACTGAAAAAAAATATATGACAAAATCTGCTTTTTATTTCTGTAATTTTTACCTTAGAACAAAAGCAATGCACACACGCGGCAATTATTATTGTAAAAAATATTAATTTTCACATTAGTTTTAGTTAAAATTGCCTTTTTTAAAGTAAAAATTGCCTTGCATACATTGCTTATTGTAAAAATTTCATTAAAAAAAAACAGATTTTATGTATATTTTTTTCAAATAATTATTTACTTGAACCAAATAATTTTTATTTGAATTAAATAAACTGTATTTAAACCAATTATTTCTGTATTTAAAACAAATATATTGACCTGAAGAACGTAACGTTAATTGTTTAACGGTTACAAAAACCAATTTATTAAAGTTTGTTCAAATTTTAATCATTACCAATCGAAAGAGCATAAAAAAATGTTTCAGAATCCAT
Source organism: Leptopilina boulardi (assembly GCF_019393585.1). Lineage (NCBI taxonomy): Eukaryota > Metazoa > Arthropoda > Insecta > Hymenoptera > Figitidae > Leptopilina > Leptopilina boulardi. The sequence continues at coordinate 2,728,417 of NW_026137825.1, read as the reverse complement.
GAGTTTTATTCCAAATTTGATGTCGGAAAGATATGAAAAATCAAAATTAATTTAACCTTTCTTAAATGTTAACGATCGCGTTATCGGGCGCTTATTAAAGTTTGTTCAATTTTTTATTATTACCAATCGAAAGAGCATAAAAAAATGTGTCAGAATCCATGAGTTTTATTCCAAATTTGATGTCGGAAAGATATGAAAAATCAAAATTTAATAAGCACCCGATAACACAATCGTTAACGTTTGAGAAAGGTTAAATTAATTTTGATTTTTCATATCTTTCCGACATCAAATTTGGAATAAAACTCATGGATTCTGACACATTTTTTTATGCTCTTTCGATTGGTAATGATTAAAATTTGAACAAACTTTAATAAATTGGTTTTCATAACCGTTAAACAATTAACGTTACGTTCTTCAGCTCAATACAAATATACCATTTAATTGATTTAAAATAATAATTATTTGATATAAATAAATATTTATTTGATAACAGGCAAGTAACTGATTATTATTTGAATCAAATAAATTATTACTTATTTATTATTATTTCTAAAATGTTGTTGTAATCACAGAAAATTATAAGGTATTAAAATAAGCTGCAACGCTTATTATTTTAATCCAATTTTGCTTATTTTAATCCAATTTGGTATTAAAATAAGCAAAATTGGATTAAAATAATAAGCGTTGCAGCTTATTTTAATACCTTATAATTTTCTGTGATATTAGAATATTGAGGCAATGTTGCGAATATTACTGCAAGTTTAGGTGCTGAGTTGATTATTTGAATGAAATCAATTTTTTTTTCTTATTATTTCTACAATGTTGTAATATTAGAATATTGAGGCAATATTGCAAATATTACTGCAAGTTTAGGTGCTGTGTTAATTATTTGAATTAAATAAATTTTTTTTTATCATTATTTCTACAATATTGTTGCAATATTAGAATATTGAGGTAATGTTGCGAATATTACTGCAAGTTTAGATGCTGTGTGTGGATCACATACTGTGTAATTTTTGTATTTTTAAAGAAAATAAAAGATTTAAATTTTAAAAAAGCTTCGATAAAAATTTAAATAATTTAATTTTGAAAATTTTAAACAAATAGAAATTATTTAAATCTAAAAATTTTTATGGCATAGAAAACGATTCATCATAACTCAAAAAATTATTATTTTATTTTTAGGTTATGTTACCTGAATCTCGATTCCTATATATGCATAAAAACTTTTAATTTTGATTTAAATGCAATGTCTAATTATTTAAAATTTTCAAAATTAAATTACAAAATACAAAAATACACAGTTCTAATTCTTTGTTTGATTTTTTCTTAATTGGGAAAATTGAAATATCACACACAGCAACATAATATTTTCTAAATATTTTCATTGAAAGATTTGAAATATTTTAATGCAATATGTTTGAAATATTGATGCAATTATGAAAATTTGTCATAAGTGATAAAACTTTTATTTATTTACAAATAATTATGAATAAAACAAATAAATATAAAACGAAAAAAAAATTTGACATTTGACAAATTGATTCAACGATTTAACGATTCAACCATTGATCTGTATATAGAAGGTTGAAACACAAAAATTTTTAATTATATAAAACCTCCGAAATGTAAAACTTTTGAGAAAAATTTACACCAGGGTTGAGAACGATCGCGGAAGAAAAACGAACTGAAACACATTCACATCCGCCTTTTAAATTGAGGTTAGGTAACAGAAATATTTTAAAATCCAATTAATATATAATTAAACAATCTTTCTTACTAATAAACAATAAATTAAATAAATACTCCAATTAAAATACAATAATATAAAGTTCCTTTAAAAGTGAAATATTAAAAATAGTTGAAATTACAAACATAGAAAGAAAAACAAAATTCTTAGAATATTAAAAAAAAATTTTTTTTTAAATTCAGGAAATTTAAAGCAGCGCCTCTGGCGGTATTTTTGAAAATGCTTACCTTTCACAATTGACAAAGAGAATTTTCTGCTAAGTCAGAATAAATTAGTAATATTTAAAAAAAATTAAAAAAAAAAACACTCTCCATTCAGGTTTTGTATTACATTATTAATTATTACATATAGTTACGTGATTAAAAAAACATGACTCGCTAAAAATGAACATTTCAATTTTGCTTGGTTGTGTATAGTGGTGTGTTAAATAAAAACCTCAGGACGATGATTTGTTACCTCAAAGTGTATCTCATCATCATTCGGAGTGCAAAACTTAACCTAAATAAATAAATAAATAATAATAATAATAAATAAGAGAAATGAATACATTAATACGTCAATTTTCAGAATTAACAAATTTTCAAAATTATGCCACGTTATTGGATGAATTTGGCACAATGAAGGATATTTTGGATAATATTTCGGAGACAAATATAGATTATTTTAATAATGACGAGACAACATTTAAAAGAAAGAAACCTTATAATAAATTATTGTCATACGCCGACGATATTGATGACGAGGCTCAAAAAAAATTTACAACAATCAAGACAAATCTTGGACGTGCTGTTATGCTTAGAGAAATTTATCCAGGATGTCTTGAAGCAACATACAATTTATATGTGTAATTATAATTTTTTCATTTTAAATTAATTTTATATAATTTTTCAAAAATTTTTTCATTCTCTCTTTCATAAAATCTATGATTTTGAAAAATGAAGTTGACAATTTTAAAATAACAAAAAACAAACAAAAATAACAGATTTTCATTAAACAAAAATAATTTTAAATTATCATTTCAGGCCTCGGATTATACGACTTTTTCGACTTTTTTTCGATTTATTTTAATAAAATGCGATATTTTCAATTTTTTTTTTTTATAAATTTTTTTACAAAAATTTTTTAAAAAATACGTTTTTTTAATATGCAATGCAGATATTTTTCAGATCTTCTTTATTTCAATAGTTTAACAAATTTTTAACTAATATTTTTCACTAAATTAATTATTTTTAATAATTTTAATGAAATTTAATTCACAAATTCAATTATCTTATATTATTTTTCAATTAAAATTTTTATGAAATTTAATAATTGTTTATAATTTGAAAAAAAAATTAGCAAATAAAATTACAAAAAAATTTTAATTCAAAATCACTTGACATTTAATTATTTGACAAAATTTGAATGATTTTGATAATTTCCATAAAAAATGTAATTATCTGAAAGCAATTTTTTATGTAAAAACTTTTGGAATTCAATTTTTTTTTTATATGATTTCTAATAAATTCTACATCAACAGAAATCATTAGAAATTTCTTTTATTATAATTATTGTCTGAAATTTAACATAATCTTTTGAAATTCAATTATATTAAAAAATTTCAATTTAAAAGCTTCTCAAAATTATACATCTAAAATTTATTGAAATTCAATTATTTCTAAAAATTTAAATTTTAAATCAACTTAAATTCAATTATTTTCAAAATTTTCAATTCCGAATTAATTAAAATTCAATTATTTTCCAAAATTTCAATTCAGAATCAACTAAAATTCAATTATTTTCAAAAATTTCAATTGAAATTAATTTATTTTAAAAATTTTCAATTAAAATTCAATTATTTTCGAAATTTTCTATTTAAAATTAACTCAAAATCAATTATTTTTCAAATTTTTTAATTCAAAATCAACTAAAATTCAATTATTTTCTAAATTATAAATTAAAAATTAATTAAAATTCAATTATTTCCAAAATTTTCAATACGAATTAATTAAAATTCAATAATTTTCAAAAATTTTAATTCACAATCAACTAAAATTCAATTATTTTCAAAAATAATTCTTTTATTTTGAAAATTTTCAATTAAAATTCAATTATTTTCAAAATTTTCTATTTAAAATTAACGAAAATTCAAATATTTTCCAAATTTTCAATTAAAATTCATTTATTTCCAAAATTTTCAATTCCGAATTAATTAAAATTCAATTATTTTCAAAAATTTAAATTTACAATTAACTAAAATTCAATTATTTCAAAAATTTCAATTGAAATTCATTTATTTTTAAAATTTTCAAATAAAATTAAATTATTTTCAAAATTTTCTGTTTAAAATTAACTAAAGTTCAATTATTTTTAAAATTTTTAATTCGAAATCAAATAAAATTTAATTATTTTGCAAAATTTTAATTGAAATTTATTTATTTTGAAAATTTTCAATTAAAATTCAATTATTTTAAAAATTTTCTATTTAAAATTAACTAAAATTAAATTATTTTCAAATTTTTAATTCAAAATCAACTAAAATTCAATTATTTTCTAAATTATCAATTCAAAATTAATTAAAATTCAATTATTTCCAAAATTTTCAATGCGAATTAATTAAAATTCAATAATTTTCAAAAATTTCAATTGAAATTTATTTATTTTTAAAATTTTCAATTAAAATTCAATTTTAAAAACTTTTATTTAAAATTAACTAAAATTCAATTTTTTTTCAAATTTTTAATTCAAAATCAACTAAAATTCATTTATTTTTCAAAATTTCAATTGAAATTGAATTATTTTCCAAAATTTGAATTAAATATCAATTGAAAATCAATTTTTTTTTAAAATTTTAATTTAAAATCAATTAAAATTGAAATTTAATTTTTCTCAAATTCATCTATGTGAAATCATTTTTTTTTCCAAAACATAAATTATTTTTAGTTCCTTAAAATTTAATTATTCTCTGAAAATTAACAAAACCTTTTGAAATTCAATTATTCTTAATAATTCTTGATAATGTTCTTATAGAATTATTCTTATTAAAGAATTAATAAAATGAATTTAATATCTAATTAGCATTAGTTATTTAAAGTAAAATATTTATTAACCAATTAAATTTTGTTAAAATAAAAAAAATCGACTTTCTCGACTTTTTTTTATGCCTTAAAGTCGATCTGAGGCCTGTCATTTTTAAAAAATAAATATTATTAAAAATATTTGTTAATATATAATTAAAATTAACAAATAAACTATACGTAGAACGTACAATAATTCTTTTGTCCTGTTTAATTTGAAATAAAAAAAAATTTATTAATTCATAAATCTCTATAAGCGAGAAAAATTGCCCCTGGACCTTTGCAAGTGATAAACTGGATAAATGAGAAAATTCTCGCTTATCCAGGTTCGACTGTATATTAAAAAAAAATTTTTTTGTTGCAGATATATAAATATGTATGGAAAGGATTTTAGTAAAGAGGATCATATTTTACTAATAAAATTATATTACGAATTGGCAACAATTCCAGATTTAGAGCCTCAAGCTGTTAAATCATTTTTGCGAATTTTGCATCTATTATTAAAGTAAGTTTTAAAATAAAATAAATAAAATAAAATAAAAAAATGTCTATGGGAAAAATAATAATTTTGAAAATTTTACATTGGTACACTGAGAAAAATGATCTATTAAACATAAAACTAATTTCTTTTTAAATCTTCTGAAATTCAATTATTTAAAAATCTGTAAACTTTAATTATAATATTATTTGAAAATTTTTTTTACCCTTCAAACTAATAACTATACTAAAATTTTAAATTTGAATAAATTGCTTAAATCTGATTTTAAAAAAATTTTTAAATAAAACTTTGAATAATTTTTTTCTTTTTATTATGTTTTAGTTAATTTAAATTTTTTAAAATTTGTCTTCTTATATTGAATTTTAAATATTTTTTAAATATATGTAAATTTAAAAATAATAAAATTGCAAGTAATATATATATTTGTATTTTATTATTAATTAAGAATGTTTATCAACAAAAATGCATAACTCCAGAAAAAATAATTAATTAACATTTAAATAATTAAAATAATATTATTAATTGTTAATATTAATTATTGTTTTCTAGTGATCTGCATTTTCATTGATCGTCTTTAAATTTACATAATTAAAATAAAAAAATCATTAAATATTAAAATTGATAAAATAATTGAATTTTAAAGACAATTTTATTTATTTTAACTACTTTTGCTGATATAAGTTTGTTAAATAAATAAACAAAATAATAAAATTGAGTTTAAAAAAAAAATAGATAATTTCTAAATTTTTTTTTTTTTGTTTTGTCGTTTAGAAAAATTGAATTAATTCCACAAGATGAATTGGAACTTGATTGGCGTCCTCTTTACGATCTATGGGAGAGAACAATGGAAAATCGATTTGCACGTTACGGAATGTATCGACAAAGTCGTAATATGAATGCAATAATGGAAAATGCAATTCATGTGATGAAAAACTATTTTCCCGTAAGATAAAAAAAAAAATTGCTTATGAAATAATATATTAATTATTCGATCAATGAACAAAGCAATTATTTTTAATTCTAATTTCTATCTTTGCTTTTTGTTAAAAAAAAAAAAATAATAAATATTTATATTTATAAAATATAATACTATTTTTTTTATTTATATATGTTTTTCATAATTTCTAAGCAAATTTCGACTTTTTTTTCATTTTACTATACAATTTAGTAAATTTTAATATACAGTAAATTAAATTTATTATACACTTTAGTAAATTTTAATATAATGTTAAATAAATTTTAATATACAGTTAAATGCAACGAGGGAAATTCTCGATGAATTAAGACCAAAATTATATGTGTTCGATGGTAAAGTTATAAATACAACAATTAAAAAAGCAATGTTATTTTTACCCGAATTATTACCACGACAACATCTTGATAAAGGACATGAATTATGGTTTATTGAATTTATGGAATTTTGGGAAAATTTTCATGACGCTAATAATTGGGAAATTGATATGATGGATTTAATGTCAAGAATTGGATCAAAAAATATTGGCTACATTAATTGGGAACCATATTTACCATTAATGTTCAATCGAATATTAGAGAGTTTCAATTTACCTGTTTATTATAAAAAATATGCTCACAGCTATAAATATAAATTGGGCTCAATGAGTATGGCACGTTGGATTGTCTCAACACTTGTAAATAACATTTTTTTTTAATTATTTATTTATAAATTTTCTAATATTAAAATTTTATTTATTTATAAATTTTCTATTTAAATAATTTTAATTTCAAAATTTAATTCAAAAATAAGTATAATTAAAATTATTTAAATATTTTAATAAAGAAAAATTTATTTTTTATTAGCAATTTTTTTTTTAAATAATTAATTAATATTAAAATAGTTATTTTTAATTAATTAATAAAAATAATTATTTTAAATTTAATAATTTATTAGAAACTTATTCTTATTTAAGAGTAAAGAAAAAAAAATTATTATTTTTAATTAATTAATAAAAATAATTATTTTAAATTTAATAATTTATTAGAAATTTATTGTTATTTAAGAGTAAAGAAAAAAAAATTCATTTTTTTTTTTCAGGGAAATGGCTCAAAGGCTCAAGGTTATCTCGATAAATTTTTGAAAACTGTGGAGACTTTTTTGCATCCAACCAATAATGGAAGTTGGGCTTTGCACTTAATGAAATTGGTGAAGGACATAAGTCAATGTTTTGTCGCGCGATTGCATCAGTAAATAATTTTTTCTTATAAAAAATAAAGAAAATTTTAATTTATTTTTTTTTCAATATTTTTGGAATATTTGCAATTTAAAAATTAATTCTCCTCTTAATTTTGAAATAATAGAAACAATTTTTCTTTTTTTTTTCATTATAGAGAACGATTTAAGAAAAAATCATGGATTCCTGAAACGCCAGATTCACATAAATTGACCGATGGGGAAATTGATGATTTTGTAAAAAGTATTTTGCCATTGGCATTAAATTCAATGTTCAGTAAATGCATTTTTGTCGGTATGAATGCATGTTTTACATTGAAAAATTTGGCAACTGTTCGTCCTATTTCAGTGATTCCAATACTTATGACAAAATTTGGCGAGACTTATGATTCATTAACTGAACCAAATAGATTTACGAGTTTAATTTTTGGATTAAATGCAGTGTCACGACAAATGAGTCAAGGATCAAGAAATGTTAATACAGGTTTATTTTTTTATTTTTTTGTCTTTACAATATTTAATTAATTATTTTATTTATTTATTTTTATTTTAATTTTTAATTTTTAAAAATTTTTTCAGATTACGCATTCGCCGATGGACCTTCACAAATAATACAACTTTTATTTGTCGTTTTACCTGGAATTGATCGCAATGATACATTTAAATGTTTAAAGGTAATGGATTTTATTGGAATTATTGCCACGCATTGTCCATTTATTGATTCATCAAATACACAAGCAAAATTAAATGATGAGGATCGATTAATTGCCGAAGTCACATCGAAATTTGAAGATTTCACATTACAATTACTCGATAGTATTTTTACTTTAGTGGAATTGGGTTCTGTCGATTCTGTTAGACAGGTAGGCATAAAAAAAAAATTACTAATTTTTTCAGACTTTCTTTTTTTCATCAGAAAATACGATTTTTTTTCGACTTATTTTAATAAAATGCGACTTTTTCAACTTTTTTTCTTACATTTTTTACAAAAAAACTTTTTAAATAAAGTACAGTTTTTTTTAGTATACAATGCGGATTTTTGTCACATTTTTTTTTTTATTGCGATTATTTAAGAAATTTTTTAACTAAAATTCTTCTCTAAATTATAATTATTTTCAATAATTTTTAATGCAAAATTTTCACAAATACAATTATTTTAATCTAATTTATAAATTTGAAAATTTTTTTAAAATTCAATAAATGTTTAAAATTTTGACGAAAAAAAATCAGCAAAATAAAATAACCAAAAGTTTCAATTCAAAATAAATTTGAAATTGAATTATTTTCAAAATTTTCAATTTAAAAATCGTCTAAAATTTAATTATTTTAAAAAATTTTCTATTTAAAACTTTTTTGAAATTTAATAATTTTAACAGCTCTTTTGAAATTCAATTATAGGTAGGTACTTATTTTTATAATATTTTTAGAAAATTCAATTATTTAAAAATATTTTTCAATTAAAAATTTTTTAAATTTAATTCTTTGTCTATAATTTCTAATAAATTTTTCAGCAACAGAAAGTAACAAAAATTTTAATTAAAAATCACTTCAAGTTCAATTAATTTCAAAAATTTGAATTTTAAATCTTTGAAAATTCAATTAATTTTTAAAAAATGTTATCTAAAATTTATTTGATAAAATTTTTTTCAATTCTTTAAAATTTAATTGTCTGAAATTTAAGAAAATCAATTTGAAATTCAATTATTTTCAAAAATTTCAATTTAAAAATCGTCTAAAATTTAATTATTTCCAAAACTTTTTTTTTTTAATTTCATAATTTTAACTATAACTCTTTCGAAATTCAATTACTTTAATTTATTTTTATAATATTCTTCAAAAATTCAATTATCTGAAAGTATTTTTCAATTAAAAACTTTTTAAAATTTAATTTTTATCTGTTATTTTTATTAGATTTTTCACCATCAGAAATTAATAAAAAAAAAATTTCAATTTCAATTAAAAATCACTTGAATTTAATTTTTTTTTTTTTAAATCTTTTGCAATTTAATTATAAAAAAAAACAAATTTAATTTAAAAATCTATAAACTTTAATTATTGTCTGAATTATTTTTTACCATTAAAATTAAAAAATTTACCAAAATTTTTTATTCAAATAAATTTCTTAAATCAGACGTTAAAAAAAATTTTTTTTTTTTTAATTAAAACTTTGAAGAATTTTTATTTAACTAAATTCTGATTTATATCGAATCCATTAGTTTAAGTAATTAATTTACAAAATTTATTATTAATTTTCAAATTTATTAATTAATTTACAAATTTATTAATTAATTTAGAAATTTATTAATTAATTTACAAAATAATTAACAAATTGAAAAAAATTATATAATAATAAAATGCTTGGTCTGTGCTTCTGTCCTAACTTGTAGTTGGCCTTTTCTGTTTTCACGTGTTTTTTTGAATAGTAATCTTATGACGTGTCAAATTTTGACAATTCTTTTTCTCATTTTTGCCAAAGTTGTATAATTGTGTTTCCAAATTTCAAAATAAGTTCCTTTAAAATTCCAAATTCGTAAATTCAATTCACGAAGCTGAAGTACACAATGATTACAAACGAAATTTTTTTTAAACTTGTATATTGATTCAAAAATTGTATACAAATACAAAAAATTTATGATGGGAAAAAAGATGCGCCAGGAAATTTCGTACAAGATAGTAATTTGAAAAAAATTTATTTTTAAAAATTAATTTTTAAGGTACCAGGGGCCAACGAATACCTATTAAATATTAATTATAAAAACACAGGCCTCGAATCAACTTAAAAACACAAAAAAGTCGTTTTAGTCGATTTACATTTCAAACAAAAAGTGGATTTGTTTTTTATTTTAACAAAAATATTTTACAGATTTTTAAATAAAAAAATTTTTTTTTAATAATAGGTAATCCTTTTCGAAGGGTTAAAGTTGAAATTTTTAGAAATAATTAAATTTCAAAAGATATTGTTAATTTTCAAACAATTATTAAATTTTACAGATCTAAAAATAATTTATCACACAATTTTTGGAAAACATTTTTTAAATTTAATTGAATTTTCAAAGATTTAAAATTGAGATTTTTGAAATTAATTGAAACTTTAAGTGATTTTTAATTAAAATTTTAGATGATTTCACTAAAAATTTACGAAAATTTATTAGAAAATACGGATAAAATACAATAATTTGAAAATCATTTTTAATTGAAAAATGGTTTCAGATAGTTGAATTATTTTCAAAGAATATTATTAAAATAGTTAAAAATAATTGAATTTCCTTAGAGTTATAATTGAAATTATTAAATTTCAAAAAAAAATTTTCGATGGAAAATTTTAGAAATAATTAAATTTTAGATGCTTTTAAATTCAAATTATTGAAAATTCAATTAATTTTTGAATTCAAATTTTTGAGAATAATGAAATTTTATTTGATTTTAAATTTGGAAAATAATTTATTTTCAGTTCATTTTGAATTGAAAATTTTGGGAAATAATTGAATTTTAATTGAAATTTTGTATAATAATTTAATTTAAGTTCATTTTTCATTGAAAATTTGGATAATTAATTTTGAATAGAAATTTTAGAAAATAATTGAATTTTATTTTATTTTAAATAGAAAATTTTTAAAATTGAATTTTAATTGAAAATTTTAAAAATAAATGAATTTCAATTGAAATTTTTGAAATAATTAAATTTTAATTAATTCGGAATTGAAAATTTTGGAAATAATTGAATTTTAATTAATTTTGAATTGATAATTTGGAAAACATTTGAATTTTCGTTAATTTTAAATAGAAAATTTTTAAAATAATTTAATTTTAATTTAAAATTTTCAAAGTAAATGAATTTCAATTGAAATTTTTGAAATAATTAAATTTTATTTGTTTGTGAATTAAAATTTTTGAAAATAATTGAATTTTAATTAATTCGGAATTGAAAATTTTGGAAATAATTGAATTTTTGTTGATTTTTAATGGAAAATTTGGAAAACATTTGAATTTTCGTTAATTTTAAATAGAAAATTTTTAAAATAATTTAATTTTAATTTAAAATTTTCAAAATAAATGAATTTCAATTGAAATTTTTGAAATAATTGAATTTTATTTGTTTGTGAATTAAAATTTTTGAAAATAATTGAATTTTAATTAATTCGGAATTGAAAATTTTGGAAATAATTGAATTTTAATTAATTTTGAATTGATAATTTAGAAAATAATTGAATTTCAGTTCATTTTGTATTGAAAATTTTGGGAAATAATTGAATTTTAATTGAAATTTTGGATAATAATTTAATTTAAGTTCATTTTTGATTGAAAATTTGGATAATTAATTTTGAATAGAAATTTTAGAAAATAATTGAATTTTATTTCATTTTAAATTGAAAACTTGGTAAAAAATTAAATTTTAAATTGAAAATTTTGGATAATTATTGGATTTTTAATTGATTTTGAATTAAAATTTTGGGTAATAATTGAACTTTAGTTTATTTCGAATTGAAATTTTAAAAAAAAATAATTTAATTTTATTGTGATATTTTTTTAAAATTATAAACAATTGTTAAATTTCATAAAAATTTTAATTGAAAAATAATTTTGATATAATTGAATTTGTGATGTATTTCATTAAAATTATTAAAAATAATTAATTTAGTGAAGAATCATTTTAGTTCAAAATTTGTTAAATAATTGAATTGAAGAAGATCTGAGGAAGATCTACATTTTATACCAAAAAAAATGTATTTTATTTACATTTTTTTTCAAATGTAAAAAAAATGTCGCATTTTATAATAATAATAATAATAATAATATTCTAATACATTAAATTATTATTGATAATATTAATCTTTAATTTCTTTATAACAAACAATTAAATACTCAATTTGGCGCGTTTAATTTTTCTAGTTTATTAATAAAGGGATAATTTAAAAAAAAAATTTTTCCAGGATAACGATACAGCTGTAATAAACGAAGAATTAGCCGTTGAAGCATCAACATGCTATTTATTTTTTTCAATATTTTGTCAATGTAGTGACAATTTATTTGAAATGGCATGTTATAAAGTACGTGATTTTGTTATAAATAAAACACACGATTCAAAAAGTGCAGGACGATTAATATTTCATTTATGTAAAATGTTAGTCAAAGCAAATTCACAAATTGCCTTACCAATATTTTTATCAACATTCACACAAACAATTATTAATTTAATTGATGAAATTGATGATATTAGCGAGGAATATTTAGATAATCGTTTATTATCAATGTTATTGGTACTTGGCGGTATTGTAAGTGCGCCTGGTATTTATTTATTACCATATATTGATAATTTAACAACAATATTGGATAAATGTCGTTCAATGAAATCGCGTGATGGTTTAAAATTTATTTGGTCAATTTTAAGAAATTGTTTTAATTCATTGACAAATTTATCAATAAAACGCGTTGTGAGAATTGATCGCGATTATAAAAATTCAGAATGTTGTGAAATTTTTGATTGGGGTCAAGCAATAGCAATGAAAAATATGCATGCCAAATGGTATGTACCAAGTGAAAAGGAAATTTCCGTTGCACAGCAACTTTTTAATAAATATATGATGCCTGAAATACAAATTGTTGAGGATTTTATCGCTGATCCAAAATCGGTGGAGAGGTATTTCATTTCATTGAAAATTAGAAAAATAAAATTTATCCCCATATTAGTTATATTGTAAATAAAATATTTATTTTTTCAGACAAATTTTACACAATAAATTGCAAACAATTCATGAAATTATAAAAGGATGTGAAATTTTACTTCCCGTTTGGAATGAATCGCCATTAATTTTAGTATCGTCAGTGAATGGATTGACGGAGCTTAAAACAAAAATTGGAATTAATGGAGAAATAACAATGCCCGATGGTAGTAATGTGAGGCTTTATTTTGTAAAACTTCTCACACGCTTTCAGAAAGTTATATTAAAATCCGCTGAAGATGATACAAAAACAATTGGCACTCTCGTTTGGGTAAGAAAAAAAAAAAAAATTAATTTTTTTCTTTTCTTAATTTTAAATTAAATTATTATTATTTTTTTTTTTCAGTTGTGGCAGTGCGTTCTTTTGGGACCAATAAGATCGTACAATCAATGTTTTAAAAAACTCTCGGCCCTTGAAATGAAACGTAAATTTAATAATGAAAAATTAACGCACAAAGATTGGAATATTGAAATTGTTTGGGAGAGATTACTTCTTCAACAGGAATATCGTGTTATGTTACAAACATATATTATCACTGAAACTCATAAACACATTATTCTTCAATTATTGGAATTGGCAACGAGTCGATATGCAAAAATACGAATAACTGCACAATCTGTTTTGGCTGATATTACAAATGTTTTGCCATCAAATTCAGGAATTGATCAAATTTTATTGTCGTATATTCTTGATATTTTATCAAAAGATACAACTGAATATCACGATGCTTATAAGGTGATTAAAAAAAAATGTTTTTAAATTAATTTTTTTGAATTTTCCATTAAAAAAAGAAAAATTAATAATTCGAATTTTAATTTTCATGAATTTTATTGGATTTATTTTTTTTTAAATTTATTTTTAATTAACAAAATATTGAGGTAACAATTTTTTATTCGCTACATAAATATTTTTGTTAATTAAAAATAAATTTCAATGAATTGCTAATTCAAAAGAATAAAAATTAAATTCTTTGAAATAAAAAAATTTTTTGATTTTTAAGGAAAAAAAAAAAAAATTCAATTTTTATTTTTTCTTCACAAATTTCAGGGTGTCCTCTATATTCTCTTGAATAAACATCACATAACACTTTTAATGAATCACGGTTGGGAAATATTACATAAATTATGGCCAGCAATGATATTAGCAAAAACATCGGAAAAATTGTCAGTAATAAATTTGGAGGATGCACTTTTTAATTATTTAACAAATCGTTTATTTACAAAACAAATTGAACTTGAAATACCATTGAATTGTATTGATGCCGCTGAAAATTTATTTAATTCAACAAATTTTGATAATTCAAAACGACCATCAAAAGAAGAAATTGAAAATGGAAGGCTAATACTTGCAAGAAAGGGAAAAGAAAATTTGGAATATTACAATTCATTACAGGATAATCTCATTGAAATTGTTATTGAAAAAAATCTTCATTGGCGACGTCGTTTTGAAGCAATGCAACTTATTGTTGCTCTTGCACATTCACAAGGGAAATATTCATCAAAAATTGTAAAATATTTCCTTCAAGGAATGATACATGATGCAATTTCCGAGAGGGAAATTGCAATGAAAGTTATTGTTAATAGTTTAATACAACAACGATTAGAATATGTTAAGGTTTGTATATTTTAATTTTTTTGGAAAAATTATTTTCAAAAAATTTTTTTAAATATTTATAAACTTTGTTTTATATTTTATATTTTATATTGAATTTAATTTTAGTAAATGTTTTTTTTCCCTGCAATTATTGATATAAAAAAATGAATTTTACATAAAAAAATAATTAATTACAATTTTTATTTTAAATTATTTAATTAGAAATAATTATTTTTGATGTGAATTTTCAATTTTCGAATTAAAATTTAACAGTATTTTTTCTTTTATACAAATTTTTACATGAGAAAATTTTTAGCTACTTAATTTTTTGTTTGGCAGAATTTTTTATTTTATAGTCATTTTCTTTACATGACTTTTCATTTAAAAAAATTTTAATTTAAGCAAATTTTTGTAAAATTTTGATATTTTTAAAAATTTTTCTCGTAGTTTTGGCAAATTTAGTTGATTTTTTTCGTTTTTTGTATTTTTCTTAAATTTGTTATGTTTAATTCCACTTTTCGTATTTTTGTCTAATTTTGTAAGGTTTAAATTTTTTTTTCGTATTTTTTTCGTATTTTATTATGTACAATTTCTCTTTTCACATTTCTTTTTTGGTATTTTTGTCAAATTTTTTATATTTTCAATTTTTTTTTCGTATTTTTGTTAAATTTTGATATTTTTAATTTTTTCCTATTTTTGTCTTATTCTGATATTTCTAATTCTTTTTATCCTGTACATTTTTTTCTATTTTTGTTAAATTTTGATAATTTAAATTTTTCTTTTGTATTTTTGTCAAATTTTGATATTTTTAATTTATTTTTCGTATTTTTATCTAATTTTGTTGTTTATTTCTCTTTTTATATTTTTTTTTCGTAGTTTTATTAAATTTTGTTATTTTCAATTTTTTTTTCAAATTTTTGTTAAATTTTAATTGCTTCAATTTTTTTTTCATATTTTTGTTAAATTTTGATATTTTTCTTTCGTATTTTTGTCAAATTTTGTTATGTTTTTAATTTTTCTTAAATTTTGTTTTGTTTAATTTCTCGTTTTGTATTTTTTTCGTATTTTTGGCAAATATTGATATTTTTTTAATTTTTATTTCATATTTTTTTATCAAATTTTGATATTTTTAATTTTTGTTTCGTATTTTTGTTTAATTTTGTTGTGTTTAATTTCTCTGTCTTTATTTTTTTTTTGTATTTTTGTCAAATTCTTGATTTCTTTAATTTTTCTTTTCATATTTTTGTCAAATTTTTTATATTTTCAATTTTTTTTTTCGTATTTTTATCAAACTTTGTTATTTTTAATTTTTTTTCGTACTTTTGTTAAATTTTAATTGCTTCAATTTTTTTTTTTTTCATATTTTTGTTAAATTTTGATATTTTTCTTTCGTATTTTTGTCAAATTTTAATATTTTTTAAAATTTTTATTTCATATTTTTTTTTATCAAATTTTGATATTTTTAATTTTTATTTCGTTTTTTTGTTTAATTTTGTTGTGTTTAATTTCTCTGTTTTTTTTCGTATTTTTGTCAAATTCTTGTTTTCTTTAATTTTTCTTTTCATATTTTCTGTCAAATTTTGTTATTTTTAATTTTTTTTTTTCGTATTTTTTTTAAATTTTAATATCTTCAATTTTTTTTTCATATTTTTAATTTTTCTTTCATATTTTTGTCCAATTTTGTTGTTTAATTTCTTTTTTCGTATTTTCGTCAAATATTGATATTTTTTTAATTTTTATTTCATATTTTTTTATCAAATTTTGATATTTTTAATTTTTGTTTCGTATTTTTGTTTAATTTTGTTGTGTTTAATTTCTCTGTCTTTATTTTTTTTTTGTATTTTTGTCAAATTCTTGATTTCTTTAATTTTTCTTTTCATATTTTTGTCAAATTTTTTATATTTTCAATTTTTTTTTTCGTATTTTTATCAAACTTTGTTATTTTTAATTTTTTTTTCGTACTTTTGTTAAATTTTAATTGCTTCAATTTTTTTTTTTTTCATATTTTTGTTAAATTTTGATATTTTTCTTTCGTATTTTTGTCAAATTTTAATATTTTTTTAAATTTTTATTTCATATTTTTTTTTATCAAATTTTGATATTTTTAATTTTTATTTCGTTTTTTTGTTTAATTTTGTTGTTTTTAATTTCTCTGTTTTTATTTTTTTCGTATTTTTGTCAAATTCTTGTTTTCTTTAATTTTTCTTTTCATATTTTCTGTCAAATTTTGTTATTTTTAATTTTTTTTTTCGTATTTTTGTTAAATTTTAATGTCTTCAATTTTTTTTCATATTTTTAATTTTTCTTTCATATTTTTGTCCAATTTTGTTGTTTAATTTCTTTTTTCGTATTTTCGTCAAATATTGATATTTTTAATTTTTCTATCGCATTTCTTATCAAATTTTGTTTGTACTTTTTTTCGTAGTTTTGCCAAATTTATTTATTTTTTAATTAATTTTATAATTGCTTTTGTTAATAATTTTTGTTGTTTTTGTTATTTTTCGTCTTTTTATGATTTTAATTTTTTATATCTGTATGTTTATTCTAATTTTTAATTATTTTATTATTATTAATTAATAATTATTTTTATTTTTTCATTAATTAGACTCCCTGAAAAAAAAAATTATTTCCACTTCGAAACTTTAAAAAAAAAATTTATTTATAATCAATTTTTTCCAAATATCATCGTTCTTGTTATTAATCTATCTTATTTTTTAAAATTTGTTTTCATTTATTTATTTATTTCAGATTGATTTAAATTTATCGAACTTAACAAAAATTGAAAATAATGAAAAAATAACATTTGGCGAGAGAATGGATAATTCATGGCTTCAATATAATTCAAAAACACGACCATCAAACACCAATGAATGGAATGAGACACGTTACGTTGATTTAGCACACATTGGTTATTATGTGTGGCCAAAAAAAATTGAAGTTGACGCACCATATAATCAACAACCAACGCTCGATATTAAACAAAGAAAATTCAATTCAGTCGAGCAGGAGATTTATAATTTTTTCATAAATTCACAAAATATTGAAAAACTCATTAATTATTTGAGTCTTGAGAAAAAAAAGGGAAAAGAACATTTTACAAATACAAATTATTATTTATTTAGATATTTATTTAAAAATTATGGTGATTTATTTTTTGCTAATTTATTACCACATTTAAAAAAATTGGTTAACGATAAACAAGAATGTTCACAACGTTGTGCATCGGAAATTATTGCTGGTATAATACGCGGTACAAAACATTGGCCATACGAAATGGTTATGAATATTGCCAATGAATTATGTCCTATTATTAAAATTACAATGAATAATTTAACAACTGAATCAATTTCAATTTGGAGTCGTGCCTATGCTTATGCACAATATAATATGGATCCAAATAGAAATTATTGGCTAATGGAATGTCTTATGGATGAATTGGCATTTGTACAATCTGATCCATCATTGGTGCAATGTGGAAAAATTAGTATTGTTCAGGTAAAAAAAAATTAATTAAAAAATTTCTTTTCATTCCAAAAAGCAGAGAGGAAAAAATAAATATTAATTTTGATTTTTCAGTCAGTATTTCGACAAGTTTATTGGCGTTATTCAGAGGTGCTTCATCGTTTATTAAATTTCGTTGAGGATTGTCTTTTTAATCATCCATTTCAAATGTTACGCATGTATTTAGGACAATTGCTATCAACAATATTTACCATTGATTTACAATTTGAAATAAATTCCATTCAAACACGTCCAAAAACACAAATACTCATCGATAAATTAGTGCCAAAATTACAAATGCTCGCTGAAAATGCAAATTTAATTGATGAAAAAAAATCACTCGTCAGTGGCGTTGCAAATGTTTGTTTAAATGAAAATAACGAAGAGGACAAAGAACGTAAGGCGGCTATTAAAATATTCAAAATAATTTGCGATTGGATGGTGAGTTAAAAAGTTTTTTTCAATTAATATTAATTTATTTTACCAAAAAAAAAAAAAAATTTCGAATTTAAATATTAATTTATATTAAAATAAATTCTTTTTTTCCAATTAATGTAAATTAATTAAAATTATTATTAATTTTATATTTAAATTAAAAATAAAATATTCCTTTTTTTAGAGAAATAATGCACTACCAACAAAATTGAATATGCATCCGGGTTTTTATGAATTTTTTTTGACACTATGCCAATTGGAAAATTGTGATTCAGATGATGAATTGGTATCATTATGTTCAAGTACATTATCATCATTGGCAAGAATTTCAATAAAACAACGTGATGTTTCAAAAATGTTGCCACAAATTTTAAAAGCATCACGTAATACATCGTGGTGGGTAAAAGCGTCGACACTTGATTTTTTGGAAGTTTTTGTCTTTCACAATATGAGTATTTTACTCAGTCAAAATGAATGGATTGAAATAATTAAAGAAACTGTATTACGATTACTTGAAGACGAGAGAGTTGAAGTTAGAGAAAAATCATCACAAGTTCTCGGTGGATTACTTCATTGCGCTTTTATTCCCGATAAAGAAACATTATTGGTAAATATAATTAATTAATTTATTCAATTTATTTATTAATTCTATTATTAATTTATTTATTAAATTTGTTAATTTATTTATTTATTTATTAAATTTATAATTACATATTATTTTTATTAATTTACTCTATAAATGCGAATAAGAAAAAAAAAACCTTGAAATTATTTTGAATTTAAAAAAAAAAAAAAAATTATTATAGGAAGAATTTAAAGTGAAAGCGAGAACGAGAATACGAAAGAGAACGAATAAAATTGCACAAGGCGCCGATGAACGTGCAAATACAGAGGAAATAAATGCGATTGTTAAAAGGCACGCGGGAATTTTAGGTCTATGTGCTTTTATACAAGCGCATCCATACGATATTCCAAGTTACGTACCATCAATTTTCGAACATTTAGGATCACATCTTCACGATCCTGAACCAATTCCTGTAAGTTGAATTTAATTTTATAATTTTTAATTTAGAATTTTTCATCAGAATTAATTAAAAATTTCTTCTTCGATAATCGTAGAAAAGGAATTTTATAATTTTGAATTTCGCGCGCATTTCTGCATTATCGACGAGACATAGATTGGAAACTCGCAAGAGAAAAAGAATTTCTATTCAAATTATTTAATTACAGAATTTTTTTTTTTTTTTATTTAATTAACTGGTCCAATGTTTTATTTAACTAAATTATTAAATTTAAAAGAAAAATCTAACAAGAGTTTTTAGAAAAAAAAAAAAAACAAAATATATATAAAAAAATAAATATTTTAGTAATATTAAATTTTTGTCGAGAAAAAAATATCTATTTTATAAACGCCAATTTTTCTACTAAGAGTAAATTTTTCACTTTTAAATATTTCGGCGCAAATTTTTCAAAAAAAAAAAAAAAAAAGAAAAAAAAAAATTGGCGCCATTTATTTCTACTATACCGACGGAACATAGAGTGGAAAGTTGGGAAAAATTTTTTCCTACTTCTCTAATAAACGAAAATATTAAAAAAAGAAAGTATGAATGTTTGAAAATTTGAATTTTTGTAATTAAAGAAAATTGACCTTTTTTTCATTCTATCATTCTCTTATTTTATAGGCCACAATTAAAAAAACAATGGGTAATTTTAAACGCACGCACTATGACGGTTGGAGTGAGCACGCTCAACAATTCACCGAAAAACAATTAGAGGTACTTCAAGATTTAATAGTTCCGCCTCCACATTACACGTAATTTAAATAAATATTTTAAAAAAAAAAGTGTCTTTTCAGACATATGTGATTCTATTGAATATAAAAAAAAAGGAAAACTAAAAAAAATTATTTTTCTCATTTTCTTCTTTTTTTTTTTTTTTTTTTTTTTTGAATATGTAAAATATATAATTCTAATAATTGACGTTTATGAATTTATAAATATGTAAGAGGACTGTGCAAATGTCTTTTTTTTTGTAATGTAGTAAAAAAAAATATTTTCAACAATGATAAAAAAATGTATTCTATTTTATAATTTTTTTTTCGTATTAATTACTTTTTAAATGGTTTTATTTTTTTTTTTTTAAAGATCTAAGGTTCGTAAATATTTATTTCGTTCGATTTTGCTTTGGAAAAAAATATTTTTATAACGCAATATAAAGATTGTAAATTTTTTTCTTTTCGTTATTTAATAAAGTACGTTTTCATGTAATTTTTTGTATTTTATTATTCATTTTCTATTTATTTTGATTTTATTTACAAAGACATAAAATAAAACAAAAGATTTTTTTTTTATTGCTTACAATTATTTCTATTTATAATAATATAAATAAGAAATAAATTTATCATATAATTTTAAATTATTTACAGAATTATAATAATAATAGTAATAATTATTGTCAGTTAATTTTAGTTTCAAATTTATTTGAAGGAGATAAATTTGTTTGTCGTTTGCGTTCTTCGGCTTTTCGTAAATTTGCAAGAACCATTTCTTCAAAATCAATTGTCATTGATGATTGTCCAACATTTTTTAATGTTTCCGATGATTTTTGAATAGTTTTATTTGATTCTTGATTGATACTATTTGATTGCGTTGAATTATTTGGATTCCAAAGACCTTTTAAAATTAATGGATTTCCCGATAGGCCAGTCTCAGTTTCGGCAGCCAATTTCTATAAAGAAAAAATTCAAAAAAAAAAAAAAAAAAATGTCAGTAAAAATAACTAAAAATGACCATTTTTTTCGAATTATAAAATTTATTAATTTTTTTAATTATAAAAAAAAGTTTCTAGAAAATTTTCTTCTTTTCCTCAATAATTGTTTCGTTTTGAATATGAAAAAAATTATGATTTTCCAAATTTTAATTTACACTTACCGCTGTGTCCGAATCTAAATATTGTACCATTGCTCTTCCTTTTTTCCCCGATAAAACAAGTGCTGATATTTGTCCGTACTAAAAAAAAAAATAATTTTTCTTTATTATTTGCAAGAAAAAATTTATAGGTAAAAGAAAAATAATTTTTAAAAAACAATTATTTTTCATAATTTGTCAATTATTAATAAAATTTAAAATATTTATTTATACCTTTGATAATATTTTATGAAGCGTTGAATAGTCGTAATTAATATTTGTAGAATTATTTTTATCATCTTTCCATTTTATTTTAATTCTACAAAGATTCTCATCGTTTTTTGCATTTTTATTTAATTCATCAATTACTTGTTGTCTCATTCGTTCCAATTCTTTTTGCATTTGTTCCAAATTCTCTTGCTCCACACGCTCGACAGTTGCCTTAAAATTATTATTATTATTTAATTTATATGAAAATATTATTTATTTCATTTATAATTTCTTTATTTTATACACTTTAAACAAAATTAATTGTTAATAAGAAATAAATTATTTTATTATAAAAATAGATTAACAAATATATTAATAAATAAATGTATTAAAAAATAATAATATTATTATTTTATAATTAATAATTATAATAATAATTATTATTTAATTATTTATTATGTTAATATTTTTATTTAGTTTATAATTACTTTTTTTAAAATAGAAAATTTTTTTTAAATTATTAATTTAAAGATATTTAAATTCTTAATTTATTTTTTCAATTTTTTTTTACCTTAAACCTTTGTTCTTCATTAATTGGTGTACCATTTCGTGCCGCTGCTTCGCGATATTCCAAATCATTGATAAGTTTTTGTCGTTTCGCGTCACCCGCTTTTGCCCGAAGTTTCGCTTGAAGTTTTGCATTTACTATTTTATCGTACCTTGCCTTTTTTTTTAAAGAAATAAAAAAGAATTTTAATATAGAAATTTAAATTAAAACAAAAATTTAAATTTAAAAAAAAAATTATTACTTATTTACATATTACAATTTTAATTATTTTGTTAAATAAATAAATAAATTTTATTCAAATAAATAAAATTAAAATAAAATAAATTTTGCAACAATTTCATCAATTTAAAAAGCAATTAAATATTAAAATTATAATTTGACAATTAATATTAATTATTTCTAAAGCTAAATAATTAAATAATTAATATAAATTATTTTGTTTAAATAATTAATTTAATAATAAAAATAACCAAATTTTTCAGTTAAATATAATTTAGTTAATTAATTAATAATCAAATTAAATAATAAATATGAAAATTATATATAAATGAAATAAATACGAAAAATTATGAATAAAATAAAATTAATAATAATAAATAAATTATATTATTAATTATATTAATTAAATAATAAATAAATAATTAATTTATAAATAAAATTAATATAAAATTAAAATTTACGAAGGAATAAACGCACGTATTACGTACGCAACATAACCTCAAAATTTTTTTTTCTAAATAAAACTCGCACATAATTATGAATGTAAATAAAATAAAATATCACTTACCCTCGATGCTGTGTCAGTTAATATTAATAATGCAGCTTTCAACTCGATAAATAATGCCGCAGCATTTGGATTATTTGGATTTTTATCCGGATGGCAAACAAGTGATTTTTTACGAAACGCTTTTTGAATCTGTAAATTAACGTCAAAAAAAGCAAAATTTCAAAATTCCTACATATAATTAGAAACACTTATTTATTATTTGAAATAGAAAAATAAATTATTCTCAATAAATAAAATATTATAGACAATAATTAAAAAAAAAGAGAATTATTTATTGTTTTGAAAAATAAAATAAAAAACATACCTCCTTTTCAGTCGCTGTTGATTCGACACCGATTATTTTATATAAATCCATATCTATTAAATTATCCATTTTTTTTTATAAGGATTATATTATTATTATTAATAGAAAAAGAAAACAAACGTTTGAGAGTGAATAATTTTGACAGAAGTAAAAGTAAACATTGAATGTAATATGAAGTTAACAGAGTATGGTTTTTTTTTATCAAGTAACGCCACTTGCAATTGGTTAGTGGCAAAATATCCCTAGAATTGAGTAGTACCAACTGTAATCAAATTCAAATTGTTTGAGAATAATAAAAAAAAAAAAAAGTAGAAAATAAATATTATTGAAAATTATTCTTTAAAACAAAAATTTGTAGATATATTATTTTAATTATTTTTCCTTTATACAAAATAATTGAAATTAAAAAATTAAATGATTTAGGGAATTTAACTTATTTCTATATATATATTTGTCACTATATAATTCATCACCACGATGGAACTTAACCTAAAATAATTAACTTATTGAGTTCAATGTAGATATATATATATATATGTATAATAGTATAAAATTGTTCCATTATCATCATTGTTTTCTCTGTAAATATATATATATATAGAAATAAAAGTATAAAAGAAGATAAATTCCAATTAGAAATGACTCTTGTTTTTCAAAATTTTCGAATTATTGCCAGATGTTCATTAATTAATTTTATTCAAAAATCACAATGTCACACGCTCAAAACAGGTATTTATGAAAAAAAAAAATAATATTATTTTTAGACTATATTCTATTATCAATTAAAATTCTATTAAAAATTAAATCACCGTCAATGAGATATTGAAAAAAAATTTTCTATTTCGTCAAAAAAAAAATTTCTGATGTAAATTTTCTTTTTTTTATAACAATAAAATTTCCGCAAAAGTGAATAATTTTTTGCCATTATTCGTATTTTGGCAATATTTCGTCATATTTTCAAAGATAACATTTAAAAATGTTTTTGTTAATTATTTAGAATTTTACAAAAGTTGACAATTAAATGAAACAATTGAAATTTTTTCACTTTGGAAAAATATTTTTTTTTTTAAATATATTTAAAATGTTTTTGAAAAAATAAATTTGTAAATAAAAATAATAGTAAATTGGAATAATTAGTAAATTACCAATTCATTAATAATTTTAATAATTATTTTAGAATTATATAATAAATTATTTATAAAACTAAAGTATATATATATATATATATATATATATATATATGTATATGTATGAGCTGAAAATTAGGTTAAGATTTATTTTTGATTTTTTTTTTCTTCTAATTTATCAATATTTTGTATATTTTCCAATTTAATTTTACAATTAAATTCAATTATAATTTAAAAAAAAAATTCAATTTTTATTGAATTTGTTTAATTTTGTAAATTTTTAAAAATTCAAAAATTAATAATTTTGAAATACAATTATTTATTTAATTATTAATTATTTAACAAAAAGAAAATTATTTCAAATTAAATTTTTCTCAATTCAATTATTTAAAAATATTACAATTTTCAATTTAATTATTTTTAAATTACAATTGTTTCGAAAACAAATTAAATATTATTTTCAATGTATTTGAAAATTAATTTATTTTTAAATTCAATTTTTTTAAAAATATTTTTAATTTTTTTAAACAATTATTAATTATTTTTAGAATGAAATTATTTTTAAATTACAATTATTTTTTAATTCAATTTGTTTAAAAATATTTTTTATTTTTAAAAAAATTTTAATTATTTTTAAAATAAAATTATTTTTAAATTATAATTAGTTTGGAAACTTAAATATCATTTTAATTATTATTTGGAAAAATATAAAAATTTTTTTGAATTCATTTTTAAACAATTTTAATTATTTTTAGAATGAAATTATTTTTAAATTACAATTATTTTGAAAAATTAAATATTATTTTCAATTATTTGGAAATTTAATTATTTTTAAATTCAATTTTTATTTATTTATTATTTATTTATTTAAATCATACACGGGTTTATAATTATAATCATTATAATTATTTATTTATTTAATTATAATGAGTTTCAAAAATTAAATTTTTTTGTATTAAAAAAAAAATGCTTCAATAATAGTAAAAAAAAAAAAAAAAAAAAAAATGTGACGAAATAGAGAAATTGCTCCATTTAAAAAAATATTTATTTTCTAATTAAATTTTATTAAATTAAAATTATTTTTTGCAATTTCTATTTTTTTAAAATATAAAAATAATAATAATAATAATAATAATAATAATAAAATATTCTTATCTCAGAAATACTGCCAAAATCAGTGTACTCGCAATTAGGCGAGAAACCCGCAGAAATATTTTTATTTATAAAAAATAATCATGGCTATTTAAGTGGACATCATTATCTACAGGCATTGAGAAAATTAAATAAAACATCATTCAATTATAATGATGTAAAAAATAATAATGACTTTGCTGAACTTTGTGATGAATTAAAAAAACAATTAACAACACTTGATGTATCGGATGTTGTTTCTGTATTAAATGAATTAACAAAATTTCGTATTGAAAAAAATACAGTCATTTATGAATCATTATTACAATTAATTCGTACAAATATTAATTCATTGCATATTGATGATATTATAACATTACAAATGGCATTACAAAATGGTCCCAATACACCATTAATAAATGCAATATTAAAGGCATTACCAACATTATTTGACAAATTATTGGATACAATTGATTTTGATAATATTCATTTAATGGCATCGTGTCTTGTATTTGCGACAAAATGTGAAAAACATAATTATCGAAATATTGAATTTCTTCTTGATGCAATTGATAATTATAGAGATGATATTCCATTGACGTCGGCAAAATTTATTTTAAAATCAATAAGATTTCTTCCACATTTTGAAAAAACACATAATAGACTTTTAAAACGTGTTCAAAATATTATTATTCAAAAAATTGATAGAATTTCATTTATTGACGCAATTGTGATATTGAAATCAATTCAATTCACCAAGTGAGTATTATTTACAAATTTTCCCGCGCAAGCTTATTTATTATTTTTTTTTAATTTTACTTAATACTACGTAATAATTAATTAATTTAATAATTTAATTTTCTGCTTGCAAAAAAAAATTTAGTTTTTTAAGATTATTTTTGAAAACAAACTAAAAATTTATAAAAGGCCTCGGATTATACGATTTTTTTCGACTTATTTTAATAAAATGCGATATTTTCGATTTTTTTTCATACATTTTTTTAGAAATTTTTTTTTAAAAATACATTTTTTTTTTAAATATGCAATGCAGATATTATTCAGATCTTCTTTTATTTCAATTATTTAACAAATTTTTAACTAAAATTCTTCACTAAATTAATTATTTTTAATAATTTTAATTAAATTCTTCTACAAATTCAAATTATGTTAAATTATTTTTCAATTAAAATTTTTATGAAATTTTTATAATTGTTTATAATTTTTTTTAAATTAGCTAATAAAATAACCAAAAATTTTTAATTTAAAATCATTTGAAATTTAATTATTTGCAAAAATTTCAATTTTTTTTTTAATGATTTTTATAATAATCTTCGAAAATTCAATATTATCAGAAAGCATTTTTCAATTAAAAACTTTTGGAATTTAATTTTTGTTTTCTGTGATTTCTAATAAGTTTTTCTTTATCAGAAATCACTGAAAATTTCTCCTATTATAATTATTGTCTGAAATTTAATACAATTTTTTGAAATTCAATTATTTTCAAAAATTTCAATTTAAAAGCTTTTAAAATTTAATTATTTTTAAAATTTTCCATCTAAATTTTTTTTTTTTAAATTTAATAATTTCAATTATAACTGAAATTAAATTATTTTTTAATGTTTTTTTAAAAATATTTTTCGTAATTTAAACTATCTGAAACCATTTTTCAGTTTTAAAAAATTTTACAGTTCAATTTTTGTCAGTAAATTCTAATAAATTTCTTCAATTATTTTCAAAAAATTCAATAGAAATTCAATTATTTTCAAAAATTTTAATTCACAAACAAATAAAATTCAATTATTTCAAAAATTTTAATTGAAATTCATTTATTTTAAAAATTTTTAATTAAAATTTAATTATTTTAAAAATTTTCTATTTAAAATTATCTAAAATTCAATTATTTTTCAAATTTTTAATTCAAAATCAACTAAAATTCAATTATTTTGCAAAATTTCAATTGAATTTCAATTATTTTCAAAGTTTTTAATTTTAAATTAACTAAAATTCAATTATTTTCAAAATTATTAATTCAAAATCAACTAAAATTTAATTATTTTCCAAAATTTCAATTGAATTTCAATTATTTTCAAAGTTTTCAATTTTAAATCAACTAAAATTCAATTATTTTCCAAAATTACAATTCAAAATCAATTGAAAATGAATTATTTTCAAAAATTTCAATTCAAAATCAACTGAAATTCAATTATTTTCCAAAATTTCAATTGAATATCAATTTAAATTCTGTTATTTACAAAAGTTTCAATTTAAAATCAATTGGAATTGAAATTTAATTATTTTCAAAAATTTCAATTTTATTATTTCTAAAATTTTCCATTTAAATTTTTTTTTAAATTTTAATAATTTCAATTATAACTGAAACTGAAACCATTTTTCACTTTTAAAAAATTTTACAGTTCAATTTTTGTCCTTAAATTATAAAAAATTTCTTGAATTATTTTCAAAAAATTCAATAGAAATTCAATTATTTTCAAAATTATTAATTCAAAATCAACTAAATTTTAATTATTTTCCAAAATTTCAATTGAATTTCAATTATTTTCAAAGTTTTCAATTTTAAATCAACTAAAATTCAATTATTTTCCAAAATTTCAATTCAAAATCAATTGAAAAAATGAATTATTTTCCAAAATTTCAATTAAAAATCAACTAAAATTCAATTATATTCCAAAATTTCAATTAAATATCAATTGAAAATGAATTATTTTCAAAAATTTCAATTCAAAATCAACTGAAATTTAATTATTTTCAAAAAGTTCAATTTAAAAGTTTCTAAAATTTTCCATCTAAATTTTTTTTTTTTTTGAAATTTAATAACTTCAATTATAACTCTTCTGAAATTCAATTATTTTTTAATGATTTTTATAATATTCTTCGAAAATTCAACTATCTGAAACTATTTTTCACTTAAAAAGTTTTCAAATTATTATATTTTTGTCTGAAATTTCTAATAAATTTTTTAGTGAAATCATCAAAAATTAAAAATCACTTGAAGTTCAATTAATTTCAAAAATCAAAATTCTAAATCTTTGAAAATTCAATTACTTTTAAAAAAAGGTTATCCAAAAATTATTTAATAAATTATTTTTAGTTAAGACTGTAAAATTTAATTATTATCTGAAAATTAACAAATTGAAATTCAATTATTTCTAAAAATTTCAATAGTAACTCTTTCAAAATTATTATTTAAAAAAAAAAATTTATTTAAAAATCTGTAAAACTTAATTAAGTATTGCCTGAAATATTTTATAAAAATAATTATAATATACAATTATAAAAATTAAAAACTATGACAAAATTTTTAATTCGAATAAATTGTTTAAATCAGATTTGAAAAAAATTAGAAAAATGGAACTTTAAGAATTTTTTTTTTTTTTTGTAGAAATTTGTCCTAATTTAATAAAATTTTGAAAATTTGTCTTTTAGTTCATTTATGAAATAGAAATAAATTTTCTTGATAATATTCATTATAGAATTATTTTCATTACAAAATTAATAAAATGAATTTAGTATCTAATAACATTAGTTATTTAAAGTAAATTATTTATTAATCAATTAAATTATGTTAAAATAAAAAAAAATCGACTTTTTTTGGAATATAAATCGACTTTTTTTTTTATCTTAAAATCGATATGAGGCCTGTAATAATTTTGTCATTGAGAGAAAATATAAAATAAAATATTTTCTGTATTTATTTTATTTATTTTGCTAATTTCCTTTTATATTTTCATTTTTAAAAAATTTTCTTTATATTGTTCTAATTTACATTTTTGTTATATTTTGTAAATTTATCTTTATTTTAATTTATTAATATTTGTTAATTTTTTTTCCTTTTAATTTTCATTTTATATTAATTTAATTTCTTTGTATATTTTTGTTTATTGTTTGTGCTTTTTAATTAATTTTCAAAATTTTATCTATTATTCAGACTTCCTGAAGAATAAATTAGTTTTTTTTTTTTTTTTTTTTTTTTTTTTTTTTTTTTTTTTTTTAAATCCATTTGTCCGAATGTTATCGTTTTTGTTATTTAATCTATTCGAATGTTAAAAATTTAATAATTATTTTTTAAATTCTATTTTCAGAAATGTAAAGGCACTTTATAATGACACCATGGTGGATAGTTTAGTTAATATGATAATTAAAACAGATGTTGGTTTAGAACAAGGTGTTGAGACACTTGAGAAATTGGTGAAAATTGGTCACGAACAAGTTGCGCTTTTAGATTATATTGCAATAAAATTTGTCGATAAATCAAATAGAAAAGATTATAAATATTTAAATATGTTAGATGTATTTGTTTCTGCAATGGCAATGTGTGATTATAAATCAATTTTTTGGGATGTTATTCAAGAATTAATATTAAATAATAATTCAATTGATTCTTATGAGAATATCACTGAACTTGTTGTGAATTTAGCAATTCTCGATTCTTATTCCGATAAATTGCTACGACTTATTCTCGAGAAAAATACTAATGTAATGTATCAATTTTTTTTTTTTTTTTAAACATCTATTTATTTTCTTGTAAAACTAAAAGAATTATTTTAATTATCTTTTTCTTTATTGATAATAATTTAATTTTGAAATTTATAGATCGAATGGATGCCTGCTGATCAAAAGCTGAAAATTTTAAAATTATATCAAATTATTAAAACACTTTATTTAGATTATGATGGACCTCGTCCATTGGAGGATAAATTAGAATTGCTTGTCGATTGGAATCAATATAATTATAAGAAATCACCAATTTACAAGGCCTTGGAAATAGCTGTTGGAGGTTCTGAATATATTGAAAGTAAAGTGAAAACGAAATTGGGTCATTTTATTGGTAAATAATTGTTTATTTCGAATATTTTATTTTTTAATTCTTATAAACTGAAAAAAAACAACCAAAGCTATATTTTTAATTAACGGAAAAGTAAAAGAAAATATTTTTCTATTTAAAATTGAATTTTTTTACTATATAAAATAGAATTATTATATATAAAAAAAAATTTTATATAATAATTTCACAAAAAAAAAAAAAAATTGATATTTCAAATAAGGAAAATATAAAATTTTCTTTAGATCACGTGATTCTTTGGGATAAATCATCAGCTAAACCTATTCCAATTAGTTATGAAAATAGTGAAAGAAATGAAAATTCAACAACCGATTTCAATGAATTGAAGCCAATTACATATTTAGAGGATATTTCTGTTCCCGATGAGACTCAAGTGTGAGTAATTTTCTTTTTTATTAACAATTTTATTCCAATCTTTTTTTTTTTAATATTGAGTTACTCAGAAAATTATTTTTATTTATTATTTATAGTTAGTTTTATTTTATTATTTTAAAAAAAATCAGTAATCAATATAAAATATTTTTTATTCATCTTGATAATTATTCCAAATTTTATTTAGTAAACTATTTTTTTTTTTTATGAAAATTATTTTAAAATTTTAATCGATTACAATTATATCGAATTAAACAAATGAAATGGTATTTCAATAGTCAAAAAATAATAAAAATTATTACTTACAAAAAAATTATAATCGAATAAATATTAAAAAAATTGAATTTTTGCTAAGCAAAATATAATTTCGAAAAAAAGAAAAAGAAATAAAATTCAAATAAGGGAAAATATTAACTAAAAATGAATTTTTCACATTGTTAGAAAATTATTAAATATTAAAATTATGATTCTAATACTTTCGTACAGTGATAAATTGACTTTTTCATTTTTTAATATATGGGTATAATTTCGCGTAAGAGGTTAAGAGTCATGTCTCAGATTTTTTTTTTTATTTTTTGTTTATAAGTAGTATTTTAAGTCATAAACAAACGGTACCAAATATGAATTAGATATTGTTATTATTTTTCAAAGAAAATTTGCATTGCAAATTTCATGACATTTTTTTTTTTCATGAAAAGGGTCTTTTAACACCGTAGAAACAATTTAGTCTAGCAGGACGAGACTTTTCAAAATTATAAAAATATGTTAAGAATGTTTTTTACGTCAAAAACATTAAAGTTTTATATAAAAAAAAAAAAGTTAAAAATTAATAAATATTAAATTTTTTAAAATAATCTATTAATGTTTATTTTTAATATTTAAATATGTGCGTAATCAAATTTTATTCTAAAAGAAAATATCAGCTGCGATCATTTTGCACAGGGTGGGGTAACTCGAAATTTGTACCCAGGGATGTGTTGCGCTGGAAAATTATAAAGTGGAACGTCCCAAATGTTACGTATTTGAAATACGTTGAAATGCTACATTTGGGACGTTCCAATTTATAATTTTTCAGCAACCCATCCCCCGTGGGTACAAGTTTTGTTTTTAAATTAAATTTATTAATTATTTAATTCAAATTAAATTAATTTTTTTTTTTTTACATTAAATTTAAAGTAAATTACATAAAGTATAATATAATAATATAATTATTAAATTAAATTACATTAAATAATGTAAATTTAATTGTATAGAATAATTATATTTTATTATAATATTTATATTTATTTACATATTTATAATTAAATATTTATTCATAAACTGATAAATAAATATATAAGAAATTCTAGTACAAATAATACTCTTTCAAAAATACAATTTTTTCCACCTTTACACTGCATAATATAAACTTACAAAATTCAAATGCAATTTTTTCAATTAAAAATAAAAAAAAAAAAAAAATAGTATTAATGAAATTTTTTTAAAAATATTTCAGACTTCTATTTGTGGATATTCCAACAAATGGTTTTACAATCAATGCAATGCAATTAAAAGGCAGTTGGAATTCATATATTAAAACTTTAGAGGCCATGAATTATTTGGTAATTCCAATATGTTCTGAAAATTGGCAACAATTACCTGATAAGGAAAGAATTCCTTATTTAGTGCACGCAATGCGATTAAAATGTGCCACTCATTATAATCCATTGTAAAAAAAAAAAAAAAAAAAAAAAAAAAAAAAAAAAAAATGAAAAAAAACAAAGGAAAACAAATTGTCGAGAAAAACTTCGATACTAAATGTAAATTGCAAAAAAAAACCTCCTGTTAACGTTAGGACTATGTAAATTCTATTTTTTCATTGTGTTCATTTATCAAATTCTCAGAGTTTTATATATACAAATTTTTTTTTTTTTTTTTTTTTTTTTTTTTGTACTTACAGTTGAATCGGAATGCATTTTTATAAAATTTAAAACTGCCTCCGTACTTACAATAGTCATAATTAATGTTTCTAAAAATTTTTACATGAGAAAAATGTCAAATAATTTTATTAAATCCGACAAATTAAAAAAAAAAAATTATTCCCTACAAAAAAAAAAATAAATTTTGATATATTTTGACGATTAATAGTTTGATTAAACAAAAGGAATTTTTATTTTTACAAAAAAAAGGAAAAAAAAAAAAAAAAAAGAAAGAGTTTTTAATTGGCGATTCAAATAACTACACTAGCGCCACAGTTGAACTAACGTAAGCGTGACTCGCTCTAAAGCAGTCTCTGTTTTGACAATTTATTTCAAATTATTTAATTATTCTGATATTTTTATTGCGTTTGTAAAATAATTTTTAAGCGTTAAATAAAAAAAAAATAATTTAAAACACCTGAAGTGCTACAGAGCAAGTCACGCTTAAGTTAGTTCAACTGTGGCGCTAGTGTTGATGTTTGAATCGTCAATCTATGTTCTGTCGGTAAAGTAGAACAATTTCGGCGGGAAATTTAAAAAGTTTCAAAATCAAAAATAGAATCAAATAAAAGTTGAAAGGAAAAATTTTTGTAAAATTTTCAAATTCTAATTATTGAAAAGAAAGGATAACAATTTTAATGAATAAATCGTCATAATTTAAAAGAATTTTCATTAATTTTTTTCCCCCAATTGGAAAAAAATAAATAACTTTTAAACATATTGGTAAATTAAAAGAAAATTTTTCTTCTTGTATACAATTTATTGATAGAAAAATATTTTATAACAATAACGTACATTTGATTAATTGTACTATATAACTATAATAATAATAATAATAATAATAATAATAATAATAATATATAGAAGTTCCAATTTTCAGAAAAAAAACCAGAGATTTTATTTTTTAAAAAAAGTATATTTAAAAAAAAAATAAATTGTAAATATAAATTTTTAAAAGGACAAAAAATTTTTATTAAAAATGAAAATAAAGGGAAAAATATATTCTATTTTATAATTTAAAATTCACTGGTCTTTTCTGTTTATAAAACATTAATTTTTTTTTATATATATATATATATTTAAAAAACGCAAAAATTTGCCAAAAAATACATTAAAATTTCGCAAATTTTTTTTTTCAACATTTCTTTAAAAAAAAAAAACTAATTTTTTTTTTTTAATTTACAAATTCTAAAAACACATTTTTTTTTTTCTTCTAAAGTGTGTTATTGAATCTCATTTGTGCTTATTGGAAAAAAAACAGTCATTTTTTTTTGTTTTTTTGATTGTGAAAAATCGAGATGATATGATTCTATATTTATTTTCTAAAAATTATTATGCACCGTTTTTATTTTATTTTTTCGTTTAATGGCAATGATTTTTTTTTATTTATTTATTTTTTTTTTTTTTTGGCAAGATCAAAAAAATCGTCAACAAATTTGAAATGAATTCCTATAACGGTGTCTACTAAAAATCGGAATTAAAATTCCAGAACTTTTCCAGGACTTTTTAGGACAAATTTCTTATTTTTCCAGGACATTAAATTGGATGACTTTAGGGAATAAAAAAATTTTTAGTTTAACAAATTGTTTTCAGAAATTATTAAAAAATTAATTAATTACTTAAGTAAATTTTCATTTTACTTATTTAATGAATTTTTTTAACTTGATTGAGAAAATTAGAAATTTTTGAAAATTTAAAAGCAAAATATAAAAAATTCAAAGACAAAAATTAAAATTCCAGGACTTTCAAGGAAATTTTTTCAAATTCCAGGACTAGTAGACACCCTGTATAAAAATTTTGAATTTAATTAATTTTGCATAAAATTCAAAAATTTTTTTTTATACAAAACATAAGATAGAGAATTCCATTGGAATTTTTTTTATGAATTTTTTTCAATATCTATATATTTTACATATATATATATATATATATATTTATTTTTAAAATCTTTTCATTTTTAATATTTATATATATATATATATCAATTTCCCATTGGGAAAAAAAAATTATTTTAAAACTACATGAAGCTCTTAATTTTTTTCCTAGAAACTAAAAAAATTTTTTTTTTCCATCTTTATAACTCGAGAGTAAATAAGCGGGGGAAAAAAATAGAAAATTAGCTGCAAAAATTCATTCCGGATGAATTTTTTTTTTTTGTTATGCGTGAGAAAAATAAAATTTCTCAAAAAAAAGCACCTGTATTTTTTTTTTTTTTTTTTGGCAGAAAAAAAAATATATATGCATTTATCATTGATTTAAACCAAAAAGTTTTAAGGCATTAAAGGCGGTTGCCAATGCAACTTCTTCGGGTGATATTCGCATAAATGCTGCGACCATTTCAACAACCGCTGGTAGTGCACATGGCTCATTTCGTTGAAATGTACAATATCTTTGTAAAAATGTTAATGAACGTTCAGTGAGTGAATCTTTAACGTGTGGCGGTAATTTACTTGCTCTTGTATTTGGATACATAAATGGTGCATCAGTTTCAACAAGTAGTCGATCCAATGGCGCTTGACCACCTTCCAATAATTGTCGTACACCACTATCTGATTTGTCTTTACATAAATAACCAGTGATACCAAGATAATAACCTTGATCAAGATAAATTTGCGCCTCCTCGGCAGTGCCAATAAATGAATGCACCAAAATTGGTGGTAATCGATCTTTATATTGATTTAATACTTCAATCACATCCGATTGTGCACCTCGTTCATGAATTATCAATGGTTTATTTAAACGACAAGCGAGCTCCACCTGGGAAAAATTAGACATAAAAAAATTGTTAATTTTTTTTTTTGTTCTACTTCAAACATTAAAATTAAAAATTAAAAATTTTAATTTAATTGTTCAAATTTAATAGGGTATATCTAATTCATAGTTTGAAATCTATTTATTTAAATTATTGAATTACTTTGAATTACCTTCTATTACTTTGAATTATCTCGAATTACTATGAATTATCTTGAATTAAATTGAAATATATGAATTATCCTGAATTATCTGAAGTAACGGGAATTATCATCAATTACTTTGAAACATCTCGAATTACTATGAATTATCTTGAAGTATATTAATTACTTTGAATTACTTTGAATTACCTTAAATTACTATCAATTATCTCGAATTTCTATGAATTATCTTGAATTAAATTGAAATATACGAATTATCTGAAGTAACGTGAATAATCATGAATTATCTTGAATTACTTTGAATTCTCTCGAATTACTATGAATTATCTTAAAGTATATTAATTACTTTGAATTACTTTGAATTATCTTGAATTAAATTGAAATATATGAATTATACTGAATTATCTGAAGTAACGGGAATTATCATCAATTACTTTGAAACATCTCAAATTACTATGAATTATCTTGAAGTATATTAATTACTGTGAATTACTTTGAATTACCTTAAATTACTTTCAATTATCTCGAATTTCTATGAATTATCTTTAATTAAATTGAAATATACGAATTATCCTGAATTATCTGAAGTAACGTGAATAATCATGAATTATCTTGAATTACTGTGAATTCTCTCGAATTACTATGAATTATCTTGAAGTATATTAATTACTTTGAATTATCTGAATTATCATGAATTACTTTAAATTCTATGGAATTATTAGAAATTATCTGGAATAAACTTGAAGTATTTGAATTATCCTGAATTATCTGAAGCATCGTAAATTATCATGAATTACTTTAAAACATCTCGAATTATCTTGAAGTATTAGAATTATCCTAAATTATGTGAATTATCTGAAGTATCGTGAATAACCTTAAATTACTTCGAGA
The DNA here is from genome assembly GCF_019393585.1 of Leptopilina boulardi. Classification (NCBI taxonomy): domain Eukaryota; kingdom Metazoa; phylum Arthropoda; class Insecta; order Hymenoptera; family Figitidae; genus Leptopilina; species Leptopilina boulardi. The sequence continues at coordinate 2,691,647 of NW_026137825.1, read as the reverse complement.
TATAATTACTAATTAATGAATTATTAATTATTAATTAATAATTAATAATTTCCTCTCTAATTATTTTATTATTATCAATTATTTTGAATCATCTCAAGTATCGTGAATTATCATAAATTACTTTGAATTACCTTGAATTACTTTGAATTATCTCGAATTACTATGAATTATCTTAAAGTATATGAATTATGTTTCATCTGAAATATCGTGAATTATAATGAATTACTTTGAATTACCTTGAATTACTTTGAATTACTTCGAATCACTATGAATTATCTTGAATTAACTTGAAATATATGAATTATCCTGAATTATCTGAAGTAACGGGAATCATCATGAATTACTTTGAAACATCTCGAATTACTTTGAATTCTCTCGAATTACTATGAATTATCTTAAAGTATATTAATTACATTGAATTACCATGAATTACTTTGAATTATCTTGAATTAAATTGAAATATATGAATTATCCTGAATTATCTGAAGTAACGGGAATCATCATGAATTACTTTGAAACATCTCGAATTACTATGAATTATCTTGAAGTATATTAATTACTTTGAATTACTTTGAATTACCTTGAATTACTTTGAATTATCTTGATTTACTATGAATTATCTTGAATTAACTTGAATTATATGAATAATCCTGAATTATCTGAAGTAACGGGAATTATCATGAATTACTTTGAAACATCTCGAATTACAATGAATTATCTTGATGTATTTGAATTATCCAGAATTATCTGAAGTATCGTGAATAACCTTGAATTACTTAGAAGTTTAATAACAAATTAATTAATTAATAATTAATAGTAATTCGAGAGGTAATTAGTAATTATTAATTATTTAATTAATTAATTAGTAATTAATTCTCGAAGTAATTCAAGGTTATTCACGATACTTTACATAATTCAGGATAATTCAAATACTTCAAGTTTATTCCAGATAATTTATAATAATTCCATATAATTTAAAGTAATTTATGATAATTAAGATAATTCAAAGTAATTAATATACTTTAAGATAATTTATAGTAATTCAAGATAATTCAAAGTAATTCATGATAATTCACGATACTTCAGATACTTCAGATAATTCAAAATAATTAATAATACTAAATTAATTCGAGAGATAATTATTAATTAATTAATTCATTCATTAATTAGTAATTATATCTCAAAGTAATTCAAGGTTATTCACGATACTTCAGATAATTCACATAATTCAGGATAATTTGAATACTTCAAGATAATTCGAGATGTTTTAAAGTAATTCATGATAATTTACGATGCTTCAGATAATTCAGGATAATTTAAATACTTCAAGTTTATTCCAGATAATTTCTAATAATTCCATATAATTTAAAGTAATTCATGATAATTCAGATAATTCAAAGTAATAAATATACTTTAAGATAATTCATAGTAATTCAAGATAATTCAAAGTAATTTATGATAATTCACGATACTTAAGATAATTCAAAATAATTAATAATAATAAAATAATTCGAGAGGTAATTAGTAATTATTAATTAATTCATTCATTAATTAATTATATCTCGAAGTAATTCAAGGTTGTTAACCATACTTCAGATAATTCAAGATAATTAAAATACTTCAAGTTAATTCAAGATAATTCATAGTAATTCGAGATTATTCAAAGTAATTCATGATAATTCAGATAATTCAAGATAACTAATATACTTCAAGATAATTAATAATAATTTGGCATAATTCAAGTTAATTCATGATACTTCAGATAATTCATATAACTGTAAGTTTATTCTAGATAATTCATAGTAATTCGAGATAATTTAAAGTAATTACAGTTAATTCACGATATTTCAATTAATTCAAAATAATTAATATACTTTAAGATAATTTATAGTACTTCGAGAGGTAATGAGTAATTAATTAGTAATTATTAATTGATTAATTAATTAATTAGTAATTAAATCTCGAAGTAATTTAAGGTTATTCACGATACTTCAAGATAATTCCTATATATTTTAAGTTAATTCAAGATAATTCATAGTAATGTGAGTTAATTCAAGCAAATTTAAAGTATTTCATGATAATTCAGGTAATTCATATACTTTAAGTTAATTCAAGATACTTCATAGTAATTTGTAATGATTCAAAGTAATTCACAATAATTCACAATAGTTCAGATAATTCAAGATAATTCATAAATAGAAATACGATAAAATAACAATTCGTATCAATAAGAATTCTTTATGAAAATTTTACTAGACATAAATTCTGATGTTAAATTGAAATTGTATAATTTGAAAATTTCGATCAGCAATTCCGCTAGACTAAAAAGAAATATCAATGATTCAAGAAAATGATTTACTTGTCCGTATTTGATTCACTAATTTTCGTAATTCAAGAAAATTTATTTCAAACTAGTCAAATTTTCTTGGATCAAGAAAATATTTGTATATAATACGGACTAGAAAATTGGTTTTATTAATTTAATACTATTTTTTTCCAATGTAAATAAAAGTTCAGTTATATAGAAATTCTACTAAATTAAAATTTACTTAAATATAAATTCTACTAAATCAGAATTTAGTTAAATAGAAATTCTTCGATTCGACTTATTATAAAATCCACTTTATAAAATTTTGCTAAATAAAAATTCGATAATTTTTAATTCAACACCACAAAAATTCCATCTACTCTCTAAATCTGAATAAGTAAAAAAGTTTACTAATTTGAATTAGTGACTCACTTTTTGCTTCTCAATTAGTAAAATTTTACTAATTATTAGTAACTTTTACTAACAATTAGTAAAATTTAACTAATTTTAAAGCAAAAAGTGTGTCACTAATTTAAATTACACTGTAAAAAAATTAGGGAGTTAACGTTACTGGAAGTTGGGAGTTAAATTTTTCGAGTTAAAAATCAACTCAAAAAAGGAGTTAATAATGAAATTAACTCCTTAAAACCAACTCTCTAGGCATAAAATTAACTCGAAAAGCATTAACTCCCTTCGTTTCAACTCCAAAAGGATGGGACTTTTATAGCATCCCCTAGGGAGTTGAAATTCAACTCCTTTTTTTTTTACAGTGTAGTAAAGATTTTTACTAATTCAGATTTAGAGAGTAATGTAGAGGTAAATTTGATCAAAAATTATTGTATATCAACAAAATTTTTGTCTCTGAATTAATTCTCTTTTTTTTCGACCAATTATAATATAATTTCTCATAATATATGATAAGAATTTAAGAAAAAAAAGAAAAACACCTGTTTATGAAAAACAGAACGTTGTGCCTCGGGTTCGGAAAAATCACGATTATAATCCAAACCACATTCGCCAATTGCAACACATTCGGGATTTGCGGCAATTGTTTCCAATTCATCGAGTGTATCGGGATCTTCCCATGATTTTGCATCGTGTGGATGAACACCAGCCGTTGAATACAATGTACCTGGATAAATTCTCGTTAAACGTAATGCCTCTTTACTTGATCGAATACCCGCTCCCGTGACCATTATTTTTTGTACTCCCGCGTCTTTTGCCCTTTGAACAACGCTATCCAAATCGCGACTATATTTTTTATTTGTCAAATTAGCGCCCACATCAACGAGGACATAATTCTCATAGCATTGTGACATTTTTGATGTTTCCTTTATTTCATCCGTATTTGAGGCACTAGCGTTTTCGTCCATTGTGTGTGTGTGTGTGTTTTTTTCCTGTATCTTTAATCTGTAAATTAATGCGTTTTGCGAGTTATTTATATAGTTTAACAGCATTCGCGGAGATTTTAAATATCCTATGGAAATCGTAGGGGGTATTTTAAATCTCCGGATGCTGTGAGGGATTTTATAAAAAAAAAATTTTAGGTTATGTTAGGAAAAATGACTAAATTTTTATAACGTCGTTCTTTTAGTAATGCCAAAAAGCCCTATTTTAAGAAGAAAAGCTTTATAATTTTGAAACTAAATACTCTCTAAATTTGAATTAATAAAAATGTTTACTAATTTAAATTAGTGACTCACTTTTTGCTTTAGACACAAATAGCACGGAAACTTGCAGCAAGTTTGCAGTGCAAGGTTTGTAAGGTAAGTTTGCAGCAAACTTGTGGCAAACATTGAAATGTCCTTCCTTGGCAAGTTTGCAGCAAAAATTTTCTGCAAACATGCTAAGCAAAATTGTCGAAAAGTTTCAAGAACAATATTTATAGAAAAATTGCGCTGAAAATTTTTAGAAATTTTAAAATGCAAGTTTTAGTAAAATAAATATTTCATATAGTTTTATGGAAAATTATTTTGTCAATTTCTTTTGAATTTAAATAATTAAATCACAGAATAGAAAAAGAGAAATAACGAAACAATTGTTTGAAAGAATTTTTTTTTTTTAATTTATTCTCAGTGACTTTATGCATTTGAAAATATTTGTTATGGAACATTTTTAAAATTGAGTACAATTTATTAACCCCGATGTTAGTGGCTTAAAAATATTAAAAATCGAGATAAGGTATAAGTAAAAATATTTATAAATTTTTTAATTAAATACAAAATATAACTATTAAATATTTATTTTATTAAAATTTGCATTTTAAAATTTCTAAAAATTTTCAGCGCAATTTTGCTACAAATTGTTCTTGAAACTTTTCGACAATTTTGCTTAGCATGTTTGCAGAAAGTTTTTGCTGCAAACTTACCTTACAAACTTTCAAACCTTGCACTGCAAACTTGCTGCAAGTTTCCGTGCTATTTGGGAGAATTAGTTTTTTACTAATTGTTAGTAAAAATTACGAATAATTAGTAAAATTTTATTAAATTCAGAAGCAAAAAGTGAGTCACTAATTCAAATTAGTGAACATTTTTACTAATTCAGATTTAGAGAGTAAAAAACTACTAAATATTATATTAGTATTTGGGGGGCATTCTATGGGAAATTTTCATTGAAATTTTTTTTTTTTGTCCGAAACATTTTTTTTTCGAAATCTATATGAAAAATAAGGAAATACGTATTTTTTTATTTGATGAAAATGAAGGAAGTTATGATTTTTTGAAATTTAACATCAACGAAGAAAGTGTGTTTTTTGGAACATTTTTTAATCTATTATACTAATAAATTAAAAATTATGCTATATATAAAAATTTGTTCATTTTTTCTCAAAATTTTTCAAATATGTGCTCAAAAATAACGTACCTATAACAGAAGCAACAAAAAAGTTGAAATTAAAGTGAGTTTTCTCAAAAGAGACACTTTCGATTTTTAATTTTTGCTTTACAATCTCTGATGACTGAAGAATTTTTTCCCCTATCTGCGAAAGTGGTACTTTTAGTTTTTAAATTACTATTTACAATTTTTAAGCTTGACGCAACGATTTTTTGTATGTTTTTATGAAAACTAAAAAAAAAACAAATGAATGTTAATGGAAAAATGTTATATTTGTAGAAAAAAAAAAATGCTTAAATTCTGTGAGCCGTACTAAAAAAAATTATAAATAGTAATTTAAAAACTAAAAATACCACTTTCGCAGATAGGGGAAAAAATTCTTCAATCATCAGAGATTGTAAAGCAAAAAAAAAAAAAATTAAAAATCGAAAGTGTCTCTTTTGAGAAAACTCACTTTAATTTCAACTTTTTTGTTGCTTCTGTTATAGGTACGTTATTTTTGAGCACATATTTGAAAAATTTTGAGAAAAAATGAACAAATTTCATATATATATAGTATAATTTTTAATTTATTAGTACAATAGATTAAAAAATGTTCCAAAAACACGCACTTTCTTCGTTGATGTTAAATTTCAAAAAATCATAACTTCCTTCATTTTCATCAAAATAAAAAAATACGTATTTCCTTATTTTTCATATAGATTTCGAAAAAAAAAATGTTTCGGACAAAAAAAAAAATTTTTCAATGAAAATTTCCCATAGGATGCCCCATATTTTTATTATAAATCGAAACAATACATTCAATTTTGTTTTAAATAAATAATTGTAAATTTCCGTTTTTTGACAGTAGGTATATAGTAAATCGATTGTATTTTTTCAATTTAATTTTACTTAAATTTCTTTATCTAATTAGGCATAATTTTAAAAATATTCACAAAAATAATAGATAAAAATTTGTCAAGTGCATTGTATAATAAAATTAGTATATATATATATATATAATTGAAAATTAGACTCACCCTAACCTCAAAATACAGAATATATATATATTGAAAGAATTAAATTCGATATTCTTTGAAGAAAATTTTTCTTGTATTAAATACACCTAATAAATAGATTACACATCGTTGTGAGATAATTTAAACACTTATCGGGAAGGGGGGAGAGAAATTTTTATAATTGAAAAACACAGACGCAAAGGTCGCGGGAGCGAGTAACGATATTCTAACCTTATCCCAGGGAAAGAAAAGATTAATCTGCGCGCTGCCGTATATGAGTCACGTCGCGAAATAAAATATCAGGAATATCTTTTGCTCTTCAAAGACCCGGAGGCGTATATATATATGTATATATACATATATAATAAACATTGCGAAATAATTCTCCTTTTTTGGTGAAACTTAAGATATTTTATGTAATTCAGATTTTTAATTCTTATAAAGGCATTATTCAATAAAATATGTAAAATTTGAAATAAAATAAATAAATTTTATAATTTATAAGAGGTTTTAATTTTTATGATTTCATTTGTCATATTAATTTTTAAACCGATTTTTTATTTATTCGAATTAGTATTTTGTAGAATTTTCATCAAAAATGATTTTTTATATATTACAGAATGAAAAAAAAAATGATGAAAATACTATGTAAAATACTAATTCGAAATTTCAAACAAATAAAAATCAAATAATTTTTTTATTTAAATCAAATAAGCTGTATTTGAACTGATTTCTGTATTTTTGAAACTATTAATTATGAAATAAATATTTGATACAATGAAATATTTATTTGATAATAGTAAAGTAAAACCAAATTTTTGAATTAAATCAAGGGGGAAATAACTTGTTAATTAAAGTGTACATTATTTTGAAATACTTTGAATTACATGAAGTATTCTGAATTATTTGAAGTATTGTGAATTAACATGAATTACCTTGAATTACATTGAATTATCTCGAATTACAATGAATTATCTTGAAGTATATAAATTATCCTTTATCAGAACTATTGAGAATTATCATGAATTACCTTGAATTACTTTGAATTATCTTAAAGTATATGAATTATGCTTCATCTGAAGTATCGTGAATTATAATGAATTATTTTGAATTACTTTGAATTATCTCGAATTACTATGAATTATCTTGAATTAACTTGAAATATATGAATTATCCTGAAGTATCGGGAATTAACATGAATTACTTTGAATTATCTCGAATTACAATGAATTATCCTGATGTATATGAATTATCCTTTATCAGAACTACTATGAATTATCATGAATTACCTTGAATTACTATGAATTATCTTAAAGTATATGAATTATGCTTCATCTGAAGTATCGTGAATTATAATGAATTACTTTGAATTAAATTGAATCACTTTGAATTAATGAATTACTTTGAATTACTATGAATTAGCTTGAATTGACTTGAAATATATGAATTATCCTGAAGTATCGGAAATTAACATGAATTACTTTGAATTATCTCGAATTACTATATGAATTATCTTGAAGTATATGAATTATCCTTTATCAGAACTATTGTGAATTGTCATGAATTACCTTGAATTACTTTGAATTATCTCGAATTACTATGAATTATCTTAAAGTATATGAATTATGCTTCATCTGAAGTATCGTGAATTATAATGAATTACTTTGAATTAAATTGAATCACTTTGAATTACTATGAATTACTTTGAATTACTATGAATTAGCTTGAATTAACTTGAAATATATGAATTATCCTGAAGTATCGGAAATTAACATGAATTACTTTCAATTATCTCGAATTACTATATGAATTATCTTGAAGTATATGAATTATCCTTTATCAGAACTATTGTGAATTGTCATGAATTACCTTGAATTACTTAGAATTATCTTGAATTTCTATGAATTATCTTAAAGTATATTAATTACTTTGAATTATCTGAATTATCATGAATTACTTTAAATTCTATGGAATTATTAGAAATTATCTGGAATAAACTTGAAGTATTTGAATTATCCTGAATTATCTGAAGCATCGTAAATTATCATGAATTACTTTAAAACATCTCGAATTATCTTGAAGTATTAGAATTATCCTAAATTATGTGAATTATCTGATGTAACGTGAATAACCTTAAATTACTTCGAGATATAATTACTAATTAATGAATTATTTTATTAATTAATAATTAATAATTTCCTCTCTAATTATTTTATTATTATCAATTATTTTGAATTATCTCAAGTATCGTGAATTATCATAAATTACTTTGAATTACCTTGAATTACTTTGAATTATCTCGAATTACTATGAATTACCTTAAAGTATATGAATTATGTTTCATCTGAAAGATCGTGAATTATAATGAATTACTTTGAATTACCTTGAATTACTTTGAATTACTTCGAATCACTATGAATTATCTTGAATTAACTTGAAATATATGAATTATCCTGAATTATCTGAAGTATCGTGAATTAAACATGAATTACTTTGAATTATCTCGGAATTACTATGAATTATCTTGAAGTATATGAATTATCCTTTATCAGAACTATTGGGAATTATCATGAATTATCTTCAATTACTTTGAATTATATCGAATTACTATGAATTAACTTGAAGTATCGATCATAAATTATTTTGAAGTATGAAGTAGGTGTACACCAAATTTTTTATTTGTTTCCCTCTTGAATTGAATAAATTTTTTTCATGGACTTTTTACTAAATTATTTTTAGATACATATATATATATATAATTAATGTTTCATTTCGAATTATTTACAGTATAATTAAATATTATATTTTCAAATCGTGACTGAGGGAAATAAATAAAATGTCATATTTCTCCCGGGTATATTATCCTCAAGGTTGAAAATATAATTAAAAATATATGCATGCTTTTTAAATAAAAACAAAATATAACCCGGAAGGTTATTGGGTCAAATTTATTTGTTGTCAACGATTGAAAAACATGCAATCGAAAAAAATTATAATTCTTTTTTGCATGCGCGAAACAATAGAAGGTTTCAATTTACAGAAATATTTATACTCTCCTATATATATATATATATATATATATATATATATATATATATACAGCGATTTGTTAAAAATTGAAAAGTTTCTGCTCTACTTTTCAAAGGGAAATATATCTGCTCCAGGTATTGAACTATTCCGTTGTCAAGCAAACAACCGATATATATATTTTAACCATGAGAATTTCGAGATGCCGGAAGACGCGCATTCCTGCATTAATAGTCTCTTACTTCAAACGAATTCAAGTCCGCAAAAAAATTTAATTGAAAATTTTTTCTATTTTTTTGAAATATGTTTTCAATTATTTTTTCTTTTCTTCATCATCATTCTTTTGATCATCATCATCATCAGGTAAATATTTTCGCAAAAATTATAGATTTAATTTTCAATATAGAAAAATCTAAAAAAGAATTAATTTCAGCTTCGAGGGAATCGGTTGACGAAATCGAGAATAATAATATTATGAAGCCGCGTCAAAAATGTTGTTCTCATTGTCCGGGGAAAATAACAGCGTCCTTCGATCTCGAAGATCATACATGTCCGTTACCAAAGTATATAAGTGGAAATTTAAGATTAACATCGTTAAAAAAGAATGTGTCTGGTGAGGATGAGGAACGCATTGAGAGGCTATCGCGTAAAACAGTGAAATCAACACCCGTCGATAGAATTGATTCGTGCATCAATAGATTTGCTATAGCAAAAAAATTTCACGCTGAAAATTTACAACATCAACCGTTACCCGATAAAGTTGACGATTCAATTTTTAACAATGTTAGACCATCGAAATTGCTCAATAATTTGTGTTCAAAATGCAAAGCCATTGAGAGGTAAGAGGAATTTTGTTTTATAGAAGAAATAATGTTTCAAAAAAATAGAAATTCGAGAAATTATCGAATCTTTTTATGGTATAAAATATTCCAGATGTCAGAGGATAATTCCACAATTAAAACGAGAAGATGCAAAGCGTTTGGGTAAAAAGTATGGTCCAGTTTTGGGATGTAAAAAACCAGAGACACATATGGATTTAGCGATTTGTTGGGAAACTCCAATAGATCCGGAGTACGAGCCTCGAAGAGCATTGCACATTGATGGCTCCGATGGTGGACCAGCGCCTGCTGTATTTACTCTTGTTCAACATTCGCTTACATCATCGGAAAAAATTGGACAACAATGCCAAGGTTGCAATCGACAATTGGAGGTGCAATTTCACAATTTTCTAAATAGGAAACATTTTTTTTGTAGAGGAATTTGGAGTTTTAAAAGCTAATCTCTTAAGCTACCTTAAAAGCTTTTTATATATGCGGTCGTAATCGAGACATATGATAATTTCACCAATTCCGATTAATCGGTGATTAAATCCCTAACCAATCATTAAAGTCAATTTTACCGCTTATGATTGGTTAGGGATTTAATTATTACTGATTAACTCTTAATCGGGAGTTGGTAAAATTGGCTTTAATTATACCGATTAACTTTTAACCAGATTTGGCGAAACCGGTCCATAGTGATCTTCTCATTTAATCAAAGAATTGTTAGAAGAACAAAAAGTAAATATTCATGATCATTTAGAAAAATGTCCTATATAATTCAATTCATAATTAAAAAATATAAATGTTAAAGCATTAACAAATTTTAGCCAAATTCAAAATGGGTGATTGGTTAGAACAATTTATTTTTACCATTGTACCTAAATTAAATTGTGATTGTATTATCCGTTCAGATATGTTAAAAATATATTAAAAACTAAAATTGATTTAAAAAAATGATGTTATTGTAGTAATGAAAGGGAAAGAAGAATTATCAATGAAAATGCTAAAAGAAAACATAAATAAAATAAGAATAATATATTAGCAGAAAGAAAAGAGTATAGAGAATTTTATTTTTTCAGAACAAATCTGATCACCGTGATGTGGAAAATAATTTAAATTCATCGGAACCGTTGAATAATCATCATTCACCGAATGTGGAGGGAAATAATTGTGATTTGTGTGAAAATTTTAATTCAATTCACATATCCAGTGGCGATAAGAAAACTATTTTCCCAAAGCCTGGATTTCGTCCAAGGCCAAAGCATGCAACTCAATTGAGACATTGTACAGCTTGCGAGGCAATGGGAAAAACAACAGTATCAAATTTGCATCCATCACGATTTATTCAATCGGCAAAAATTAATCGAAATGGTCGACGTAATGGTTTGTCAACTAAATTTCCCGTACCACGTCCACGAACACCATTTGCCCGACGATCATTTTGCATTGATACACTAACGCCGCCATTCAGTATTGTTCAAGGATGTCGTGACGCTGACTATCCAGAACATTGGCGGCTCACTTCTGTTTATCAACAATCATATCGTAATCCAAAAAAACAACGCGGTACAATTTTAAATTACGATCATTAATTTCTCCTATGGGTAGAATTAATTAAGAAAAAAAAAATTATTTAGTAATCCATTAAGTAATTAATTAATTAATATGTGAAGCGGCAGGAGAAAAAGGAGGGGATATCCTTTTCTTCAGCGGTGTCACATAATTAATTACTAGTGAAAAGTAAATAACTAGTGAATTAATAATGAAAATTTAGTAGTAAATAATGACATTTGAAATTAAAATATAGTTTATTTTAAATTTAGTAATTAATACCAAAACACATAAATATTAACATTAATTATTAAATTTTAATTATACGCTCAACTTTGTCAATTATAATTTTAATTTAATGTAATTTTTTATCAATAGTTTATCACACTAATTTTTATCGCAAACACTAATATGAATTTAAATTAATTTTTCAATTTGTAATTAAAAATTGATAACGTAAACTGATCAAATGTTTCGATTTTAATTTTAAATTTAATATAGAACGAAGAGGAATGGGAGAAAATTTAAGAAATAAAAGTTTGACAATTAGAAAAGAAAATACTAGGATTTAAAAATTTTAAATTAAATTAATTAAATCAATTTAATTAAATTAAATAAATCTCTGATTAAATTAATTAAATTAATTAAATTCATTTAATTAATTAAATTTCTGATTAAATTAATTAAATTAATTAAATCTCTAATTAAATAATCCTCGAGATCCTCTAATATTGCTAATGTTCACATTAATTGGAATTGAATTTTGATCAGTACTTGATTCACCGGGTAAATTAATAAATTCCAATCTTTGTAGTGCAATTTTTTGTAGACGATTAAGAAGACCTGGATAATTTGATATTGCTTGGAGAAAATTCTCTCGAGTTAAAATTAACATTTCACATCTTTCAATTGTATAAACACTCGCGATACGCATTTCATTCTCCATTACCAATGCAATTTCACCAAAATAACAACCATCATCTAAATGACATATCTATAATTAAAAAACAATATTGTTTATTGTTATTATCCTCGAATAATTTAATAATATTGTAATTCAGTTAATTAGTAATTAAAAAATTGTTAAATTGTTATTATTGTTGTTTTTTCAAATGAAAAAGAAAAAAATTCGATTTCAAATAAAAGAAATGGAAAAAATTTTCAATTGTTTAATTATATCAATTAACATTTAAATAATTTAAATTATTATTTATTAATATTTATTGGATAAAATTAAATATTGAAAAATGAAAGGAAATTGTAATTTGTAAATTACCTCTTTTCCTTTATTTGAATAAACTGCAACAGTTCCGGAAACAATGTAAAAAAATGTTTCACCGGGAGTATTTACTTTAACAATTTCATCATTGGGTAAATAAATTTTCGGTTCAATAAATTCAGCAATTTTAATCACAACTGACTGTGGTAAATTTTGAAAAAGAATAACTGTTTCAAATAATTTTTTACATCTATGCAAAATCAGTTCCTATAAGAAATATTTTAATATAATTCATTTATTTTAGTTTCCAATTTAAAAAAATAGTTTAATGCAAACTATTTACATTAACAATTAGCTTGTGGAAAATTTAAAAAAAATTAGCATTTAAATTTGGCGCGCATATTAAATAATTTGCATTAAACTACTTTATCGACGGTACATAGATTGGAAACTCATTGGAAAAATTTTTTTCAAAAAATATTTTCTATTACTTCACGAAGATGTGGTGTAACTTGAGAAAGAACATCTTTTTCTCTATCAAAATTTCGTTTATTATAATAATCATAATAAGCGAGAAGACGATTTTGTATTGTTTTCGGTAATTCTTTATTTTTCATAAATTCACGTAATTGTTGAAGATGTTTATTTCGTTTTTTACTTAATGAATAAACGAGACTTGTGATTTGAACAAATTTAACTGAAATTTGAAAATTTCTAATTATGAAAATGAAAATAAAAAAAAAAATTTTAATCAACACTTTATACGAACATAATAAATAAATAAATCCAAGTCTTCCTAAAATTGATAAAACCAAATTTAAAATCATATCCTCTAGGGCAAAAACTGGTAAAATATGTGTCGAGGAAACTAAAGCTGTTGTTGCTCGTTGTAGGCAAAATATGTATTTTTTTATTCGACTTGTTTTCTTTATCATAATATCACTCAATATCCAGGAGCTAACAAAATTTAATAAAAAAAAAAATTTTAATTAAATTAAATATTTTGAATTAAATTTTAAGCAAATTTTTATTAGGAAATAAAAAAATTTTTTATTTTTAAAATTAAATTTAAAATAAAAATTATATTATACTTTTTACGTTCTCGTAATTTTCCAGATTTTAGAATAGCTTGAGGGACATAATATTCTAAACAAGCTGACCAATGAATTGTTATTGAAATAATTAATGTCAATTTAATTATTTCGTAATTTTTTAACGATACTTGAAATGTCTGTAAATTGTATATAATTAATTTCAACAATTATGAGAAAAAATTTTGTATTTAATTAAAAATTAATAGATTAATCTAATTACTAGCAAAATTAAACGCGCGCCAAATTGAGTATTTAATTGTTTGTTATAAAGAAATTAAAGATTAATATTATCAATAATAATTTAATTTATTAGAATATTATTATATATTAAATGATAATTTACCTTTTTTAAATATTCCGTACCTTTAAGAATATTACGAAGGGTAATGATTTTGATAAAATTGAAAATTGGTATGTACCATTTAGTGTCTCCCATACCGCATATGAGATAATCTATCAGTTCTTCCGGAAATATTGTTAACAAATCAAGAAAAAAATAGCTTCCAATGTATTTTCTGTTAGAATTTTTCTTGTTATTAAAATCTTAAATATATTTTTTTTTAAATACGATATTTATTTTTTTTCAATATTATTTTTAGGATTTTTAGGATTTTTAGGGAATTATTAAATTATTATAAAAATTACTTGGTAAATTATTTACTAAATTAAAAAAAAAATTGTATTTAAAAATTTTTGTCAAACAAAAAGAAAAATACTAACTGAGCAACAATTTTTGGATCAAAAATAACATTTCTCGTCTCAATATCATAATAGCCAGTTAAAAAAGTGAGAATTATATCGAATAAAAAAATTGTATCAATAAAAATTGTTATTGGATACCAATTTTTTTGCATTTCAAAATAAAATGCATTTAATACGGGAATTATAAATAATGCTAATATCGTAAATATTACAAGGAAAATAATCCAACATACTCTGTAAAAGAATATATATTTAAATTAACTTTTACTTTTTTAAATTCTACTATATTTATTAAAAATAAATATATTTTAATTTATAATTTTTTAACGACATAATATTACTTTTTTTTAAAATAATCGATTAATTAATAAATTAATATAATTTTATAATTAAGTTTAAATAATTTTATTTATATACCTAAATCTAGAAAATGGATGTATCATGTAGGGATAAAATTTAATTTGTCTATTAATTTCATAATTAACAGCAGCAGTACTTTTTAAAATATTTCTTGCAAAAGGATTTTTACGTGACAAAATAAATAGTCCTTTAATCCATTCACGAAAATCAGCAAAAATTCCATTTGTTAAAAAAATATTTCTTTTATTTTCATTTTGATTTATAAAATTGCATTTGTGTTCAATAATCGATGATTTCTGAGAATTTAGAAGAAGAAGAAGAAGAAAAAAAAATTACAATTATACAATTAAAACTGTAAAATAAATTAATTTAAATATGCAACTATTAATTTTGTAAATAAAATTTTGAAAAATTACTAAAATATTAATTTTTCACGAATTCAAATTTCATAATAAAATTTGTTTTTTAATAAATTTTTTTTTTTTTAAATAAAATTCAAAATTACCTGACTATCGATAGATGGATTGACTGCTTCAGGTATAAGTGTAAATAAATCCATTTAAAAAAAAAAAAAAAATTATTTATTTAATTCACTTATAATAAATCCAATGAATTTGATAACCAAAGAAATCGATGTCATGTAAATTAATTCATTTTGATTGTCATTTATTTAGAAATAAAAAAAATTATTTTTTAGTGATTTGAAATTTGGCGCGTTATATTTGACGCATGCGCACATTATTTAACTGACCGTTACTGAGCACTGAGCAGACGTCTTTTATCAGTCTCGTCAGCTTTAATAGAATACACTAAAAGTATAAATGATAATTGTTATCTTTTAGATGTGTTTTCTATTTATTAAAAAAATAATATAATATAATGTAATATAATGTAATATAATGTAATATAATATAATATAATATTTATAATAACAACATAGACCTGATGATGATACGTATTGCATTGAAACGTTGACAACAATTAAAATTATATGATTACAATAAATTATTAAATCTGTAAAATTCTATTTTAATAAAAATGATTTAATTTTTTTTTTTTATTAGATTTAGATTTTTATTTAAACATGAAAAAAAATAATTAGTTTCAATCGGTAATTCAGATTTTTTACAGTTATAATATACCGTTAATTTTAAATTAATATCAAAACGTTAATTTTCTTTTTTCTACTTATGCAAAATGTGAAAATAAATTATAATGTAAAATTAATTTTAAAAAAATAAGTAAATTCCTTTTTTATTTTATTTAAAAATTTCAAAATAAGCCTCCGTCGATAAAACAGTTTCACAAGTTGCGGCAATTGTGTTACATTTAGGGATAAATAAATTACTTTTTTTTTACCGTAAAAATGATTGTTTTGTGTTAAATAAACTTTATAATTTATCAAAAATAATAAATTTATTCTTCCAAAGACTATATAGTTAATTTAATTTTTATATATCTTTTATTTGGGTATATGAAAATAGTTTTTGATAAATGATATTTTTTTTATAGGTTAGGTTTGGTTGATTTGTAATATATTTCCAAATAGGGTAATAGATGTTAGATTATGTTTATCTTTACGGCGTGGGTGTTAAAATAACGGCAAAGAAAGTGTGGGTATTCAGAAAGAATATAAGAAATATATAATTTAGTATCGAAAAAAAAATCTCAGTGTTAAAAACTACGTGACATAACCTACTCCAAAAAAGAAAATGTAAGTAACTTTTAATTCTAAATTTCCTTTTATGGATATTATTCGATTAATTTTTTTTATATAAATTCCGTAAAAAATAATTTCTATTCAAAATATTTAAATTTAAAATTAAAAACGTTTATTTAAAAAAAAAATTTTTTAATAATAAAAATTTGTAAAAATTTTTCTTTTCTTTACAGGCAAAAAAGTATTTTTATTTTTTTGTTCACACATTGTTTGGTGTGGGGCAATGACTATTATGAACTTTTGGGATTACAAAGAACCGCCGATCAACGAGAAATTAGACGAGCATTTAAAAAACTTGCGGTCACTCAACATCCGGACAAAAATACTGTAAAAAAAAAATTTTTAATATATATATTTTTTTAAATTTAATTTTATTACGAGGTAATTTTTTTAAAAAAGAAGTCACCCCCCCCCCCCCCGAAAAAAAGTTCTGGAATTGGCTTGATACTTTGGTAAATTGTTGTCCTATATGAAAGTAACAAAATTTCAAAATATAAACTTATTTAAAACAAAAAAAAAAATTATAAAAACTAGAGGGGTTTAAAGTTTTGAGTTTTTAGGTAATACTGTTATTTTCAAATCCGTATAATTTCTACAAAATTTTATGGATTTTAATTTGTTAATAGGGTTTTTTTGTTGGGTTTTTCATGTACTTTTCAATGCCAAAATAATTATTTTCAAAAATTTTTTTAATTTTTTTTCAAAATTAACTTTTATTTTTTTATTTTTAACCCCTTATCATCGTTTAAAAAATTTTTTTTTTTTTTTTGAAAGCTGAGATTTTTTCCAACAAATTTTGTGAAAAAAAAATCAAAATAGCTAGATGACTTTCAAAAAATAAAAAAAAAAAAATATGACATATTTTTTGGGTCAAAAGGAGTCTTAAGATTTAAGGTTTAAGGTTTTAGAAAATTGAAAAAAAAGTTTTCGGTGAAAAATTTTTCAAAGAAATCCTTAAGATGGATTTTTAATAAATTTATTTTTGTTATTCTAAGCTATAAAACTTAATTTTCTTGCTTTTTAAAAAAAAAATTACTTTCCTTGGTAGACGTTAAAATTAAATTTTTTTTAAAAATAATTTTAAATATATTTTTAAATAATATAATTTGAATGTTGATAGCTAAACAATTAGATAATTTTTTTTTACCATTATATTATATAATAATAAAATGCTTGGTCTGTACTTCTGTTAGCCTTTTTCTGATTTCACGTGTTTTTTTGAATAGTAATCTTATGACGTGTCAAATTTTGACAATTCTTTTTCTCATTTTTGTCAAAGTTGTATAATTGTGTTTCCAAATTTCGGAATAAGTTTCTTTAAAATTCCAAATTCGAAAATTCAATTCACGAAGCTGAAGTACACAACGTTTACCAACGAAATTTTTTTTAAAGTTGTATATTGATTCAAAAATTGTATACAAATACAAAAAATTTATGATGAGAAAAAAGATGCGCCAGGAAATTTCGTATACAAGATAGTAATTTAAAAAAATTTTATTTTTAAAAATTAATTTTTAAGGTACCAGGGGCCAACGAATACCTATTAAATATTAATTATAAAAACACAGGCCTCGAATCAACTTAAAGACACAAAAAAAGTCGTTTTAGTCAATTTATATTCCAAAAAAAAAGTGGATTTGTTTTTTATTTTAACAAAAATATTTTACAGATTTTTAAATAAAAATTTGTTTTTTAATAATAATCCTTTTCGAAGGGTTAAAGATGAAATTTTTAGAAATAATTAAATTTCAAAAGATATATTGTTAATTTTCAAACAATTATTAAATTTTACAGAACTAAAAATAATTTATCAAACAATTTTTGGAAAATATTTTTTAAATTTAATTGAATTTTCAAAGATTTAAAATTGAGATTTTTGAAATTAATTGAAACTTTAAGTGATTTTTAATTAAAATTTTAGATGATTTCACTAAAAATTTATTAGAAAATGCGGATAAAATACAATAATTTGAAAATAATTTTTAATTGAGAAATGGTTTCAGATATTTCTGAATTGAATTTCAAAGAATATTATTAAAATAGTTAAAAATAATTGAATTTCAGAAGAGTTATAATTGAAATTATTAAATTTCAAAAAAAAATTTAGATGGAAAATTTTAGAAATAATAAAATTGAACTTTTTGAAAATAATTAAATTTCAATTCCAATTGATTTTAAATTGAAACTTTTGAAAATAACAGAATTTCAATTGATATTTAATTGAAATTTTTGAAAATAATTGAATTTTAGTTGATTTTGAATTGAAATTTTTGAAAATAATTCATTTTCAATTGACTTTGAATTGTAATTTTGGAAAATAATTAAATTTTAGTTGATTTTGAATTAATAACTTTGAAAATAATTGAATAACAGTTATAATTGAAATTATTAAATTAAAAAAAAAAATTTCGATGGAAAATTGTAGAAATAATTAAATTTTAGATGCTTTTAAATTCAAATTATTGAAAACTCAATTAATTTTGAATTCAAATTTTTGAGAATAATTAAATTTTATTTGATTTTAAATTTGGAAAATAATTGAATTTCAGTTCATTTTGAATTGAAAATTTTGGGAAATAATTGAATTTTAATTGAAATTTTGGATAATAATTTAATTATTTAAGTTCATTTTTGATTGAAAATTTGGATAATTAATTTTGAATAGAAATTTTAGAAAATAATTGAATTTTATTTCATTTTAAATTGAAAACTTGGTAAATAATTAAATTTTAAATTGAAAATTTTTGATAATTATTGGATTTTTAATTGATTTTGAATTAAAATTTTGGGTTATAATTGAATTTTAGTTTATTTTGAATTGAAATTTTTAAAAAATAATTCAATTTTATTGTGATATATTTTTTTTAAATTATAAACAATTGTTAAATTTCATAAAAATTTTAATTGAAAAAATAATTTTTATTTAATTGAATTTGTGATGTATTTCATTAAAATTATTAAAAATAATTAATTTAGTGAAGAATCATTTTAGTTCAGAATTTGTTAAATAATTGAATTGAAGAAGATCTGAAGAAGATCTACATTTTATACTAAAAAAATGTATTTTATTTACATTTTTGTCAAATGTAAAAAAAAATGTCGCATTTTATTAAAATAAGTCGATAAAAGTCGTATTTTTGAAAAAAGTCGGAAAAAGTCGTATAATCCGAGGCCTGTAAACATATAATTTTCATTATTATCATTTAATATGTAATAATATTCTAATAAATTAAATTATTATTGCTAATATTAATTTTTAATTTCTTTATAACAAACAATTAAACACTTAATTTGGCGCGCTTGCGCGCGTTTAATTTTGCTAGTTTTAGAAATAATTAATTAAAATTTTTGTTCCTTAATTAATAATTAAAAAAAAATTTTTTATAAATTTTGAAAAATTAATTTTTTTTCGGTTTTTTTTTTCTAAAGGATGATCCAAAAGCTCACGATAATTTTGTAAAACTAACGAGAGCCTATGAAGTATTAAAGGATCCAGATTTAAGAAAAAAATATGATATTCACGGAGAAGAGGGACTCGACAATAATAATAATAGACGCAATCAATATCATTCCTGGACATATTATCAAAATAATTTTGGAATTTATGATGACGATCCTCAAATTATGACACTCAACAGAAATGATTATTGTATGTTTTATTTATTTTAAAAAAAATTTATTCGTCGTCCCACGAATATAATTTTTAATTATAGGCAAATAATATTTTTAAAATAAATTTTTGTTTGCAATATTAAATTTTTTTAGTAGAAAAAAGAAAAAGAAATTAAATTATAATAATAATGTTTTTCATTTTAGTTGAAAGTGTATTGGATTCGGAAAAAATGTGGTTAGTAAATTTTTATTCGCCAATGTGTAGTCATTGTCATCATTTAGCACCTGTTTGGCGTAAAGTCGCTAAAGAACTCGAGGGTGTAATTCGCGTTGCCGCTGTTAATTGCGAAGACGATTGGCAACTTTGCAATAAAATTGGAATTCAATCGTATCCAACTTTAATGCACTATCCAAAGGTTAATTTAACAAAAAATAATAATTTTCTACTTTTTTCCAAAAATGAAAATTTCATTCAATTTTTTTTAATTTTGAAATCTTTTCTTCTTTTTATTATTGTTAAAAAAAAATTGTTTACTTAAATTTTTTTTTTAATTTAAATTACTTTCTTCAAAATTGAAAAATTTTCAATTTTACGCAACGATTAATTTTTTTTTTTTTTAAACATTTAATGATTATTTTTAGAATTCGAATCGTGGCGCTCGTTACACGGATGAAAAATCGTATGAGGCAATTTTACAATTTGTTTTGGATCGACTCGATGTAAAAATTGAGAAAATAACAAAAAAAATTTGGAATCATTTATTGAAAGGACTCGAATTGTCTGATAAGCCAACATTAGTTTTTGTTTGTAATAATCATCGTCATTGTTTCACGTCAGACGAAAGGCTCAAAGTAGCCGCGATATTTGTAAGTAAAATTTAATTTTTTTTCCTTCAACTCTTTTTCTATTATTATAAAAAAAAAAAATTTTAATAATTAAATTTAAAATGTTCAAATTATGAAAAAACTTTTAAAATTTCAAATTTAATTAAAATTTTTTTGTAATTTTTAAAAATAATAATAAATTTTTTTTAATTTCAGGACAAAATGATAAATATCCGAGTCTTCGAATGTGAGAAAGATTGTGATGATAAATTTTCTAAAGATAGTGGCGTTATTTATTTTCCATCACAAAATGACGATGTATGGAAACCAATTTCTTTAGAGGACTCAATTGATGTTGATGAATTGGTGAAAAAAATTCTCGATCAATTACCCGAGCCGCAAGATATTAGCGATTTCGATTTTGAGGTGTGAATCATAATTTTCCTCATCTATGTTACTTATAAATTGATAATTTACAAAAAATCCAATTAAATATTTTATTTTTTTTTTACATATAAATTGATGTATTAATTTTATTTTTTTGCAGAAAATTGAAAAAAGTCTCGAATCTCAGGATGAAGACGGTTGGTTAATTTGTTTTTATATTGGACACGCGACCGAATTGGATGTTCAATTAAAAAAATTACCAAGTATCGTTCGCGGAATGAATTTAGGTAAAATTTCCTAATTTTTTTTTTTTTTGCTTTTATTTATCATTTGTTTTTTAAATATATTTTTCTATTAAATAAAATTTATAATTAATTAACTAATAATAATTAATAATGTTTAATTGTATTTTTTTTCAGCTAAAATAAATTGTGGTAAATATGCGAAATTATGCCAGGATTTAAATGTAAATCACTATCCATCATGGGGTGTATTAAAACCCGGTGGTGGTGCTTTTGAATTGAATCATGGGAAAAATACAATAAACGATATTGCACGATTTGCAAAAAATAGTGTTAAAGCAAAAAATGTCCGTGCACTATCGGCAGAGAAAATACTCTCAATTCTAAAGAGAGAAAATGGTGAGTGCAGGCCTCGGATCGACTTTAAAGGCACAAAAAAAGTCGTTTTAGTCGATTTATGTTCCAAAAAAAGTCGAAAAAGACGATTTTTTTTATTTTAACAAAAAAAGTTTTACAGATTTTCAAATAAAAGTTTTTTTTTTTAAATAATAATAATTTTAGAAGAGTTATAAAGTTGAAATTTTTAAAAATAATTGAATTTCAAAAGATTTTGTTAATTTTCAGACAATAATTAAATTTTACATAATTAAAAATAATTTATTTAAATAATTTCAGATAACATTTTTTAAAAGTAATTGAATTTTCAACGATTTATAATTGAGATTTTTAAAATTAATTGAACTTCAAGTGATTTTTAATTAAAAAATGGTTTCAGATAATTGAATTTTTCAAATAATATTATGAAAATAGTTAAAGATAATTGAATTTCATGAGAGAGTTATAATTGAAATTATTAAATTTCAAACAATTTTAGATGGTAAATTTTTTAAAGCGTTTAAATTGAAATTTTTGAAAATAATTGAATTTCAATTGAAATTTTGGATAATAATTTAATTTTAGTTGATTTTAGATTAAAAATATTGATAATAAATAATTTTGAATTGAAATTTTTGCGAATAATTGAATTTTAGTTAATTTTGAATTGAAAATTTTGAAAATAATTGAATTTTAGTTGATTTTGGATTGAAATTTTTGAAAATAATTGAATTTTATTTGATTTTGAATGAAAATTTTTTTGAATTTTAAAAGATTTTGAATTGAAAATTTCGTAAATAATTGATTTCGAATTGACATTTTGGAAAATAATTTAATTTCAAAAGATTGTGTTAATTTTCAGACAATAATTATTATAATAAGAGAAATTTCTAATAATTTCTGTTGATGAAGAATTTATTAGAATTTTTTGGTAATTTTATTTTGTTAATTTTTTTTTAAATTATATACAATGATTAAATTTCATAAAAATTTTAATTGAAAAATAGTTTAAAATAATTGAATTTGTGATAAATTTCATTAAAATAATTAAAAATAATTAATTTAGTGAAGAGTTTTAGTTAAAATTTTTTTAAATAATTGAAATAAAGAAGATCTGAAGAAGATCTGCATTTTATACTAAAAAAATCGTAATTTATTCAAAAAAAATTTTTTTAATGTAAAAAAAAGTCGAAAAAGTCGTATAATCCAAGGCCTTTGAGTGAAGAAAGAAATTTATTTTTAATTTTCAAAAATTGGTTTCTTTTTTTAAAAATAAAAAAATTATTAACAGGAAATGAAGCTTGGTTTATCGATTGGTATGCGCCATGGTGTCCACCATGTTTGGAATTTTTGCCAGAATTACGAAAAGCCTCATTGGAATTTAAATCGTCTTTAATTCATTTTGGCACTGTCGATTGTACAGTTCATTCGAATATTTGTCGACAATATAACATTCGTTCCTATCCAACTGCAATGTTAATTAATGGCACAAATACAATTCAATTTACAATGCAAAAAACCGCTTCAAATGTTATACAATTTATTCACGAGGCAATGAATCCATCTGGTGAGAATGAAATCCAAAAAATATTTATATTCTTTTAATATATTAAATAAATCTTTTTTCAAGTAAAGAAAAGAAAAATAATATTATTAATTATTTACAGTCATAGAAATTACGTCGAAGAATTTTAATCAAAGACTCGTGAAAAAGAAAAGTAAACTTCTTTGGGTTGTGGATTATTTTGCCCCGTGGTGTGGTCCCTGTCAACAATTGGCATCTGAATGGACATCAGTGGCAAAAGCATTGCGACAATTGAATTTTGTGAAAATAGCAAAAATTAATTGTGACATTGAATCAAATCTTTGCAGAACACAAGGAATACAAAGTTATCCGACAATTAGACTTTATCCCACAGAAAGCGAAGGAATCAATACAATTGCGTAAGTTATTAAATAAAAATAAAATTTTTAATTTATTTTATTTTACCGAATTTCATTTAAATTTGGAGAATTTCTATTTAAATTCATATTTAGGGATAAATAAAATTTTAATTTTAATTAAAAATTTCAAAGAAAATAAATAATATTAATTAATAATTCTACGTTAAAAATATATTTCTCGAAAATATTTTAAATTAAAAATACTCATTTTAAGTAATACACATTATAATGTTCAAAAAAATCGCGCGCTCGTTGTTTGGTGATAAGTTAGAAAACTACATTACCGAACTTGTACCACCCCTTTTTTCCCCTACGATGCGCGTCACTTCCTTACAACCGAGCACATTCCATTTCTTTTACATTTCATCAGTCGCAGGGCACGCATTTTCGCAATAAACGAAAAAGTTTATAGTTTACCATCAAACGAAATTAGTTAAAAAAAAAAAATGTGTTTTCTTGGTGTTAAAATGAAATGTTATGCCTTTGATAATTTATGTAAGTTTAAAAATATTTTTTTCTTATTAAATTTTTTATTTAATTTTTTCTTTTCATAGCATCGCATTTTCATTGTATTGTATTTCATTTATTTCATTTTTCATTATAATTATAAATATATAGGGGGGAATTTTTTTATTTACTCTTACTAGAAAAAATCGAAAGTAAATTTTATTTCTTTAAAATTGAATTATATTTAAAATTTTATTATTCTGACGCGATTTTTTCTAAAAATATTTTATTTCAAAGCTGTGAATTTTATATAAATTTTCAATTAAAATATGTAAATTTATAGCAAGATTATTATTTTTCATAATTACTACAATTATATTTCTATAGTTTCTTTTTAAGTATTCAATTTAACGTTTTGAGAAAGAATTTTATCTGCTACAAAATGGCGGTTTCGGCGTCATATTAAAATTAATATGGCTAAGTAACTTTAATTTATTATTATTATTTCTTAAAAAGAATAATCTAAAAGTTTTAAAAGATAATTTGAAATATTTATTTTGCCAATTGTGATAAAAATAAGTTTTTGAAATTATTAAACCAATAAAATTATTTTAAATTATTTTTGAATATAAAACCGTTGTGAAAAAAAAATTACGCTCTTTAAAAAAAGTTATTTAATAATTTTTTATTTAAATAAATAATTATAAAGAAACGTATAAAGTGAATAGTTTTACATAAGAAATAATAAAAATTAATCATTCAAT
The DNA here is from genome assembly GCF_019393585.1 of Leptopilina boulardi. Taxonomy (NCBI): domain Eukaryota; kingdom Metazoa; phylum Arthropoda; class Insecta; order Hymenoptera; family Figitidae; genus Leptopilina; species Leptopilina boulardi. Next base: position 2,666,419 of record NW_026137825.1, on the reverse strand, counting down.
TATTAGAAATTTAAATAATATTTATTAAATAACTTTTTTTTAATTAAGTGCAATTTTTATAAATGAAACAAGATTCTTTATAAAATTAAGGGAATTAGAAAATTAGAAATTAGAAAATTTTTTCTAATTGAATATTTAAAAGGAACTTTAGAAATATAATGTAATAATTAATTTTAGATTAATTTTAATTGTTAATAATTTTCATTAAAAAAAAATTTATTTTTTGGTTTAATAATTTCAGTAACTATTTTTTATAAAAGCATAAGTTAAAAATGATTTAATATTAAAAATTAAATTTTTAAATTCTAATTGATCTGTTCGAGAAATTTGGATTCTATTTTAAAATATTTATTTGCTTTATATATTTTATTTTACATAAAAGTTAAATTAAATTGAAATTGTTTCAGTAATAACATTCACTTGTTGTTATGTGTTGTATTAGGAAAAACACCAATAATAATATTTTTTTTTATTTATTATATGTGACGCGATCTGAAGAAAAGGACCTTAGAAGCAAAAAATTATAGGTTACGTTTAGAAATTTTAAAGTGAAAATACACAAAGACATTCAACTCGTAATGCAAACTATTGATATTTAGGTCTTCATTGCATCCAAAATATTCAATAAAAACTGATTTCAGTTTAACAAAAACAAAAATAAACTTTTAGTTCAAGTAAAACTATAGTAAACATAACCAATAATTTATTTGCTTCTAAGGTCCCTTTTTTCAAATCGCGTCACATATTATGTAATTTGTAATTTTTTTTATTGAAAATTGACGGTTATTTGTAGTATTATTTCAATATTTCTATGCTTTATATGTTTCACTTCACATATAAAATTGAATTAAATTGGTCTACTATTTTTACAGAAATTTTTTACAGTAAAAACATTCACTTGTTGTTCTGTGTTGTATTAGGAAAAACACCAATAATAATATTTTTTTTTATTTATTATATTATGTAATTTATAATTTTTTTTAATTGAAAATTGACGATTATTTGTAGTATTATTTCAATATTTCTATGCATTTATTATTCTTTTTTAAGCCTGTTTACATGTAAATAAATAAATATTTGACTAAAATATGAATTTTATGTTCTCCCTTATTATAGATTATATAATGGACAAAGGGATTTCTTCTCGATGCTACTGTGGATTACAGGATTTTTCCCAGTCAAAGTCAAAGAGTTAACGTCTTCCACATTCCAAAAGGACGTTCTAAAAGGGAACGAACTTCATTTGGTTGATTTTTATGCACCATGGTGCGGTCATTGCCAAAGACTGGAGCCTCATTATAATATTGTCGCTCAGGTTAGTAATGACTTCCTTTTTCTCTAATTTTTATTGTTGTTTTTAAATTTAATAAGCAAAAAAAAATTTTAATTCGTTGGTAAAAAAAAACAAAATTTTTATCTCTTGCGATTTTTTAAAATAAATTATTAACATTAAATTTTGAATGTGTCTAACTTCAGTAAAAGGGAAATACATAATCTATCAAAACTATTCATTGATTTAATATAATTTTATTTTTACAATTATTTTTTTTCATTGTAGCTTCTTGAGGGTAAAATTCAAGTAGCGCGAATCAATTGCGAAATTTATAGAAACGAATGTTCGCAATCTGGAATTCAAGCATATCCAACGCTAATGCTTTATGGACGAAAATCGAGTTATAGAATAGAAGGTGCCAAAGCTGAGGAAATACATAGTAATGTTTTGAAAATATTAAATCTCAAAACTGAACAGAAACACGATGAACTGTAACAATCGTTGTTCAAGTAGGTGCCTTGTGATCTCTATTTTATATAAAAAAAAATGACGTTCATAATTAAAAAAAAATTTTTTTTTAAGAAAATCAATTACTGATGATTGACTTTGTTTTTGTCAATCGCATAAAAAAATTGTGGTTTTTTTCTATAAAAAAAGTAGAAAATTTCGAATCAAATACTCGAAAGAACCATTTTGGATTTTTTTTAGCATATAAACTTAGGTAATTTTTGAAAGAAACTTTAATGAAAATTAACAAAAACAAAATACGGGTCGCTTGCCCTTCGAGCCCTCACTAAGTCGCTCTTTTGTATTTTGTCCAATTTTATTTCATTACGGGTTTTTGTTCCTTTCTTCGATTTTTCATACAATATTTAGTTAAATAATTTTACGCCGTAAAATGTGATAAGAATTGTAATCAGTTATTAATTGTATTTAATAAGTTACATAATTTACATTTATACTATAACATTGTTGGATTATTTTATATGATATTGATTTTTTAAAAATATCAACATTTTTCAAATCGATGTAATAAGCTATATATCAAATTCAAAAATATTGCTATTTTCATTTTTTAAAAAAAGGTGTCCAAAGTTTAAATAATTTCCTAAAGGTCTAAATCCTAGGGGCCTGCTTTAGACTATTAAAATAAAAAAAAAATAAAAACTTAATAATAAAGCCTCTATTTTGGGTTGAAATAGAGGCTACTTGCTTTTTGTTTCAAATTGAATAATTCAAGAATTATTGTAATTTGAAAAATTTTTTACTTAAAATGCTGATATTGCATGAAAACTTAATGTTTCATTTATACATTAATCTATTCTAATTATCATCTTAAAAGGAGATAAAATTCTTCGAAAATGTTCCACTACCGAAGATCTCTGCCTTTTAATTGCACTTCTGCACAGATCGGGAACAAAAATTTTCTATTCTAAAAGATTATTAAAAAAAAAATTTCATATATTTTCATTTAATTCATTTCATTTTATAAATCACATCAAAGCAGATCTTTAAAGAGTAATCCACTCTTAAATGATTTCTGTCTTTTGATTGCACTTCTGCGCAGATCGTGAGCTAATTATTATATTTGATGATTTATTGTGAGATTAACTTTTATTGATTTAATATAAAAATGACAATAATTTGGCATTGTTCTCCATGTTCAGTATGTATGGTTCATCAGTGCATGTGAAGTAATCCTTGTCAAAACTGCAGTTACCTTAAATTACAGTTGACTTGTGCTGTGTCAGATTGTATAAAATTTCTAAGACACATTATAGACGTCATTGTTTTAAGTTCAACTTCCTAATTAAATTTTTTTGAAATAAATATTGAAAATTAATGAAAGAATTTTCAATAGCAGCGTAATGAAAAGCTGAATTACCTTCATCGACGTAATTTGCATATTGGCAATGAATTCGTTTATTCTGTCTTTCATATTATTATAGTTTCTATTTGTTCTTGATCAACCACAGCAGCAAAGCTGGTTGCTAAAAATGGACCGCTAAGTTCTGGAATTAATAAAACAAAAGATTGCTTTGGCATCGCTGAAACCTCAGGACCGCTAAGTTCTAAAATTAATAAAAAAAAGATTGCTTTGGCATCGCTGAAACCTCAGGACCGCTAAGTTCTGGAATTAATAAAACAAAAGATTGCTTTGGCATCGCTGAAACCTCAGGACCGCTAAGTTCTGGAATTAATAAAACAAAAGATTGCTTTGGCATCGCTGAAACCTCAGGACCGCTAAGTTCTGGAATTAATAAAACAAAAGATTGCTTTGGCATCGCTGAAACCTCAGGACTGCTAAGTTCTGGAATTAATAAAACAAAAGATTGCTTTGGCATCGCTGAAACCTCAGGACCGCTAAGTTCTGGAATTAATAAAACAAAAGATTGCTTTGGCATCGCTGAAACCTCAGGACCGCTAAGTTCTGGAATTAATAAAACAAAAGATTGCTTTGGCATCGCTGAAACCTCAGGACCGCTAAGTTCTGGAATTAATAAAACAAAAGATTGCTTTGGCATCGCTGAAACCTCAGGACCGCTAAGTTCTAAAATTAATAAAAAAAAGATTGCTTTGGCATCGCTGAAACCTCAGGACCTCTAAGTTCTAAAATTAATAAAAAAAAGATTGCTTTGGCATCGCTGAAACCTCAGGACCGCTAAGTTCTGGAATTAATAAAACAAAAGATTGCTTTGGCATCGCTGAAACCTCAGGACCGCTAAGTTCTAAAATTAATAAAAAAAAGATTGCTTTGGCATCGCTGAAACCTCAGGACCGCTAAGTTCTAAAATTAATAAAAAAAAAGATTGCTTTGGCATCGCTGAAACCTCAGGACCGCTAAGTTCTAAAATTAATAAAAAAAAGATTGCTTTGGCATCGCTGAAACCTCAGGACCGCTAAGTTCTGGAATTAATAAAACAAAAGATTGCTTTGGCATCGCTGAAACCTCAGGACCGCTAAGTTCTGGAATTAATAAAACAAAAGATTGCTTTGGCATCGCTGAAACCTCAGGACTGCTAAGTTCTGGAATTAATAAAACAAAAGATTGCTTTGGCATCGCTGAAACCTCAGGACCGCTAAGTTCTAAAATTAATAAAAAAAAGATTGCTTTGGCATCGCTGAAACCTCAGGACCGCTAAGTTCTAAAATTAATAAAAAAAAAGATTGCTTTGGCATCGCTGAAACCTCAGGACCGCTAAGTTCTAAAATTAATAAAAAAAAGATTGCTTTGGCATCGCTGAAACCTCAGGACCGCTAAGTTCTGGAATTAATAAAACAAAAGATTGCTTTGGCATCGCTGAAACCTCAGGACCGCTAAGTTCTGGAATTAATAAAACAAAAGATTGCTTTGGCATCGCTGAAACCTCAGGACTGCTAAGTTCTGGAATTAATAAAACAAAAGATTGCTTTGGCATCGCTGAAACCTCAGGACCGCTAAGTTCTGGAATTAATAAAACAAAAGATTGCTTTGGCATCGCTGAAACCTCAGGACCGCTAAGTTCCAAAATTAATAAAAAAAAGATTGCTTTGGCATCGCTGAAACCTCAGGACCGCTAAGTTCTGGAATTAATAAAACAAAAGATTGCTTTGGCATCGCTGAAACCTTAGGACCGCTAAGTTCTGGAATTAATAAAACAAAAGATTGCTTTGGCATCGCTGAAACCTCAGGACCGCTAAGTTCTGGAATTAATAAAACAAAAGATTGCTTTGGCATCGCTGAAACCTCAGGACCGCTAAGTTCTAAAATTAATAAAAAAAAGATTGCTTTGGCATCGCTGAAACCTCAGGACCTCTAAGTTCTAAAATTAATAAAAAAAAGATTGCTTTGGCATCGCTGAAACCTCAGGACCGCTAAGTTCTGGAATTAATAAAACAAAAGATTGCTTTGGCATCGCTGAAACCTCAGGACCGCTAAGTTCTGGAATTAATAAAACAAAAGATTGCTTTGGCATCGCTGAAACCTCAGGACCGCTAAGTTCTAAAATTAATAAAAAAAAGATTGCTTTGGCATCGCTGAAACCTCAGGACCGCTAACTTCTGGAATTAATAAAACAAAAGATTGCTTTGGCATCGCTGAAACCTCAGGACCGCTTAGTTCTGTAATTGATAAAACAAAAGATTGCTTCGGCATCGGAGACACTTCTAGACCGCTTAATTAATTTATTGACTATTCAGTGAATTAATAATTTTTTAAATCACTGTAGAACGTGTCACATTGAAAATATTTTGCAATGTGACGAATCTAATATTTACTCATTTCATAAAAAGGATTGTTTTAGTAAAAACATTCACTTGTTGTTATGTGATGAATTAGGAAAAACACCAATAATAAAATTTTTTTTATTATATTTTACAAATTTTCATTCATAATAATAATGATAACTACTTTATAAATTAACCTCATAACATTAATGTTTAATCATTATCTCATCACTATTATACTTATTGGTATAAGTTGACTTAGGAAAAACACCTTATCATAATTTTTTTTTTAAATTTATTAAAATTTTTATTCACTTCATTTATTATATTTCATCATTTTTAATTATTCATTCCTGTCTTCTTATCTAATGATTGTTAGAATTAGTATGTTTGAGTATTCTAACTACTATTTTTCATTTGATAAGTAAAACTACTACCACTACTACTACTCAATTGATAATAGACTCTTTTCTTAAAATGGTTTCTTTTAAACATTGGACACCTATCGTCAATTAAAATAATATATTCAATTATTTTTTTGGAATATTTATATTCTCTATGGACTTTTAAAAATTTTTATTCTGATTAAAAAAAAAATTATTGATATTTTGATTTATACAAAAATAGTGTAATATCAATAACAATATATGAATTTAAATATATCGTTTAAATAATATTGCAATATTGTTATAAAATATTAATCGATTATTAATTTTGGTGTTAGATTTGAATGCGTACCAATTTTAAAGTATAAATGTAAATTTTACATGAAAAAAAATTACTTCTTTGAAAAAAAATGTAATTAATACTTTGGAGAATATGTAAATATTTTGTATATAATTACTTAAAAGATATAATATATCGATTGAAAAATATCGATATATTAATATTAAATTATCATCGCTTTTTATCTACGATCTTGTAATTTTTTTTCAAAATCTTTTCAAATTTATTTCTGAATACTTTTATTGTTAAAAATATATTTTTGAATATTATTGTTATATTTTGATTAATATTGCCGATATTAAGGATCGATATTTCAGTTCTAATACATTTACTTCGAATTCGAAATATACGATCCGTGCTATTTTTAAAGCACAATAGACACTTTTTTAAAAAAATTTTGTAAGAATTTTTTTTTACTTAATTTTTACACTTGTAAATATATTACGATTTTAATAAAAAAAAATGATTTTTTCGAAATTGAAGTTTTTTTTTATTTATTTCACTAATATTTTTGTGATTATTATTTTATATATTTATTTGTATTCCCCACTTTTTTATTATATCTTATTTCCTGATTTTTAATTTTCATGATTTCTTTTTGTTGAATAAATTAATTTTTTCTTCACTGCTTGGCACTCAAGAAGTGTCAAGACGCTTTTTCGAGTAGGATTTATAAAGGTAAGTTAAATATTAATTATTATTTAGTGATCAAAAAAATTAATTATACTCTAAAATACCGTAATTTGTTATTTATATTATGCTGCTAAATTTTTTTTTCTTCTTTATTATGGAGATTAAAATTATGAAAAAAATTTTTCACAGAAGATAGAAATAATTATTTCTATAACAAATTCAAATCTTTTACATAATTTTGTTCTCTATTTATTTTTTAAAGAAGAAGCAATGAGTTAAAAAAGGAGTTACAATTTCCGTTATTTTGAATTTTGAATAACTCACGGTGCGCCAGAAGGAGGTGTAAATAAAAATGAATTGGCACTTAAAAATTCTTTTTGATTATAGTTCTAAGATGAATAAAAAAAAACTTTTCTCAATAGGTTTTAAAATCAGCTTACGTGCCCAATTTAAAACAAATTGAGTTTTAAATATTTAAAAATAGTATTTTATGAGGAACCAGAATTTATTTAATGTATACTTATATGCGTATAGATAGCTGCCATCTGACGGCGGCAGGAAGTAATGAACCTGTCATTATATTAATTTTCGTTTTGCAATCGTGTTTTTGTATGGATTCGTATAATCTTTCGAATTTAGGAAATTTATATAAGATAAGGATCTCTAGCTGCTTTTTGTAAAAAGTGTCCGTCTTTCAAAAAGAAAGTATTTTAAAATCAATGTTTATCATTTTCACGTTTAGTGCCGTTTTTATAGAACGATAAAATTAAAGGTCTCTTCTTGCCAAAAAAATTTCAGAGATCATTCGACTCTCTTAAATAAATTTTGTCACTCTTAAAATCGTTCTTTTAACATTATAATTTAATTTTTTAAAATCGAACACAAACACTACAGCAATATAATTATATTTATATGTAAAATTGAAAATAAGTAATTATTTTATCATTTATTACAGTATTTATTAGATTAAATAAATTCTGATTCCCCATAAAACACTGTTTTTATATAAAAAAAACACAATTTTATTTAAATCGGGCACGTAAACTGATTTTAAAAACTATTGAGAAATGTTTTTTTTATTCATCTAAGAATCATAATCAAAAAGTATTTTTAAGTGCCAATTCATTTTTATTTAAACCAAATTTTTCTTAATTTATGGTAAATTATTTTTTCAACTGATTAAGTTTAAATAAACGTATGTCTAATTATGAAGATTTTAAAAAATTCTACATAGTTTAAAAAGAGGGGAAAAATTTTTTTTTTCTACCTTTTGGTATTCGAATACAAATTTAATGGGACTCAAGTCCCCGTTCTTTCTTTTGTGTGTGTATGTATGCTTTCATCCTCCCACCACGCTACTCTTTGTCCACCTTCTCCTTTTTACCTTTGCGAGACTCCACTTCAATTCCCCTCTCTTTTCTCGTTTCTTTCAATTCCAGTTCGTGGCAAGTCTTTCCTTTTCCTCAATAAGCCAGTTTGCTATAGCGAGAGCAGCCATCTTACCAGGTTCTCGTGTGTGTTGTGTCCCCCTTTTCTTTTCTTTCTTTTTTTTTTATTTATTTTCCATTCATTTCAATTTTGTGAAGGAAAATAATTCAAATATCCATTTTTTTTTTATATAATTGTATTCAGTCTCAACGAATAATTTTCCCATTTTAAATAGACGTAAATTTTTGAAAATTGTGCTAAAAGGATTTTTAAAAAAGAATGTGAAGAATAAGTGAGTGATTCATATATATATAATTTTTTTGTATCATATTCAAAAGTAACAGAAACCGCTATATAGTAAAATAAAATATGGAATAGTTTTGATAAAAAAAAAAAGGAGAATTACATATATAGTTTTATATTATCGGTTAGTGACTCTATATCAAGTGGAAGGAAAAAGGGAATATTGCAGAATAAATATATATTATATAAATTATACATTTATGGAACGTTAATTATTTCCGGATGAGTGTGAAAATACGATGATGTAAACGAAAAATGCAACTTATTTAATACTTAATCTGATTCCATGTTTGTGGGAAAATTTATAATAGTTATATGAAAAGAAATGAATCGAGGATTTTAATTAATGTAGCTGTTACTTTGTTTTTTCTTAAAGGAAAAAAAAGATTCGTTAATTTAATTTTTTTATTTTTTTTTATCATCCATTTGTAAATCTTAATATAAATTTAATTTTAATTTAAAATATTTGAAAATTAACAAAAAAAAATACTTTGCAAATTAAATTGAATTATAACGAAATAACAGTAAACGTAATTAAAGAATTTTATTTTATATATTATTTATCAATTTTTTTTTTTTTTATTAAAATTAATTAGTATTTATTAATATAATTATTTTTTGTTTTTCATAGTAGAATTGAATTATTTAATTTTTAATTAATATATTATTATTATCATTCCTTTGGCTTAGAAAAAATAATTTCAAAATTGTCAAATTTTCGATTTATCGATAATCGATTAAACGATATTTGATTTATCGAACTATTGAATATAAGGAAATTTTTTTGGGAATTCCATTTTTTACTTCCAAATTACTTTTTTAATAAAATAAAAATTAAAAAAATACAAATAATTCTTAACTGGATAATTAATTTGCTTTATTACTTTTTCTAATTTAATTTCAATAATAAATACAATTAATATAATAAATTAATTAATATAATTAATATAATCAATCAATTAATTAATATAATTAAATTATTTTTTTTTCATTTTATTTGCAAAAATATATTTTGCAATCGGAATGTCTGACTAAGTAATTTTTTAAATGTATTCCTTATATACCAACTGACGTGTGTGTTAAAAATATGAAAACTTTTGTTTTTTAATTATACACATTTAAAAAGCACTTTGAATTATTTTTTCTTCTTAAATGATTCTCTTCTTAAATTGCAAAATAAAACATGAGGACTCATAATATTAAAGTTTCTGAAGCGAGTTAAATATATTTTTAAAACACAAACTAGAATTATATATATATATATATATATATATATATACCGGAATAACTGTGATTTTAAATTAGAATTCCTTTTCCTGTCGTAAAATAATAATGACAAACTTAAAATATTCATATTAAAAATTTGATTTCATTTTTATTATTTATTTGCTTTATCTTTAATAAAAGAAAACACAATTTACATATAGTATTATTAATATTTTTTTTTTATATTTAAAAATTAATATTGTAATGTAAAAATTAATAAATATATATATATATATATATATATATATATATATATATATTATGTAAAAAAAATAAATTAAAATATTTGTTTATATAATTTATTATATACGAATGTTATATTAATATATTTATTATCTTTTTGAGTGCATGATATCTATATTATAATATTTTTAATAGTTTTAATATATATATATGTTTTCTGGCTTGTAAATAGAAGAAAAAAAATAGTTCAATTATTTTACAAATAGCTTTTATGTTCATTTGCATGATAAGAAAATGACATTATTTTTCAATACAATACAACAAAAGTTCATTTTTAAAAATGTATTTTGGAATTTATTAAAATTAATAGATAAAAAAAAATGAATGTAATAGAATAAAAATGTTTAGTTTTAATTATTTTTATTTCATTAAATAATTAATATTTAATTAATGATTAATTACAAAATTAAAAATTAATTATTTGTAATTAAAAATTAATTTACGATTATTTAATTATTTGTGTTATTAAAAATAGTAGGGTCAGCTGGGGTAAATCCGAACGCTAATTATTTCAGCTTAATTAAAATTTTTAAAAATAAGTTCGATATGAGAAATTTTACCTCAGATCCTCTTCAAGAGATTCTAAGTATTATCCCATTTTTCGTTTGTTAATTAGCAACAGCATAAACAAAGATAACGAGTATTGCAAAAAAGATTGAAAATCAAAGATGACACTCTTTCAGTATTTTGTCTCGTATTTGAAGAAAAAGAAGCTAAAAATTCATTTTATTATTTATAATTGTTTGTTATGAATACTAGAACAGAAACTATTTTTCATTTTTGCCTTCTGTAAAATTTTATTAATAATATCAGACCGTTCGTATATTTACCCCGGAAAATTGGAAAACCGGGTTAAATCTAAACGGTATTTTCAATAATTTTTTCTTATATCAAAAATTGTTTTTATTTCATTACACTATTATTTTAACATTATAAAAGTACATAGAAAAAAGTTTTTCTTTCTATATATGTATCCTCGTTAGTAATTATAATAAGCAGAAACTTAATCTCTATTCTCTCGAAGGAGTGTTCCACTTTTTTTTTTGCCAAATGGTTTGTTGAAAAAAAATTTTCAGGATCTTAATAAAATTTGGTATTCTAGAGTTTTTGGGGTCGCTTATTACCAATTTGAAGTCAGTTTTTCAAAATTCAAAATGGCGGACGAGAATTAAAAAATTCATTGGATTCACTCGAAAATTGTTACTCGGTGGGTTTTAGGGTCGCTGATTATACGAATTTGAAGTTAGCAAATTTGATCATTTTTAAAAATTAAGTTTTAGGAAAGTCCGACATTTTGAATTTAAAAAATTTCACTTTTATTTTTGTATTTACATTCAATCACTCCAAAATACTTTCTGTAGCAAGTTTTGCAAAAATCCGTTATGATTTGATAAAGTTATTGAAGGTTTTAATTGTGTAATGCATTTTAATTTTTAACCTGTTTGATTTTTTTATTTATATATGATGCATTATTACATAATATAGGTTTATTATCGTATTTTTTTTTTTGAGTTTTTATATAAGTTTAACAATTGCAATACTTTAAATTTATTTTCCCTAAGATTTTTCTGAAATACAGTGCGGCGTTCGTATTTAACCGCGGTATTTTAGGAAAGTTGCAAAGTATCGAGGTAAATACGAACGCTATAAGTTTCCTGCGATTGTAATTTATCAAAAATTTTTGCTACCCCATAAAATTGTTCTATGGAAGTAAAGTAACAACTTCATGCACCAGAATACCGGAAGTATTTTTTTTTTAAAGAAAAAACTTATGTTATTGTTGAAACTTACTAAAAGCGTTTGGATTTACCCCGGCTGACCCTACACGGAGAGAAATAGATGGTAAGAATTTATGATCTTAAGATGGTAAAAAGTAGATGTTATCCGGTACTATCATTATGCTACTCGGTACTATGAAAAATGTTACAAAAAGTATTAATAATAATAATAATAATAATATGAAAAATTAATTGAAATTTTGTAATTGTAAAATTTTGCAGATTCCTTTGGTGGAAGTGAGAAAATAAAAAAAAAAAAAAAGAAGAAATGGGTGCAAAAGTTGAATACGTCGAATCATCGCACATGTATGCGACAAATTACATTCGTAATTCAAAAGCAATTGGTGTATTGTGGGGAATTTTTACAATATGCTACGCGATAATTGGTACAGTCGCATTTATCACACCCGAATGGTTAGGTGATTTGGAACATGAGAATCCGGGAAAATTTGGCCTTTGGTCCCGATGTAGCTTTGGCGGAAATGGTAAAAAAAAAAAAAAAAAAAAAATTGTTTCTTTAAAAAAAAAATATTTTTCTAATCAATGAAATTTGTATTCAATATATTATTTAATTTTTTTTAATAATTATTAGAAAAAAAATATTGAAAAATTATTTAGAAACATAAATTTTTTGAAAAAAGTTGGTAAAATATTTGTAGGGAATGAAAAAAAAAATTTTATTTTTTTTATTGTTACAGGAGAATTAGTGGAAGGATGCATTGGACGTTTGGATGATTTTTCGACAATTGCCAATGTTCCATTTAAAGCGAGTACAATACTTGTTGGTTTGGCAGTAATAATTGCAATTTTGTCAATTTGTGCCATGCTTCTATTTTTCTTTTGTCACAGCACAACTGTCTATTATATTTGTGCTTGGATGCAAGTTACGTCAGGTAATTTTAACAAAATTTTCCCCCCAAAAAAATAGAATATATTTATTATGAACTATAGTCCCGTGGTTAGAGCTCTTGACTTGTAATGAAAAATCCAGGGTTCGATCCCCGGTGGAGTTGCAATTTTTCAAAGACAAAAATTATTTATTTTTTTTGTTTTAAATATGCTTCACGGAAAAAATTTTTCATCTGGAACAGCGAAATGTTTCACTAAAATAGCTAAACTTTTCGCTATTCTAAAAAAAAATTCTAAAAATAAATAATAATAATAATAATAATAATAATAATAATAATAATAATAAGATAACAACAAACAAAACAATAAAATTAATTAAATTAAACAAAACGATAAATAAAATAAATAATAATAATAATAATAATAATAAATAAATAAATATAATAATAATAATAATAAATAATTCTAAAAATAAAAATTATTCTTTTTTTCTAAAAAAAAATTCCATTACAAAACGAAAAATCTCCTATATTCACGTTAAATTTTAATGTCGCTTATACATATACGATTTCGTTATAAACTGGCGAAAGGTTTTATAAGTGATTTGCCCTATGAAAGTGAAAGTAAAAACGAATTGCTAATTACAAAAATAGAGCAAAAACCGTCTAATGTTACACTGTAAAAAGTTGAATTTAATTATCAAATATCAAAAAATTTAATTTCGTTTAGTCAAAAAAAATTTTTTTCTAGGAAAATTTTTGGATGGTTTGAAAGATTTTAAATTTCTTTTGTCATAGATATTAATTTATCAGAAGAATATCAATTTTTATTTCAATTTTATTATTTTTATTAATTATTAATAAATTATTAATTAATATTAATTAACTAATTTTTTTTCTATTAATTCATTTTTATTAATTTTATTTAAATTAATATATTTTAAAAAAATGTTTTTTTACCAAAATTATAATAATTTCATTCTAAAAGTTTAAAAAAAAAATATTTAAAAAAAAGGAATTAAAAACAAAAAACCAAGATTAAAAATAAATTTATTATATTTTATTTAATAATTATGTAAACGTTTTTTTTCTCATTGTAATCCTCAAGGAAACAATAATAAAACAATCGTTAGGAATTCAAAGCGTGAAGAATTCTGTTATCGTTGTTGCATTATTTTTTTTTTTTTTTTTTTTGGAAAATGAGCAGAACAAATCTCATTAATCAAAATTCCGTAACAAGTTATTGCGTTTCATTAAATAGTAATAATATTTCATTAAAATTGATGCGTTAACAAAGCGTGATAATCGCAATTTTTTTTTAATTCCCTTTTGAATTATTTTAGTCAAATTTTTATTATTATTACGCACTATTATTATTATTTTAATAATTTTTTTTATTAAATTTTTTAATAAATAAAACTCAAAGAAAATAATTAGACGATTCTAAAAATGTGTGGTAAAAAATTTAATTTTTGATTTATTTACAAACGTAATGAAATTAAAGTAATTTTGTGCGATTCCAGGTGAGATTTTGACTTTTTCGAAGTAGGTTAATCGATTGCAATGAAACATTGGAATTTTGTTATATATAGTAAGACTAATCTTTAACGTAAATTTCAGCTTAAAATATTTGTTAGTTTACGAGATTTGTAATAATAACAAAAAAAATTTAAACTGCTATATTTTCCATTCTAATAATCGGATTGAGGTCTACTTTTTTTTTGAAAATGTCAAGGAAAATGAGAGGAATAAATCTCTTTTAGAACAATTTTTTATAATTTTACAACTAAAAAAATTATTAAATAATAATTGATTAAATTTTACGCGACAATCTAAAATTCAATCACTTAAACGCTAAAATGATCTTATCAGTGTTTTCTTTAATGTTCCAAAGGAATCCAATTGTAAATGCAAGTTTAACTTGGTTAATTTTAATAATTTACGAGTATAAACAATTGTGATTTCTGCTAGTTGACGTGCAGACGACATTGCGCACGCAGCATTCTCACGTAGCCAATTTACTCCACGAATCACGTCAGCTGGTTACAGGAGAATGCTGCGTGCGCAATGTCGTCTGCACGTCAACTAGCAGAAATCGCAATTGTTTATACTCGTAAATTATTAAAATTAACCAAGTTAAACTTGCATTTACAATTGGATTCCTTTGGAACATTAAAGAAAACACTGATAAGATCATTTTAGCGTTTAAGTGTTTGAATTTTAGATTGTCGCGTAAAATTTAATCAATTATTATTTAATAATTTTTTTAGTTGTAAAATTATAAAAAATTGTTCTGAAAGAGATTTATTCCTCTCATTTTCCTTGACATTTTCAAAAAAAAGTAGACCTCAATCCGATTATTAGAATGGAAAATATAGCAGTTTAAAATTTTTTGTTATTATTGCAAATCTCGTAAACTAAGAAATATCTTAAGCTGAAATTTACGTTAAAGATTAGTCTTACTATATAATAACAAAATTCCAAAGTTTCATTGCAATCGGTTAACCTTCTCCGAAAAATTCAAAATTTCACTTTATTAAATTTTTTAATAAATAATCTATAAGAAAATAATTAGGCGATTCTAAAAATGTGTGTTAAAAAATTTAATTTTTATTTATTTACAAACGTAACGAAATTAAAGTAATTTAATCATAAAATTAAAAATTTATTTTGTTTTTTAGAAATTTGTACATATAAATATATATATTTTTTAATTATTTTTTTTTTTAAAACGTAAGTTTTTAAGACTAATTTTCATGAAATTTAAAATTTTTTAATTTTCTTAAAATTAAAAGAAAAAAATTTGAATTAAATTAGATTTTTGTTTAATTACCTAACAAATTTTAAAAAGTTGCGATTAACTGGATTAAATAAAAAACCGTTATAAATGTACATATACATGTACTCATATATATATATATATATATATATATATATATATATATATATATATATATATATATAATTACCTATACCGCTTACGAAATAGGTTGTTATACAGGTTTTAATAGTTTTTTTATAAATAAACTTAAAAAAAAATTGACAAAAATTATTTATTAATACAAACCGATAATTATATTTTTAAATGTAGAAAATCAAGTTTATAACATGGAAAAAAATTTTCACCTGGAACAGCGATAAGTTTCACTGAAGCAGAGATATATTTCACTAAAACAGCTAAAGTTTTCGCAATTCCAGAGAAACATATCGTTGTTTCAGATAAAGATTTTTTCCATGGCGTAAATTTAAATGTAAAAATTTTTAAATATTTTTCATTTTTTTTGTTATTCGAAAAAAGATTGTCTCGTTATTTTTTTTTTGGTATTTGAATTAAAAAATTATATTTTTTCATTGATAAATATTACTTTTTCTTTTTATTTTCGCGAAGATTTTTATACTTAATTCCATCATTTATAATGAATATAAGCAATTTGATCAAAACGGAAATCGAATATACAATCAAGATTCCAGATTTTCTTCTAAGATTTCTGTTTAAGTTTTGCTTTCACTCTCAATGCAAAGTTGTAGAATGCAAAGAGAAAGATAGGGAATAGGTCATAAATTTCCAGTAATGACCATAAATTAGTGAAAATTACCCCTTTTTTTAAATAATACCAATTTTCTACGTTTTTAATTTTTTTAAATTGTAACAACTGTTAATTTTTTTAATTTTTTAGGTAAAATTTTTTATTTTAATATTTTTTTTATAATTTTTTTTTTAATTTCTGTTAATTTTTTCTATTTGCGAAAAAATCTAATTTTAATTTAACATTAAAATAAATAATTTTTATTTTCCTTTTTCAAAAATTGTTACACTAAAAATAGACAAAAAAAAAACTTAAAGAAAATATAAGAAGAAAAATTTAATAGAAGATGCAAATCTGTTTTAAAGGCATCATAACTTTATTTATATATAGTAGAAAAATATTCAAATAATTCGAGCGAAACGGATTCTTTTATTAATCAAGTTTCAACACTTGAATGAAAAATATTTAGCAAATATATATATAAATATAAGAATTGAGTTATTTATGCTCTTTTGGCATTTTGTGTGTATACAATATCAGTGTACCGTAAATTTACAGTTAGAAAAGCAATGTTTCAGATTCCTTTCACTGAGTGGCCTCGCCTCTAACCTTGCATAATGAGGGGAGGGGAGAGGGGGTTCAGAATCGACGTTTTTCAATAATATTAAAATCTATTTTTAGATTTTCTTAAAAATAATTTAAATTTTGTATTATTTATTATCTAAATTATTATTTTCCTAAATAACAAAAATGCAGACCTATAGAAAAAAAATTTTAAATAATTAAAATAACATTATTAATATACTTATTGAAAGATGAGATATCAATTTTTAAAAAAATAAATTTTGCAGATTTTAAATATTTTTTTTTTGAAAATTGATATCTTATCTTTCAGAAAGTACAATTAATAATGTTATTTTAATTATTTAAAATGTTAATTAATTATTTTTTTCTAGAGGTCTGCATTTCCGTGAATAAACGTCCTTAATAAACAGATAATTGTAAAAAAAAATAATAAATTCGAAAATTTTACGTTTTTTTTTTTTTTAAATTAATTAATAAATTAATAATTGAATGTAATTAATTTTAATTTTTTTTTGTACAGCAATTTGCATGGCTGTTGGCGTTTGTGTTTATCCACTTGGTTGGGATTCCCCTTTAATTCGAGCAGTTTGCGGAGCATCTGCCTCAAGGTATTAAAAAAATAATTTTTTTAAATTTAAAAATATAAAAAAAAATTAATTTTTTAATTAGAAAATTTTTGAACAATTCATTATAGTTATGAATAAAAATAAATATTTAAACTAATTTTTATTTTAATAAAATTTTTTTGTTTATTTTAATAAAAAAATTATGTTTTTAATTAAAATATGAAATACTCGAGACAATACAAATGTAGGTAATTATTAATTTATAAAATATTTAAACTATTAAGCAGGTTCAACCCATTAACATAACCTCAAACTAAAAAGTAGTTTTTAACAGAGCTAAAAATATATTTAAAATTTATTACACACCCAAAATCGGCAGATCCAATTGTACAATTTTGAAAAAAAAAAAATTATTTTGTCCTAAAATTTGTTGTTAAATAATAATTAATAAATATTATCTATTTTTTTTAAAGTTAGTGAACTTAGTATATAAGGGTTTATGAGGTCGCTGAATTCAAATTTGGCATTAAAAAAAAAAATCCAAAATGGCGGATCCAAGATGGCGGACAAAAAAAAATTCAAAATCAACCGGATTTGATTGAAATTTGTTAATCGCGGGTTTTGGGGGTCAATGATTACGAATCCAATGTTAGTTTTCAAGAATTCAAAATGGCGGATCCAATATGGCGGACAAAAATTTAAAAAAACAACCGGATTTTGCTTAAAATTTGTTACACGGGGGTCTTTAGGGTCGCTGAATTCAAATCTGATATCAAAATTTAAAATCCAAAAACCTCTGTGTAAGAAGTTTTAAGGCATTTGGATTCAATTTTTAAAAAAGTCGTCCGCCATTTTGAATTTTAAAAAACTAAGCTCAGATTCGTAATCAGCGACCCCGAAAACCCCCGAGTAACAAATTTCAAGCAATTTGTATTGAATTTTAAAAAAGTAGTCCGCCATATTGGATCCGCCATTTTGAATTTTAAAAAACTAAGCTCAGATTCGTAATTAGCGACCCCGAAAACCCCCGAGTAACAAATTTCAAGCAATTTGGATTGAATTTTAAAAAAGTCGTCCGCCATATGAGTCGCCGGAAAGTAAAACCACACATAAAATTCTGACTCCCATTGAATTAACATGGCCGTCAGAATTTTATGTGTGGTTTTACTTTCCGGCGACTCATATTGGATCCGCCATTTTGAATTTTTAAAAACAAACCTCAGATTCGTAATCAGCGACCCCAAAAACCCCCGAGTAACAAATTTCAAGCAATTTGGATTGAATTTTAAAAAAGTCGTCCGCCATATTGGATTCGCCATTTTGAATTTTGAAAATCTAACATCATATTCGAATTCAGCGACCTCGAAAACCCTTATTATACTCTAAATGTGGGTAAAATCGTAAAATAAATTTTTTTTTTCGGGATTTTTACTTATTTTCCAATTGTTATAATTAATATTAGTTAATGAATAAATACTTAATTATTGTAAAAAATTTAATTTTGCAATTTATATAACAAATTGCATATATATTTTGTGATAAGATGTTCACAACCCAACGTTGAGTCGCTGACACAAAAAGGTTTAAAAATATATTTTTTTCAAAAGTTCAACAAATAAAATTTTTATTTTTTATATTTTTTTAAATAAACCGTTATTTAACAAAAACACAAAATTATAGAATTGTAGAGAGAATTTTTCAAAGAGAAAAATGAGTCATTGTTTATAAAAATTAGAATTATTCACTATAAATTATAAGAAAAAATACAAAATATTTATTAATTATTATTTAAAAACAAATTTGAACTTAAAATAATTTTTTTTTCAAAATTGTACTATTGAATCTGTCGAATTCGGGTGTAATAAATTTGAAAATTTATTTTTAGTTCTGTTAAAAACTATAATTTTTAGTTTGAGGTTATGTTAATGGGTTGAAATTCCTTAAGAATTGAAAAGTAGAAAAAAACATTTATTTTGAGGTTATTTTTTGTCAATTGTTGGAAATAATTTAAACTTTTGGGGCAATTGTTATATTTTGAATATTTAGAGCCGATATTAAATCCAAATATTATATTTTAGAAAGATATTTTTGAATATTTTGAATATCAGTTTATCTTAATATATATTTTATTTATTTATTTTGTAATGTAAACAGGCTTAAAAAATTAAAAATACCCTTTTACACTCTACTAAGAGAGATTAATTAAAATGTATATTAAATTGATTACACGGAATTTTAAAAACAACATTGATTTGAATTTAAATCATTATGAATTTTGGATTTAATTGAAATTAATCTAATGCACTTTAATTCCTTTTTATTAAAATTAATTCGATGGGTCAAAAATAAAGAAAGATTTTTAGTTTTATTATTATTTAACCGTTACTTACTGTAGGAGAAATTTAGATGTACACCGCCGTTGTTTGTTCCATCGGAAAGAAAGAAAAAAAGATTGTAACAGGGATGGGTAGGTAACATACTTTATGTATGTTAGGGTCAACGCACAATAAATATATTTCTGGCCTTTTCTAACTCAACTGAAACCTCTGATAAGTGACACTTCTAGTTCTATTTTAGTTCTCCTTCATATAGTGAAAATTATAAGGTAAAGTTAGGTTTAATAGAAAACTGTCATATATGGGAGGTTTCTCT
Source organism: Leptopilina boulardi (assembly GCF_019393585.1). Taxonomy (NCBI): domain Eukaryota; kingdom Metazoa; phylum Arthropoda; class Insecta; order Hymenoptera; family Figitidae; genus Leptopilina; species Leptopilina boulardi. Next base: position 2,646,385 of record NW_026137825.1, on the reverse strand, counting down.
ATAAAAGCAATTAGGCTCTGTCACTTGTGACGTCAGAATCGATTTTAGGTGTGACGTCAGAGGCCTGGAGGGACAACAAACAGGCGACACAATGTTATTCTTATGGGGAAGAAAATTTGTTTCCACTTTCATCAATTTTATTCATACTTTAAACATGGAAAACGCTTGTTGACATCTAATAAAATTAAAATGTGTGTTGATAATTAATTTTGTTATATATTTGATTCAATTGCATCGATAGATTCTCTCAATTCGTGATAAAATATAAATTTTGAGGTTAGGGGTGTTTGATTACTAACTTGAAATCCTTTACTGCTAAGGTAATTGCTGTGGTTATTAAAATGTAAAATGTGATTAGTAAACAAACACCCTTAACCTCAAAATTTATATTTTATCACGAATTCAGAGAATCTATCAATGCAATTGAATCAAATATATAACAAAATTAATTATCAACACACATTTTAATTTTATTATATCTCAACAAGCGTTTTCCATGTTTAAAGTATGAATAAAATTGATAAAAGTGGAAACAAATTTTCTTTCCCATAAGAATAACATTGTGTCGTCTGTTTGTTGTCCCTCTAGGCCTCTGACGTCATATCTTGAACTCGAAATATCTCGATGAACTGACACAGCCTAATCGGCCGTTAAAACCAATAATACTTATAGATACATACACCCAATCGCATAAATGTTGGCCTTCTGGTTTGACTATATTTTGAAAAGTCGTTACATTTCTATAATAAATTAGTTTATAGCGTATCCATAACCATATGCCACGAACTAATAAAATTATTATAGAAGTGTCACGACTTTTCAAAATATAGTCAAACCGGAAGTACAGCATTTATGCAATGGGGCGTAAAATCTAGTGAAAACTTAGTTATATTCTAGTAATTTTCTAGTTAAAACTAATATTTCTAGTAATGTAATAGAAAGTAACATGGTTTTCTAGTAATATTTTTGCAAAAAAAAACATAATATGTAATTAAATCATTGAAAACCTTTTTTTGAATTTAATTAAAAAGAAAATTAATTTAAATTATTATTTTTTTTCTCACAGATATAATCCAGGAGCATGTGCAATCAGATGGGCAATTCCATTGGCAGGAATTGCGGCTATGGATGCAATAACATTAGCGGCTCTCGCTTTTATTTTAGCATCGAGACACGTCAGACTACAGGCGGAACCATTTAATAATGGATCCTTATATAAAGGTGTGCAATTTTATTTTTTGATTTTTGTAACGATAAACAAAAATTTTTTCATGCTGTCCTTTAGGGTTTGACGCCATTTTAAAAAGTCGTGACACTTCTATATTAATTCCATTAGTTCGTGGCCTTTACATCATATGCCACGGAACTAATGGAATTAATATAGAAGTGTCACGACTTTTCAAAATGCCGTCAAATCGATAGGACAGTTGGGTGTAAGGGTGTATTCACATGGAAACGTAAAACGTCAAATGTAACTAGAATATGAGTGCGAGAAGGACAAATGTATAACTTCATCTCGTTCACACTCATTATCTAGTTATAAAATTTGACGCTTAACGGCCTCCAGGTGGTTTTACCCTAATGTTAAAATCAATTTTTGATAAAAATCAAATTTAGATTTGTTTTCTAATTAGGCTGCAGTCCCAAGACAGCGTTTTGCGTTTTGTCACTAGACTATGAGTGTAAAAGAGAAGGTTGGTTGGTTTCCGTTGTCCTCACTCGCCATTCTTGTCAACTACCGCACCCTGCTCTAGTGAAAATTTAGTGATTTTATAGTAACTTTTTATTTTAACAATAAAGTCACTAAATTTTTACTAGAGCAGGGTGCGGTAGTTGACAAGAATTATGACAAATGGTGAGTGAGAACTAACAATGGAAACAGAGCCTTTATACAGTTGGAAGTAAAGGTGTATTCACACGTAAAGTGTCAAATTTTGTAACTAGACAATGAGGGTAAAAGAGACGCAGATATATGTTTGCTATGTTTACACTCATGGCCTAGTTACAAAACGAAACGCAAAACGCTGTAATAGAACTGTAGTCTTACAAATTTTTTTTCTATGTTTCAATTTTTAATTTCCTCTTTTCTTTTAGGTGAAGTTAATCCAGCCTATGTAAATGAAGCGCAAAGTGTCGCTGGCTCAAGAAAATCACTATCATTAAGGCCAGTACTTTTGGTAGCGCCACCTGAACAGGACAGGTATTCAGAAATTTCCCGAGCAAAATCACATTCCCATCATAGTCTCTACGCAGCATCACCTGGACATCCAGTTCATACATTATCAACAAACACTTTAAATCGTTCACAACACAATTTCCAATTCTAGAAAATCGTGGAGGGGGGGGGCGAAAGAGAAAGAAAAAAAATGAAATTTCGAAATAAAAATTCGAAGGCCATAATTTATGTTTTCAAACTAGGAGATCAAATCAAATTTTCTTTTTTCCTTACGCAGTGTGCAATTGTTGCCATTTCTTTAAACGTATTTAATTTGTCCTCATTTTTTTTTACATTATAATTAGTAATTTTTTTTTTTTTAATTAATTTTCAATTAGTCATTTTTGCAAATTCAGTTCAGATAAAAAGAAAAGTTTTTTTTTATTTTTGCAAAATGACAAATAAATATATTGTAATTTTGTCTTTAAAAAATAATTTAAAAATTAGTATAGTAAATAAATTAGAATTATCAATTTTTTTTTTCATCTAAAAATGAGAAATTCGGGTTTTTTTTTTAATGAAAAAAACGATAATTGTTATAATTTTAAATTAGTGAATTTTTTGTAGAAAATTACACTTGTAATTTTCACAAAAAAGCGAGAGATTATTACGTTCATTTTAAAAAGTTTTAATTATTATAATATTATTATTATTATTCTTAATTAAGAATCTTTAAAAAGCCATCTTTTGTAATAAAATTTTAGTCTATTTTGTATTTTATAATTAATTTTTATAAAAAAAAGAAAACAGATAAATCGAAAAGTTGAGTTGTGTTATTTTATTGCTACTGTTACATTTTATCGTAACATTGTCGACAGACTGAAAAATAAAGAGATTGTTGAAATAAATATTGAATTTCTTTTTTTTCCTACCGTATCTACTTTACCGACACAACGTAGATTGGAAACTAGTATAGAAATTTCGTTACATATAACAAAAATTTAATTTACCTATAGTAGTTATAATAAATAGGTTTATAAACTCGAAAAATATTTTCTGTCATAATTCTCGTCAATTACCTTACTCTGCTCTAGTGAAAATTTAGTGACTTTATAGTAACTTTTAATTTTAACTATAAAGTCACTAAATTTTCACTAGAGCAGGGTGCGGTAATTGACGAGAATTATGACAGAAAATATTTTTAAGAAACTAATATTTTCCGAGTTTATGAACCTTTTTTATTATAATTACTATAGAGTAAGTGTATGAATTACTGCTGATGCGACAATTACTGCGATTTTTATAAAATTAGTAAAACTTAGTAATTGTGAACATAAAACTGTTTCATAATGACTTTAAAACTTATTCCAAATGATATTTGATATTATATCCAATAATAATGCATATTTCGACTATTATAAAATTATTTATTCAAGTTACAATTGAATCTATCACAGTATTTAGAGCATGCGTATATTTTTCGCATTCTGCTATTACTGTGGTCTATACAGTCAACCTAACCTCTAAATCAACGCGTTGCAGTAATTGGTGCACACTATTCGCAGTAATTCATGCAAACTTGCAGTAATACCAGCAAATGCCATTTTTAAAAAATTTAATATTTTTAATAATATATTTGTTATTTCTTCAAGTTTAAAGTATCGTTTCTATTTTAATAGACACTAATAGTGATTTAACAAAAAGAATTAAATCATTATTTCATTTATACACTTTTATTATTTTATCATTAAAGTCGGTCTTGGGTTGTACATCACAGTAATTGGGACATTTACCCTATAGTTGAATTATATTTTTATATATGTAACGAATTTTACAGTGAAAATTTAGTGACTTTATAGTAACTTTTAATTTTAACAATTAGGCTGTGTCAGTTCATCGAGATATTTCGAGTTCAAGAAATGACGTCAGAGGCCTGGAGGGCAGGGATGGGTAAATGTAACAAACTAGAGGTTTTCTACGTATGTTACATGGTTTGTTACAGAGGTAAAATACGTATGTTACCCCCCCCACTACCGAAAAATGCATTAGGTAACAAATTTTTGAAGTATCATACGTATGTAACATACGGTAACAAACCATGTAATATACGTGAAGTATGTTACCTACCCATCACTGCTGGAGGGATAACAAACAGACGACACAATGTTATTTTTATGGGGAAGAAAATTAGTTTCCACTTTCATCAATTTTATTCATACTTTAAACATGGAAAACGCTTCTTGACATATAATAAAATTAAAATGTGTGTTGATAATTAATTTTGTTATATATTTGATTCAATTGCATTTATAGATTCTCTCAATTCGTGATAAAATATAAATTTTGAGGTTAGGGGTGTTTGTTTACTAATCACATTTTACATTTTAATATCATTATTAAACAATATCCAGTATGCATGTTATTATATAAAATATATATTTTAACCCTCACAACAAAAGGATATTCAGGATATCCTTGGGACGTCCTGGGGATATCGATTTGTTTTCGGCGGTTTGGATATCCCTGGGATATCTTAGAGATGTCCATGGATATCCAGAGGATATCTTAGGGATATCCGAATCGCCAAAAGCAAATGGATATCCCCAGGACGTCCCAGGGATATCCTGAATATCCTTGTGTTGTGAGGGAAGTGGGAATTACCGCAGCAGTAAAAGATTTCAAGTTAGTAAACAAACACCCCTAACCTCAAAATTTATATTTTATCACGAATTGAGAGAATCTATCGATGCAATTGAATCAAATATATAACAAAATTAATTATCAACACACATTTTAATTTTATTAGATGTCAACAAGCGTTTTCCATGTTTAAAGTATGAATAAAATTGATGAAAGTGGAAACTAATTTTCTTCCCCATAAGAATAACATTGTGTCGTCTGTTTGTTGTCCCTCCAGGCACCTGACGTCAGACCTAGAATCGACTCTTACGTCACAAGTGACAAAGCCTAATGGAGCATTTACACCTTTGGTAAAAAAAATTTTTTATTTTGATTTTCGGAAATGCAAAGATCTGATTGGTTGTCCATTATCAATCAGATTGTGAACAACCAATCAGGTTTGTGTATTTCGGAAAATTCAAAAATAAAAAATTTTTTTACCAAAGGTGTAAATGCTCCGTAATAAAGTTGGATAAATTTTTACTAGAGCAGAGTGCGGTAGTTAACGAGAATTATGACAAATGCCGAGTGGGGACAATGGAAATCAACCATTGGTCAAGTCCATTATTTTATGTCAAGCGACTCAGCTTTGCATATTGGTGGTATAACGTATGAGTTGTCTTTTATAATTGTAAAAATTTAGCCTAAATAGATTAATATATTTATTATTAAATTAATATTATATAATAATTTTATTTAAACAGTTTGTAAAAGATTATCTAGTATTAGTATTTATTTTTTAAATAAGGTAAGTAATTAAATTGTAGTTGGTATTAATATTACCGCATAATATTATTATTACGTGAATTTCGGTAACCTAACCTATAAATAAATATAAATTATATTCATTACTGTTAGAAAAAGGTATGCATTTATTTATAATAAATAAATAAAGTAAAATAATCATTAATAAGGTATAATAAAGTATGTTTTCGACTTAAAAAAAAAACAATTTCTCTATTTTGACTAGTATATTTTGTAATTATATGATACAGGTCAATTTTTTTTGTATACCTAATATTTATATTTGACAACTTAATTTACTTGTAGATGTTTTTGGATTTCAGATTTGATTAAAAAATACAGCAATCTGTGACAAATTGTCTCTATAGACAAAGTGTGTTTTCTGTTTTTAACACTCAAAACAAATAATTTTTTTTACAATAACAAGTTTCAATTTTTCTTTTCTTAACGTCTATAATTATTATAATCAACAAATTGAATTTTTTTTTTTTCATTTTTAACGTTTTTATTACAAAATTTTTTTTAAAAAATTAATTCCCAATAATTCACTCTAAAATAATAGAAAATTTATTACAAAAATAATTTCATAAATTATTTAATTTTAATTAATTAATCAATTCAATTGAATGACAAATTAATTAATTAAAAAAAAAACAATCATTAAAAATTTTTTAAATTCGTGAATTATTGAGAAAATAATTTGCAAAATGAAAATAATAGTTCTTAAAAAATAATTTTTATAAATTATGAAAATTTGTTAATTATACAAAAATAATTTACACATATTACATATATCACTTTTTTTTAAAGTGAAAATATTAAATTAATGTCGAGATAATAATAATTATTATTTTTCACAAAAATTTTGTTTAAAAAAAAAAAATACCCTCGCACAAATATATCACAATGTCATTATATTAAATAATCATCATCGTCTCATTTTTTTTTCTAGTCTCTTAAATTTTCACAACGATGTATATTTTCTAATCTAATTTTATTTTTCCAATAATTTTTTTCTTACACCAAGACTTTTTTCTTTCACACTTTTTTTTTCTCTGAAGTGATTATGGAGTATTTTATTTATTAGTAAAAGAAATATTTTAAATATTTCCCACCTTTATCTACATTACCGACGAAACATAGATTTGAAACGTGTGTAAAAAATTTAAGACAGAAAAAATTTTCAATTCTAAATGACAAAAATGTAAATTTTTTTTTTCTAATTTGTAAAAATTTTTATTTATAGAAGAAATATTAATGACAACAGTAAGAATTTGAAAATACACTTTATATATATATTCTTTTTTTTCATTTTGAAGAGACACGAAGGTGTAAGGTGAGGAATACACGATGATTATGTGGCCTATGACATTCTTCGGCAAAAGGCGTTTATGGTTTTACAAGAGTATTCCATCGGCAACTTTTACAACTCTTCGCTTATTAGGGCTTTCGTTTAGTCGTGCGAAAGAAACTTCTGATTTTGACCGCATACTATTATGTTAAGCGCAACACAACTTTATGGTTTTTAAGTTACACTCTAGAGAATATAACATCTTAATAATAAATATCCTGAGATTTTTTGGATTGCGATAAAAAGAAATGGCAAAATGATCTTCATTCTTTAATTATAAACAAGAGAAGACAATTTTCATATATACTCGAAACTTATTTAACAATTTTTCATATAAAGATAGCGAAAGAGATAATAAACCCAAAATTCCGCACTAACAAAGATAACCTCAAAATACGTGAAATAATTTTTATTTTCCTTCTAGGTTGACGGCATTTTGAAAATTGATCAGAAAATAAAATTAAGAAGAAGAAGAAAAAATTCAATGAGTGAGAATAGTGTTGTAATGGATTCAGTGGCTGATGAAAGCAAGTGTTTCATACTAGATAATGAATAATTGGGGAAAACACATGAGGGAAAATACACAAAATGACAAAATAAAAGAAAAATGTCAGAATAAATTAATGGCAAAGTCCTTTTTTCCGGACAATATAAAACGCAGTTGTTCTATCACAAATTTTCACCCCCCTTAGTTTCGCCTCGTATATCTCAAAAATGTTTTTTTTTTTTGCACAAAAATGCCTTAATACGGAGGGTTTATCTAAAAAAATAAATTATACTGAAGAAACTCCAGGTTTTTTTTTCTTTGGCCTTCAACGATTTTTTTTATCAATGAAAGCTTCTAATACAATCACACACCTTCGCAGGAAAATTTCAAACATCCTTACCAACGACAATGCCACATGGTTGAACAACTCCAGTATTTAAAAGTCTTGGCCTCTTACAAATATTCTTGGTCTCATCTTTCTTCAATAGTTCCTCTATCGAATAAGGATTCTTCTTCTTTCTTGGTGGCAATTGATTTGCATTACTGCTACTGTCATTTGGATTTTGTTTAATTTCAATTAATTCACGATCGTGAAGATTCCTTGAATGATTTTCATCAGGCGATGATGGATTTCGTGATGAATTGTCTCCATGTCGAACAAATGCGCTTCGTTCGCTGCCAACTTTTTGACCTAATTCAAGAATAATCGGTGATCTTTGGTAAGATTTAAAATGATCCTGAGACTCGGCTGTGTCGTCTAAATCACTTTTGTCCAGAGAATCATCACTACCGGCCATTGAACTCGAACTTGATTTTAATTCGACTTGTGATTGACTCTCCTGTCGATCTGCCAGTCGATCAGAGTCAAGGGATCTAGGAAAAAGATTTTATTAAAAATTTTTATTCAAATTTTGTATTTACAAAAAAATTAATATTTCAAACGCACTGTGAATTGTGATGCAAGTGTAGAGTTGTAGCCTGATAGAGTGACGAATAGAATGTTGGATTCCATGTTGGAGTTCCAGAACTTCCGGAAGTTGTGGAAACGTGCAAAGGTCCCAAAGCACTGGGATAGAAAAATTGATAATCTCCTCGAAGAAGAGGTTCTGAAAAAAAACAGTGAGAGAAATTAAGAACAAGTCCTAAAATTATTTAATCGACATCTGTTTCTCAACTGTTTCATCATTTTTGATTTAGCGAAATTTGTTACGTGAGTTTTAGAAAAAAAAAGGAAAGAGGAACAAATTGAGATCCAAGAATTCTAAAATTGACTCGTTAGGTTGGCTCGTTTCAACACGCAACCTAGAGAAATTTATCCCTTCACCCGATAATTTAAATCTCATCGAATTGCTGCTTTTCAACTATTCGAATTCCTCGATCTTTTTTAGAAATCAAATATTTTTGTTCGTAGAAAAAAATTCGCTAAATCATCCATTCGTTATTATAATTTTCCTTAGGAATCCAATTTCAATGGTATAAATAATTCTTCAAAAAAAGAAAAGAAAATGGAAAAAAGAAATGTAGAAATAATTCACCTCTGACGCTCCCTACGTTGGATGGCATTTGCGGTTGGTAAGCGGTAGAAGATCCTCCCTCAATCCCCGGATGTTCAGTTTGTAAACCACCACCTCGGAGTATCCGGTTGACCGAAGACACGGAAGGTAAGCTCTGAGGATCGCAAGCTCCCTGTCGAGCCAGTTCTTCCCTTATCTCCCAGGCAAACATGGTTGGATGTTCCTGCTTCATCCGCAGGATTTTCTTCACGACACTTGGCGTTGCTACTTGCTGCATAAAAAGAGAATCCAAATTTTCATATTCGAAATTTCTAATTCTAATATAAGAATTCAAAATACATCAAATTGGCTCAATTGAGAGGAATTGAAAAGAAATAATTAAACCTAGTGTGAAAGACCAAAGAGAGAGGATATGGATTTAAAGGGGTTTGGGGGAAGTGAATGAGCCTAACCGTTGGACTCGCTTATCAGCCCTTAACCGACATGTCAAACGACCCTTAATCCCCCTTCCGATAATTACTATTGGCCACTGTGGAAGGTCAACCTGTTCAACAGTCCCTGGGTTATCTAACGTTTATAGAACCAGATGACGGAACTCCGATTCCCCTTCCCCTAAATTTGTGAGCCCAACAATTTCCTCCTGTTCAATGAGCGCGGTCACTAAACATGACTCGACGATACTACCAAGTGTTGTGACATTAGTAGATATCAACCCCTGGGTAATAATTGCCCGGACGACGACGGAAGTGTCAGATTAGAATCTGAGATGCTCCCTTTGGTGCACGCGATGTGCCCTCCCTCTAAATATATATACCCTCTCCAAAAACTATTAGCAGTAACGTTCGCACAGGATTCTCAACACATTTCTCAGGGTTTAAGGATATTATTGATCAGAGGTGCCGCTTTTAGGGCTTTTATTTTATTATATCGAAAATTGTCACCTATTTTTTGAAACGAACATATTTTTTTTTTCTAACAAAGAATCGATTACTTAATCTCGATATTTGGTATTAATAAATGTTTCAAATTTCACATGTTGTATCATATTAATCGTAAAAACAATAATTGGTTGGTATTGGATTCAGTGGCTGAAAGCAAGTTTTTCATATTAGATAATGAATAATTTGGGAAAATACATAAGCGTAATGAAGAAGTTCCTTGATTAATGTCGTATTGGATTCAGTGGCTGAAAGCAAGTTTTTCATACTAGATCATGAATAATTGGGGAAAATACCTAAGGGAACAGGGAAACATCTTAAAATGGTTCATAGTTAAAGTTAGTTACTGCAGAAGTTAGAGGTTAGAAGTTACCATAAAATAATCTAAATGGTTGGTTTCCATTGTCGCCACTCGTCGAAATTCCCATTCGACATTTGCTGTAAATGAAAATTTAGTAATTTTTAATTTAAACAATAAAATCATTAAATTTTTACTAGAGCAGGGTGCGGTAGTTGACGAGAATTATGGCGAATGGGGACTTTGGCGAGTAAGGACAATAGAAACCAACCATTGCATAACAACAATTAGGGCTTTGTTCACGTAATTAGCAAAATAGATTTTAACCAATCAAAATTTAGTCTTGCGGCAAGATAAGAGACTCCATTTTGATTGGTTAAAATCTATTTTGCTAATTACGTGAACAAAGCCCTTAGCCAATTAAAAATTATTAAAAAATTAAAATTATCCGATTTTAAGGTTATGTTTCCCAAAAAAGCCGAATAAAGAAAAAAAAACTTCTCGTTTCTCTATACTTTTATTTTTTTTTTGGTGTGATGTAAAATAATATTTATGTAATCGATTTAAGACAATAACAAAATGTTTTTCATGTTATATGCCAGACCTCCTGGAAAGAAAATCAAAGTCTCAACTTGATCACGTGCCAAGACAAAATATGGGGGATCACTCGATCTTGAAATCTGTCGGTTGGAATAACATTTCCATCGCGTTAGCATAAAATTATCGGTGCGAAGTTTTAAATGAACTTCATTAGCAATTCAAATTTATTTTCTATATATATATACAGATTTGAGAACCTCTGCGAGGGACTTAAAATAAAAAAAAAAAAAAAAAAAAAAAATGACGGCAGATGACGCTAATCACTATAACCAGGGCTAAACTGAAATAAAGTGTGTGCCCACCTGAGCAGCACTATCTCATTGCGTCCATCACTTCACCTGTGAAAAATTATATATAGCGCACATGTGTGCAAATTTTCGTCAACTGTCGTCGTTGTATTACTTCCTTTTTTCTGCGCCACGACAATTTGACAAATATTCAAATAAAGAAATGTAGGAAACATATTTTGAACTATTTTCCCTTCTATGGCAAAATGGCGCCAATTTTTCAATTCCTATTTTATAAAATATATATAAAAAAAAAATTAAAGTCAATCAATAAATTCCGGGTAGGAATAAAAATTGAAAAAAAAAGAAATATTCTCATTGGTTTCTGTTATTCAGAGAAATATTGATATTTCTTTCTCTGTAATTTCATTTAACTGCTACGGTAAAGTTCGATAAATAAATAATAGCACTACAGTCGATGGTAGTGGGGGCAAGAGGAGGGGGGGGGGTGATGGAAACTATCAGGTAGCCGTTCCGTTCCGTCGCGTTTTCAACCAATGACATACGAAGCTTCACTAAATCATACATCGAAAAAAAATAAACGTGCGACATTTCAGGTATTCCTCCCCGAGATCTTAATTGCACGATAACGAGTCTGGGAATCGTGACTGTATTTACACTACAAAAAAAAGAGAGAGAAAAAAATAGAATATAAAGGTCCATATAGGTTTAATAAAAGTGTTATAAAATAAATTTTATATATTTTGATGTTAAATGATGTTAAAAAGGAGATTAATAAAACAATTGTATTTTATAACCTATAAATAATAGAAAAATTGTAATTTTTTTTTTCTAAACTAATTTTAGTTTTTTTTAATTCTATTTTTGTTTCTAGATTGAAATTATAATTCCCAGAAAAGGAGAAGGAGAAGAAATTCAATGAGTGAGATTACTGTTTGGATTGAGTGGCTGAAAGCAAGTTTTTCATACTAGATCATGAATAATTGGGGAAAATACCTAAGGGAACAGGGAAACATCTCAAAATGGTTTATAGTTAAAATTAGTTACTACAGAAGTTAGAGGTTAAAAGTTACTATAAAATAACTAAATGGTTGGTTTCCATTGTCTCCACTCGTCAAAATCCCTATATTCGACATTTGTCGTAATTCTTGTCAACTACCGCACCCTGCTCTAGTGAAAATTTAGTAAATTTTAATTTAAACAATAAAGTCACTAAATTTTTACTAGAGCAGGGTGCGGTAGTTGACGAGAATTTTAACAAATAGCGACTAGGGAATTTGGCTAGTGGGTCTTGATTTCCATTGTCCCACTCGCCGTTTGTCATAAATCCTTTCAACTACCGCACCCTGCACTAGTGAAAATTTAGTAACTTTTAATTTTAACAATAAAGTCACTAAATTATCACTAGTTAACGAAAATTATGACAAATGGCGAGAAGGGACAATGGCAACCAACCGTTTTCAAGGAACCATTTTCCAAAGAACCAATCACAATTCTAGGCGGTAAATTCATACAATGAATTAAAATAATTTAAAAAAAATAGAAAAATAAAATTAATAATACAAAAAATAGAACAAAGATCTACAAGACTTGATAAAACAAAACAAAAAAATTTTTTTTGAAAAATTATGAATGAGAAATTGATGCTTCTTATGAGGGAAAATTAGTTACAGGTAATTACAAATTTCCTCTTGCGCCGCGCGCTCTCATGAGGTAAACATTTCAAATGAAATTAACGAGCGTAAACGATATCAATTGTGTGGATCGTATATAAAATATAATGGAGAAAACCACGCGTTGTACTAGAGTGAAGCTTTTAATATAAAAAAAAGAAATAAAATGTATATATATATATATACAACTCGCGTCAAACTATTTTCACTTGTCGTGACAACTCTTCATTATATATATATATAAATATCAGGGAAGATACAGAAGAAATGTAAATATACATACATCACTTTGAAGAATGTCATAAAAATAAACAATGAAATTCTATTATATTTAGATCATCGATAATTAGACATATATTTGTTGTTTTTAATGACCAATCAATTACCATATTGTATATGCGGTTAAAGTGAATTATAAAGTTTATTTTTTGCATGATATGTCAATTTTCCCGCGTTAATTTATAATAATCAAAATGTGATAGGTTTGAGGTTATCTTAGACTGGTTGAAAGATTTAAGGTTATGATAGGCATAAGATTTTAGGTTATGTTAACCCTAAAAGTTGAGGTTATGTTAGACCTAAGATTTGAGGTTATGTTAACCCTAAAAGTTGAGGTTATGTTAGAAATAAAATTTTACGATTGTTATTCTATTGTAGATTTAAGGTTAAGTTAGACAAGATTTGAGGTTATGTTAGGCATAAGGTTAAATTTGACCTTAATTAAAAAAAAAATTATCCATGTGAGGAATTGAACTCAGGTTATGAAATTTAAAAACCAGGGTCATAACCTCTAGGCTATGGCAAATCAAAATTTTATCTTTTTTTTTTTTTTATTTATTTTCGTTAACGATATAATCGACTTGGGTGTCTCGGAATGAGTTAATTAAAATAGAAATTTTTGTATTTACGTTAATTGCCTGTAAATGATGGCAAACTTTATACGTTTTATTGGTAGGGAATCCGTGAAATGGTAAAATAAGTGAGAACAGTCTGCCATAGTATATAGTATGAAGGCGACAAGGACGAGGCACACGCGTTTTTTTTTTAACCATTCACAGTTCAGCGTTTTATTGCTGTAATAATGGCGCGCTAAAGATATTTTAAAAGGATTCGTCTCAAGAGTCGTAAGTTGCGCATGGTTTGGAATTTCTCATGTAATTTTAAGGGTTTATAGTATAGTTTATTATAAGAATCGCCCAAGGTGCAATTATCCGAAACACCTTTTTCTTATAATTTATATTTATTTCTTAACTATTTATTATTTAATCATTAATTATTATTTATTTAACTATTGCACCCTGCTCTAGTGAAAATTTAATAACTTTATAGTAACTTTTAATTTTAACTATAAAATCACCAAAAAAAAAATTTAGTGACTTTTAATTTTCTCTATAAAATAACTAATTTTTCACTAGGAGCAGAGTGCGGTAGTTGACGAGAATTATGGTGAATAGGAACAATAGCAAATCTTTCTAGAGCTAGTAATGGTCATTCTGCAATTAAAAAAAAATTTGTTTACCTTTGTTTTGCTGCCGCCAATACTTCCGGGACGAATGCTTCCAGTTTCATAGAACCTGGTTAAAATTTTTGAGACACAGCCATGTGATACTAATAGTTGTCGGGAAATATCGCAAGGTCTCACGCCAACTAGTGCAAGTTGAACGATCCTTTGCCTCACACAGTCAGGAAGTGGTCTACCATTAACAAAAACACCCCCCAATTGATTAACTCCAGCTTGACCTGAAAAAAAAAATTAAATGAAAATTAATTACTCTGTTTAAGCGATGGTAACATCCCAAATGTGACACTGGACAAATACGGTTGGTTTCCATTGTTCCCACTAGCTAAAATCCCTACTCTCTATTTGTCATAATTCTCGTCAACTACCGCACCCTGCTTTAGTGAAAATTTAGTAACTTTATAGTAACTTTTAATTTTAACAATAAAGTCACTAAATTTTCACTAAAGCAGGGTACGGTAGTTGACGAGAATTATGACAAGTGGCGACAATGGAAACCAACAATTTAACTAAAATTTTGTTAAGGCTGTTCTACAATACAATACTTCTATAATAATTTTATTAGTTTATGGCGTATGTTGTAACCATACGCCACGAACTAATAAAATTATTATAGAAGTGTGTCATGACTTTTAAAAATACCGTCAAACCGGAAGTAGATATTTAAAAAAATTATAATAATTTCAAATTAAAATTTCAAATTAATATTCATTACAGCAATATTTATAATTAAAAATTCTAATTGTAAACAAAAATTTAAAAGAAATTTCTAAGACTTTAACTTTTCTTCAAAATGACCCTAAGGCGATAATAACAAATATAGGGTATAGAAATAAATGCGGGGTAATAGTGAATACGAAATAATAATCCTAACACAGGGGTATAGGGATGATAATAGAGAGACAAAATAATTTCTTCCAGCTGAAAGATGAAAATGATGGGTCAATATATAATATGACATATTTAGCAGGTGTTTTAAAAATGGTTTGACAACCTAATGACATCTTTTGACATCAGCAGCGTGCTTTTTCAGATGATCTTCAAATTCACGTGTACCACCCAAGGAGACAGAGACACATGTATATAATTATATTTCGAAGCTGACAAAGAGAAATCATCACCTAATTTATAGTTTTAGTTTCGCTTCTTTAAAAAAAAAAAAAAAAAAAAAAAACGCATTTCTAATCCTCTCTATTTCCGTTTATTTTACAAATGTTTAATTTTTATGGACATTTTTAAGAATTGTTATAGATTATAGACAATACGGGGTAATAACGAACTTATGGAGTAATACTATATAGGGGGAAATAGGAGTAGGGGAATCAGAAACACGGGGTTATAGTGAATATAGGGTAATAGTAAACACAGGGTAAAAGTGAATATGGGGTAATAGTAAATACGGGGTAAAATTGAACACTACTTATGAACATAAGGGGTAATTGTAATCGTATATTGTAATGGGAGTGTGAGCAGTAGGGGAATCAGAAACACGGGGTAATAGTGAATATAGGGTAATATAGTAAATGGGGTAATAGTAAATACGGGGTAAAATTGAACACTACTTATGAACTTACGATTATAATTGTAATCGTATATTGTAATGGGAGTGTGAGCAGTAGGGGAATCAGAAACACGGGGTAATAGTGAATATAGGGTAATAGTAAACACGGGGTAAAAGTGAATACGGGGTAATAGCAAACACGGGGTAAAATTGAACACTAATAACAAACGTAAGGATTAAAAGAGTAAAAGTAATACAGTAAGTAATCTGTAATACGGGGTAAAAGTGAATACGGGGTAATAGTGACATTAAAATACAAAAAAATTCTTTTTTTACTTTTAAATCTTGACGTTATTATTATTTTATTTTTTTTTTTAATGTCATTTTGTGCACCTTGGAAGTGTAGGCACGTGCTAAAGGAAATGGTTTTCGTTGAAGAGAGATTAGTCTTTTAAATTGACTTCTGCAAAATGCAGAAAGAAACCCACACTACTACTACTACTACAACAAGGGTCACCCGCCCTTATTGCTCGCGCAGTGGGACGTTTACGAGTAAATTTTCCCTCTTTTTGAGGCTGTGGCCGTTGGCTAAAAGTGCAACGCGCTTAAAAATACAGACACAGACACACCTACAATATATATATATATATATATATAACTGGACACTCGTTTCTTGTTCACCTGCCGTCGTATATACACACACTCTATTATAGAGAATGGGCCACCAATGTCAAGGCCCGCCCGCGGGTTTTGGAAAAGACAATTAGCATCGGATTGCAACTCATAAATGGCACGAGGCAAATGGGCACATCGATTTTTATCTTTCTTTCGACATTGCGAGAAAAGAAATATAACGACGACGACGACGACGACAACAACAAACGTTAAGTGACCAAAAAATTTTCACCTTATTTAATGATCTTTGAAAAATTGTCTTAAGTAGACACGAAAATGTCTATATTTAGGTATATGAGAAATTGATATTTTTTAAAAAAAATTGATGGGTAACTTGACATCTGGGTAAAGAAGAAAAAGAAGTAGAAATCACAAAAAAATGCTAGTAACAATACTAGTAACAATACTAGTAACAATACTAGTAACAATACTAGTAACAATACTAGTAACAATACTAGTAACAATACTAGTAACAATACTAGTAACAATACTAGTAACAATACTAGTAACAATACTAGTAACAATACTAGTAACAATACTAGTAACAATACTAGTAACAATACTAGTAACAATACTAGTAACAATACTAGTAACAATACTAGTAACAATACTAGTAACAATACTAGTAACAATACTAGTAACAATACTAGTAACAATACTAGTAACAATACTAGTAACAATACTAGTAACAATACTAGTAACAATACTAGTAACAATACTAGTAACAATACTAGTAACAATACTAGTAACAATACTAGTAACAATACTAGTAACAATACTAGTAACAATACTAGTAACAATACTAGTAACAATACTAGTAACAATACTAGTAACAATACTAGTAACAATACTAGTAACAATACTAGTAACAATACTAGTAACAATACTAGTAACAATACTAGTAACAATACTAGTAACAATACTAGTAACAATACTAGTAACAATACTAGTAACAATACTAGTAACAATACTAGTAACAATACTAGTAACAATACTAGTAACAATACTAGTAACAATACTAGTAACAATACTAGTAACAATACTAGTAACAATACTAATAATAATAATAATAATAATAGCAAGTGGTAGGTTGCGATTAAAATGCGCGCTTTGCTCATTTGTTATAGGCATTACAAAATTAGGATTTCAGTGTCATTATACGGAATGATAAAAAAAGGGAATTAAGAGAAAAAAAAAATAACATAAATTCGGGCTTCTCGCTTCCCTTTAGGCACTAGTGGCATTCAGAGTCAACGGACAGAGCTAAATTATTATTACGGCAAAAACAGAAAAATGATGCACTTCTATCTCCATGAGAATCAAGTATAATATGAACTACAGCATTAAGGTGTATAATAAAATATTTCATTTTTTTTTTTGCAAAAAAGAGAAACAAGAATGTCAATAGGAGGCTATATAGTCATAGTATAATATACTACACTGAAAAAAGGGTTTGGTATTGACAACCAAACGTTTGGTTGGTATTTAAGCAACTAAATTTTTTTTTTTTTATTGAATCAACAAAATTTTGGTTGTCCCAATCAAACTTTAGTTAGGACAAGAAAAATCCTTCTTTTTTCTAATTTTGGTTGTGTCAAACAAAATTTTGATTGAGACAATTAAATTTTTGTTGATTCAAAAAAAAAAAAAATTTTGGTCGCTTAAATACCAACCATACGTTTGGTTGTCAATACCAAACCCTTTTTTCAGTGTATACTATATTATAATAGAAACAAAGCTGACAAAAGTAACAGGAAAATAGTGGTAGCATATTCAGAATTAAATGCGGTAACAAAAAAAAGTTATAACAAAAAAGTAGTAACAAAAAAGTAGTAACTAAAAAGTAGTAACTAATAAGTATTACCTAACTAAAAAGTAGTAACTAATAAGTATTACCTAACTAAAAAGTAGTAACTAAAAAGTAGTAACTAAAAAGTAGTAACTTAAAAGTAGTAACTAAAAAATAGTAACTAAAAAGTAGTAACTAAAAAGTAGTAACTAAAAAGTAGTAACTAAAAAGTAGTAACTAAAAAGTAGTAACTAAAAAGTAGTAACTAAAAAGTAGTAACTAATAAGTATTACCTAACTAAAAAGTAGTAACTAAAAAGTAGTAACTAAAAAGTAGTAACTAAAAAATAGTAACTAAAAAGTAGTAACTAAAAAGTAGTAACTAAAAAGTAGTAACTAAAAAGTAGTAACTAATAAGTATTACCTAACTAAAAAGTAGTAACTAAAAAGTAGTAACTAAAAAGTAATAACAAAAAAGTAGTAACAGTAACATCTATAGTAAGAATAAAATATTAAATATAATAATTTATACTAGTAACATAAAGTAATAGTAACAAATTTAGAATTAAATGCGTTAACAGTAAAAATGAGTAACAGAAATATATATTTATAGTAACAATAAAAGTACGGTAAGTATATATACAAGTAACATATGGTAATAGTAATGTATTTAGAATTAAATAGTAACAGAAAAATAGTAATAGTAACATAAAAATAAACATAAAAACATCAAAATTGTAACTTTTATTAATAAAAGTAACAAAATTATAAAAAAAAAAATTTTACAATCTATTACTAGTGTGTTACCGTTACTATTTCTTCTGTTACTATATTTGATTCTAAATACGTTACAAATTATCATATGTTACTTATATACTTACTGTACTTTTATTGTTACTATAAGTATTGCTGTTACTTTTTTTTGTTATCGCATTATTCTCAATTTTTTACTATTATTTTATGTTACTAATATAAATTACTATATATTTAATATTTTTTTCACTACAATCCGAACTATATAGTCTCGTTATTATACACACTATACAATGTTTATTTTTTAAGTTCTAATTTAAATGCACTCTATATCATAAATTTTAATACATACAGATTTCACGAAAGATTGGATATTGAACATTGTTTTTTTTCAGTAGAAAAAAAAATTAGGGGTTAAAAATGTGTTATATGTTTAGGGTGATAATAGTTGGTTTAGAATTAGCCGCATCTAAATGGGATGCACGTATATTGTAGATAAGTATCGGGAGTTTGGCTATTTGAAAAAAATGCTACACCTGCTTTTATACCTGCAACCAAAGGGCCTATAGTTTTTACGCAGATTCATTGGTTTTTTTCCTTATATATATATATATATATATATATATATATATATATAATCCGCCTCGTTCACAATGCATAATGGCACGCGACAAAAAATTTTTTTTCTTTTTTTTTTTAAAGAATCTATGAATTTCATTTTATTCGATAAAAATTTGTTATGAAATTAATTTAGAAATAACAAAATTTATATTTCGTTAATTACAACAAAACTTAAAAAAAAAAATAATTGTTAAAATTAAAATTAAAAAAAATTTAAATTCAGTTAACAAAATTGTTAACCAAATTTAAATTTTGTCAATTATAAATTATTTCACAAAACAGAAATTAGTTACAAAAAAAAAAAATTCTAATACTTTTTTTTAAAAATTATTAATGAAGGATATTTACTTACCCGTGTGAGGCATCTCGTTTGAAACAGAAAGCCTTTCTGTAAACAAAAATTAAATTTTTTATAATTAAAAATTTATTTTAAAAATTCCTCTGTAGGTATATTTTTTAATTAAAAAATTTTAAAATACTACAATTATAAAATAACATTAAAATAATAGTAATAATAATAATAATAATAATAATAATAATAATAATAATAATAATAATAATAATAATAATAATAATAATAATAGTAATAAAAAAACTAATAATGACAGTAATAAGTATAAAATACTATTAAAAATTAAAAAAAAAATTTTTTTTATTTCAATTTGAGTGAATATATATGTATATTGTTCAGTGTAAAACGTAAATTTAGGCGTAACGCCCTTAAATCCGCGCACATAATTAATTTAAATTTATTCAAAGGGCGAGTTGTTATAGTGACTGACGACCCTTAAATATGCGACCACACTGATAAGCACTAAAGGTTAGTCAAAGGTAATACGACATACAACCGTGACTTTTACTTTTTCAAAAAAAAAAAAAAAATAGAAAAAACTAATTATAATCCTCAAAAGAGTATAGTAGTTTAGGAAATTTTACATTTTTTTTTTCTTGATACAAAAACTACAAATTTAGACTATTTTTTTAAAAGATTTTTTATTCTGTAATCATATAAAAAAGTTACATCTTGAAACATAACCTCAAAATTACGACAAAGTTTTGGATTAAGAAATGAACATAACCTCAAAATTAAAATTTGTTAACTATATAAGACCTAAGGGGCTTAATTATTAATCAATTACTAGGTAATTCACTATTAATGATTAATTAATTATTAATTATAATTGACTATTAATTATGAATTAATTACTAAATAATTTTCTATAAATAGGCGCCTAAGCAGTATAAAATCTCCAATAGTAAATCTTTAAGCTTTTACATGAGAGAGAAAAGGATAGAGAAATATCTTTTGTCTTTTTCTCTCTCATCTAAAGGCTTAAAATTTGTGATTAGAGATTTTATTTTCTCCTTAGGTCTAATACTAAATACTAGAGCAGGGTGCGGTAGTTGACCGAGAATCATGATAAATAACGAGTAGAAATTTTGACGAATGAGGACAATGAAAACCAACCAATTTTGACTAGAGCATGCTGCGGTAGGTATAAGAAGAAAAAGAAAAAATTCAATGAGTGAGATTACTTTCATAATGAATTCAGTGGCTGAAAGCAAGTGTTTTATACTAGATAATGAATAATTTGGGAAAATACATAAGGGTAATGAAGAAATTCCTTGATTAGTGTCGTATTGGATTCAGTGGCTGAAAGCAAGTGTTTCATACTAGATAATGAATAATTGGAGAAAATTAATACATAAGGGAAAAGGGAAACATTTCAAAATTGTTCATAGTTAAAATATAACCTCAAAATATGACATTAGAAAATAATAATAATAATAATGAAATTATAATTTATCCCCCCCCTTTCCCCTCTTCCGCAGAGTGAGATATTTGTGGCAGGTAATATAAAAGCAATAAAGTATATAAGAAAGGCGACAAATAGTGAGAAATTGGCGTAGTTAGAAAAGTCAGAGCGGAAAAAGTACGAGGAAGGAGTGCGTATAGCGTGGCGCGCGATAGCGTAGCGTGTACTTTGTGATGCAAATTAATGCACGATTACCAATGTTCCCTTTACCCCGCATGACCCATTCTCCCCCCCCTCTCTCCCTCTCTCTCTCTCTCTCTCTCTCTCATTCGACCTTTTTTCCATAGTCTCAAAATGTTTGACCGCAACAATATATATATACAGGGCGTCTAAGTAGCCGCATTTATGGACATATTTCCTTTACGTGTGTTTCGTATATTACAAATATCATGCGCATGAAACAGGAGAAAATATATGTTAAGAAAAAAAAAATAATATATAGAGGGTATACATAACTTTAACACGATTGCTATATACCCTTGCATTAAGGCTGCGCTTACACGCTCATATATATATATATATATATATACAGTATATATAAGTGGGGGTGCCCCTTTATATATAATCTGATTTAATTATTACGCATTATAAACTTTTCAGTCAAAACACTATTTTGCATTTGTGTTTCGTTGAAATTCATTCATATTCCGCCTCCTCTCTCTCCCTTCCTATTTTTTTTCTCTCTTTCTTACACTTGTATATATATATATATAGTATTGTCTTATTTCTCTTGTGCATTATTTTAACGACATTGTGAACAACTTCAGAAATCTACATCAACAGAGTCACGTGATTGCGTTTGTCTAATTAATTTAATTAATGGTTTAATAATCCCGAGTATAAAGATATAGAAGGGAATGAAAAATTTACATTTTTTGCTGTATATTATCATTTTTTATATATCACACGGGATTATAAATATAATACGATGTTTTTGATAACCGTATTAGGTTGTGTTTACATGACTGCGCGTTAAGTAATTTTTCTTTTTTTTTTGTTTCACATCTTAAAATTAAAATAATATTAACATCCAATTGCATATACTGTCCTTCCGGTTTGGTTTCCACTCGCCATTTGTCACCTACCGCACCCTGGTCTAGTGAAAATTTAGTGACTTTGTAGTAAATGTTAATTTTAACTATAAAGTCACTACATTGGTTGGTTTCTATTGTTCCCACTCGTCATTTGTCATAATTCTCGTCAACTACCGCGCCCTGCTCTAGTGACAATTTATTAACTTTTTTTTTGTCGAGTGGGGACAATGGAAACCAACCAATGTAGTGACTTTATAGTTAAAATTGACATTTACTACAAAGTAACTAAATTTTCACTAGACCAGAGTGCGGTAGGTGACGAGAATTATGACAAATGACGAGTGGAAACAATAGCAACCTACCTTGCCATATAAATGTTGTCCTTCCGGTTTGACGGCATTTTTAAAAGTCGTGACTCTTTTATAATAAGTTAATTAGTCTATGGCATTGTTTACATCATACGCTATAGACTCATAAAATTGTTATAGAAGGGTCACGATTTTTCAAAATGTCGCCAAACCGGAAGGACAGTATTTATATGCCAAGGAAGGTTGCTATTGTTCCCCCTCGTCATTTGTTATAATTCTCGTCACCTACCGCATCCTGCAAAATTTAGTAACTTTATAGTAACTTTTAATTTTAATAATAGTCACTAAATTTTTACTAAAGCAGGGTGCGGTAGTTGACGAGAATTATGACAAATGACGAGTAGGAATTTTGGCGAGTGGGGACAATGGAAACCAACTTAAAATCTAGTAACATTCTAGTTAAAATTAAAAGTTACTATAAAGTCACTAAATTTTTACTAAAGCGGGGTGCGGCAGTTAATCGAGAATTATAGTAAATAGGGGTTGGTTTCCATTGTCGCCACTTGTCATTATTCTCGTCAACTACCGCACCTTGCTTTAGTGAAAATTTAGTGACTTTATTGTTAAAATTAAAAGTTACTATAAAGTTACTAAATTTTCACTAGAGAAGGATGCAGTAGTTGCCGAGAATTATGACAAATGGAGAATGGGGATTTTGGCGAGTGAGGACAATAGAAACCAACTAATTTTGACTAGAGCAGGGTGCGGTAGGTATAAGGAGAAAAAGAATAAATTCAATGAGTGAGATTACTGTCTTAATGGATTCAGTGGCTGAAAGCAAGTGTTTCATACTAGATAATGAATAATTTGGGAAAATACATAAGGGTAATGAAGAAGAAATTCGTGGAGTGTAATTATAGTGTCGTTTTGGATCCAGTGGCTGAGAGCAAGTGTTTCATACTAGATAATAAATAATCAATAATCGAAGGATCGTAAAAAGCATATCCCAAGGACCTTTACCTACGAAGTTTAAAGCTTGACGATAATTCCTTATAGTATACGGAAAAAAATGTTTTTCTACAACAGCGATATGTTTCTCTAGAATTGCGAAAACTTTCTCCGCATTTTATAGTAAAACATATATCGCTGTACCAGTGAAACCTTTTTGCTGTTACAGGTAAATATTTTTTTTTCCGTGTATAAGGATTAACCTAACCTATAGTGTGTGGTTTTTAATAGGTCTACCAGAACAAGATTTTCCACTTCCCTCGTAAAATAAATAATAATAATAGAATATGCATAATTTAATACAAACAAAACAAAATTTTAATATCAATATATTACTCCTATGTCGCATATTTTTTTTTTAATCTTCGTATACCGAAAAAAAACCTCATTCGTCGCGGTTATTACTCATTAATTTATTCATAATTCAGTTTCGTAGTATCTCTTTCTCGCCGCTATAATTTTTAAATTTATAACTTGACGGAAAGATTTTTACGCGATCATAGCGAATCGGAAGTCTCGATATTTCCTAATCTTTTTTTTTAAAAAAAAAATTATTTATATTCTCGAAATTCTAGAAAAAAAAAATTTATTATTAATAAATACGCGGAAGGTTAAAAATAAGCACGGATTTAAAATATTTAAAATTATTAAAATTTCTAACAATTTGCAAATAATTTACAATGATTTTTAAAAAATATTGTCACCGAATAATTATATATTGACCCAATTTCAAAAATTGTAACGTGAATTTAATACATATAGTATATGTGTAACGTGAAACTTGATCCAAGAAACACGTGTGTGTGTGTGTGTTGACTTTGGCAAAACCAATGGATCGCAAACAATGTGGTGATCGCTCGTTGTCGTTCAAAATGACAAAGTCAGTTTGATTTATAATAATCGCTCAATCCTCGCCATCGTTATATCGCGTTTCTCTCGCGCTTTAATCGGAGTAGCTGATGAGAGAACGCTCAATTGTGTATGTGATCAAAAAATTTTCTTTGTGTATGTATGTTTGTGTGCAAGCCCGTAACCTATATAGTTCTCTTGATTCGATAGCGAGAAGCGCGCGACGGATCGGAAAAAGTTCAAAAACAAGTCGCGGAATGACAACGTTGCAAAATACAAACTTGATGATGAGAGACTACTTTTAAAATTCTGTGTAATTTAGTAATTTTCGTTTGCGACGTGAGATGACGATCAATTGATATATATATATATATATATATATATATATATATATAAATGAAAGTGAAGGGGGGGGGGTACAATAAATGTTTTCACATTTCCCATGAATCGCACACACTATTATTTATATATGAAGAAACACAAATAAACATAGAAAAAAAAAATAAATAACATTGGGGGTAAAGTGTACTAAAAGCAGGTTATTTACCATTTTTGGGTGTCCTAATTTTTTTTTTAAATTAAAACAAAAAGTTTCTTGGGGTAAATAGTGTACCAAAATGGGATAAAAATGCTATTTACTATTTTTTTAGATATTCCATTTTTTTATTTAAATTGAAACAAAAAAATTTTTTAGGGGGTAAAGTAAATTGACACGGGGCAAAAAGGTTATTTACCATTTTTTGGGTATTCTCATTTTTTTCAGAAAAAAAAGTTTCATAGTCTAAAGTCAAATCAACGTGCTGGGTAAAAAGGTTATTCACTATTTTTTTTTTTAAATTAAAACAAAAATTTTCTTGGGGTAAAGTGAACTCACACGGGGGGTAAGAAGACCATTTTTTTGAGTCTCCATTTTTGTTAGATTAAAACCGAAAGATTCTTAAGGTAAACTAAACCAAAATGGGGTAAAAAGGTAATTTAATATTTTTTAAAATTAAAACAAAAAGATTCTTGGGGTAAATAGTGTACCAAAATGGGATAAAAATGCTATTTACTATTTTTTAGATACTCCATTTTTTATTTAAATTGAAATAAAAAAATTTTTTTAGGGGGTAAAGTAAATTGACACGGGGCAAAAAGGTTATTTACCATTTTTTGGGTATTCTCATTTTTTTCAAAAAAAAAAGTTTCATAGTCTAAAGTCAAATCAACGTGGGGTAAAAAGGTTATTCACTATTTTTTTTTTTTAAATTAAAACAAAAATTTTCTTGGGGTAAAGTGAACTCACACGGGGGGTAAGAAGACCATTTTTTGGATAGTCTCCATTTTTTTTTTTAGATTAAAACCAAAAGTTTCTTAGGGTAAACTAAACCAAAATGGGGTAAAAAGGTAATGTAATATTTTTTTAAAATTAAAACAAAAAGATTCTTGAGGAAAATAAACCAACAGAGGGCAAAAGTGTTATTTACCATTTTTGGGTGCCCTAATTTTTTTTTTTAGAAACTAAAACAAAAAGTTTCTTGGGGTAAAGTGTACCAAAATGGGATAAAAATGCTTTTTACTATTTTTTAGAAACTCCATTTTTTATTTAAATTGAAACAAAAAATTTTTTTGGGGGGTAAAGTAAATCAACACGAGGCAAAAAGGTTATTTACCAATTTTTGGGTATTCTCATTTTTTTCAGAAAAAAAAGTTTCATAGTCTAATGTCAAATCAACGTGGGGTAAAAAGGTTATTCACTATTTTTTTAAAAATTAAAAAGAAAAATTTTCTTGGGGTAAAGTGAACTCACACGGGGGGAGGGGGTAAGAAGACCATTTTTTGGATAGTCTCCATTTTTTTTTTTTTAGATTAAAACCAAAGGTTCTTAGGATAAACTAAATCAAAATGGGGTAAAAAGGTAATTTAATATTTTTTTAAAATTAAAACAAAAAAGATTCTTGGGGTAAAATAAACCAACAGAGGGCAAAAGTGTTATTTATTTTTTGCAGATTAAAAAAAAAATGTTTCTTGGTGTAAAATGGGGTAAAATGGTTATTTATCATTTTTGTTGCTTTAAAAACTAAGTTTCTGGAGATAGAATGAACAAACATGGGGTAAAAACGTTATTTTCCATTTTGAAACATTGAAACAAAAGCGTTTATATTGGTAATATAATCTTTCCGCGGTGATTTCGATGCCAAGAAACATGCACGCCGAGAGTAGCCGCCATTCTTACAGCTACGATTCGATATAGTGTATAAAATTAGCTTCTACAAGGAAATCAAATTTTATTATTATTATTATTATTATTATTATTTTATTATTAATCTTTTAAAATATTTAAATTTTCAATAATTTAACGCAAAGAAAAATAATTACAAAATGCGCCACGAAAAAAGATATATATACTTAAAAATAAAATTTTAGATTATGTTTAGTGATAGTTTTAGCTTGATTAAAATCATAAACATAACCTAAAATTTTTTTTTTTCGCCTCTAAAAATGCAAGTTTCTTGTTGATTGGAATTTTTTTATTCTAAATTTTAAATTCTTGAAATAAATTCTAAAGGGGGAAAATTCTGCGAGTTATTTGTGAAGCATGCGGGTAGTATATATATATATATATATGTATATCTATAAAAGGTCACGCTTTTACGTGTGTAAAAAAAAAGGTAAGGGAAATCTAGTTTTTGTTTATTCATTAGGCTACCGCGCTTTAAGTGGCACGTACAGAGCCCCTAAGGTAAAGGGTAGGCCCGTATCTCCGATACGCCGACAGCTATAAAAATCTGAATACATTAGACCTACATGCGAGCAAAGTCTCGCGCCGATCGTGTACACACTTTACTCCGATAATCTTCACCTCCTTAAAAAATAAAGAAAAAAAAAAAAGAAGAATTATAATAATGAAAAATATCTATCAAAATTTCTCGGAATTCCATATTATTATTTATATTTTTTATAATATTATACTTGCATTGTAAAGCAATCTTTATTTTCTATATACTAATTTTTTTTTTTTTTTTTTAATTTTAAGTTAGTTTTGCCATTTACATTCTTTTTTTTATCCCATTTTTTAATATATATATGTGACGCTCGCCACGAGAAGAGGGACCTTATGTAAAAAATAATTTTAGATTATGTTTGAGATTTTTATAGTGAAAATACTTACATAGTAATATTTAGTTTTTAGTTTAAGTTTTGGTTCAAAATAAAACATTTCTCTTGCTATATATATATGTAAAAAGAAAATTTTCATCAAGGTAAAAACTAACAACATAACCTAAAAATTTTTTTTAACGTACAGTCCCTTCTCTTGTGGCGCGTTCACAGAAAATTACAAAGGCATTAAAATATAAGCTGCAACGCGCTTATTATTTTAATCCAATTTTGCTTATTTTAATTCATTTTGGTATTAAAATAAGCAAAATTGGATTAAAATAATAAGCGTTGCAGCTTATTTAAATATCTTTTAATTTTCTGTGATATTTTCAAATTTTTTTCGATTTTTTTCTAGTGTCTCTCTTTTTCTGTTTTTTTTTTTTTTTTTTTTTGACATTTTAAAATAAAAATTGGGGCCACTAATCGAGCGATAACGACCGTGACTGCATGTAAGCGGGGCGGAATATATAAATACATATATATATATATATATATATATATATATATATATATATTTTTTTTTTTGTATATACATATATACAATAACCTCGTCGTGCACCCGCGCGATCGTTCCTAAGAAAAAGGCGTGGATACTTTTCAGTTGAGAAGGATACGCGATAAATATTAAAAGTTCTTATAAAACGCCAAAGTTGTGACCACGCGCGGGCACGCTATCGCTTCATTTAAAATGCAAATTTTTTCCCAGGCTATATGGCGTGAACCACGGTGGCCCGAATTATTCCAATTACCTTATGAAAGCTTAGCCGCTAGTTCGACGAGGTAAAGAGTGTATAGAAAGAGAGAGAGAGAGAGAGAGAGAGAGAGAGAGAGAGAGAGAGAGAGAGAGAGAGAGAGAGAGAGAGAGAGAGAGAGAGAGAGAGAGAGAGAGAGAGAGAGAGAGAGAGAGAGAGAGAGAGAGAGAGAGAGAGAGAGAGAGAGAGAGAGAGAGAGAGAGAGAGAGAGAAGAAACTATGCGTGTATATATATATATACCTTCGTGCGTGGTCATCTTTCCTCAATTTCTCTTTTTTTTCGAAGAAAAATAATAATAAAAATCATCCCCTCTTCTTCCTTTTTATATTTTACGAAGAATAAACCAAAAATCTATATAAACAGAAAGCTGACTAAAATCTTAAATATCTAAATTAAGTTATTTTTTATTTTCTATACACAGGAAAACGCCTACAGCTTATTTCAGTAATTATATGCTAAAATATTGCGGCTACCATGCTCATCATAATATGTTGTAATCGGTTATATATTCTTTATTATTATGTATATTATTATATATCTTCTTTATTCTGGAAACAGAAAATAATGTTCTAAAATTAATCGTAAAATCTGATCAAAAATTTTTTTACAATGACTATTTATAGAGTTTGAAAATTAATCCTTAACAATATGCAAAAAAATCTTTACCTGAAGCAACGATAAGTTTCTCTGGAACAGCGATAAGTTTTCCTGGAACAGCAATATAAGTTTCTCTGGAGCAGCGATATATATATATATATATATATATATATATATATATATATATATATATATATATATATATATACTAGAGGGGCTACGCCCCCCTGCGCGCTTCGCGCACCAACCCCCCTATTTTTGGCGGGAAATACAGAGAGAGATGAGGGAAGGGGGAAGGACTTGCGGCTATATTCAGACCCTTGAAACGAACATAACCTCAAAATTTAGGTCATTTTTGATGGAGGAGGTGAAATGAGAGGAGGGAGGGGGACTAGCGGCTATATTCAGAGCCTTGAAACGAACATAACCTCAAAATTAGGTCATTTCTGTCGGGGGAGGGGACTTGCGGCTATATTCAGAGTCTTGAAACGAACATAACCTCAAAATTTAGGTCATTTTTGACGGAGGAGGGGAAATGAGAGGAGGGAGGCGGACTTGCGGCTAAATTCAGAGCCTTGAAACGAACATAACCTCAAAATTTAGGAGGGGGGACTACCCCCTCCTAGGTCAAGAATTCTTGAAACAGCGGCGGAGGCGGCGGCGATATCTTTTTGTAATATAGGAAGATATTTCTTCTAGAATGGTGAAAACTTTCGCTGTTTTTAGTGAAATATATCGCTGTTCTATAGGTAAAGATTTTTTTTTTTTTGCGTGAAATTTTCTATAAAAATAATTCTAAAACAATCTTGATATCTATGCTCTCTAAATCTGAATCAGTAGAAATTTTACTAATTCAATCAGTACTTTTCATTTTAACTGAAGGTTCAGTTATTTTTTGAAATTTACTATAATATAATTAGTGAATATATGCAAGCAATAGAAAATAACTTATGTAAATCAGTAATTTGTATATAACATAACCTTTAAAATTAACTATTAAATCAGTAGATTTTGTGGCCGCCTCCATATATTTATATTACTGATTCAATCAGTAATTGATATTTTACTAATTGAATCAGTAAATTTCTACTAATTGTCAGTTGCTCAATTCTCGCTATGGCAATTAGTAGATTTCTACTGCTAATCAGTGAAATATGACTGATTCAGATTTATATAGAGAGTATAAAACGAGTTTAGAAATAATTTTAATTTTTAACTATATGCAATCAATGTTCTAAAATTAATTAAAGAAATTATAAAATTAATTTTGATAAAATATATTTATACCAATAATTAAAATCCTTATAACTAAAAAAGACTAACTTAAAAAAATTTAGTAACCAATATCCTAAAACAGTTTTGATGTTTAACTATATGTCACTAAAATGTCTTAAAACTAATCCTAAAACCTAATCCTAAAACCTAATCAATTATTTAAGGATAATTCTAAAAATTATTTTTAAAAATAATTCAGACGTTTCACTATACATATGTTCTAAAAGTAATCAGATGTTTTACGCCATGACCATAAAGTCCTAAAATTAAACCTTAAGGGGTCTACCCACTTTAGACGCGCTAAAATGAAGGCTGTTTTCCAGAATTTTTCTGAGTGGTTTATATTATAAATATTGACATATAAGTTGTTAGACTAAAGAAATACACTCCCGAAATACATGAAAAAATTTTTGTTATTTGTTTTTGTAAATTTTGTATGCTTGCAAATGGTAGTTGAAAAAAAAATCCCCCAAAAAAGATGGGTCCACGCTGTTGATGAAATCTCTGACATGAATTGTCCGAAACCAAAAAATCAAAAAGTTTTAGATTCAGTGTGGTAATAGCTATTGCGCATATCAAGGGATTTTTTATTTTTGCAAAATTGACAAAATGGCGGACATTTTTCGAAAAATTAAAGAAAACCGTGTGTTAGTTTTTATTAAAAATATCCGCCATTTTGTCAATTTTGCAAAAATAAAAAATCCCTTGATATGCGCAATAGCTATTACCACACTGAATCTAAAACTTTTTGATTTTTTGGTTTCGGACAATTCATGTCAGAGATTTCATCAACAGCGTGGACCCATCTTTTTTGGGGGATTTTTTTTTCAACTACCATTTGCAAGCATACAAAATTTACAAAAACAAATAACAAAAATTTTTTCATGTATTTCGGGAGTGTATTTCTTTAGTCTAACAACTTATATGTCAATATTTATAATATAAACCACTCAGAAAAATTCTGGAAAACAGCCTTCATTTCAGCGCGTCTAAAGTGGGTAGACCCCTTAAATAGTTCAAAAACTTTTTATAATATTGAATATATACTAAACACACTAATTTCAAAGTATCGAATTGATATACCAAAAATATAAAATTGATATAAAATTTTATATCAATTTGATATTTTTGGTATATCAATTTGATACTTTGAAATTAGTATGTGAAACTAATAAAATATCTTACAATAACCAATATCCTAAAACTATAATCCTAAAATAAATTTTACAATGACCAACGTTTTAAAATTAATTCTAAATAAACTAATCAGTTATTTTACAATAACGAAAATCGTAATAAAACTAATCCTAAAATCAATTGATCAGATATTTTATAATAACCAAAATCCTAAAATCAGTTCTAAAATAGTTTTGATAATTTAGAATGAACACTGAAAAAATTATATTCTAGATATTTAAGAATTTCTTCTTAAACAGGCGCCAAGAATATATTACATATTGTAAAAATATTTACCACTTACTTTAAATGAGGAATATTCTTGGCGCCTATATCTAAGAAGAAATTCTTAAAAATCTAGAATATAATTTTTTCAATGAACAAAAATTTTTGAAATTAACTTTAAAACAATAAGTTTGATAATAATTTTAGATATGTATAAAACAATTTATAAAACACTTCTGCTGTTTTGTTCTATATAATCAATATTTTAAAACTAATCTAAAAAATTGATATGATATTTTACATAATAAATAAAAGTTGATATTTTCTACAACCAATGTCCCCTAAAATAGTGTAAAAGAATTTACTCCATAATGTAAAGAATTTCCTCGGTAATATTTAGGAAATTCTTCTAATAATTTATTTAGGACATTATTTAATATTTCCGAAATTTTCAAATATTTAGGATATTATCTAATATTTAGGAAATTTTTCACTAAAAAACAAAATTTTATTTGATTCAAATAATCGGTTACTTGACTATATTATCAAATAAATATTAATTTGAACCAAATAATTTTTATTTGAATTAAATAAACTGTGCATTTCAAAAAAATATACCATTTGACTCTAAAGAATAATAATTTCATACAAATAATTATTTACCTAAACTAAATATAATTTTTATTCGAATTATATATAAATTCTATTTGACCCAATAATTTCTGTATTTGAAACAAATACATCCGCATTTAATTGAACCAAATAAAAATTATTTGATACAAATAAATATTTATTATCACAGAAAATTTAAAGGGCATTAAAATATGCTGCAACGCGCTTATTATTTTAATCCAATTTTGCTTATTTTAATTCATTTTGGTATTAAAATAAGCAAAATTGGATTAAAATAATAAGCTTATTTTAATACCTTTTAATTTTCTGAATAGAAAATTCCCCTCACTTAATATTTAACAGAATATATACTGCAGCCAAATTTTAAAATCAAATATACAAAAAAAAAATTGAAACACAAAAAAATAATTATTAAAAATAACCAAAAAGGTATAATCAAAAACTCACCTAAGTTTTTACTCCTTCCTCTTACTAAATCTTCAGCAACATCCGCGATCTCTCACTAGAATTATATTCCCCTTTCCTTATTCTCAATTAACTTCCTCCAAAAAACTCTTCCCTTCTTCTCCCAATATATATATATTCTTCAATAACTTTGAACTTCCTTTTCTATTTTCTTATCGTTCAATTAAAAAATAACCGAACTCAAAAATTACCCCCCAAACTTAAACACTTAATATCGCACAATTCTTGATTTCCAACTCTTATATAGTGAAAAGTTGTTCCTCGTCGTAGCACGTGGAGTGAAACACACCGCCCACGTGTGTCACTGAATCTCTTTTTAACTTTAAAAAACGACTGATCTTTTAGTGATCTCCAATAGATCTCATCATCATCATCGTCACATCATTCTCTCTTCCAGACTGTTTCTGATCTCGTAAATGACGAGAACTAAGAAAGTCGTTGCCGTTCAGAAGCAAAAGTCGTCCTTGTTGTTGTTGATGATGATGATGTATAGTTGGCGAAATAGTGGGGAGAGGACGAAACTGTTGAAGCGGTCCACGCAAAGGACACGGCTCGTCTGAAAGTGGCCCGCAACCGTATACGCAGCGGTAGCAAAAAGGGGGTTCCGGGTTTTGCGTTTCGATTTGGTCCCCCGTTTTCCGTGGAGGATCGCCCGAGAGCGTGGTCCGTGAACCGTGAGGAATGAGGCGACGCTGTGCGGTCGCGTGCTGGATAGATTATCGGGGGTTCGTCGAGTATATATATGTATATGTAATATACCTGTATATATATATATATATATACAGAGAGAGGGTTCTCTTTTCAACTCCCGAAGTCACCGCCTAGCCTTCATATAGTATATACAGTTGAAGCTATATAGTTTACCACCACTTTTGATGCCGAGCAGGCGTGCTGATGCTTGCCTCGCAAAACAATCCCGAGAAGGGGTTTTCATTTCTCACCCTCCCCCCACTCTCTCTCTCTCTTCTCTTTAACCCCTACTCTATCCTATTTTTACTTTCCTCAAAAGCTTCATTTTTTATTCTAAAATTTGTATTGAATTTTTGAAACTTGTTGAAAAGTGGGATTGTATTTGAATTTTTAAGATTTAATGACAGTGAAGAAAGAGGAGAAAATAGAAATTTTTCTATACACACTAATTTAAAAATATCAAATTGATAACAAAAATGATTGATATAAAAATTTTAATCAATTTGATACTTTTTTAGTGTGATAAAATAGTTTTGATGTTTTACAATAAAAAAAAAAGGCTTAAATTAAACCTAAAACAGTTCAGATGATTTATTAGATCCTGTATTCTAAAAGTAATCTTTTATCTTAAACCAATATGAACTAAAAGTAATCCTAAAACATAGTTTAGTACACAGAAAATTAAAAAGGCATTAAAATAAGCTGCAACGCTTATTATTTTAATTCAATTTTGCTTATTTTAATACCAAAATGGATTAAAATAATAAGCGTTGCAGCTTATTTTAATGCCTTTTAATTTTCTGTGCGATAGTTTTATTATATATATCCAATATTGTAAATCTAATCCTAAGAGTTCTAAGACAAGATCTAAAACAGTTCTAAAAGATTCTAAAAATCAATGTTCAACTAATTCTGAAACAAGTCCTAAAAAATGTCCTAAACTGTAGTAAATGTTTTAAATCTATAATTCTAAATGCTAATTAGGTATATTTTACAATGACCATATAATGTCCACTTATAATGTCCCAAATTCTAATTTTAAGACAATTTCTAAAAACAGTTCTAAAGGTTATCTAAATATTGATGTCCAAATAATTCTAAAACAATTTTGACATTTAATTGTAGTCAATGATCTAAAATTAATCCTAAAAACTAATCAGATAATCTACAATGACAAGTATCCTCACAGAAAATTAAAAGGCATTAAAATAAGCTAGTGCAACGCTTATTTTAATGCCTTTTAATTTTCTGTGGCTAAAACTATTCCTAAAACACTATTCAAGTGTTTTATTATAAATATTTCCTAAAACTAATCCCAAATCTAATCTTATAAAAAAAGTTTTAATTTATTTCTAATGTTCTAAAAACTAATGTCCAACTAATTCTAAAATAAATTTTAAAACAGTTTTCATATTTATACACAGAAAATTAAAAGGCATTAAAATAAGCTGCAACGCTTATTATTTTAATCCAATTTTGCATATTTTAATTCATTTTGGTATTAAAATAAGCAAAATTGAATTAAAATAAAAAACGTTGCAGCTTATTTTAATGACTTTTAATTTTCTGTGTAACTGTGTATATATAGTCAATGTTCTAAAATTACACGGAAAAAAATCTTTATCTGGAACAGCGATATAATTATGTTTCTTTAGAATAGCGAAAACTTTCCCCATTTTAGTAAAACATATATCGTTGTTCCAATGAAACTTATATCGCTGTTCCAGGTAAAAATTATTTTTACGTGTAATCCTAAAAAGTGTACTAATCTTCCCTTTTAGAATTCATTTTAAAATGTTAAAAACTCTTTATTTGTTTATGAGAAATCGTCGCCATTCAATTTTCTGAGATTGGCGAATTTATTGTTATCGATATTTAAAAACTAACAAGAACACTATACACTGTAAAAAGAAAGTACTAAAATAGTACCGATTTTAGGTATCAAAATAGAACCAAATGAAAATTTAGTACCTAAAGTCGGTATTAAATTAATACCTTTCGTTTTACAGTGTATACCCAACTGTTAATTATGTATTACACCGTCCGACACAATTTTTGACTCACAAAAAAATTTAACATTTTCGGAAACTAGGGTTTTTAGGGGTGAAAACAACCCCTAAATGAAAAGTGACAAGATATCTTTTAAAAATTATTAATATTTTATAAAACTTGGTATCTGGGGGTTTTCGGGGTCACTGATTATTAATCTGATGTCAGATTTTCAAAATTCAAAATGGCGGATCCAATATGGCGATCAAATTTTTAAAAAGTTATTAATTTTTTATTTTATATCCGCCATTTTAAATTTTGACACTTTAACATCAGATTCGTCATCAGCGACCCAAAAAACCCCTAGATATCAAGGTTTAAAAAAATTTAATAACTTTTTAAAATTTTGACCGCCATTTTGAATTTTGAAAATCTGACATCAGATTAATAATCAGCGACCCCGAAAACCCCCAGATACCAAGTTTTATAAAATATTAATAAGTTTTAAAAGATATCTTGTCACTTTTTATTTAGGGGCTGTTTCATCCCTAAAAGCCACAAACGACTTGATCTATCAAAACGGTCAGACACGGGTATTTTTTTTTTGGGTCCTATTTTCCAAAAATGTTGGATTTTTTTGTGGATCAAAAAAAAAAGTTGAATTTTGTCGGACGGTGTGTGTGTTATAATTAAAATTACTGGATTTGCATTGGGGTTTCTGGGGTCGATATGATTATACGATGACAATTTTTGAAAATTCAAAATGGCGGACAAAATATTTTTAAAAAATCATTGAAATGAACTAAATTTTTTTACTCGGGGAATTTTGGGGTCATCGCTAATTACGAATTTGATGTATAAGTTTATTTAAATTCAAAATAGACGGTTTCAATATGGCGGACAAAATATTTGAAAATTCATTGAAATGAACTAAATTTTATTACTCGGGAGGTTTTTGTTGTCTCTGCGATTACGAATCCGATGTTAATTTTTAAAAATTCAAAATATCGGACAAAATATTTGACAAATCGGTGAAATGGACAAAATTTTGTTTACTTGGGGAGGTTTTTATTTTGTGTCGTATAATTACGAATTTGATGTTAGTTTTTTAAAATTCAAAATGGCGGTTCCAATGTGGTGGACAAAATATTTGAAAATCCGACAAATTGGACTAAATTTTGTTCCTCGGGAATTTTTTGGGTCAGTAATTACGAATCCGATGTTAATTTTTCAAAATTAAAAATGACAGATCCAATATGTCGGACAATAAAATTAAAAAATCAATCGGATTTGCTTAAAACTTATATATGTTACTTGAAGGTTTTTGGGGTCGCTGCGATTACGAATATGTTGTCAAATTTTAAAAATACAAAATACAATATCCAATATGGTGAAAAGTTATTTTAAAAATGTTAAAAATTGATCGGCTTTCCTTGAAATTTGTTTATTATTATTATTATTATTTTAATATGAATTTGTTCCGCACTTATATGAATTTTGTAAAATCAAATACAGATTCCAACAAAAAAAGAAAACCAATAATATTATTATTATTCATGAAATGAATTTTGTACAATCGTTATTAGGGCTTAATTATTGTAATATATACTTGATCGAATATTATAATTTAACAAGTGACATATACAGGTAAATAATTGATAACATTTAATGATGACATTAAGAGAGCATTGGATAATTAATTCTGAAAACTGGTTTTTTTTCTGATTCGACATTTCTTGCATGGTTGAGGCATGTAATTCCACCTCTGTTTCGGGGAGTTAACGACTTGACAGAGAGAGAGAGAGAGAGAGAGAGAACATGTGAAATTCGACATGCTGATGAGATGAGGGGGACACAGCAAAAGGTGCAACGGAACGAATTGCGGAAGAAGGCGTGTGTGTAGATACTGGTTACATCCCTTCGAAAACGCCTATGGCAGTGCCTACTTTTCTTAAAAAATAAATTTTCTTTTTTTTTTTTCTTAATAAAATTATAAAATTTTTTAATATTCAAATTTTCATTCAATTTCCACTTTTTTATTTTCATTCCCGCACTTCCAATATTCCATTTCCACTTTTCCCCCATTTTCATTCCAACTTCCACTTTTTATTTTCATTGTCATTCTAATTTCCACTTTTTTTTGATTGGAATGAAAAAAATTTTTTAAATGGAAGTAGAAATATAAAAATTAGAAAAAGTGGAAGTAGAAATAGGTATGAAAATAAAAAAGTGGGAATGAAATTAAAAAAAAAAGTGGAAGTTGGAATGAAAATAAGGAAAAGTCCCACTATGGAAAGATTCCCCGGAAAGTGCCCCCTGGAGGTTCTATCAGAATTCCGCCGGAACTTCCAACGTAATTCCATCGCAATTCCATCGGAGTTCCAAAGAATTTCCGACGGAATTCTGATTAATTTTTTTTTTCAAAATTTTTAGAGTCCTAATTCCGTCGGAACTCCGCCGGAATTCCGTCGGAAATTCTTTGGAACTCCGATGGAATTCCGACGGAATTACGTTGGAAGTTCCGGCGGAATTCTGATAGAACCTACAGGGGGCATTTTCCGGGGAATCTTTCCAAGTGGGACTTTTCCTTATTTTCATTCCAACTTCCATTTCCACTTCCACCCCACTTTGAAAAGATTCCCCGGAAAGTGCCTCCTGGAGGTTCTATCAGAATTCCGCCGGAACATCCAACGTAATTCCATCGGAACTCCATCGGAGTTCAAAAGAATTTCCGTTGGGATTCCGGCGGAGTTCCGACGGAATTATGACTCTAAAAATTTTGAAAAAAAAAAAATTAATCGGAATTCCGTCGGAAATTCTTTTGAACTCCGACGGAATTACGTTGGAAGTTCCGGCGGAATTCTGATAGAACTTCCAGGGGGCACTTTCAGGGGAATCTTTCCAAAGTGTGGGGTGGAAGTGAAAATAGAAGTGAGAATGAAAATTAGAAAAGTAAGATATAAAATAAAAAAGTAGAAGTGGGAATGGAATTATATATATACACGGAAAAAAAGAAAAAGTAACTTTTACTACTTTAAAAGTAAAATTGGACCTGTCCGAAGTTTCTGCGCATCTCTGGCAACTTTTACTCCAAAAATAGTAAAATTTACTTCAGAAATAGTAAAAATTACTACGGAAACAGTAAAATTTACTACAGAAATAGTCAATTTTACTATTTTTCGAGTAAAAGTTGCCAGAGATGCGCAGAAACTTCGGACAGGTCCAATTTTACTTTTAAAGTAGTAAAAGTTACTTTATTCGTTTTTCCATTTTTCTCCGTGTACATAATCGACCCCCAAAATATTGTTTATCACAAAAAAAAATCATCACACAACTATTTTAGAATATGATTTTAGAACATTATGGTTAAAGTATAGAACAATTATTATAAAAAATAATTCCTAAAAATACGAATGTTGATGATGATGATAATGATGATGAGTTGGTACTATGGAAAGGAACGCAGGTGTAATGGCACGCTTCAAATCTTGGAACTGCCTACATTGTCTTGTGTATGCTGGTAAATTGCTAAAATGCCCTTTGCACGATGATGGGATGGTGAGCCTTTTTGGTTATATATATATATATATAAACACAAACCAAGAGAGTCATCTAATCGCTTTCTTTTCAAGGCGCGCACAAGAGCTGCGTGACCGTATCTATACCAAAAGAAACCCGCAAGGACTATGTTGTTCTAAAACCCAAATCAAGACTCTCTCGGCTCGCGACTTCTTAGAAGTACAAATATTTTTTACAATTCCACGTAAAGAGGGAAAGGATCATTTTGCCATCGGGTCAAATTAGTCGCTCATTTTCAAGATTCGTGAAATTTTTCAGAATCGTAGCATTCTTTTTTTTTTTTGGTTGAATCTTTGCGTTCAAACCAAATCCGATTTGTCATAAATAAAATTTTTATATTTGTTTCAAGTAAAAATTTATTTGTGACAACTAAATATTTATTTGTGACAACTAAATATTTATTTGAAACAAAATATTAGTAAAAAAAGAGAAGTTTGGAATAATTTTTTTTTTAAATTTTGAATATAAAAAATTTGAATTTGTAAAGAAAATGTGACATATTCTCGCTCGATGTATATATAAATTTCGATTTATCATTTAATCGCGCACACATCATTAAGAGACATTATTTACGATTCGTATAAATGACTTTATCTTGAAGAATGTATCTGTACCATTTTTTTTTTTTTTTTTTTTTACCTGTAATCATATAACAAATCGACAGCAATAGTGATACATAACATTTATTGTTTACGATTTGCGTGATAGTCTAATCGACTGAATGGAACGTATCAATTATATAGCACACCATCGTTTGGAGATAAAGGTATATATAATTATATATGCAAAAGTATAGCAACGCCACGTGTTCAAAAATGCATCGAAAAGTAAACCCAAAAAAAAAAAAAATATTCAGTTTTTTTTTTGTATTTTACTGAAAAATTCCGTGTCGTTCAAACTAAAATCAAATATTTTATAATAATATCAATATGTTCTATAAAACTAATCCTAAAAGAATTAAGACATTTTATATTATGTGTCCGATTTTCTAAAGGTATTCCTAAAATCTAATCATAGATATTCTACAATGGCTACATAATGTCCTACAACTAATCCTAAAACAGTTCAGATATTTTATTTCATCCAAAATGCTCTAAATCTTAAGACAAATGTTCTATTCTAATGTTCTAAAAACCAATGTCCGCAGCTAATTCTAACTTAAGTCCTAAAACACTAGTTTTGATGAGTATCGATATTCTTAAAATAATCCTAAAAACTGATCGAAAATTTTCCTGTAAAAAAGAAAGTAACTAAAATAGTACCGATTATACACAGAAAAAAAGAAAAAGTAATTTTTACTATACTTTCGAAATAAAACGGGAAACTGTTCGAAGTTTCTGCGCGCATCTCTGTCAACTTTTACTTCAGAAATAGTAAAAATTACTATACGAAAGCAGTAAAATTTACTATTTTTAAAGTCAATTTTACTATTTTTGGAGTAAAAGTTGACAGAGATTTTATGATTTTGAATTAATAACTATAATGTCCTAAAATATAACCTAAAATTTTTTTTCAAGCTAATGTCACTTTCCCCTTTGGAGCGTCACAACAAAATAATTTGTAAAATTAAAAAATCTTTAAGAAAATAGAAAACTAATCTATACTATATTGACAATAGAAGGAAGTAGAAAAGGAGATTAGGAATAAAATCAAATTCCTCTATATACCAATAACAAATGAAACACCTTATCAAGTGGAAAATTAACACTGAAAAATTTTGCTTGGTCATTCCCCCCCCCCCTCTTTCTCCTGGGTGTATTTATAAAAAAGGGAACCGAAGGACGATGTCAGGCTGACAGTTGGCAAACCGCAAAATGAGAATATATATATATATATATATGTATATATACAAGTAGTCGAGAAGCGATGATCCGTAAACGAGTGCAACCTGTCTTTGAAACAAGCCACGAGTTGTTGGCACACAATTACTCCACAGGGGGTTGTTAGCGAATTTTGGGGTCCTCTGCTCGTGTTTATTTGTCATCGGACACCTAATACATTAAAAGGCGCCACCAAAAAGGGGAGATTCGATTTCCATTTCGGGACACACGCGATACACTGTTATTTTATTCTAATTTGTTACTTCAAGATGCGAATTTTACCGGTATTGTATATAGACTTCAACAAAAGTCTTCTAGAGTGTTCCGCACGAAAAAGACACTTTCTGTTTGTTCCTATATAAAAAAACTGTTACTCAAAGTTACCCTAACTGTTAGCTTTTTTTCTAAGTTTACCCTAAGTTCTTCTATATTCCAAAAAAGTCATCCACACTCCTCAAGTGTAGTTTTCGAGTCCTATAAGTAAGATTTAACATGATAAAAACTAATTTTTATAAAAATTCCTCTACTCAGTTTTCGTCTTTAAAAATGGAGGGAAGACAAATATTTAATTTTTTAAAATTTGCCCCTGCGCCATTTTGATTTCACTTTTTTCCCTGTTATTGTTAAATAAAATGAAGAAGAAGAAGAAATTCATTGAGTGAAGTTAGTAACATATTGGATTCAGTGGCTGAAAGCAAGTTTTTCATACTAGATAATGAATAATAAGTATATAATCAAATGGTCGTGAAAGGTAGATCCCAGGAACCTTCACCTACGAAATTTAAAGTTTGACGACAATTCCGTAAAGTATACACGGAAAAAAATCTTTATATCTAGAACAGCGATATATATGTTTCTCTAGAATAGTGAAAACTTTCGATGATTTAGTGAAACATATCGTTGTACCCAGTGAAACTTATCGTTGTTTCGCAGGTATATAAAGATTTTTTCCTCTGTATGAGGATTAGGCCTAACCTACAGTGACGTTTTGGATTTAGTGGCTGAAATCAAGTTTTTCATACTAGATAATGAATAATTTGGGAAAATACATAATTAAGGGTACGGAAGATAAGAAATTCGTTCAGTGTAAGTATAGTGTCTTATTGGATTCAGTGGCTGAGAGCAAGTTTTTCATACTAGATAATGAATAATTTAGGTAAAATGTATGAGGAAACAGGGAAATATCTCAAAATGGTTTTTATAGTTAAAATTAAAAATTACTATAAAATCACTAAATCTATACTAATGTCTGGATTGTTCTAGAATACTTTCTTTACATATCGGTCTAAATTTGAATTAGTAGAAAACTACTAAGTCAATAGCGAGAATTGAGCAACGAATTGAAAATAGTTAAATTCTATACTGAAATATCATAGTTAAAATAATCTAATTGACAGTTAAATAATTTGAGGTTATGTTTGAAAATAACTGAAATATTAGTAGATTTTGTTTCACTATTGTTTCAGTAACGTTTTTTTATCGATAATAATTAGTGGAATTTAACTAATGTTTCAGATATATTTCTAACTGTCAATTAGTTAATTTTAACTAATTAATGTAGCGAGAATTAAGCCATAGGTTTCGACTGTTAATCACTAGTTTTCGACTATAATTCAGATTTAGAGAGTAATATTGAAAATTCCCGAGGCGAAATTTGAATCCTCTTTAGCTTCCCTTAGAACCTAAATAGGCCCTCTTTACGATCTTGTAGACTCCCGTAGGCCCTCCTTTGAATTCAAACGTGAAAGAAAGGTAAATTTTCGACTGGTTGAGGAAGCTAAAGAGGGTCTAGTTCGTTTAAAAAAGTACAAAAAAAAAAACTCTTTTAATTATTTTGATTAAAGCAAAATGAATTTTTTCTTCACACAATATTTCTTTAATTATTACCCTTTAAAAACTGGAATTAACATATTTTGAAGCGTTTTCAAAAAATTAATAGAATTAGAGCAATTTCAAAATTTTCAATATTTTAATCAATTTTTAGACCCTACTTTAAATCCAAACGTGGAAGAAAGGGAAATTTGCGACTAGTTAAGGAAGCTAAAGAGGGTCTGTTTAACTCTACTTTACTCCTTGTAAATTAGGGCTTAAATTTCGCCTCGGTTTGCCCAGAAAATAAAATTAAGAAGAAAAAGAAATTCGAGTGTTTTGTTGCGGATTCAGTGGCTGAAAAGCAAGTTTTTCATACTATAGATAATGAATAATTTGGGAAAATACATAATTAAGGGTATACGGAAGATAAGAAATTCGTTCAGTGTAAGTAGTATGTCTTATTGGATTCAGTGGCTGAGAGCAAGTTTTTCATACTAGATCATGAATAATTGGGGAAAAATACATGAGGAAACAGGGAAAATTTCCAAAATGGTTTATCTTTGATCACCTCAAAATTTATCCACCATCATAGAATGATAAAATTTCTTCACATATACATATTGATCATATACGTATATCTCTGATAGTTTCATTTAATTACCACCCTAAAAATACACTTAAAAATTAACATGCAAATACTAATTTCGTATAAATAATACCCTCTATATTGTCAGAATTATATATAGTGCATATTCTATATATAGTTCCAAAAGCATCCTGTATATAATTATCATATTCGATTTTATCATTATTTGTTCGACAATAAAGCAAAATTGTCAATTCCCAAAGGAAAAGAAGAAAAAACAAACCTTAACCTCTAAAGCTTCCCCCCACCTCCCTTGAACATGGTACGGGTTTATTTAAAACACGTGTGTGTCAAGGTTAAAAGAATAGAAAAAAAGAGTCAAAAGAGGATAGAAAAAAAATATATACATGTATTATTAACAGTCGGTGAAATGGAGCTGCATCGATTCTGAGGAGGATCGATCGGTCCATTCTTGACACACACACACACAGTACTCGATGATAATATCGTCGTCACTCGAGTGGCCGTTGACGTTTATGTATAGATAAATACTCCTCTTCCAATTGGTCAATTCACGTTACACTCGAACATTGAAGAAAAGCTCCGATTGGTGGAGCTATGAAACGCCCAGGAAGGATGTACACTGTCATCACTACCGCACCAACCACCCCCAATCTACCAACAACCCCCCATTTGCTCTTTGAAAACCTCCTGGTAATTCAAACCCAGGGGCGGATCTTTTTCCCCTCAATATTGCAATAGCGTGGGAAATATATTTAGAGAATTTCATATGAAAATTTATTAGAAAGTATATTTATATATAATCAAAATTTTCAAAGTGGGTCAAA
Organism: Leptopilina boulardi; assembly: GCF_019393585.1. NCBI lineage: Eukaryota > Metazoa > Arthropoda > Insecta > Hymenoptera > Figitidae > Leptopilina > Leptopilina boulardi. Next base: position 2,602,236 of record NW_026137825.1, on the reverse strand, counting down.
ATCATATTCGATTGTAAAAATTATTTATAATATTTGAAATAAAATTTTTTTTCTTAAATTTTGTTCTGTTATTTCTTCACCATGAGGGACAAAAATATATATATATGATCAGTTGATTTTTCTAATCAGTCAAGACGTATGTCATGCAGACACGCCAAGGAACAATAAGCACGCCGCGAGTAATTAGAAGTCGTTAACAAGAGCTGCCCTCGTTTATATATGTTTGTTCAAGGTAATCGTTGGGATTATCGAAAAATTTAAAATACGACAAAACTTAGCGGACACAATGTTTGCGCTGGAGTAAAAAAATAATTTTACTACAAGTCGTTTGTTTTTTTTTTTTTTTTAAATTGATTGAACAGAAAGATAGCTAGTTAACTAAATATAAGAAAGTGCCGCTAATTACTAAAAACCCCTCTCTATTTCCCCCAAAGAAAAGTTACAAGACGTTATTAATGGAGTGATCAAGATATGTTTCCCTCTAGTTCCTAATAATTTTCAAATTCCACTTTTGTCACAGTTAATTTCAAGGTATATTTGATATCAACTTTTTGAAATCCATTTTATAGAATCAATTTGACAGTTAGTAGTATGCAACAACTATAATTTTTGTTTTTCATTTTCTTATATGATGCGTATTTATAAGATGCATGTGTATATTTCACAAGATGCCGTGTCGTTTCAGTTTTATGGTTTTACACTTTGACTAAAGTATAAGCTTTTTGCTACGGTTGCTTCATTAAAACCATCGTCATACATGAGTTATGCTAATTAAATGTATGATAAGCAAACTTTAATTGGAATACCCCTGTGTGCCTAAAGGCCAATTCCAAGAGACGTTTATTGCTTCAAAAAAAAATAAATTGCGCCCCCTCATATGTCCCTGGGTGCGAAAATCAACCACACCCACTTCCGGATTAGTGATATTATTTATATTATCGTTAAAAAAATATAAAACTCCTCTCAAATACTTTCCTAAAAATATATCTGTTTTGAGGGAAAAAGGAATTCTTTTGGGAAAATTTAAATTAATACCAAAAAGCAAGGTATAAAAGAAATTAAAATTATGTTAAGTAAAATGGCAATAAAATCGAGAAAGGGGTATATATATATAGAAGGAGAGTAAGTCGTCTCGTCTCGGTCGCGAGTTCGACTATAAAACTCTTAGCGCGAGCCGAAGGTAATTACTATTGAAGTATATATAAGTACGTTTACCGCTCGTTTGCCCCTGCGGGTTCTCTTTTGAGATCATCGTGCGTTTGCCACCTTGTGGGTCGAGTGTAAATCGACTGGGTCATTACCAACTTGACAAAAATCTAATGAGATGTTATTTTTTTTTACTAAAAAATATTTTTTAGACACAGATTATAAGGGGATTACTTCAGACAAATGAAATTTAATCTCTTGAGACAAATTTTATTCTGCCTCGCGGTCGACGCATCTAATCCACTAATTTGATCCATAAATATTATATATGTTAACGAAAGTTTATCTGAAACTCTACTTTTGACCCAAAAATTGCAAATACTAATGTCACTTTGTATTTTTCCCTAATTATTCATGATCTAGTATGAAAATACATTTTTGCGGATCAATTTCAATTATTCATGATAATTATGAAAATGACCCAGAAAATCAAATTTACGTGAGTTACGAAACGAAGATATGTAACTTTAGGTTGGTTTCCATTGTCCCCACTCGCTAAAATTCTCATTAGGCATTTGTCATAATTCTCGTCAACTACCTCACCCTGTTTTAGTAAAAATTTAGTAATTTTATAGTAACTTTTAATTTTAACTATAAAGTCACTACATTTTTACTAGAACAGGTGGCGGTAGTGACTAATGGCGAGTGGGGACAATGAAAACTAACCGTAAATTTGTTCCAATTGTATTTACATTATGAAAATTTGTAACACTTCTATAACAATTTTGGTAGTTCATGACTACTGAACAGCTGTTTTCTAAATACATTGGACAAGTTTAAAATATTTTCAATTACCCTCGTTTCGTAATTTACGTAATTTTATTTTCTGATAATATTATTTTTACGTAATTAAATAGTTACTCTACGTAAGTTATTTCTTTATGCTACCTTAGGAAGAATTTACACCTGCCAAAAGAATAGAAATTAGCCAACTAAAATCACTTCCTGACAGAGATGTAAATACTTCCTTATATTAAAAGTCAAAAAATAAAATTTGCTACAAAGTTAATACCGTTAAAAATTTGGAAATTAGTCAATTTATAAATGTCACCATTTTGAGATGTTTCCCTATTCCCTTATGTATTTCCCCCAATTTATTCATGATCTAGTATGAAACACTTGCTTTCAGCCACTGAATTCAAAATGACACTAATGTCACTCATTGAATTTATTCTTCTTAACAAATAAATTAGGTTGCCATTGTCCCCACTCGTCATATATTTCGTCAACTACCGCACTCTGTTCTAGTGAAAATTTAGTACAGTCACTTTACAGTAACTTTTAATTTTAACTATAGAACTTCACTAGAGCAGGGTGCGGTAGTTATAACGAAAAATTGTAATACCCCAATTTTGAGATGTTTCCCTGTTCCCTTATGTATTTTCCCCAATTATTCATTATCTAGTATGAAAATACTTTTGCTGATCAATTACAATTATTATCCTTTAGGATAAAATGCTGCCAAAATGTTTCATGCATTTTTACAATATTTATAATATTACTCACCTCGATGTTGCGCACAAGGAACAAGAAAATACTGCGCATTAGCTCCAATTTCCTGAAACAGAATATTATTAACAATAAGTTAAGAATTTACCTGAAACTTCATTTTTGGACCCAAAAACTCCAAATATTGATGTTATTTTGTTTTTTTAAATAATTATTCATGATATAGTATGAAAAACTTTAGGCTGCAGTCCCGTTTCGAAACTATATATATAGGAGTGTAAACATATAGCAAACATATAATTGCATCTTGCACTCATGCGGTCTAGTAACAAAACGCACTACAGAGCCTTATAACGCTCTTGAGACACATATAATATTTAATATTTGATCTCTTCCTTCTTTCAATTTTTAGGAAAATAAAATTTTATTCATCATCTAGTATGAAAATACTTTTGCGGATCAATTCCAATTATCGTTTGGGATATAATAAGATATACACAGAAAATTAAAAGGCATTAAAATAAGCTGCAACGCTTATTATTTTAACACAATTTTTCTTATTTTAATACCAAAATGGATTAAAATAAACAAAATTGGATTAAAATAAGAAGCGTTGCAGCTGATTTTAATGCCTTTTAATTTTCTGTGTACCGCTACAATGTTTCATGCATTTCTATATATATACAATATTTATAACATTACCTCGATGTTGCGCACAAGGAACAAGAAAGTAGCACTCCAACTTCCTGAAACTGAATATTAAACAAAGTTTAGAATCCGTGTTGCATAAATGATCATAAAAGAAAGGATATATATATATAATTTATAATGCGATGCAGTTATGCGATAAGATAATACTGAATACAAAAAGGAAATTCCTTCTTTTTACCAATATATAGATTACAATCAATTAAATTATTATTATTTAACCCGAAAGTTTTAACGAAAAAAAAGAGCGCAACCATAAAAGTATAAATGTAATTTGAAAAATATATAGTAGAAAGAAAAGAATATAATATCCAATTAAACTTCTGAAATACGTTATTAACACCAATAGCAAAGAAAGTTAATAATTGCAAAAAAGAGGCATTTTGATTCATTTTGTGCACCGTAAAAGGAAAAGTAAAGTTCAAAATTCAATAACTCGATGAGTTTTAACTTTTTTTTTGCCCCCTTGAGGGCACTTTTTGCCAACAACTTTTAATAATGCCTGCGGTTCGCGAAGCATCCATTTATGGCGATTCGATACTTTGCACCCTCTATATATATATATATATATATACCTGATGAGAAGGGGGCCCATTCTAGGAAACTGATCATTCTGGACATACCCTAAAAATGAAATTTTTTCAAAAAAAAAAAAAAAAAAACCCCGCTTTCCAATATTTCTTTCCCTAATTTCTATTTTTGTGATATTTATTATAAATACCCTGGTGGTAATTTTAAAATTACTTTATTATTTTCGAAGCAGGTGTCGAGAAAAATAATACCTACTACTACTACTACTACTCCTAAAACTGTACCATTTTTATACAAATATTTGGGAGTACTTTTCTTTTGTTTCTTTTTCGTCCATCAATTATTGGACAATCGGCCAATCGCGCGAGACCAAACCAAAACTATCTACAGTATGTAATCATAAAAATTCCCTCTCTCTTTCTCTTGTCTGCCCTTCAATTACAGCGGGTGCCAAAATTGTGGTAAAAAACAATTGAGATCCTTGCCTCTAGCTAAAACGAAGAATCGCATTAAAAATTGCAAGAATCAGTATATATATATAACCGTCAATCAAAATGCCAAAAAGAATCACTCGAGTGATAATTTCAACCTATTTGCGGAGTCCATTTTGTATTACTCTCGAGAAAAATTTACAAATATAAGTAAATCTCAATTATTCGTGAAATTAAAAAAAAAAAAAAATTCCAAAACCATTTCTAAATCAAAAAATGAAATTTGAAAATAAAAATTTTGATCTAAAATTTATAATTAGTGACATATTAAATTAAATCAGTAATGAATGGTTTGTTTTGTCTTTTGCGGTATATTTTGCAGAGGAAAAAAAAGAGAGAATAAAACGAGCACCTTGACTTCCACCTACCAATCGTCACTAACACTATATAAACCCATCGACTAAAGACCCGCGTCTTAATTGCCGGTAATTGCATTTTAGTCACTCGCCGCAATCGGCGGCATCCCTTTAACTTATATACCTCATCAGCGACCTTGAGGTAGGACGTGTATTCACGTAAAATATGTTGAACATTAAAAATTGAAAAGAATAACCCACTAATGGCTATTAAATCGCGGAATTATATTCCTTTATAAGAGATCTCTTAATATTGAAACAAAAATTTTTGTTACCTTTTTTTTTCAATTAAAATCCAAATTCTACGTCAAGTTTCATTATAATTTTATACGCCGTGCAGAAATTTTGCCAGGGCCCAGATAGGGGCCGGATCAGAATGCCCTATTAGGGAATGAAACGCCGCGTGTCTGATGTGGCCCTCATTAGGAAATTCAAATTTTCTAGTTGTCCTAGTTTGGCCCTGATCAGCGTTTCAATCCCTATTAGGGCCCTGATGGGGCAATTTGATAATTTAGCATAGAAATTTTCCTATCAGGACCCTAGTAGGGAATGAAACGCTAATCAGGGCCAAATTAGGGCGAGGAGAAAATGTGGATTTCCTAATCTGAGCCACATCAGGCGCCGGCGTTACACTCCCTAATAGGGCATTCGGTTCCGGCTCCGATATGGACCCTGGCATAATTTCTAAATTGGTAACACTAATTTTTGTATTTTTACTAATTATTCATGATCTAGTATGAAACACTTTTAACCCACTGTAAAAAGAAAGTATTAAGTACCGATTTTAGGTGTATCAAAATAGAACCAAAAATGACAATTTAGTACGTCCTAAAGTAGGTTATAAATTAAAACCTTTCGTTTTACAGTGTCTAATCTCTTATAAATTTTTGTCAAATAAAATATTATTCATTATCATAGTATGAAAATACTTCTAACAAATACAAAAAAATATATACCTTTAGTTTAAATTAATTTTAATTTTCATAACTGAAAATACAAATGGAAAATAAAATATATCCTAAAACGAAAGTAATGACTTTTGTAAATAAAAATGCGACACGGAATTCAGAGTATTTTTTTTTTTTTAAAAAAGGAGACGAAATGAAGAAGAGATTCGACGAAAGACTTATGAGAGGATCGTCATCTCTATGGTCCGGAATCCTTCGACCTTCTTTTCCGCGGAATGTGTTCGAGAGATGATCGTTTGCTATATAACACACCGCGCGGAGAAAGAAAAAAAAAGAGAGAAAGAGCAATTTTAATTCCATGATATCGTTTCAAACAACCGTGAAAAAGTATAATTCTGAAAAATAATTATCCATTTTCTTTTTTTATTTTTCAACTATATAGGAAATTATAATTCTATAAAAATATTATATAAATATTATAAATGAAAAACAAAATTGCAAAACCGAATAATTTGTGGTATAGAAAAAAAAATTTGGAATTATAAAATAGTAAAAAGAACTTTAGTCGATGTGACAAAACAAGAAATACTGAGGAGACAATTTTTTACGCTATATATATATATGTTGAGACAAAAGTTAATATAATGTAAATCAAAAATCGAATATGGAAGCCAAGTATCTTCGAAGATATATATTTAATTGATTTTTAAATTGCTAATAAATTTCGAGTATGCGACACGAGATTTATGAAGTTAAGTCCCCCCGCGGACTCTTTTTAATCTACTGCGACTCCTCACTCGTTGTCCATCTTTTTGGCTCGCAATGAGATGAGCCAAAAGTTTTATGGCCCAACTGTCAAATCATTGAGGCCGATTTACGAAGTCCTCTTGTCACGGTTGAATTCCTTTTTGTAAAACTATACCCATCAATATTCACCCCCCATTGTTTTCCAACAAATGGAAGCTAATATTCCTTTATATATATATATATACACATTAGCATATAATTAAAATACAATTGTAATTTTTTATTTTTTTAATTATTCATCATCATAGCATGAAAACACTTTATTCATTATCTTTCTCACAAAAATTATTCAATTAAACAATATTAATCGAAAAATAAGATCTTCATAAACTATGAGACTTAGAGATAGGCAACTATTTGTTTTAAAATTACTCTAAGAGCGCCATCTATCCTGAAGTATTCCCAAGTTAATGAAAACGATTCCAAATTATTTATCACAGAAAATTAAAAGGCATTAAAATAATGCTGCAACGCTTATTATTTTAATCCAATTTTGCTTATTTTAATCCATTTTGGTATTAAAATGAGCAATTTTAATGCCTTTTAATTTTCTGTGTAAATTCTCAAAAATTCATCTAAAAGAATTTGATTTTAAATTAAAAATGTTTTAGAAATTAATTTAATTAATAATAATAAGAATAATGATAATTAGTAATAAATCAACTTTGATAAAATTTTTTTTTTTTTTTTTTTGAGTGAAAGCATACGATCAGAAGCATGCATATTGACACGGTTGATACTATCGTGATGAATGGCAGAAAGAGTAGAAAAAAAACAACAAGGCAACATGTAGAGAATTAATGTTAAGTTCTGACTGGAATGATGGCACCCCCGAGGTTCAACACACACAGGACATGGTGCGTGACATTAGCGCATCTGGCAAATTTGCTCGTTGAACGCAATTGTATACGTGTCACCTCTATAATCCATTAATCTACAAAAGGCGGTCAATGATTTTTTTTTTTTTTTTTAAACAGTGACGTTCTAATTTTTTTCACTTTCCGTCAATTGAGAATTCGTTAGTGCTTGGTAATTTCTCAAATGCGCCATTGTACAAACCCCGTTCAGCTAAAATTTCTTAAAGCTGTTCTACAATACTTTTTTTATATCGATAATTTTGAAAATGACCCAGATTATCAAATTAACGTGAGTTACGAAACGAAGATATGTAACTTAAGGTTGGTTTCCATTGTCCCCACTCGCCAAAATTCTCATTAGGCATTTGTCATAATTCTCGTCAACTACCTCACCCTGTTTTAGTAAAAATTTAGTAATTTTATAGTAACTTTTAATTTTAACTATAAAGTCACTACATTTTTACTAGAACAGGTGGCGGTAGTGACTAATGGCGAGTGGGGACAATGAAAACTAATCGTAAATTTGTCCAGTTGAATTTACATTATGAAAATTTGTAAAACTTCTATAACAATTTTGGTAGTTCATGACTACTGAACAGCTGTTTTCTAAATACACTGGACCAGTTTAAAATATTTTCATTTACCCTCGTTTCGTAATTTACGTAATTTTATTTTCTAATAATATTATTTTTACGTAATTAAATAGTTACTATACGTATAAGTTATTTCTTTATGCTATACTTTAGGAAGAATTTACACCTGCCAAAAGAATAGAAATTAGCCAACTAAAATCACTTCCTGACAGAGGTGTAAATACTTCCTTATATTAAAAGTCAAAAAATAAAATTTGCTACAAAGTTAATACCGTTAAAAATTTGGAAATTAGTCAATTTATAAATGTCACCATTTTGAGATGTTTCCCTGTTCCCTCGTGTATTTCCCCCAATTTATTCATGATCTAGTATGAAACACTTGCTTTCAGCCACTGAATCCAAAACGACACTAATGTCACTCATTGAATTTCTTCTTCTGAACAAATAAGTTAGGTTGCCATTGTCCCATTGTCAACTACCGCACCCTGTTCTAGTGAAAATTTAGTACAGTAACTTTCAATTTTAACTAGAACTTCACTAGAGCAGGGTGCGGTAGTTAACGAAAAATTGTAATACCCCAATTTTGAGATGTTTCCCTGTTCCCTCATGTATTTTCCCCAAAATTATTCATTATCTAGTATGAAACACTTGCTTTCAGCCACTAAATCCAATACGTCACTAAGTTTACTTATTGAATTTCTTCTTCTTAATTTTATTTTCTAGTCAATTTTCAAAATTACCGATGTATAAAGAAAATATTGAACAGCCTTAACAAATTTTTAACTTCAGTACATCTTTTGGCATCGTCCTGATAAAAATATTACCAACACAATTTACATAAATCATTCATTAAATATCACAATTTACCTAGAAATAATCCTTAACATAATTACAATAAAAGAACCACAATTTACCTAGAAATAATCCTTAACATAATTACAATAAAAGACCGCACATGAAAAAATTGGTGAAAAATAAAAATTGGCCAATTTTTTAACCTTCAAAGTTTAAAATGGAAAATAGTTTTGAACACCTATGGTATATGGCGTAGAGTGAGAATTTAACATTAATGCCACACAGCATGTATTCGGAAATGCTTGTGGTTTTCTAATTATGGTCTTCTGACAAAAAAAACTCCACCTCTAAAATGTTCCACACACTATTTTACAGAGAGATAGAGAGAGAGAGAGAGAGAAAGAGAGCAGCACCTGTATAGCAAAAAAAAATGACGACGACGAAGATATATACACACGCTAAACTACGAGGCATTCTTTTCACACGTGTTTACACAAAATAAATATAATTCAGCCACCCGTTCGTTGTCAGCTTACGAGAATAATGACAGGTTATAGAGGCATCGATTGGAATATTAAAAAATTGTGGTTAAAGAAAATTGGACCACCGATATTGAATTTGCCTAATGATGTCATTTTGGTATAATTAGTTTCATTTTCGTGCGAAAAAGTAAAATTTTTTTTTTAAAAAACAAAATAATTTATGTAAAATAATTAGAAAACCGCAATAGTTTAAAGGTTAGATATTTTTAAATAATTAATTTTATAATTACTATTATTTATTTTAATTTCAGGTGGGATAGATTAATTTTATGTAATATTTCGCCATATTCGTCATAATTCTCGGTCAACTACCGCACCCTGCTTTAGTGAAAATTTAGTAACTAGGAATTTTTAATTTTAACTAGAATGTCACTAAATTTTGGAAGGATGCGTCATTGTCCCCACTCGTTACTTATTATAATTCTCGTCAACTAATGCACCCTGCTCTAGTGAAAATTTAGTGACTTTATAGTAACTTTTAATTTTAACTTGAATGTCAGTAGATTTTTACTAGAGCAGGGTGCAGTTACTAATGACTAGCAGTGTTGGAAAGCGATAATAAATTGAATATTATTTCACGTAATTAAATATAGTTACTCTACATAAATTATTATTTTATGCTACCTTGGGAAGAATTTAACCCTGTCAGATGAATAGAAATTAACCAAATAAAATCATTCCCTAATTGAAGTGTAAATACTTTCTTATATTAAAAATAGAAAAACAAAATTTGTTTAAAAAAATTAAAATGTTATCCCTTATTAAAATTTGGGAGATTGATAATAGATAATTTTTAAATAATACCATTTTGAGATGTTTCCCTGTTCCGTCATTTATTTTCCCCAATTATTCATTATCTAGTATGAAACACTTGCTTTCAGCCATTGAATCCAAAACGACACTAATGTCACTTATTGAATTTCTTCTTCTTAACAAATAAGTTAGGTTGCAATTGTCCCCACTACTCATATATTTCGTCAACTACCGCACCCTATTCTAGAGAAAATTTAGTAGAGTAACTTTACAGTAACTTTTATTTTTAATTAGAACTTCACTATAGCAGGTAGCGGTAGTTAACGAAAAATTGTAAAACCACAATTTTGAGGTGTTTCCCTGTTCCCTCATGTATTTTCCCCAAATTATTCATGATCTAGTATGAAACACTTGCTTTCAGCCACTGAATCCAATACGTCACTAATCTCACTCATTGAATTTTTTTTTCTCAATTTTATATTTTGAACAATTTTCAAAATTACCGATAATTATTTATTACCGATTATTATTATTATTATTATTATTATTATTACCGATTTCTGTATTGTAGAACAGCCTTAACAGACTTGCAGGTTGGTCGGTTTCCATTGTCCTCACTTGCCATTTGTCATAATTCTCGTCAACTACCGCAACCTGCTCTAGTGAAATTTTAGTAATTTTATAGTAACTTTTAATTTTAACCATAAATTTACGCCATCACCAGACGAGTTTTGCAATATTAATTTTCATACAATATCGCGAGATAGTTTTAGTGAAAATTTTCCCATTAAGATAAACACTCGATAATATATGCGCAGCGCATTCACACACAATAACAAAAATGGCTTTTGCCAGTTTATCGTGTATTCAAACGATATATTAATGAGATTAAATGAGATGGGGCTGTATTTTGATTGTATATATTTTTTGGAGGTCATCACCAATGTAATAATGATTATTATTCGATGATATTAAAATAGACAATCTAACACACTAGTGATTTTATCGCAAAATTTTTGGTGACTATTCCCCATGAAAATCACATTCAATTATATCTTCTACATCGCGGGACATATATTGTGACAAAAAAATAGAATAGAAAGTCAAGAGATGTGTGTTTGTTCAATTATATTTGAAAGAGAAGGGAAAGGGGAGGAATGATGTTAAGAGGGTCGGTGACGCGTTTCGAAAAGGGTGTGAACGCTTGACAACTTACACTGTGTTATCTGGTAGTAGCAGAATGCCATTCGTAATCCTCAGGTAATCTCCCCGTTAAGCGGGGATCACATGTCACGTGACATACGGATACATCTTTGCGGCTTAAGATGGAGATTTTAATGAGTATTTTAACTAACCAACAGTTTTTGGAGATATTGTCATGTTTCTTTTTCTATGTTTACATAATTTATGGTTTCTAAAAAGAGGATGAGAAAATTTTTTTTGAGTTTAGAATAACCAATTTTTTTCTATGTATATGTGTTTTACATATTTTATGATTTCTAAGAGGAAGGTTTCCACAACTCGCTATTTATCAATTCTCGTCAACTACCGCACACTGCTCTTGTGAAAATTTAGTGACTTTATAGTAACTTTTAAATTTTAACTATAAAATCACAAAATTTTTACTAGAATAGGGTGCGGTAGTTGACGAGATATATATAGAACGAATGGGAACAATGGTAACATAACTCATTTGTTAAGAAGAAGAAATTCATTGATTAAGATTAGTGTCGTATTGGATTCAGTGGCTGAAAGCAAGTTTTTCATACTAGATAATGAATAATTGGGGAAAATACATGAGGGAACAGGGATAAACATCTCAAAATTAGGGAATTACAATTTTTCGTTAACTACCGCACCCTGCTCTAGTGAAGTTCTAGTTAAAATTAAAAGTTACTATAAAGTAACTACTACATTTTCACTAGAACAGGGTACGGTAGTTGACGAAATATATGAGGAGTGGGGACAATGGCAACCTAACTTACTTATTAAGAAGAAGAAATACAATGAGTGACATTAGTGTCGTTTTGGATTCAGTGGCTAAAAGCAAGTATTTCATACTAAATCATGAATAATTTGGGGAAATGCATAAGGGACTAGGGAATGTTTAAAAATGGTATTCGCCATTTAACATAATTCTTAGTTAACTACCGCACCCTGCTCTAGTGTAGTTCTAGTTAAAATTAAAGTGACTGTACTAAATTTTCACTAGAACAGGGTGCGGTAGTTGACGAAATATAAGAGGAGTGGGGATAATGGCAAACTTAATTTATTTGTTAAGAAGAAGAAATTCAATGAGTGACATTAGTGTCGTATTGGATTCAGTGGCTGAAAGCAAGTGTTTCATACTAGATAATGAATAATTGGGGAAAATGCATGAGGGAAAAGGGAAAACATCTCAAAATGTTGGTATTAATGAATTGACTAATTTCCATTTTTTTTAAATAGGGTTAACTTCTTACTTCTAAGAAATACTGTTAAAAAATTTTTAAGGTTAGAATTCATAAATTTCGAAATGAATTTTTAATTACTATTATTCAACTAATTAGCAAAAAAAAACACTTTTTTCTCAAAATTTTTCCATTATTATTTACAAAAAAAAACAAAATTCGTACGATAAACGTATATATATATAATTGTCTCTCGTGGATTAGATTTTTGTTCCTAATAAGGACTTGTTAAAAAAAGGAAACTAGATGGTCGTTCTGGATTACAGCCGTGTAATTTGGTCCCCCCCCTTTTTTTTTGCAATGTCATTTGCGGTGTGCGAAAGTTTCGTTTCTATCTTCTTCTTTTAGGGGGGTTATGCGCGCGGAATAATTTTGCGGCATCTAGAAATGTCGGACTATTGCACGAATAAGTATATATACGATATTAAATTTTCTAAAATGCTTTCAGGGACTGATGGTCTCGATGAGGTGCCACGAGAGGCGTAATAATATATTACAAGAGTCCAGGGCTACTTTCTCGTGATATATATTTTTTTTCATCCCGTAAATTTTGTATATAACGACACAACGATTGCGTGCCCAGATCTTTTTTTTTTTAGGGGGACTAATTATATCTCAAAATGTGAGCCAAAAAAATTTCTCATAATTAGTTTATATATCGTTCCAGTTGTAATTTTTACACTTTTTTTGATTTAGATTAAAAAAAAAATTTGTTATACTAAAATAAAATTTCGTTTTAGAATTTAAATAGTTTGGATTATAATTTTATAATCAGTTTTTTTTTTTTTGAAAACCGCAGGAATCTATTTTTTAATGACGTCTTTGTGGGTTTTTTTTTCATAATAGGTTTCACGTGATATGTTATGGTTCTTTCTGTATAATATAGCAGGATATCTAAAATTTTATAGGTCCATTATATGCGTGACGTGCAGTAGAACCATCTCTCTTCCAATACGACTACTAAAAATCACAGCAGAAAATCATCCGTCTATTATTTCGTCTATAATTATTTTTTTACACATATAGCATCGGTGCCGGTTATTAACTCAAATGAGCGTGAATTGATCTACCATTAAAGATGAAAAACCCATCACGCACATATTCTTTTTTCCATTGTTGATTGTAAAGAAACACTTTTTTTGTTTTTTAAAAATGAATTTTTTAATTTGGTTATATTAATTTTCTTCTTTTATTTTTTTTTGTTTTGCTTCCGCACAGGTAAGGAAAACAATAACAGAGAAAAAAGGCAAATCTAAATGGCGTAGGGAGGAATTTTGAAAAATTAAAACACAAATGTAAATACTTTCTTATTTTTAAAATAAAAAAAACAAAATTTGTTTTTAAAAAAAAGGTAAAAATTATCCCCTATTAAAAATTTTGAGATTAATTCAAGATTTATAAATATATAATACCATTTTGAAATTTTTCCCAGTTCCCTCATGTTTATTCCCCAAATTATTCATGATCTAGTATGAAATACTTGCTTTTAGCCACTTAATCCAATACGACACTAATGTCACTCATTGTATTTCTTCTTCTTAATAAGTAAGTTAGGTTGCCATTGTCCCCACTCGTCATATATTTCGTCAACTACCGCAGCCTGTTCTAGTGAAAATTTAGTGTCTATATTAATATTAAAAGTTACTATAAATAAAGCTACTTTATAGTAATTTTTAATTTTAACTAGAATTTCACTAAAGCAGGGTGCGGTAGTAGACGAAAAAATGTGATACCCCAATTTTGAAATGTTTCCCTGTCCAAAATTTCCACTCGCCATTGTTCATAATACTCGTTAACTACTGCACCCTGCTCTAGTAAAAATTTAGTGATATTCAGGTTAAAATTAAAAGTAACTATAAAGTCATTAAATTTTCACTAAAACAGGGTGCGGTAGTTAACTAAGAATTATGTTAAATGGCGAATACCATTTTGAGAACATTCCCTAGTCCCTTATGCATTTTCCCAAATTATTCATTATCTAGTATGAAACACTTGCTTTAAGCCACTGAATCCAAAACGACACTAATGTCACTCATTGTATTTCTTCTTCTTAATAAGTAAGTTAGGTTGCTATTGTCCCAACTCCTCATATATTTCGTCAACTACCGCACCACCCTGTTCTAGTGAAAATTTAGTACAGTCACTTTATAGTAACTTTTAATTTTAACTAGAACTTCACTATAGCAGGGTGCGGTAGTTAACGAAAAATTGTAATACCCCAATTTTGAGATGTTTATCTCTGTTCCCTCATGTATTTTCCCCAAATTATTCATGATCTAGTATGAAACACTTGCTTTTAGCCACTGAATCCAATACGACACTAATTTCACTCATTGAATTTCTTCTTCTTCTTATTAATTTTATTTAATATTTATTTAATAATAACAAGGAAGAAAGTGAAATCAAAATGGCGCAAGGGCGAATTTTAAAAAATTAAATTTTTCTCTTCCCTCCATTTTTAAAGATGAAACTGAGTGGAGGAAAAAAAATTTTGAAAGAAATATACAGTGTTAAGTTCCGATGATTTGACGAGAAATGGTGAGAATTTGAGGCAATTACCCGAATGAGAGCCGAAACACATTAGAGGTACGAAATGATTGCAAAACCTGTGATTTTCAACGACCTAATGTGTGCTATTTCCGATCATTCAGAAATATTCGCCAAACGACCAGTTTGATTGCAATTTGGGGAGTTAATAGGGTGGAAAGGGAAGAAAGGAGGAGGAGGGGGGATGGACATGGACACAAATTGTCGATGGACAATCCCTAACCCTTTCCTACTATATACTACTTATACGCACACACTAGCAATCCTGAATCGATAATGCATTCCCTAACCCAGTTAAGAAGCCCTTTGAGAGAGGGAGAGAGAGAGAGAGAGAGAAAGTTATAATATGTGTCGCGTGTCTAACACACGACTCACGAATTTATAATTGACCCTTGAAAACGCTAATTCTCTTCAATTTTTGTCGCATCTGTCTCTAAATAGTCCTGATGTAACGTATCATCAAGGATCATCTAAATTTTTCTTGATTTTCAAAAAATTTATATACCTCTTAAGAAATTTTTTTTATACCCCAATGAACATATTTTTTAAATTATTGTAAAAAATGTATATTTACAGTTTACTTCGCAAAACAACGAGATATTTTGCCAGGGCTCAAATCGGGACCGGATCAGACTGCCTTATTTAGGGAATAAAACGCAGCGCCTGATGTGGCTCTGATTTGAAAATCCACATTTTCTAGTTGCCCCGATCAGGTGTGGCGTTTCATTCCCTAATAGAGGCGGCGGCCATGATAGGGAAATTTTTCTTTGAAAACCTAAAAAGACTATAATAATAATGTTGATTTAAAAAAGTATATTGTAATTAATTATGAATTTAATAATTTTGAAAATAGAACTGTGTCATTGATTAAAAACACAGAAAAAACGCTGGGTAAATTTTGTTGCGGGTAATTTTAACCAATGCTAATTCACATAGACGGTGGCGCGCCCTCAACTAGGATAAAAATTGTTGCAGGTAATTTTTATACCGATTTTGGGGTAAAAATTCTACTTTTTTTTTCGTGTGAATGATTTTTTATTTGAAATTGGCAAAATATTTTACTTTACGCGTAATATTTTATAAAAAAAAGTAATTTTATTAATTTAATTAATGATGATTTGATAAATATTATTTTAATCTTGTTTTTAGTTCGATCATTTTTGATTTATTTTTAAATCGTTTATACAAAGTATATATATATATATATATATATATATATATAGTTTATCGATATAAAAAATCCAGTAAATTGACTTGCTTGTCGAGAAAATTAACGTGTGGGTATTAAATATCGAAAATTATAGGGCTACTCTTTACTTATAGTGCAAATATTAAAACCTCACAATCTTTATCCCCAATGGAATCTAGAATAAAGCTTCTAGATGAAATTTTTTCTTCTTTTTTTTATATAAACTAAAAAACAAGATGATGTCTAATTTTATTATATCTGGCAGCTGTGTATATAGTCTGCAAGAAGTACGTATTACTCAAATTTCGTAAGTTTTTTATTTAGATAATTATACTATATTTCTAAATTTGTTAAAATTGATTTTTTTTAAGTAAATTGAAAAAGTTATTTCCCTTTTTTGTTTTAATGGAACTTTTTAATTATATTGTCTTTGGTGAAAAAAAAAAAAAAAAATTTCTGCCAAAAATGATTTTTTTCTGGCCCGCGGAGATTACACTACGTGTATTATTCGTTTTTGGCATCGCTGAATATCTATTTTATCCCATAACGTCAGAATTTTGACATAACCTCAAAAAATGGCTTTTTAATATGAAAATAAAAGTTTTTTTTTAACTCTTTCGTTCCTAAGCTAATTTGAGAACTTCAAAAAAGAAAAGTGCAATTGCTCTTACAGTTTTTCGGGTCAATGATGATGAATTTGAGGTCAGATTTTTTAAATTTTTTAAATTAAAAATGGCGGATACAACATGGCAGACAATTTTTTTTAAAAGTGATTAAATCCGCTCGAAAATGGCAACTCGTTGGTTTTTGGGGTCGCTGATTACGAATTTGGTGTTAGTTTTCAAAAATTCAAAATGGCGGATCCAATATGGCGGACAAATTTGTGAAATTCTTTGATTCGCCTGAAATTTGTTACTCGGAGGTTTTTGGGGTCGCTGATTACGAATCTGAAGGCAGATTTTTAAAATTTTCATAATTCAAAATAGCGGATAAAATTTAAAAAATTGACTCGCTTCTCGAGGGTTTTTTTTTTTTGAATTCGTCCACCATATTGGATCCATCTTTGAATTTTTAGAAATTTCAAAAATCTAACTTCAGATTTGTAATCAGCGACCCCGAAAACCTCCGAATAACAAATATCAGGCGAATCTAACAATTTCAAAAATTTGTCCGCCATTTTGAATTTTTGAAAACTAACACCGGATTCGTAATCAGCGATCTCAAAAACCCCCGAGTAACGAGTTTTGCAAGCGAATTGCATTAGATTTTCGAAAAGTCGTCCGCCATATTGGATCCACCATATATGTCCCATGGGAACGAAAAGGTTAAATTTTTAAATGTTTCACGCAAACATAACCTAAAAATCAATGGATAATTAACATGACCTGAAAGTGTCGTTAAAAATTTCAGAGCACATCACTAACGAGAGGATGAGATATATATATGTCGAGAGAGTGGTCTGAAAGGGAATGAAGCTATACCGCGATAGAATGTCGGTATTCTGTTGTAAAGACAAAAGAAGGGTTTTGATGGGGGAAGGGTGAAAGAGAGAGAGAGAGAGAGAAAGGGGGGGTAAGAAGAAGAACAGTGTGTCTTCTCGACAAGGCACGTCGTCCTTGATGGAGGTACGACATGGTGGACGTCATGTAGTCCGTAATTGGTTATCGGATCGGATGCTCGATCAAGGCGTGCTGCATTCAGTGCGTCCCAATTCGACATAATCGCGACACGTTGTTGACGTGCACGTAGTACTCCTCAAATTACATCCAGTCACAAGTCGATAATTATATCTTGAACAAATAAGGGATATCGTATACGAATTTAAACGACAACCTATTTCGCTACCACTATCACCCTCTCACCCCAACCTAAACCACTAACGATTATTTTATTATTTTTAAAAAAAGTACCCTATTGGTATACTTTAAAAAGAAAATTAATATACAATTAACATTTTTGTAAATAATTTTAAATTTGAATTTCGCGCTTTTTTTCATCTGCCTTTTGAAAAAGTGTTTCCTACCTTACCGACTGTTTATAGATGGTAAAACTCGCATCATTTGAAAAAACGTAACTGTAAACTTAAGTATATCTTCTCGGTTCCAATTTAAGGATACTTTATACTTAAATTCAGTATAATATTGTTATTTTAAGAAAAATATGTAAATTTATAAAATTCAGTATATATACTATTCTTCTTTTAAGAATAGTATATACTTAATTTAAATAATAAAATATCCTTAAATAGGCGCCAAGTATTTATACTTAAATTTAGATTTACGTTTTTTCGGTGTTGCTAGAAAAGTTTGAAAAATAATTCTTAAATTTAGATGATAAATATCGATTAAAAATTTAATTAAATAAAAATAAGAAAGTTATTCATGTTTTTTTTTTTTTAATGTGCACTTAATTTGTTTATGAATTTGCTGAGTGATATATAATCACATATATATATATATATATGGAAGGCAATGTATATTGAATATATATAAGAAAGAGAGATGAAGACAGTAGAATTTATGTGCATTCTTTTATCGTTACATATTCAGGGAAAAGAGATTAATGTTAGGGAAACTACATCTTTTTTTTTTGTGTCTCAAAATAATTCTCATTTCTTCATCAAAAGACGAAAACAATGCCTGCATTGATACGCACGCCTGCGTCTTCTTACAATATCAGAGAAACCACGAACTTAGCGATGCGAGGCTACAATAAGATATGTATACACAAATTGATGAATTAAATTTTTGAAAGTTTATAATATTCAAAGTATATAATATTTCTTAATTTCTACATGGAAATTTAATTTATTGAATGAAAAAAAAATTCCTTTTTTACTGATGCGCAGTATTTAAAATTGTTTACAATTAAGAAAAATTGGTTTGAATTTAAATTTCGCGCCTTTTTTTGACTCTGTTTTACCGACGATACATAGATTGAAAACTCGCTTTCTATAAAAAAACTATTTTTATACTATATATATATATATATATATATATATGTACAACCAACTGCATTTTTTGCTTTCGGTTTTGATGGCATTTTGAAAAATCGTTACACTTGTGTAATTTTATTATTTCGTTGCCTTTACACCATACGCCGCGAATTTAAAAAATTATTATAGAAGTATTACAATTTTTTAAAATGCCTTCAAACCGGAAACAAAAAAAATGCAGTTGATTGTATATGTAGTATAGTAAAAAAAAATAGTTTTTATAGAAAGAGAGTTTCCAATCTATATATCGTCGGTAAAACAGATTCAAAAAAAAGGCGCGAAATTTAAATTCAAACCAATTTTTCTTGATCGTAAAAAAAATTAAATTACAAATTTTCATATTTCAGTAAAATAAAAAAAAAAAGAGTAAAATATATTAACATTAACATAAATCCATAGATTATATCAGGAAATATTTTCTTTTTTTTGCTAATTTCTAAATATTTAATATTAAAAAGGACACTCGAGCGAAGACATATATATATATATATATATATATATATATATATATATATATATATATATATATATATATATATATATATATGTATGTATATATAAATTTAATGTTTTCGCTTAACGATCAACTGGCATGCGTTATCTCATCGGCGAAAGTCTTATATATATATATATACAAACTATGAGTGAAGTCGAGAGGGTCTTCAAATGAAACAAAAAGTAATTGTATCGCGCTCTACGTATATAAATATCAAGGTATATATCGCGCAGAGAAATGCCAACGCGTAAAACCGGAAATGCAACCGGAAATTAATCTAAAACTACATAAATTTATACATAATGTCTATAAATTCACATATATACTGATATTTATTTATGATTCCATATTTATTTCATTGTAGGAACGCGGTTCTAGTTTTGGGACAATTTATCCCGGCGTTAAAATTTAAAAAAAAGTAAGATCCACCCCCCCTCCCCCATGTGACGTTATTTATGGACATCTTCTATTATATAATACTTTTTACTATTTGTAATATTTATTCCATATTACTCTATTATATCGTTGATTGTTTAAAAAGAAGAATAAAATAACCATTACTTGAAATTACATATTCCTATATTTTATTATACAACGTCATATAACAACAATTTCGGAAAAATAAACACATTTCAAACGGTAAAAGTTGCTTTAAAATTTATATATTGTGTAATAGACTGAAAGGAGAAATAATAATAATAATGGACAATAAATCCCCAAGTTTTGAGTATATAATAACAGTTCTCGTAATCAGTTAGACACTGTCTGACCAAACAACGTTTATTCTACTGCTCAAAATTATACATCAGTTAGTTTAAAGCCAGTTACGAGCCAGTGAAAGTTAATAATTTCAAGTTTATGAGGTCTAATGTCAAGTTTGTTCATTTTAACTTAGATTCTTAACAAAATTTTATAGAATTAAATTCACTTAGGACAAATTAATGTTAGATTTGGAAAAATTTAATTATTTTGGTGGATTTTGATTAAAAATTTTTTTTGTCACAGAATATCGTTTATATAGGTAAAGCAGTGAGTTTCCTAGTGTGGGATAAACTTTAAGTACGAAAATTGATTTACGCGTTTTTTTAAAGTTATACATGCTTTATAACTCAACTGCGCAGCGATACGTGTTTCCTAATTTAACTGCGCATCCATAAATGCCGCCTGATTCTACTGCGCAGCCATACATGTCACACAAATTAACTGCGCAGCCTTAAATGTTATACATAACTCTACTGCGTATTTATAAATATCATCTGATTCTACTGCGCAGCTTTAAATGTCATACAACTCTACTGCGCAGTCGTACTTGTCATTCAACTTACGGCTGCGCAGTAGAATTATATGGCGTTTAAGTCTGCGCAGTAGAATTAGGCCTCATTTATGAAATTGCACAATTAACTTGGGTAACAAGTACGACTGCGCAGTAGAGTTATATGGTATTTAAGTCTGCGCAATAGAAACAGACGACATTTATAAATGCGCAATTAAGTTAGATGGATGCGCAGTAGAATAACGTGACATCTGAGGCTGCGCAGAAGCAATAGAGAATATGTAGGGCTGCGCAGAAGTATCATCTCACACTTAAATACGCGTAGAAGTACTTTATATCATCTCTACTTACACAATTTATAAAACCAATATAAAACTTGATTTTATATGTACACTAACAATAAAATTTATTTAATTTGTTTTCTTTTTCACTGATAAATGAAAAAATAAAAAGTCTCAGCATTGAGTGAGTTTTGTTATATATTACGTGTCTCACTGCGTGCATAATTGCCATTTCAAGTGCAAGCATTATTAACATTATATTAAAGAGAATCGTGCTCTCGTGCCCCTTGTCCCTATATATATAAGTTCGCATGCGGAATACCTAATGCGATCGAGCATGTTAATATCGTCGCATGCACCAGTCTCATTTTGATACTGACTCAAGATACAAGCTAACGTTTTTTTATCGACTAATCGCTTTGCCCCGAGCATCCTTTGGGAGGAGAAAGAGAGTCGTGTATAATAATCAGTGCCGGAACCAGCATTATGTTGTTCGCCAATCGTACGGATTATTTATGGCATCGACGATTGTTGAATGTCATAATTTTAAAGATAAAACCAAACTAACGAAAGAAATTCGTCTCATCATGAGCGCGCATCGTATAAAGAAAATTCACTAATATCTTTCCAATCTTCGAACCAAAGAGAGAGAGAGAAAGAGAGAGAGAAAGCTCGTCAACTGCAAAATTTATGCGAATCGCAAAACATGAAAGAAGAGTATACATCAGATGAGCACAACATCATTTTTCGCTAATGACTAGTTTGCATTGCATTAGTAGTATTTTTTTTTAAGTACATAATCGACTTTCTAAGATGGATAATAATGCGTTCTTTTTTTATATTCAAATGTTAATTTAAAAAAAAAAAAAATTTCTTTAAGTATCTCTTAAATTTTTGTTTGTTAAATTACAATTTTGAGTTGCGCAGTAGATCTTACAGTATATTTTTCTCACTGCGCAATAGCCTTAAATGTACTTTTAGACTGCTCAGTTGTATT
Source organism: Leptopilina boulardi (assembly GCF_019393585.1). Classification (NCBI taxonomy): domain Eukaryota; kingdom Metazoa; phylum Arthropoda; class Insecta; order Hymenoptera; family Figitidae; genus Leptopilina; species Leptopilina boulardi. Next base: position 2,580,012 of record NW_026137825.1, on the reverse strand, counting down.
TGACACACTACATTTTGGCTACACAGTAGATCTTATAGTACATTTTAAAACTGCATAGTACGCAGTGAAATTTTTACTATAAGATCTACTGTGTAGCCAAAATATAGTGGCAAATACAACTGCGCAGTCTAAAAGTGCATTAGAAACTACTGCGCAGCCAAAATATAGTAGCAAATACAACTGCGCAGTCTAAAAGTGCTTTAGAAACTACTGCGCAGCCAAATTGTAGTTCCAAATACAACTGTGTAGCCAAAATATAGTAGCAAATACAACTGCGCAGTCTAAAAGTGCATTAGAAACTACTGCGCAGCCAAAATATAGTAGCAAATACAACTGCGCAGTCTAAAAGTGCTTTAGAAACTACTGCGCAGCCAAAATGTAGTTCCAAATACAACTGTGTAGCCAAAATATAGTAGCAAATACAACTGCGCAGTCTAAAAGTGCTTTAGAAATTACTGCGCAGCCAAAATGTAGTTTCAAATACAACTGCGCAGGCTAAAAGTTGATTATAAGCTTTACTGCGTGGCCAAAATATAGTGTCAAATATAACTGCGCAGTCTAAAAGTGCATTAGAAACAGTTGTCACTGCGTAGTAATTTCTAATGCAATTTTAGACTGCGCAGTTATATTTGACACTATATTTTGGCTGCGCAGTAGATCTTATAATCAACTTTTAGCCTGCGCAGTTGTATTTGAAACTACATTTTGGCTGCGCAGTAGTTTTTAATGCACTTTTACACTGCGCAGTTGTATTTACCACTATATTTTGGCTACACAGTTGTATTTTAAACAAAATTTTGGCTGCGCAGTAGTTTCTAATGTACTTTTAGATTGCGCAGTTGTATTTGCCACTATATTTTGACTGCGCAGTAGCAAAAAAAGCACCCAGCGACAATCATAGGGTTTTTTCAACAAAAAAAAAAAAAAGTTGTTACCTTATGTAAATATGTACACGCTGAGATTATGTTGATACAATATTACTTTAAATAACTATAGAATTACTTAAAGTTAATTAATATGAATAAAAAATTATATTCAAGAAGTTAATACATAAATAAACGTGACTACATATACACACAGAAAATGTAAGTAATTATTAACCATATAAACACATAATTAAAGTAATTTGAATATTTTTCTAACTTTGACACTAATTTCAATATGACATTATATATTTAAGTGTTTATAATCCGCGAATCATGAAGTCCATATAGTTTCTTTTAAAGTAATAATAAACTTCTTTCAATGGAAATTACTGTTGTCCACGTTTATAAGACGTTTTTCTTTTTAAAAATAACAAAACACTATCATTTCTACACATCAAGGAATAAAAAAATTTTTTTTTTCATCTTTTCCATTTCAAACGTTTCCTTTAATGTACATATATATATATATATTCCTTCATTATATGAAATTATATGCGCGAGACATATCACATTATGTACAATTGAAAAAGAAAGTATAATGTAACTTTATTTTTCGTCTCACTTTTTGCGGTGAAGGTGTGAAAGTGTCATTGAGAAAATGAATAATCACATTGTGATATGTTTATGATTATGTTATTTCCCTTAACCGCGTGTGTCGTTATTATTCATTGAGAACGCATACACATACATATACACATACCTGATGAAAGTTTTGGATAAGAGACATTTCTATATATAGTGGAATCTATTATTTCAATTCAATATGATCCTTATCGCATGCGATGCAAACATTTTTTGACAACTAGAGCATTCATAAACTGTATGCAACTCAATAATAATATAGTTGTTATATAATATTATAATACATATAATAGACTAATTCATTGTTGTAGCCTATATATATATATATGATTAATATATGGGAGAGTGTGTTTTGAGCATTCTTCCGGCATGATAAACAAACTCATTGTGACTACATCCGAAATTGCATTAAAAAAAAAATTAAATTTTATAGTTAGAAATTAAAAAAAAATAAAATACATTGTTTGCGAGGTGATGAATCAATTTACAAAGATCAATCCGCTTTAATCAATACCACTTATTAATCCACTGATCAATCAATCACTCAATATATTTATCAATCTTTTTATCTGTCAATCAATCAATCAATCAATCACTATCAATCTATTAATCTGTCAATTAACCAATCAATCCAATAATCAATTCAATAATCGATCAATTAATCAATAATACTATCAATCCATAGATCAATCCATTAATTAATACTATTATCAATCCACCAATCAATCAATCCACAGATCAATCCATTAATCAATACTACTATCAATCCACAAATCAATTTATCCAATAATCGATCCATTAATCAATATTACTATTAATCCACCAATTAATCCATCAATCAATCCAATAATAGATCCATTAATCAATACTACTATCAATCCATCAATCTATCCAATAATCGATCCATTAATCAATATTACTATCAATCCACCAATCACTCTATCAATCAATTCACAGATCAATACATTAATCAATACTACCATCAATCCACGAATAAATCAATTTAATAATGAAGCTATTATTGAAATACTACTATCAATCCACCGATCAATCAATCCACAGATCAATCCATTAATCAATACTACTATCAATCTATCACTTAATCCATCAATCAATCCAATAATCGATCCATTAATCAATATCACTATCAATCCACCAATTAATCTATCAATCAATCCAATAATCGATCCATTAATAAATACTACTATCAATCCACCAATAAATCAATTTAATAATCAAGCTATTATCCTCATAACAAAAGGATATCCCTAGGATATCCATATCAATGGTCGATATCCTAGAATGGTCCCCAGGATATCCTATGGATATCCCAAGATATCCGCCGGTCTGTAGGACATCAACAGGTCATCCATAGGATATCCACAGGATATCCCTAAGACACCAACGAAATATCTATTGGATATTATATCGCAGGATATCCATGGGATATCCTCAGGATGTCCGTGGGATATTCTTAGGATATTCACGGGATATTTAATATTTCAACATATATTTTTAAAGGTTAAAATTGTTAAGCTAATATAATGAATATAATAATATAATAAAAACAAAAATCTTATGAGCTTCTAATTTATTTTAAATGAAGATTTGAAACGCATTTTTCAAAGTTTTTAAATAAACTCATGCACTTAATGTATAAATAATTAATATTAATAGTTATTCGTTATTTGCGGGGAAGAATTTTTATTGTTTAAAGCCAATTTATTTTCTAAAAATATTAAGCATATGAATAAAGGAATGAATCACGAATGAGAAAAAAATTAGTTAATAAAATTTTCAAATTAAACAACTTTCTCGAAAAACAAGTTGCATTTTATTTTATTTATATATATAAAATTTAATTCACAGAATATTCTCACTCGTAGTTTCATAATGACTTTAAAAACAGTATCCTGAGAATATCTTCTTTTGACATCCAGAAGATATACTGAGAATATCCTGAAAATATCTGTGGGATATCCTGACGATATCTATGGGTTATCCTGATGATATCTGTGGGATATCCTGACGATATCTATGGGATATCTGGAGGACATTTATGAAAGTCTATAGAGATATCCTGTAAATATCCTCAGATATCCATAGGATATCCAAAGGATATCCAAACCGCCGATTTTTTGGATATTCTTAAGAGATCCTTTTGATATCCATAGGACATCCCTAGGATATCTGCGGGATATTATCAATATATCCCAAGATATCTTGTGTTATTAGGGTAATGAAATACGACTATCAATCTACCAAGCAATCAATCCATCACTCAATAATCAATTAATTCACTAAATAAATAAATTTATCAACTTTTAGCAAAAATATTCGTTAGTTTCTGTAAATTATTAATTTCTTTTTCCGTGTAGTTCAAATAAATATAATTATTATAGCTCCGATAAAAATATATTTTCTATATATTTAATTCAAATAAATCATATTTCGTTTAAAACATTATAAATAGCAAATGAATGAATAAAAAATGGAAAAAGAAATAAACGCTCGCAATGTGTTTATATATACATAAGCGAAACCTGAAAATGACATTGAGTTGTCGGGGGAATTAAAATAACAACTTTAAAGAAAAAAAAAAAAAAAAAAAAAATAGGAAAAAACTTGCCCTGAATCGAAATAGGTCCGATCAACTTCCTAATCCGAAACTTTCGCCAGATTTCAAACCGGAAGTGTTGGATATAATTCCCCTGGAGTTGCGCTTTACTTCGACTAAGACATGGAATAATTTTGAAGATTGATCCTAAATGTTTCGTCATTGCCATTTATTTATAGTAATAATAATAATAATAATAATAATAATAATAATAAAATAGATATATTATTCCATCAATTTTCAACAGATCAAGAATAATACTATTTACATTGAAACAAATAATCAAGTTAGTAAGATTTTTTTTTTTTGCTTATCATTATTATGATTATTATTACTTCTCTTTTTTTTTTTTTTTTTTGCTCAAATGCAAAGGAAACGCACATTCAACCATAATATGAGCGACGAGGTGCAGGGAAAGTGTCGGGTTATTATACCCTGGAGTATATAAAGCTGTAACTAGAAAAGGTAGCGGTTCAGTTTGTGGTTGAATGCCACGCTAAAACACGCGCGAGCTGTACAATGTATTTTAAGGTAAGTCCGTGTATTTGTTGTGTGTACAGTTTGCAAAAGTGGACAAGAAAAACAAGATTCACTTCCGCATAAATATCGCGCCCACTAAGGTGTCCCCTGAATGTGTGTATGTGTGTGGGGAAAATTACTTTCGCGATTTAAATTTCCTGCTTTTTTTCTACGACAATTCAATTTTATATTATTTAAATTAATTTTTTTTTTTATTATAATTTCAAAATAACGATTTTTTCTTTTGGTTTTAAGAAATAGTTACTTTAAAAATGTGAGGGTATAACAATAATTGTTTTTTTTTACAATTAGTGGGAAATTTTATTTAACATTCAAACTGTAAACTGTTTTTAAGTGATTTTTATAAAAAATAAATTTAATTTAAATCACAGAAAATTAAAAGGCATTAAAATAAGCTGCAACGCTTATTATTTTAATCCAATTTTGCTTATTTTAATACCAAAAGGGATTAAAATAATAAACGTTGCAGCTTATTTTAATGCCTTTTAAATTTTTTGTGAATTAATTTTATTTAGTTTTGATAAAAAACTAAACTTTTAATTGGGTGTGATTATAATTTACATAATTATATATATATAATTATTATTATTATAATTAATTTAATTTAATTATATTAATTTATACTAATTACTTATTTATTTATAATTATATAATTATAAATGATTATAAATAATTATAAAGAATAATAAATATATTATAAATTATAAGATAATTATAAATTCGATATATATTGAAAATATTTATATATAAATAGTGAAAAAATTGTATATTTTAATCGCAAATTCTATTAAATTTGTTCTAAAATTGTTTTTGAGTTCTAAAATTTAAAAAAAAATTTCTAAAATATTAAACTAAATTGCAGAATCTATCGACATTTATAATTCATGAATAATTGCATTAATTAATGATTAACTTTCACTGTGTGAAAGTTACTTTTAATTACCAATTGTATATGCAAATCAAATTGTTTACTATCATTATCATAATTATCACTATTATTATCATTATTATTATCATCATCATCATCATCATCATCATAATTTTAATTCCTTATTACGATAACTTTATCTGTTATATAATTTCAATTACTTCGATAATTAAAAAAAAAAATCTAATTACAAATTTTTATTAAAAATATTACATTTGGTTATATATATATTTATACAATTTATTAATATCAATTCAATAATATCACAGAAAATTAAAAGGCATTAAAATAAGTTGCAACGCTTATTTTAATACCTATTAATTTTCTATGATCGTGTTATTTAATTAATTATTAATTAAATAGTGATTATAAAGAATAATTATTATATATATATATGCCAATAAATTAATTTATCCAACTCTAATTATAACAAAATTGATAATATAAAATTAATTTTTATTGTAATATTTTTAGTAATTGCTTATATCAAATTGGAACTTAATTTCCGTGTTAAATATATTTCCTGATTTTTATTCCTTTAATTACAAATTTTGCAAGTAATTAAAAATTCACTTTACATAAGAAGAGATAGTGATAAAATTGATTCGCACATATTACGTCATATTTTTTTAATTTAATTTCGTCAATTAATGACTTTTCATTACTCAATAAACTTTCACTTATATCTTCCTTTAGTGTTTGCAAAAAAAAAAAATTAAATTCTGTCCCACGTTTATTTTCATAAAAGTTAATTTCGTTTTTTTCTTGTTAATCACAATTAACAACTTTATTATCTTTAAAAATTATACAAATAATAATATTAAACAATAATGGTAATAATAATATTCTTTTTTTTTTACCAACCCTACATAACCTTGGCATGCGGAAGTTAAGGTATCTGTATACAGATTTCCCAAAAGTCCCTAAGCAAGAAAAAAAATAATAATAGTAATAGTAATAGTAATAAGAATAGTAATAATAATAATAGTAATAATAATAATAGTAATAATAATAATAATAATAATAATAATAATAATAATATTACTATCATCAACTTCGTTTTAGCCCCATCACTATGTTAATTAAAACACTGCGCGGCGCAGCGGTCAAGGTTACACGAAAGCCAATCACAGATCGTTACCCCCACTTTTTGCGCGCAATACTTGAAACTTAATCGTCAAATTTCCGCTACTTGTCAAAGCATTTAGAAATAATTATTTTATTTTCTACATAAATAAAAAATTATAGGTTATTTATCCTCGAAAATTATAAATTTATAATAATATTATAATAATGATTTTTTTTCCAATTTTTAAAATTAACCCTAGAAATCACATCTGGGGTAGAAAACTACCCCAGAAAAAAATCAAATTTCAGTATTTTTTGCAGATTTTGTGTTTTCTGTAATTTTTTATCCATATTTTTGATTCTATCAAAAAACAAAAAACGCTACCTTCTTTCTTATAAAAAAAAACGAAGAAAATAACATATATAATAAAGTTATTTTGCGTTAAATAAAAACATTCTAGCAAACAGAAAAATTTTGGGGTTGTTTTCTACCCCAGATGTGCTTCTACGTATTAGCCAGCTATGTTTTGTGCTGTCTAGGGTTAAATAAAAATAGAATAAAAATTAAATTCAAAAATATTAATTAAATATAATTTTAAAAAAATATATATATATTAATTTTCGAAAAACTAATTTTTCAGATTCACATCGTTCTTCTGGCGCTGCTGATCAGTTTGGTCAGCAGTTCAATTGAGGAGAAAAAATCCTCAGAGACAAATGTCGAACGAAAAACAGAAAAACGAGGCCTCAGCCACTCGTACGGTGACTTTGGCGGTGGCGGCGGCGGTGGTGGTGATGACTCCATTGGTGATGCTCATTCATCATACGATCATCATGAACACGTGAAAACCGTGACAGTTGAGAAAAAAGTTCCCGTACCCTACGAAGTCACCAAACACGTCCCCTATATTGTTGAAAAACACGTACCCTACGAAGTCAAAGTCAAAGTACCACAACCCTATACCGTTGAGAAACATGTACCCTATCCAGTCAAGGTATTTGTCAAAGTACCAATACACGTACCACAACCCTATACAGTTGAGAAAAAAGTCCCCTACGAAGTGAAAGTACCTGTCGATAAACCCTACGAGGTAAAAGTCCTTGTTCCACAACCCTACACTGTCGAGAAACATGTTCCAGTTCCAGTCAAAGTCCCCGTTCCACAACCCTATACCGTTGAAAAACATGTACCATATCCAGTGAAGGTGAAAATTCCCGTTCCACAGCCTTACACTGTTGAGAAACATATACCCTATGAGGTGAAAGTTCCTGTTGATAAACCATATCCGGTTCATGTACCAAAACCCTATCCAGTCACTGTGGAGAAACATTATCCTGTAACAGTTGAAAAACCAGTGCCCTATGAGGTGAAAGTACCAGTGGAAAAACCATATCCAGTTCCCGTTGAGAAACCCTATCCAGTTCATGTTAAAGTACCAGTACCAAAACCCTATACTGTCTATAAACATGTTCCCTATTCAGTTGAGAAACCTGTACCCTATCCAGTTAAAGTTCCCGTTGATAAACCCTATATTGTTGAGAAAATTGAACATATTCCTGTTGAAAAACCAGTACCCTATCCCGTTAAGGTTCCAGTTCCAGTTCACGTTCATCATGAACATCATCATGGTCATGGTGATGAGGGAGGAATTGAAAGCAACGGTGGTTACGGTGAATACTCTCATCATGGTTGACAAAATTTAGAAACACAATTTTAGAAACAACTATTTTTTTTTAATATCTAAATTTCCTCATTGGTCCAATAAATTTGTAATTTCGAAAAGGGATCAACTTTAAAAATCATAAAGAATTATTTTCACTATCAATTTTGTTATGCGAAAATGACCCTTTTTTGAAATTCACGATTGTATATGATATAGTTTTGAAAAAAGTTCAATTTTACAGAAACAAATTTAGAGGGAAAAAATAAATTTCAATGATAATTGTAATTGTACAGCTCTGTTAAAGTCGTCAAGTGGAGGGCGGCCATTTTGTTGACGCATGCGCCAAATACTCAAATTATCAACCGACCAATGATTATTAATCAGTTATAGTTAAAATGGAAAATTTTGTCATAAAATACTGAAACAAAAATTTCATGATAGAAGTGATAAAACACGTTTGTGATATATATGTGTTTTTATTCGCGGATATATAAATTAATATTTTCAGTGACGAAAGGGGATTTAAATATCCGCTTGAATTATTTAAATGCGATTTTTGAACAATAAACAAAATTTAGAATTTAATTTAATTTCAAAAAAAAAAAAATAAATAAATAATTTCCATAATTTTTTTTTTTTTTTTGCTATAAAGTAAAATTATTTTTCTAATAAAATCAGTAATTTTTATTTAAAAATTTGTAAAAAAAAAAAAGAAAAGGAAAACAGCCTTATTTATGGAAAAAATTTTGTCACAATCACGTTATAATGTTTTGTAAATTCGACGATTTCTCTTTGCTTTGCTTTAAAGGTAAAGGAAATTCAAGACAACTATACTATAACGATGGATAGATTCAATCTCAAGTTACGCTCGGTGAAACTCGCTAATAATTTTATTTTGTATTTATTGTTTTTTTTTTTTTGCAAATTTGCATATAAAGAAGCACGAAAAACTGCCACGTCAGAAAAACAAAAACAAAAGCATGTCACTTTTTTTTTATATATATAATGTAGATAAATAAAAAAATATTTTTATAAAAAAAAATAGGAGACTTTATTTATAAACCCCAAATATCTGCTTTCTTTTGATAAACATTTTTTTATGAATATGAAAATTTTTGATTTTTCTTCTCGGCAATAATTAACAAAATTATTAATTTTAAAAAATATTTGGTAGTTTAAGCAAAAATTAATTTTCTATTTTTGAAAATTCAGAAAATTGTCACTTTTATGAATATTTTAATATTATTGATTAAAATTTTTTTTAAAATATAATAAAATTAGAATTAATTAATTCAATTATATTAAGAATTTTCTAAATTATTATTATTATTATTCATGCACTTAAAAAAAAAATTGACAATACATATTTCGTATGTTTTTTTTAAGTCCTCGTTCAGAATTTACAAGAAAATTTAACTTTTGACTTAAGGATGAAAAAAAAGTTATATTTATATGTTTAAACAAAAAAAAAAAAAAAAAAAAAGATGATTTTTTTTCATCAAAACTATATTTTTGATTCGAAATCGAGTTTGGGAAAAATTTTAAATGAAAAAATATCGCGTTTAAAATGTCTGCCCTTTCATTTGGTGATTGTAAGAAATTTTTATTTTCTCAAAATTCAAAATGGCGCCTCCAAAATGGCCGCTAAAATATTTGACATTAATTCTTTTAGTCACACTATTAAAACAGTAGACAAATATCTAAGAAACTTGTTACGCGGGGGTTTTTGGGATCGCTTATTCCAAATTTGAAGTCAGATTATCAAAATTCAAAATGGCGGACGATTTTTTTTTAATTCATCGCATTCATTTGAAATTCGTTACCCGGGGGGGGGGGGGGGGGGGGGTCGCTAATAACGAATCCGGTGTTACTTTTTCAAAATTCAAAAAGCGCGGACGACATTTTGAAAAAACGCAATCGGCTTGTCACTCGTTGGGGTCGCTGATTCCAAATTTGAAATCAGATTTTCAAAATTCAAAATGACGGATCCAATATGGCTTTATACAAAAAGATAAAGTCCAGCAAAAATGTTTCCGAGGAGGTAGGAAGCTGGAAATCTGACAACCCTATGATCTAAGATCCTCACTGTAAACTTGATATGGTATCATTTTGGAATGCAACGTTTTGATTCGATATAAGGTATCAAATTGATCCAAATATTTGAATCATTTTCAAGAAATGATCCAGAATATGGGATCATTTTTTGATACCTGAATTGGTATCTTATTATAAATTGCGAGCAATTAAATAAGAAAAAATTTATTTCGAAATAAAATGAAATACACTAACCTTTATTTATATTTATCACATAAGATTTAAGTTAAGTTCACAATCAAAACACTTGAAAATTTTTAATTATTTTTATGGTTCAAATAATTATCAATAATTTATTTATTATAAATGAACAAAATTTAAGTAATGCACGCTTGATAAATATTTCTAATGCGTTGTCAATTAATGAAAATAATAATTTCCTATTACACAATATCATATATAATCGACATAAATGACAATTTGTAAACAAACAGGGTTGGGAAACAAGAGCCCAAAATTTGTTCGTCCAAAGCCAAAGAAAAATTTACTCTCGCAAAAACTAGGAAAAAATATAGGTCAGAAAGGTTGGCAAATGTAAATCCCAGAAACTTTCACCTTTAAAGTAAAGCCTAATAATAACCCTAATAATAATAGTCAGAGAAAAATTCTCCAATCAAAGGGTTGGATTTTAAAAGATCAACAAAATTACAAGTATACGCAATCTCGGTATCTAAATACCCGCGGATTTATTTTTTAAATACCCTTTAAGGATTAGAAAAAAAATTTTACATTCTAAAATCTAATTTACCTTTTTTAGAATCAGTATTGGATCTGATTTATTTTAAATTTATGTTTCTAAAATGAGGGACAAATTATTAATGGTATAGGTTAAAAAAAAAGAATTCGATAAAAAAAAAAAAAACAAATTAATCATCTATCGATGGGAATCAATGTTTCCGGGGGAAACACTTTCGTTTAGAGTGAATCTTAATCGTAGCAGGTTGCAATTAAGAAACGTTTGATACGAGCTGACTTTTCAAGAAAGTATTACTTTCTCTGAAGTTTAATGTACACGCAAGGTGAGCTACATATATATATATATATATACCTTTATAGAATATAAGTCGTGCTATTCATTTTCATTTTATTTCATTTCATTTTAATATTACGCGAGTAAAGTGCACGTGACCACGAATCAGTGTTTATAAAATTCTATAACTAAAAAGAAAGAAATATATAATTAATTGCAGTTTTGAATTTTAAATCATTAATCGTTCAAAAACGACTATGAATTGAAAAAAAAATTTTCCTCAAAGATATCAATTTTTTCAAACTACTTATTATTATTATTAATTTAAAAAAAAAATAATGTTATCAATTAAATTTTCAATTTCCAAACAAAATTTTATTATTTAACTTCCTAGATATAATTTTAATTCTTTTCCTCGATTTTTAAAGAATCATTTTTATTTTAAAATCTCCTTTCTCCGCACTTATTGCAAAAGTAATTTGTGAAACTTTCATAAAAGTGAACCTCACGTAATTTTTAATTAAAAAAAAATATATATGTATATATAAAATCCGGAAAGACGTTGTGTAACCGATGTGTCATCCTTTCGCGTTAATTCAAATAAGTTATATACAAGTGACCATTTTCCACCGAAAGAAAAATATTACATATATTCTCTTTAAAAAAATATAATTATTTAATAATTTTTAAGTTTATACATGCAAATTAGAAATAAGTATTCAAACAAATCGTAACTAAAAAGATTGTTTCATTTGTATTGTTATCTTAAATTTTTTTTATAACAAAAAAATAATTTGTGGAAAAATTTTTTTTTTATTTTTAAAAAAATTGAAACATAACCTATAAATTTAACGCGTAACGAGGACACAATGAAAATGAGGTAAAATTGAGAGGTAATTATACCAATTTTTCTTTTTTTTTTTTTATTATATTTCCCTGATTATATATTACCGTTTATCCGTACCGTTACAAAAAAGCAATATTTTTATTCTGAGACATAACCTGGTTATGATATAGTGTAGACCACCTGACAATTTAATTTTCTAATAAAATTCATAAATTTGCAAAATTAGTCTCTCATCTTTGGCATAAATGTTGCTCTCAATGGCATGAAAGTCCCTGACCTACTTTAGATAATAATAATTTTAAAATAATTGTGTGAAAAATTTTAAAATAAGTTCACGATGACGCATAAAAAGATATATATATATATATATACGAAATTCTTCATAAGACTTCCGTTTTTGCAAAATTAATCATCAATTGTTAATTAAAAGTGAAACTAAAAAAAAATTCCATTTATAAAATTTGTAATTATTTTCTTATACTTTATTATTATTATTATTATTATTATATTATTATTATTAGGTATAAATTATATTATGCAGGTAATTAAGAAATGAATAAAAATTTTGGACTAATTTTGAAAAAAACGTTTGTCTTATGTAGAATTTTGATAAAAAATTTATTTATGAAAACAATGTCAAAAAATAATTAAAATTTAAAGTCTCTATATGGTCTTTTTCTTGACCTATTTTTTTGTACAATAAAAATTATTGTATATATATATAATTAAAAAATTATTTTACTTCGCGGAAATAGGCGAAAACGTAATACATAATAAAGAGAACGTTGGCTCTTCCTTATTACACAGTACAAGTCTAGACTAGAAAACCGGAAATGGATATTCATGTAATAAAGAAGTCAAAGAACATATATATTTGATATATAAGCTTCTATATTCCAATCCTATATATAATTCACGCATCGGAAAATCGCCATGACGTTTTTTTTTTTTACTTTCACCAAAAGTAGCTCTACCTTCTTTAATAAAAAAAAATTTTTTTTTTTTTTATAATTTTGCAAATTTTTTTTAATTTTCTTTGATCAATTACATTTAAATTTTTTCTAAAGAACTAAAAAAAAGGGTCAATAAGGGCATTTTTTGGTCCCTTCTGAAATCGGCCCACTTGGAAAGATTCCACGGAAAGTGCCCCCTGGAGGTTCTATCAAAATTCCGCCGAAACTTCCAACGTAATTCCATCGGAATTCCAAAGAATTTCCGATGGGATTCCGATTAATTTTTTTCAAAATTTTTAAAGTCCTACTTCCGTCGGAATCCCAACGGAAATTCTTTGGAACTCCGATGGAATTCCGTTAGAAGTTCAGGCGGAATTCTGATAGAACCTCCAGGGGGCACATTCCGGGGAATCTTTCCAAAGTGGGGGTTGATATTATGAAAAATTTGATCTCCTTAGCATTGCTAGACAATTTCTCTAAATCCTTTTTGTGATTTATCAAAAAATACCGGAAATAACTCATCCTAAAAAAAATTTTAAAATACTACTGCTACCAGCTCCAATCCACTAAAACCCGTTAACTCTTATTTTGGAGCTCTTTATCCACCCTTGGAACTATCGTAAGACTTTTTTTTTTTGCCTTCGAGAGTTAAGTTTATTAATTTAAAAATTTTTTTTAAATTTGATTCGAAAATTTAACAGGTAACCCTTTGAACACTTATACGGCATGAAATTTTCTAAAAAAAAAAAAAGTGATTTTTGTGTATTCCCCTGATGTTAAAAAAACCTAAAGTTATATCTGAGAAAACAATACCAATAAGAAATAAAATATGATAACTGTTCATAAAATAGTAAACGCAAATTTGCTCAACTTCTAAAGTGATTCAAGTATCATTGCTGTGCGTGTTTGTATGTGTGTGAGTGAGTATTGGCGCGACAGTAAAGGGAAGGCAATTATCGTAGCGAAACTTGAACGTGGCGAGGGAGCGAGTGTTTGGCGTCTGATACGACGGGTCAGATCCCCGGGGATTCTCAGGGACTCAAACGGGAGAGTATTCCACCTCTCATCGTTCAGTTAATTACAGACTCTCCTTCTTCCAACTATATATATATATATATATATATATACACCTTCACCACCCTCTCCCCCTTTTCCAGACTTTTCACCCAATCGTTCCTTGAGTTCTCTTCGCTTCTCATGAAAAGAGCTTTACACTGCGCTTTTCCAAAGTAGATAAAAAGACAAATAAAATAAAGCAGAAATCTTCATTTTCCTCAATTCAAAATACGAGAAAATAATCAAATAATTGTGTAAAAATTATTTTAAATTTAAATAAGTTTATTTGATAAATATATAGAAGAAAAAAAGTTCCCCGCAATTATTGCATGACATTTCAGTTTTGGGTCTTAAAGTTGAAGATTTAAGCTTTTTTTGAGCCCTCACTGCAAAAAGAAGTATCTTAATATAAGATGTTTTGGTAGTAACTTTTTAGTTATTTAAAATATCTTAGTTTAAAATGTTAATAGTATCTTCGCCAAAGTGCTTTACATATATTTTTGATGAAAAAAATTTTGAGGTTAACTATGGCCTCTTATGTAAGATGCTTAATGTATTTTATATTTTAGTAACTTCAAATTCTGCGACGTATCTTAGAATTTACAAGCATCTTTTTTCTAAACATCTTATGACCCCACAAATATCTTAATTCAAGTTATATATAGAAACTTACCGAAGTAACTTACAATTTAAGATGGAAGAAATATTTTCATTTTTGTTAAAACGCAAAAAGCATATATTAAATATTAATAAGATACTTTACAAAATATCTTTTTTTTAAGATGGAAGATACTATTTTTCCATATTACATCTTATTGTAAGATACCAAATAAGTCACTTATTTTTGAAGTGCTATTAAAGCTTTCTATACCCTCACGTTTTCCTTTTATAGTACTTCAAAAAATACCAAAAAAGCCATTTTTTGACACATTAACCCCTCATTTTCAGGGAACTGAAGAAATTAAATTTTTTTTTTTGTATTTTCTTGTTCATTGACACCCAAATATTCAATAAACACATGAATTTTAAAATAAATACAACATGACCATTTTTTTGTTACCCAGTGTTTCAGTTATGCAACAACTATGCAGTTAAACAATTTTATATTGCGTTTAAGCTAATTATTTTTTAAAAAATTCGTAATTTACCTATATTTTATTATTTACTATACTTTTTTTTATTCATATAAAAATCATCATTTATATACAAAAAAAATTAATAAAAATGACTTTCGTGAAATGTCTGTAAGCCGTTCTATGAATTGGGCGGGAACGAAAATCAGTGAGCTTAAAGTGTGCAGAGAGAGAGAGGGAGGGGAAGGGTTTATCCCGTGGGAATCCAGAGCGAGCGAATCGTTGCGGGATTGAACGCTTGAAATGGAATAATATCCAATAATCTCTCAGCTCTAAAGCGCAGAATGAAAAAAAAAAAAAGGAAGGAGACGTTTTATCGGCACATCGCAGCGGCGCAGCCATTTCATCACTCTCATCCCGTCCCGGGCGCTTTTCCAGCGAAATTAATTATTGATTTTGGATAGGTGTCGAGACGTCGGCATTTAATCGAAAAGCGAACCAACCGTCACCTCCGTCCGTTTACGAATTCAATGCTATATGAATTCTCCCCGAGAGTATAAAACTTTTTATGATGCTTTACTGAACACAAATGTAACTTTTAAATAAGTATTTTAATCTTGATGTATTAGTTGGGAAATTTTTTCTTTTTAAAAAATAAGAGAGAAAAAAAAATTAAACAAATGGGATAAAACTAGTGAATCAAATTCAATCACTCTTATAAAAAATTTAAAAAAAAATTGGAAATAAAAGCTCTACAGATTAGAGGAAAGTGTACGCATACTTTTTACGCGGCAATAAAAAGAAAATCTAATTATTATTTAAAAATCTTACTATGCCTTACAGTTGATGTTAATATGGACCATAACGAAAAAATTGGACCTATTTTACAATTGGTTTCGGTGTACTATAAAATTTTAATTTATAATAACTAGCGATGTATTCCTCGCTCGATAACGCTCGCTTGGTTATAGTTGTACTTATTGTTGTTTACTTATTGTAGTTTATGTATATTATATATATATATAATTTATGTTTTAAATTAATATAGGGTAACTGCACCAGTGGTGGATCATGCACCAGTGGTGGATCAACTGCGAGAAAAATGGTCATTTGTGTTTACACGTTTGTAAGTAAATGAACCGCAAGTGTCGGTAATTGTTAAGAAAGTTATACAGATCAATATTACAATTTAAAAAAATTTTTAAATTCATCGCGAAGAAAGCAGGACAACAATTACTAAAGTGGTGACAGAAAACAAGAGTTTTCCTTAGCATGTAAGTTAAGAGTATATTTTGTAATAGAAAGCTTTGGAGCCATTTTAGGACAATTTTTAATTCTTTTCACAATAGGGGGCATTTCGTTTCATCCCCATAGAGCCCTGAGAACAATATTTACGTCTGTAAGTAGCGCGTGTCCATTGTTTTGGGGTGATCCACGACTGGAACCAAAAAAGTAACAAAATCTAGTGGTGGATCAGTCCTACTTTTCGCCTGTTGACGCATTGTTTTATTGAAAATTTTATGAGTTAAATTTTAGTTAACACTAATTCAAATGTTTATTAATTGTTAACACCTGGGGGTCGATTACGTAACTTTCCCACTTCCCACATCTCACTTCCCACATTTTACATCCCACTTCCCAAATCCCACATCTCACTTCCTACATTTTACATCCTACATCCCACATCCCATATTTCACATCTCACTTCCCATATTTCATATCCCACTTCCCATATTTCACATCTCACTTCTTACTTCCCATATTTCATATCCACTTCCCACTTCCCATATTTCACATCTCACTTCTTACTTCCCATATTTCATATCCACTTCCCACTTCCCATATTTCACATACCACATGCCACATCCCACTTCCCATATTTCACATCTCACTTCCCATATTTCATATCCCACTTCCCATATTTCACATCTCACTTCTTACTTCCCATATTTCATATCCCACTTCCCATATTTCACATACCACATCCCACTTCCCATATTTCACATTCCACATCTCACTTCCCACATTTCACATCCCACTTCTCACATCTCTCCCATTTCCCACAAGATGTTGGATGTGGGAAGTGGTATGTAAAATGTGGGAAGTGAGATGTGGGAATTGAGAAGTGGGATGTAAAATGTAGGAAGTGAGATGTGGGATGTGGGAAGTGGGATGTAAAATGTGGGAAGTGAGATGTGGGAAATGGGATGTGGGATGTAAAATGTAGGAAGTGAGATGTGGGATGTAAAATGTGGGATGTGGGAAGTGGGAAAGTTACGTAATCGACCCCCTGATTTCAAATTGTTAAATTTTTGTTGAATTAAAATACCCAGAATTAATAAATGTTATTTATCATTGAAACTGAAGCTTTAAGAGTTTCTATTTATTTATTACCAAAAATTCTAATAAAAAGATGATTAATTAATATTTAGTCACATTATACCTATAGAAATGAAAGAGGAGGGGATATGTATAGGAAAGTGAATTTGAAAATCTGTCCGTAAAGCCTTATAAAAGTTGCAAAACGTCTCAGTCCCTTAATGTAAAAATGCAATGTTTTTTAGTATGATTTTTTAAGTGATCCACCACTGGAGCAATCTATAACCATGACTGGTGCAAACAGTGATCCAGAATAGGATCATTGACAAATTATCTTTGATGGAGCATTAAAGTAAACGTAGGTGTCAAAATTAAGTCTAACCTTGAAGGAAATGTCTATTGGAACTATCTGGTCCATAATACTATAAAGAATAACCTCGAATTTGTCTAAAAACAACCTATACAGAACTTCAAAGTCAAAATAAGAAAGTTAAGGGGCTTAACTGATCCACCACTGGTGCAGTTACCCTATTATTAATATTTTATAAAATTTATCTTAATTTTGATCAGTATCGTTGAAGGATGAAATGTCAATTGTTAAATATTAAATGTTTTAATTTATTATAATTATAACAACAATATTAATTATATTATAATATATTTTTTTTATCTTATATTATATTAAATTGCTGTAAATTGCCCCACAAACACATGGAGATTTTGCAAATTTTTGAGAAAAATATTCATAATAAATCGAAAAACCTTTTAAAATATCGATTTTTATTTTTATTATCCAGAGTAAACCTTTGTAAAGAGATTTTAAAGGCACAGAAAAAACCTGAATTCAAATTGAGTATAGATTCTATACTCAATTTGATTCGCAACAAAAATGAAACTGGTTGTTTCATTTCGAGTTCTAAGGTAAAAGTATCAAAATGAAACAGGCAAGTTTCATTTTGAGAAAAAGAAAAATGGAAAAATATTGTGAAATAACGAATAATTTTGCACAAAAACATGAAATATAATAATTACAAAGAAGTAAATAACACGCTAGACTTAATATATTTGATTAAAAATTGCTTGTAATCGCGTAATAAAATAATAAAGGAAATATGTTTTTAGGTTAGAAAAATGAAAACATGTGTTTTGACAACAGGAACGGTACTGCCAACTTAAATAATAGCGGTAAATTTAAAAACTTATGAAATTAATTATTATCTACGTAAATAATAATAAATAATTTTTATTTAAAAACTTCTAAATATTCGTACTGGTCAAAATAATCTTTCTGGTGTTGTTGAAATATTAGAAACAATAATTGAAATACAAAATTACTCTGCTTATGATGCCAACTTAGAAATCTGAAATTCCAGCCAATATCATTTTGAATAACATGAAGTTTGTCCCATATTCATTTCGATAACCAAAAGAAAATGAGTTGCAACAAAAATGAGTCCAAGTTTTTTCTGTGGGTATATATCCAAAAATTCAAAAAAAAATTGCATAAAATTGCAAAATAACCCTTTTTTGGGATGAAAATGCAAAATAACCCTTCATCAGGTTAAAATTGAAAAAACATTTTACAAAAAAAAGTATGTAAGATTTTCTAAAAGTATATGGCAAAGTATTTTGATTTATTTGAAAATAAGTCAAACTAGATTTTCCAAGGACGGTGTCGGTGTCGCTTTTGGAAATTTGTTAACTTAATATAATAGAAGATGTTTCGTTTTAAAATAAGAAATGTTAAAATTATTAAGTTAAAAACAATAATTGATTTCAATGACACTTAAAATTAGGCACAATATTATAGGTTCCTAACTAAAAATTTAAAAAACAACAATAAATAATTTTAAAAAACCATAAAAAATTGGTAAAAAATTGTTTATAAGTAACTTTTTAAAAATAGAGTAATTTTAAAGGTATATATCCAAAAATTCGTAAAAAATTGCATAAAATTGCAAAATAACCCTTTTTCGGGTTAAAATAGAAAAAACATGTTACAAAAAAATAGTATGTAAGATTTTCTAAAAGCATATGGCAAAGTATTTTGATTTATTTGAAAATAAGTGAAAAAATAGATTTTCCAAGGACGGTGTCGAGGACATACGGTGTCGGTGTCGCTTTTGGAAATTTGTTAACTTAATATAATAGAAGATGTTTCGTTTTAAAATAAGAAATGTTAAAATTAATAAGTTAAAAACAATAATTGATTTCAATGACACTTAAAATTAGGCACAATATTATAGGTTCCTAACTAAAAATTTAAAAAACAACAATAAATAATTTAAAAAAACCATAAAAAATTGGTAAAAAATTGTTTATAAATAACTTTTTAAAAATAGAGTAATTTTAAAGGTATATATCCAAAAATTCGTAAAAAATTGCATAAAATTGCAAAATAACCCTTTTTTGGGTTAAAATAGAAAAAAACATGTTACAAAAAAATAGTATGTTATATTTTCTAAAAGCATATGGCAAAGTATTTTGATTTATTCGAAAATAAGTGAAAATAGATTTTCCAAGAACGGTGTCGAGGTCACGGTGTCGGTGTCGCTTTTGGAAATTTGTTAACTTAATATAATAGAAGATTTTTCGTTTTAAAATAAGAAATGTTAAAATTATTAAGTTAAGAACAATTGATTTCAATGACACTTAAAATTAGGCACAATATTATAGGTTCCTAACTAAAAATTTAAAAAACAACAATAAATAATAAAAAAAAACCATAAAAAATTGGTAAAAAATTGTTTATAAGTAACTTTTTAAAAATAGAGTAACTTTAAAGGTATATATCCAAAAATTCGTAAAAAATTGCATAAAATTGCAAAATAACCCTTCTTCAGGTTAAAATTGAAAAAACATTTTACAAAAAAAAAGTATGTAAGATTTTCTAAAAGCATATGGCAAAGTATTTTGATTTATTTGAAAATAAGTGAAAATAGATTTTCCAAGGACGGTGTCGAGGTCAGCAGAATAAAATTCTTGAATTTTAGTCATATGAGCAACACGTTTTGCAATCAGAGAAAAATAAAAAAAAATAAATCATTGATAATAATTCAGTGCAAAAACATGATATTTTTTGTAATTGCTTTTCATAATTAAATGTTACAAAGAATAAGTAAAATTCATTAAAATTACATTTGGGACATCTGTTTTTAATTTTGAAAAAAAAAATGAATTTTTACTGCCAACCATAACCGATGAATTTCTAAATTTAAACAATTAGATTTACAAGAAGCATTTAAATTTTCAATATCTCGTAAATCCGTTTTTATTTAAAAAAATTTAATTTTATTATTTAAATCGTTAAAATTATTTTGCTTTTTTAACAGTTAGAATTTGCAGCTTAAATTAAAAAAAAGGAAAGAAATTTAGTTTCACAAAATTGTGATTAATTAAGCAATTTTTTTAAATCAAATTTTTTTTTTTTTAAGGATGGGGAAAAGAGGGCCCCTGCCAACGCCCTCTTTTGTGAGGTACAACCAATTATACTGTTGCCTTTAAAAAACTTATAAAATAATTTCAATAAATTTTTTAACTGCAACTCATCGTTTACCTCTCCATGAATTGGAAAATTAAAAAAAAACGGAAAAGACAGGAAGTTTTGGATATAGGTTTAAATTTATGATTATTTATTTAGTGTATGTATACTTACCAATTTTTCCATTCTCAGTTATTCAAAATTCAATTTAAATACTGAATTTAAAAAATTAACTTTAAAAAATTACTAACTTTTTTTGCATTTTTTTTTTAATTTACATTTTAAAAAAAAGAGGGACTTAATCTTTTGAGATAAATATTTTCCATGAATGAGAAAATAATTTTTTCAATTATCATAATTTGAAATTTAAAAAAAAGGAAAAATCAAAATAAACCAAAATTTTTGGAAATATAACGCTAATTTCTAAAAAAAAAAACATAGAAATTTATTACAATTACTCTCTTAATAAATGATTAATTAATTACTCCTGTCAATATGAATGATAAAAAATGATATTAATGAAGAAATTAGAAAAGTTTTAAATGAAGAATGAAAAATAAATTTGAAATTAGAAAAAAAAAAAAAAAAATTCTGATTAGAAGAAAAATAAGAATGAAACCTCGCTTTATGAAACAAAATGTCTTCAATGATTTTCAATGGATGTGGAAGGTTTTTGGACAGGTGTGGAACTACTTTGACGTGATCTCGTTTCATCTTCTCCTATCGACGACACACATTCTATTATCTATAATTGAGAAAAAATATTGTTAATTTCTTTATGCTAAATCCGATATTTTTCACAAACTTCTTCTTCTACTGATTGTGTTCGAAAAAAAAAATTCAAAACGATTTCAAGAAAAGAACAATAAAGTAATGAAATAAAAAAAAAAGATTGGAATAGAGGATCGTTGATTAAAGAAAAAAGGGACAAGGAAATTAATTCATCAAGTTTCCTTTTTCCTTTTTTTGTATTTCATGTTTTTTTTTGTGTGTGTGTGTTTTTCTTCTTTTTTTTTTTTCTTTTGAGAAAACCTAATTTTTAAAGAAAGAATATAAATTGTAAAATTAACGCGAAATCTTGCCTTTCAAAAATGTGAGAGACAAGTAAAAAAAAAAAAACATTCACAATAATTCGACGAAACAATTTTTTTTTTTCGTAAAATCAACGTGAAAATAATTTATGCAATGTCTTTAATCACCTCTTGCAATTCTTCCCTCGTGTACATGTGAAACAATTTTTCTGGCGTCATTGACATTACTTCAATATTGGTGTCATTCAATTTTTCCTCCATCACTTGTTTTAATATCGTGAGAGCTGCTTTTGCCGCCTCCTTCAAAGTCATCGACTGCAATAAAAATTAAAAATTTTTTAATTCTACTAAAAATTTTTTTTTTAAATTAATTATATATATATTTTTTTTAAGAAATATACATATTTTTTAAATAGAAATAATTGTAACTAATTAATGCAAGTTACACTGAAAAAAAATTTGTGATTCAAATAATTACTTTACTATTAGTAAATAAATATTTACATGAAACAAAAAAATTTTTATATTTTTGAAATAAATAAACTTTATTTAAACTAATAATTTCTGTACTAGCAAAATTAAACGCGCGAAATTAGGAATGTCATTGTTTATTATAAAGAAATTAAAATTAATATTATCAATAATATTTTTAATTTATTATAATATAATTACATTGTTAATAATAATTCCTTAATTTTTATCAAATAAAAAAAATATTTATTGATTTCTTTTTTTGATTATCTGTCGATAATTTTTCAGAAATTCTTTAAGAAAATTTTCGATTTAAAATTTAAATTGATAATTTTTAATATAACATATATCGGTAAAGGTCTTGTAAAAATTTCTTATCATCAAAATATTTATCATTAAATAAAATTTTTTATTTTTTATTATATAATAATAAATAATAATTATTATTATTAATCTATTATATGAAATATATAAATTTTCAATTGCCTATAATAAAAAAAATATTTTGCAAAAAAAAAATTATAACCAAAAAATAATAAAAATATTTGTTATTAAATGAAATTTTTTATTATTATATAATAATAAATAATAATAATAATTATTAATAAATTTAAATTAATAAATAAATAATTTATAAATTATTTAAATTTAATATCTAATATATATATATTATTCAATATTCCTAATTAATTAATTAATGTAACATATATAAATATATATAAAATATAATAATTTAAATTTTATTTTAAATAAAAATTATTTTAAAAAATTTTATATTAAGTTAATATTTAAAAATAAAAATTATTAAAAAAAATTAATATTTAGTCAAAATTAAAAATTTATATGTATATAACATTAATATATATATATAATATAAATTTTTTTAATTATAATAACAAAAATAAATAAATATTTTGTGAAAATAAAAAAAAATTTAATTTGTAATATATAATATAAATAAATAAATAATATAAAATTTTTTTTATTATTTTTAAAATTAATTAAATTATCGTGATTTAATTAAATAAATTTTTGAAATTTGATAAAATTATCAACTTATGCAGCTTACTCTAACAGCAATCGAATCAATTTTTCTCACAATCCTCATAATTTTTTTGCACAATTCTAACAATTTTATAATTTTTAATAATTAAAATACGACCGCACAAATGACAATGTCAAAACATTGAAAAATTTTAACCAACACAAAATAATGTCAAACAACACATTTAAAAAAAACAAAAGACCTATAACAAATACTAACTTTAGGTGTGGACAGAATGAACGAAAGATATTCACGATTATTATATGTAATTTGAAAAAAATACCTTTTAATTGACTCAAATAATAATTATTTGATATAAATTATTTTATCTTTATTTGGAATAGCTATAAGTTTCACTGAGATGTTTCACTAAAACAGCGAAAGTTTTTTTTACTATTCTAGCGAAACATATCGTTATTCCAGATAAAGATTTTTTTTTCCATGCAATTTTTAAATAATTAAGAAGCTACTTTTGATAAATTAGGAATTTTTTTCTCTAGTATGAGTATCCATTGCAATCTCAGGACGCAAAAAAATTAAATTTCACAGCAAATCATCTTTTGCTGATCAATATTTTAATATTCTTTCAATACAATGCTGATGAGATAACTATTTTGTTGTAGCAAATTTTTAAATTTTATTTGAATCACCAGAATAAAATTATTGAATTTCAGTTAAGATGAACAACACGTTTTGCACTCAGAGAAAAATAAAAAAAAATAAATCATTGCAAAAACGTGTTATTTTTTGTAATTGCTTTTCGCAATTAAATTTTACAAATCACAAATACAATTCATTAAAATTGCATTTGGGACATCTGTTTTTAATTTTTGAAGAAAAATGAATTTTTACTTCCATAACCATAATCGATGAATTATCACCTGCAACTCCAACAATAGTATTTAAAGAAATATTTTTTATATTAAATTTTTCTATTTAAAAGAAATTAATTTGTTTTTTATTCGAACCTTGTGATAGACTTCTTGCAATGATTGTTGTGCGCCTTCACTTCCCGAACCAATGGCTTTTGCATCAAATTGAACAAATGTACCTGACGGATCCATGTGAAATAATTGTGGTCCCTTCTCATCAATTCCAGCAAATAAAATTGCCACACCAAATGGACGTGACATTGCACTACCATCGTCATCACTGTCGCCAAATTGAATTGCCAAATTTGAAACAGCTTGCGCTGCCGATTCAACGGTCATTTTTTCATTATAAATAAACCAATGATTTTGACATTCAACACGTGCGCGATCAACCATTGTTCGTGAATCGGCCATTAAACCAGAAACAGCACAGCCAATATGTTTATCGACTTCGACAATTTTTTCAACAGTCGTTGGTTCCATTAAAACTGATGATGTACGTTTTTCAACAGCCAATATTACACCTTCCGATGTTGATATACCAATTGCCGTTGAACCCAATTTTATTGCTTCAATTGCATATTCAACTTGAAATAGTCGTCCCTCTGGGGAAAATGTATTAACCCCACGATCATATTCTGAGCGCGTTAGAAACATCTGAAAAAAGAAACAAAATTTTTTATTTATTTTGATGAAAAAAAAAAAAAAAAAAAATGTTCTCTTAAATGGTAAATAATAAAAAAAATATTTTTTAGTGCAAAAATTAATTAATCAAAATGTTTCAACTTAATTTACTTAAAGAAACAAAATTAATTTTTTTTTTATGTAAAATTCTAACCAATTAAAAAAAAATACTTTTCACTACAAATTACTATATCAAAATGTTCTAATTTAATTTATTTAAAGAAATAAAATTAATTCCTTGTTTTTTTTTTTTTTTTGTAAAATTCTATTCAATTTAAAAAAATTCTTTAATTCTTTTTCTCATTTATGCCAAAGTTGTATAATTGTGTTTCCAAATTTCGGAATAAGTTTCTTTAAAATTCCAAATTCGAAAATTCAATTCACAAAGCTGAAGTACACAACGTTTACCAACGAAATTTTTTTTAAAGTTGTATATTGATTCAAAAATTGTATACAAATATAAAAAATTTATGATGAGAAAAAAGATGCGCAAGGAAATTTCGTACAAGATAGTAATTTGAAAAAAATTTATTTTTAAAAATTAATTTTTAAGGTACCAGGGGGGCCAATGAATACCTATTAAATATTAATTATAAAAAAAAACAGGCCTCGAATCAACTTAAAGACACAAAAAGTCGTTTCAGTCAATTTATATTCCAAAAAAAAAGTGGATTTATTTTTTATTTTAACAAAAATATTTTACAGATTTTTAAATAAAAAATTTTTTTCTTAATAATAATCAATTTTTTTTCCCCCGACAATATATTTAGTATTTAAAATTATAATATATGAAAAATTTAAAAAAAAAAAAAAAACAATTATTTGTTAATATTTTTTCAAATAAAAGTAAAAATTCTCGAATAATTAAAAATTTAAACTTCTCTCACAATTTTGATTATTTTTCATCGACGATTTTTTTTATAACCTTTTTTCATGATTTTGAACAATCAATCGTATGGATTTAAAAAAAAATGCAATTTTTACAAAAAAACAAACCAAAATGGACAAAAATATGAATAATCTTTTACGTCCGAGTAGTATTAAGTAAGATAAATAAAATAAACGAAGACATTCGGACCAAATGTTATAAATATATTTCTCCAACGTTTCGAAATCTGTACGATTTCCTCTTCAGAACAAAAATATATTTCTTTTTTAATTTTTAATAATATATAATAATTTTAGATTCTAAATACAAGAAAAAATAATTTACACCCTTTAGCGTATTAATTATTTTTAAACTATTTTTATATTAAATTAACGGAAAATTTAAAAAAAAGAGAGGGAAATTTTTTTTTTTTTAATAATAATCCTTTACGAAGGGTTAAAGTTAAAATTTTTAGAAATAATTAAATTTCAAAAAATATATTGTTAATTTTCAAACAATTATTAAATTTTACAGAACTAACAATAATTTATCAAACAATTTTTGGTAAACATTTTTTAAATTTAATTGAATTTTCAATGATTTAAAATTGAGATTTTTGAAATTAATTGAAACTTTAAGTGTTTTTTAATTAAAATTTTAGATGATTTCACTAAAAATTTATTAGAAAATGCGGACAAAATACAATAATTTGAAAATCATTTTTAATTGAAAAATAGTTTCAGATAGTTGAATTTTCAAAGAATATTATTAAAATAGTTAAAAATAATTGAATTTCCTTAGAGTTATAATTGAAATTATTAAATTTCAAAAAAAAAAAAAATTTTGATGGAAAATTTTAGAAATAATTAAATTTTAGATGCTTTTAAATTCAAATTATTGAAAATTCAATTAATTTTGAATTCAAATATTTGAGAATAATGAAATTTAATTTTGATTTTAAATTTTGAAAATAATTGACTTTCAGTTCATTTTGAATTGAAAATTTTGTGAAATAATTGAATTTTAATTGAAATTTTGGATAATAATTTAATTTAAGTTCATTTTTGATTGAAAATTTAAATAATTAATTTTGAATAGAAATTTTACAAAATAATTGAATTTTATTTCATTTTATTATTATTATTATTATGATTTATTATTACAGTAGTAATAACTTCCCGCCGTCCTAACTGGACTATATATGGGATACAAAATAATAAGAAAAGAAACAAACAAATTAAATTGATGGCAATAAAAACTTTCCTATTATGTTACAAGTTATCTATGAACTTGAAAACTTGGTAAATAATTAAATTTTAAATTGAAAATTTTTGATAATTATTGAAAATTCAATAAATTTTGAATTCAAATTTTTGAGAATAATTAAATTTTATTTGATTTTAAATTTGGAAAATAATTGAATTTCAGTTCATTTCGAATTAAAAATTTTGGGAAATAATTGAATTTTAATCGAAATTTTGGATAATAATTTAATTTAAGTTCATTTTTGATTGAAAATTAAAAAAATTAATTTTGAATAGAAATTTTAGAAAATAATTAAATTTTATTTCATTTTAAATTGAAAACTTGGTAAATAATTAAATTTTAAATTAAAAATTTTGGATAATTATTGGATTTTTAATTGATTTTGAATTAAAATTTCGGGTAATAATTGAATTTTAGTTTATTTTGAATTTAAATTTTTAAAAAATAATTCAATTTTATTGTGATATTTTTTTTTAAATTATAAACAATTGTTAAATTTTTTAAAAATTTTAATTGAAAAATAATTTTGATAGAATTAAATTTGTGATGTATTTCATTAAAATTATTAAAAATAATTAATTTAGTGAAGAATCATTTTAGTTCAAAATTTGTTAAATAATTGAATTAAATAGATCTGAAGAAGATGTACATTTTATATTAAAAAAATGTATTTTATTTACATTTTCTTTTCAAATGTAAAAAAAAATGTCGCATTTTATTAAAATAAGTCGACAAAAGTCGTATTTTTGAAAAAAGTCGGAAAACGTCGTATAATCCGAGGCCTGTAAACATATAATTTTTATTATTATTATTTAATATGTAATAATATTCTAATAAATTAAATTATTATTGATAATATTAATCTTTAATTTCTTTATAACAAACAATTAAATACTCAATTTGGCGCGCTTGCGTGCGTTTAATTTTGCTAGTTAATACAATAAAATGTTTCAATTTAATTTATTTAAAGAAACAATTTTTATTTTATAGTTTTTTCGTACAAAATTCTATCCAATTGAAAAAAAAGAAAATTCTTTTGTACAAATTAATATACATCAAAATATTCAAATTTAATTTATTTAAAGAAACAAAATTAATTATTGTTTTCTAAAATTTTTACTAAAGTAATTAATAATTTTCGTTTTAAATAAAAAATTATGCAAAATATAAATAATAATAATAATAATAATAATAATTTCAGTAAATTAATTTTTAATTTTAATTAATTATTATAATTTTAATTAACAATTAAATTTTAAATTCTAATTTTTACTTTTAAAACAATTTTTCTTTTTTTTTTTTTGGAAAAACTTTACTAAATTTAACCTAAAAATTTTGTTACAAAAGATTATTTTTTGTTTTGAGCAGTGAAATTATTTGTTAAAAGATGTAAAATTTTTTTTCAAGTGTAAATAAATATTTTTATTTTAAATTCTATTTGAACGAGAAAAAATTTTCGAAGTTTTGTCTTTCATAGAAAGAAAAAAAAAACGTTTATTAATAAATCATTATCAGAAATTAATTTAAATAATTTCGAAATTTAATAGAAAAGAAAACAACAATGAAAAATAAGTAAATATTTTAAACTTATAACAATTTTTTTTATAAAGTAAAAGAGAAAATTTTTTGCTTCGAACACATTTATAGGTTAGGAACATTAAGATTCTTATGCACGTCAAACAAACAATTAACATGGATATTTTTATATCAACAGAATAATGAATTCTTTTTTTCTATAGAATATAACAAACAATTATTTAGTTTGACAATGAAAAAAAAAATGACAATTTTACTTTGAAAATAAAATGAAAAATAAATAAAGAAAACAAATTTTGCTGCTGACAATGACAAGGCAAAATATTCATGAAAATTTGTAATAAAAAATGTATAAAACGATAATTTTAAATTTCAAAAATCAATAATTTTTAATAGCGAAAAGAAATAAAACTTACCTTTAATGATTTTTCTCAATTAAACTGTATTATAAACTAATTAAACGAAAGAAACTTGGGTATTTTAAAGACAAACTTGTGTGTCACAAACGCTAGTCACGGCCGCACAAGCTAATCGCAAATATCGATTCTTGTCGTTTTCGATATGTATCGCGATGTTTCTCTCTCTCTCTCTCTTTCGATTGCGCGCCATTTTGAAATCAATAGTAATAAAATTATTAATAAATATAGTAAACAATAATATAATACAGTAATAAATAAATAAATTATTTTTGAAAATTTAAGAATTTTACAGAATAAATATTAAATCAAGTTGAAACAGAAACAAGATTAAATATGTAAATGAAATGAAAATTCTTGCATAGAGTTTGAAGTTGGCTGCAGATACATCAATACCTTAGCCAATCAAACAGAGACGCGAAATTTTAATACTTTTAATACATTTTAGTGTCAATTTTTAAAATTAAAAAAATACATCTTGATAAATTCGGACAATATTAATAAACAATTAAATTTTTGCAAAAAAAAAATATATTACAATTACAAATATTAAAAATTTCTCTTTTATTATCAAATACCCGGCTTTCATATATGCGTCAAGTGCTACCAACGTACGAAAAAAAAATAATACCAGGTTTACCAATTGTTCTAAAAGTGAAAATAAAATTTTATATTTGCTTCTTTATTTGCTATCAACAATTAATAAAATATAATAAAGAAAACTGTTAATTATTAAATTAAATGTCCATAAAAGAATAATTAACGATAATTTATATTAATTTTTGATATATGTAAATGTAAATAAGTCACGCAGTAAATATGTCAATTTCAATGAGAGATGTTTATTTGAGGTTATGTTTGTGTGAAAAAACAAATGATTGGAGTACATTGCCAGAATTTTTAATGCCAAAATATTTTCATCTAAACAAAAATATGTAATTATAAACAATTTTAATAAAAAATTCAATATTATATAAGTGGGGGGTGGGGGAGGGGATAAGGAGACCAGTGAAATTTTAATCAATCGAAATTAATTTTGTTTATGGTTGTCAATTTTTTTTTTCCCCGACAATATATATTTAGTATATTTAAAACTATAATATTATGAAAAATTAAAAAAAAAAAAAACAATTATTTGTTAATATTTTTTTAAATAAGAGTAAAAATTCTCGAATAATTAAAAATTTAAACTTCTCTCACAATTTTGATTATTTTTTATCGACGATTTTTTTATAACCTTTTTTCATGATTTTGAACAATCAATCGTATGGATTTAAAAAAAAATGCAATTTTTACAAAAAACAAAATTTCTAAAATGGACAAAAATATTTTTTTTTTTTTAATTTTAATAATATATAATAATTTTAGATTTTAAATACAAGAAAAAATAATTTACACCCTTTAGCGTATTAATTATTTTTAATGTATTTTTATTTTAAATTAACGGAAAATTTTTTTTAAAAAAAGAGAGGGAAAAATGTTTTTAATTTAAATAATATTTATTTTAATATATTATTTATATTATTATTATTATTATTATTATTACTATTTATTATTATTATTTATTTAATGCCAACATTGAGGCAAGATTAACAATTATTAATCATGTTAATTGTTAATTATTAAAAAAATTTTTTATTAATTATTTTTATTTTATAAACCAGCTACATAAAATAATAATAATAATTTTATTAATAAAATGATTTTTATTATTAATTGTATTAAAAAAAAAATTTTAAAATAATAATTTTGTAATAAAATTATTTTTATTATTAAAAAAAAATATTTAATAATAATAATTTTGCAATAAAATTATTTTCTTTATTAAAAAAAAATATTCAATAATAGGTAATAATTTTTTAATAAAATTATTTTCATTATTAAAAAAAAATATTTAATAATAATAATTTTCTAATAAAATTATTTTCATTATTAAAAATAAAATTTAATAATAACAATTTTGTAATAACATTATTTTCAATATTAAAATAATTTATTAATAATAATTTCTATAATAAAATTATAATAATAAAATCGTTAATATTACATTGAAAAAAACAAAAATTTATTTTATTCAAATATTCAGTTACTTTATTATATAATGAAATAAATATTTATTTGAACGAAATAATTTTTATTTGAGTCAATTAAATAGTATTTGTTTCAAATACAGAAATATTATTGTTCCAAATACAATTTAATTCAAATAAAAATTATTTGGTTCAAGTATAATATTTATTTGATAATATTTTTTAAGTAACCGATTATTTGAATCAAATAAATTTTTTTTCTCATTGTAATATTGTTAAAATTTTAATTATTATTATTTTTACTATTGTTATTCCAATTATTATTTTTATTCTAAATATACAATTATTAATAAATAATTATTTAAAATTATTTTAATTATTATATTATTATAATTATTTATAATAAACATATTTATTTATTTAAATTGCTGGGAGAGTAAATAAAGATATATATATTTATTTATTTAAAATAAAAAAATAAATATTTAATATAATAAATAAATAAAATTTATTTTATAAATTTAAAATAAAATAAATAAATACCTATAATAAATATTTAAAAACATTTATTTAAAATAAAAAATAAATTATTTAAAATTATTTTAATTATTATATTATTATAATTATTTATAATAAACAATATTATTATAAATAAAAAATTATTAATTGCATTTATTTTTACAAAATAGCGACATTAAATTAGTGGGAAAAATAGCAAAATTATTGATAAATTCATTGAATTTTGAATTATCAAGAAAAACGGAAATTCTCCTCTTGAAATGTCTCACAAATTGTTGTTTAGAAAATTTTAAATACAAAAGCTATAATTTAATAGAAGACACAAAAATTTCTAAATATCATACAGAAATCTATGATTTATTATCTGATGATTTGCATTTGGAGAAAATTGATAAAACATATCCATTCGAAACACATTTTCCATACGATGGTATTATTAAATGGACAGTCGATAGAATTTTTCAATTAATTGCCAAAGAGGATAAAAAATTTACAAATGAAGAATTAGATATTCTCACGCAATGTATGCAATTTCTTTCAAATTTTGTTTCATCGGCATGTAAAAATAAATATTCACCCGATTTAAATGAAGCGCCAATTTATCTTGATAGTGAAGAATTGAAAAATGTAATTTTGTAAGTAGAATTTTTTTTTTATTATAATTAAAAAATATAATTTTTGTAATTATTTATATTTAATATAATAATTAAAAAAAAAATTTCAATATAATTACGTATTTATTTATAATAAGTATTTATAATAAATAAATACTTATTTTCAATAAATATGTAATTATATTTAAAAAATTTGTAATTATTATATTAAAAATAATTAATTGAAAGTATCTAATAATAATAATAATAATACTAATTTTTTTTTTGAAGGTTTCTGATTGGTCACGAACATATGCCGCTAGCAAAAGCAGCTTGTTATTTTATTTACAATACAGTCATGTATAAAGAAGAAAATTATATTTCTGATATTAAAAAAAATGAATTAATGAAAAATTTAATAAACGCCACAAAATTGGAAATTAATGTTGCACAATATATGTTGAATTATTTTATTGAGAATGGCAAATTTTTAGAAAATATTTATGATAATTTATTAATTGACGATAGATTATTTATATTGGAAATAATAAATGAGAATTTATTAAATGAAATTTATAAAAATATTTCCATTGATATGACAAAATTAATTGCTGGAAAATTTAAAAGAAAAAGTGATTTAATTCTTAAAACTGTCGATACATATTTAGATGGAATGCAACCAATGGAAGTGATGATTCTTCTAAATATATTGGGAATTTTATCATCGAAAACAAATTCAAATTATTCAATTTTTTTACGAGAGGACAAAAGTCTTTTGATAAATGCTCTTTGTTAGTATTTGCTTTCTTTTTTTTTTTTATTCACAATTATTAATATTATTTTTTATTCGTTTTCTGATTTTTTTTATAATTTTTTTTTTTTTCTTAAAACTATTTTTGTTTTGAATTTGTTTTTCAAAATTTTGAAAATTGCAATTTTTCATTTATAGATTTACTAAAATCAATTCATATGGTGGGAAGGGAATCGAATAATTTTTTTACACCTCTACAAAAATTAAGTGAAATTGCAATTACAAATAATCAGGGAACGAGCGATTTGAAAAATGAAAATTCAGATAAAAGTGAAAATCAAAATTTTCAAACACATCCTGCTTATGGATTTAAAGCTGGACTTGTACGATTAATTGGAAATTTGGTTTTTGAAAATGAAAATAATCAAAATTTGGTATGTTTTTTAATTTGAATGTTGTTTGTTTTTTTTTTAAATATTATTTTATTTTTCAGAATTTTAATTCTTTAAAATTAGTTTTTAGATTTCTTATATTTTTATTAAATAATACGTCCTTTAGTAATAAAATTATTTAAAAAAAAAAAATATTTATCACAAAAAGGACATCGAATTTAAAATAAAACAATTAATTAATTTTGTTTTTTTAGGTAAGAGAAGAGGAAGGAATTCCATTACTTTTAGATTGTTGCAACATAGACGCAAGAAATCCTTGTATCCTTAAAAAAAACTTTTTTTTAATACATATTTTCCGTTAAAAAATATTAATTTTTATTTTGATAAAAATCATATTTATTAGTAAATATTATTTATTTTATTTATTTATATACATATGAACGGGCATACAAAAAATGAAAATTATTATTATTATTATTATTTTTCGTATTTTATACACAAAAGGAAAATTCTTTGAAAATAGAAAAAAAAAATTTAATATCGCGATTTAAAAAAGAAAAAAAAAATGACTGAAGAACATTCTTAATATTTTTATTTTTCTTTTTAGTTTTGAATTATTTCAATATATATTTATGAAAATCAAAAAGAATTTCCTTAACATGAATATTTCATTAGTAATCATTCAATGGATAATTTTGGCAATAAAAAATTTATGCAACAAAAATATAGCAAATCAAAATTTAATTCAAGAATGTACAAAAATTGGCGTTGTTGATAGTGCAGCACTCAAAGAAATGGGATTAACACTTAATGATGAAGGTGATGGCAAAGCAATTGGCATAATGCCTATGTTGTAATTTTTTTTTTTTTTTATAAAAAATAAATAAGCAAACAAAAAAAAATCACATTATATTAATATTTTATATAATTTTGAATTTTAAATATTGTATAATATATATATATTTATAAATTTTCATTTATTTGAAAGAATAAATATTTTTAGGAAAAAAAATAATATTAATCAATTTATTCTGACCTCGCAGAAAAAAAAAACAAAAAATTGTTTTTTAATATTAATTTGCGTTTTCTTTTCATTTTTTTTTCTTATTAAAAAAAAAAGTATGCATTTTTTTCTAGATAAATTAATCTTTATTCAGCAAATTTTTATTCTGTTTAACTTAAAGTGTTTACATTTAAATAATTAAAAAATTAATTTTTCGTTTAAAAATTGTCACACACAAAGAATTAAATTAATAAAAGTATAATAAAAGAAATTTTTGAGAATTGATTAAGTGCAATTAATGCGTGTTATCAATTATTTCGTGTCATTGATTATATTTGTTTAACATTATTAAGAAATTTTATTTTATAAACATGAATAATGTGTCAATTATGTAAATATTTTTTTTTTTTTTTAAATATATGTACAATTTTTTTTTACCTTTTTTTAATTTATAATAAAGTAATTTCTGTAAAAAATCACGTTTATCTTAAAGATTACTTTTGGTTTAAAAAGTATAAAAGCAAATGTATGAAATGAAAAAATAGTTTTTACAGATCATTTAAATTTGAAGTTATTAAAGTAAATTTCTAAATTTTTATTTTTCAATTTTTTAAAAATCAAAAAAATCATGTTATTCGTTGTGTTTCTTCTCTTTTTAACTTTTTCAAATCTTCGAGGATTTCCTCTTGAAGAACAATATCATAATGTAAGTTCAGTGAATTTTTATTTTATTAATTTATAAAAATTCACGTTTTTCTATTATAATTATATATATTAATAAAAATAAGTAATAGCTGATGAAGGATATGGGGTCAAAATTGACAATTTGGGCAGTTTAAAGCTTTTTAAATTGCAAAAAACGATAAAAATGATATTTTTATCGGTTATCAATTGTTTTCAAACACTTTTAGGTGTATTTTGTGCAATAATTTGCAATCAAATCGTCTGTCTAAGAAAAATTGAATCATTATTATTATTTTTTACATAATTAGTATAATTTTTTTTTTTTTTTTTTTTTTTGTCAAATATAATAATGTAGAATAAAAAATATCTGCTATTTTTTAATTATTAAACACTTCTTTTCAGAATTCAAAAAATGTACAGAGAGAAAAAAGAGAAATTTGTTGTTCAGGTATTTATTTATTTATATATTTAGATATATTTTTTATATTTATTTATTTATATTAATTTTGGATTAAATTTTTTTTTTTAATTAATTCAGGACCCCAGATATATTTTTCTTACGAACTAATAAAATAATGAAATATAAAATAAATAATTTAACCCCTTCGTGCCCAGGCAAAACGGAGCATATAAAAAAACGAAACTAAAGTGGTTCCTATAGTTTTTGGGGTCGCTGATTACGAATCTGGTGTTAGTTTTTGAAAATTCAAAATGGCAGATTCAATATGGCGGACGAAAAAATAAAAATTGATCGGATTCGCTTGAAAATTGTCACTCGGGGGTTTTCGGGGTCGCTGATTACGAATCCGATTATAGTTTTTGAAAATTCAAAATGGCGGATCCAATATGGCGGACGAAAAATCAAAATTGTTTGGATTCGCTTGAAAATGGTTACACGCGGGTTTTCGGGGTCGCTGATTACGAATCCGATATTAGTTTCTCAAAATTCAAAATGGCGGATCCAATATGGCGGACGAAATATCAAAATTGTTCGGATTCGCTTAAAAATGGTCACTCGGGGGTTTTCGGGGTCGCTGATTACGAATCCGATATTAGTTTCTCAAAATTCAAAATGGCGGATCCAATATGGCGGACGAAAAAATTAAAATTGTTCGGATTCGCTTGAAAATGGTCACTGGGGGGTTTTCGGGGTCGCTGATTACGAATTTGGTATTAGTTTCTCAAAATTCAAAATGGCGGATCCAATATGGCGGATGAAAAATCAAAATTGTTTGGATTCGTATGAAAATGGTTACTCGGGGGTTTTCGGGGTCGCTGATTACGAATCCGATATTAGTTTTTCAAAATGACGGATGCAATGTGATGGACGTATTTTTAAAAGTTATTAACAAAAAAAATCCAACGCACTTCTTGCGGAACCTCAAGGGTGGTGTCGAAGGCCGTTACAGACATAAAAAAATAAACTTCTATTGCTGTTATACTTTTAACTTATTTTAATTTGTTTAATTTAAATTAGTTTCAATCGATTGTTAACGATTATTAAAAATTGATCTGCAACATTGGATTTAAGACTCAATTTTTGAAAACTAATACCAAATTCGTAATCAGCGACCCCGAAAACCCCCCAATGACCATTTTCAAACGAATCCGAACAATTTTGATTTTTCGTCCGCCATATTGGATCCGCCATTTCGAATTTTGAGAAACTAATATCGGATTCGTAATCAGCGACCCTGAAAACCCCCGAGTGACCATTTTCAAGCGAATCCGAACAATTTTGATTTTTTCGTCCGCCATATTGGATCCGCCATTTTGAATTTTGAAAAACTAGTATCGGATTCGTAATCAGCGACCCCGAAAACCCCCGAGTGACCATTTTCAAGCAAATCCGAACAATTTTAATTTTTTCGTCCGCCATATTGGATCCGCCATTTTGAATTTTCAAAAACTAACACCGGATTCGTATTCAGCGACCCCAAAAACCCCCGAGTAACCAGTTTCAAGCGAATCTAAAATGTTTTAAAAATTCGTCATTTTTCATAATTATTTATATTTTTTTCTGAACAATATAAATTTTTAAACAAAATGTGAGTTCCATTTTTTGAAAGCTCTATCCTTCCTGAAAAAAATGCACCAAGTTTGAATAAAAAATATTTAATCTGTTTAGAGTTCTGGAGGTTTTTGTAGGTGGGACATATATGTCCCATGGGCACGAAAGGGTTAATAAATAATAATAAAAAAAAAAATTATTTTACATATATATATTTTATTTATTTTTTTTTTGGGACTTTAGAATTGGAAGTCGTTAAGGTGGTGCATGATTGCAACCCATGTGATTGCCATTCTTTATGCAATTGCCATTCTTCATGCAATTGTCATTCTTTATGCAATTGTCATACGCATTCTGAATCTGAATCTGATTCTGATTTCAGGTACGTAATATTTTTTTATTATTACAATTATTAAAATTATTCTGTTTTTTATTTATGGACAAGTCAAATTTTATAAAAAAAAAAATTATAATTTTATAAGTAGGGTACTTATTAATATTACTTAGATAATATAATTTTTATTTTAATATTATATACTATACGAGAAATACTTAATTTCGGAAATTAATTTTATTTTCCTAAAATTTTATTAATTTTTTAAATTTGTGTATAATATATATATATATATAGGTACTAATAATAAGTTATTCAAAAATTGTTAAGTTCAAAATAATTAATATAATATACATATTATTAATTTGTCAATTTAATTTTTATTTTCTATTTTGATAACAGTGAGGATATTGTATACAGTCCAGTATATGTACCAGTTGTTCCAGTTGTGCAAGTTGTACCAATTGTGCCAGTTGTGCCAGTTCCTAGTATAATATAAAATACAAATGAGTAAAATTACTTAAAAAATTATAATACTAAGAAATCATAATGATTAATAATAAATAATAATAATTAATAATTAATAACAAATAATATAATAATAATAATAATAATAATAATAATAATAATAATAATAATAAAATAATATGTTACAATAAGACGTTAACAAAAATAAATAAATAAAAAATATTTTGAAAGTGCATAAAATTGTTATATTTATACATTTTGCAGATTTAACAAAAATCTGTATGTAAATAAAGACTAATATATGTAGAAATAAAAAAATAATTTTCAAATTTAAAAGTTCCGCCAAAAATTTTATCCAAAAATCCAGATTTTATTCGTCCTTAGGTAATAGGATGTTGATGTTAGTAAATTAAATAATTTAATTTACTAAATATTATTTATTTTAGAAAATACAAATGTTTATAAAAATTATAATTTTTTCTATTTAAATATATATATATATATACTCTATAAAGCAGAAAACTACCTTTCAATTAATGATTTCTTCTTTATCGACCACAGTAACCCAAATAGTGGCGCCATCCATGATATTGAATTTCAAGTAGTATATATAATTAATTTTGCTTCCTCCTATACCATCAAGTAGTGTATATTTTTAAAACATATATTTTTAAAAATAAATATTTATATATTTTACTGATTGTTAAATTTTATTTAATTTTTCTTATTAATTTAATAATTTTATTAAAATGCCATACAGAAAAAAGCGATTCTTTGTTTCAAAGAAATTTTCTTAAAAAAATTTCTGCAATAAAAAAAAAAAATTTGCATGCATTGTCATGGGGGTTAAAGCAAAAATTTCTTTGTATTTTAAAGAAATAAATTATTTCTTTTACTTCTATTTTTTTTAACTTTAAAATTTTTTTTTTAACTTTAACTATTTTTTTTAACAAAGAAATACTTTTTTCATTAAAAAATTTTTTTTTTATTTGAATCAAAGAAATAAATTTTTTATTTTAATACACGAATTTCTTTAAATAATAAAATTTACTTATTTTATTTCAAAATTATATATTATATATTCTAACTTTGAAAGAAATATTTTTTTGATTTAAAAAAAATATTTATTTAATTTAAAAAAATTTTTACTTCTTATTAAAAATATAGCAAAATAAAAATTTCTTTAATTCAAAACACTTCTTAAATTGATTTTTTTTGGTAAAATCAAAGAAAACCTTTTTTGTAATTCAAACAAATTTCCAAACCCACTTGGAAATAAGATTCCCCGGAAAGTGCCCCCTGGCAGTTCTATCAGAATTCCGCCGGAACTTCCAACAACGTAATTCCGTCGGAGTTCCAAAGAATTTCCGATGGGATTCCGACGGAATTAGGACTCTAACAATTTTGAAAA
Organism: Leptopilina boulardi; assembly: GCF_019393585.1. Classification (NCBI taxonomy): domain Eukaryota; kingdom Metazoa; phylum Arthropoda; class Insecta; order Hymenoptera; family Figitidae; genus Leptopilina; species Leptopilina boulardi. Next base: position 2,540,509 of record NW_026137825.1, on the reverse strand, counting down.
AAAATTGATCGGAATTCCTTCGGAGTTCCAAAGAATTTCCGATGGGATTTTCACGGAATTCCGACGGAATTAGAACTCTTAACAATTTTGAAAAAAAATTGATCGGAATTCCGTCGGAATTCCCGCGGAGTTCCAAAGAATTTCCAATGAGATTCCGACAGAATTCCGACCGAATTAGGACTCTAAAAATTTTGAAAAAAAATTTATCGGAATTCCGTCGGAATCTCATCGGAAATTCTTTGGAACTCCGATGGAATTCCGACGGAATTACGTTGGAAGTTCCGGTGGAATTCTCATAGAACCTCCAGGGGGCACTTTCCGGGGAATCTTTCCAAGTGGGAAATATGTGGCATCAAACAATTTAATGACTTTTTTTTGTATATATATATATTATAGAGAGCGCACGTATAAATGTATAACATGGAGTAAGAAATTCCTATATATATATATATATAACGGTTTGTAAAAGAAAAAAGAAGCTTCGATTTATGGATCGTTAAATTGGACATTTGGAACTTGATTGCGCGCGGTCAAGAGTAATACCGCCACAGAACAATAACGATAAAAATTGACGAGGAAGAATAATATAACGACCTCCGGTGACGTTCAATGTCTCAATAAGACTTGAATTTGTAACAATTTTCAATTTTTTTTTTCTTTTTTTTTTTTGCTCCCCAACATTTTATTTATATTTAAATGACAAAAAAAAAGAAAATTTATTTAAAAATCTATTTTATTAACCCTTCCAGGTCGCAGGCAGTGTGAAATTATTTGTAATTTGTAAGAATAATTATAATTATTCATCATTATACACGCTAAAAAAACTTTTTATAAACTAGCGAAAATAATCTCTGGAATAGTTATAAGTATAGTTAATATCGCCTTATAGCGATAATCCATTTTCGCTATAGAATAGAGAAAATAAAATTTTCTATGAGATATTATAACTATACTAAATATATATTATGAATAGAATATAAATACAGTATCTCTGAAACAGTATTTATTTTAACTATCATGGAGATATTCAATTTCCTTAAGAAAATGAAAATAGTGACTATATTTTAGATATTGTTAAACGTTATAATTAATCTATTAAATAGATTTCCTTATTCTATAAATATTGTACTTTTGTTATGTTACTGTTCATAAATTTTTTAGCGTGTAGTATATGGAAAGACTTCACCAAAAAAAAAAGATTTCTTTGATTCAAAGAAATCAATTTTTTTGAAAAATTTTTCTTTGATACACGCCCTCACAACACAAGGATATTCAGGATATCCCTGGGACGTCCTGGGGATATCCATTTGCTTTTGGCGATTCGGATATCCCTAAGATATCCTCTGGATATCCATGGACATCTCTAAGATATCACAGGGATATCCAAACCGCCGAAAACAAATCGATATCCCCAGGACGTCCCAAGGATATCCTGAATATCCTTTTGTTGTGAGGGCGAAGAAAAATGAATAAAGTAACTTTTACTATATATATATATACTTTAAAAGTAAAACCCAAACACTGCAAAAAGAAGTATCATACACTCAAAAAAATAAGTAGTAGATTTGACTACTTTTTAACTACCCTGTATAGTACAATAGATCCTCAACTCAATTTTAAAAGTTGTATTATAACTACTAAAAAGTAGTTAAAATAACTAAGAATGTAGTTGATATAATAAGATTTTGTAGTTAGTTTTAAATTCTGATTACATTTTTAAGTTAATTGTACTACTAATTTTTAACTTCTTAAGAAATAATGAAATTAACTACATAAACATTGTTAAACTAACTAAGAAAGTAATTGTTTTAACTTCTTTTCAGTTAACTATACCCAAAGGTAGTTGAAGATTTCGGAAAAATTTTTTTTAGTGTATTTTAAGATGTTTTGGTCGCCTTTTTAAGATGTTTTTTACAACTTGTTTCTAAGTTATCAAAAACATCTTAAAATGCATTAGTTTCTTAAGATATAAGATAGATATAGGAAGATACTTTTGGTAACTTGCTTCCAATTTGTCTTATAATAAGATACTTCTTTTTGCAGTGAATTACTGTCCGTAGTTTCTGCGCATTTCTGGAAATTTTTACTCCAGAAATAGTAAAATTTACTCATGAAATAGTAAAAATTATTCTGAAAATAGTAAATTTTACTATTTCTGAATTAAAAATTGTCAGAAATACACAAAAACTGCGGACAGTTCCAGTTTTAGTTTTAAAAGTATATATATAGTAAAAGTTACTTTATTCGTTCTTCTATTTTTCTCCATGTACAAAAGAAAATGTATTTTTTTTCATATAAGTTAATATCTTTATTGATTTAAAAAGAAATTATACACTGTAAAACGAAAGGTATTAATTTAATACCAACTTTACGTATACTAAATTGTTATTTGGTTCTATTTTGATACCTAAAATCGGTACTTTTTTAGTACCTTCTTTTAACAGTGTATCTTCGTTTTAAAGGAATTTTTTATTTAATTCAAATAAATTGTCTATCAATGTTAGAGTGTTCCCTAATAGAAAAAAATTACACGTGTAATTTTTTGAAAAAATATTCGAGAAATATTAGAGTATAAATTACACGTGTGTAATTTTTTGAAAAATATTCGAGAAATATCAAAGTATAAATTACACGTGTAATTTTTTTCTATGGTTTCTTTGATTTAATTCAAAAAATTTCTTTAATTCAAAGAAAATTTATTTGAATTAAAGAAATTAAGAAACTAAGAAATTTTTTTTTTTTGAAATAAAAGAAAACAAAAGTCAATGAAATTCGTTTAATTAAATCAAAGAAATCTTTTCTCTGAGTATAGACAATTTTTTTAAGAAATCAAAAATTTTTATACACTTACATACTATATATATATATATATATATATATATATATATATATATATATATATATATATATATATATCTATATATGTATGTATAGTAGTAAAAGGAAGTGAGTTTCAGAAAAGAAAAGAGCAACCGACGAAATGGAGTCCCAAGATGGGCTTGGGAACTCTTAAAGTGTCGCGGTCTTTCGATAATTAGAGGGCGGCCATTGTTATATACTCGGCGCATTGGACAAAGGGAATGAGGGGGAGGTAGAAGAAGGACTAAAAGCGAAATGAGAAGTAAGAGGCAAAAGCGTTCTGAAATATGCGGATCTCAGAATTTCTGTGTTAAAAAAAAAAAAAAAAAAAAATTAAGCAATTTTCCTCTTATATTTATAGTAACCAAAATTCCTCACTCTAATTATCCAAAATTTTTAAAAAACAAAAGAAAAAATTGACCAAACATAGTTGAAATTTATTTATTTTTTTTTTTTTTGAAAAATAAAACTGGAAAAAATGTATTTTTTTTTCAATTTTGTTTCAAAAATTAAGTTCTTTTTACGAAATCTAACCTCAAAAAAGTATAATATACCCGCAAAACAGTGAATTACCGATTACTCGGTCGATAATGAAATTTTATTGAATTTAATAATTATTTTTATTCTATTTTTAGATATATATATATACGACTTATTTAGAAAAAGAATGTATATCTGTTTTTGAAAATTTTTATTTAGAATCAAAACACTTTATATTTGACATTACATATATAATATAGTTTATGAAAAAGTATTAAAATTATGATACGAAAAAAATTGATATATTTGTTCTTTTTTTTAGGTACTTTATGGTCTAAAGAAGCAAAAAAAATTATAGGTTATGTTTATGATAGTATTGACCGTAATTTTCACTTCAAAACTATCATAAACATAACCTATATATAAATAGAGCTTCTTGATCCCTTTCTTCAGCACCTGGTAAAAAGATATCTTTAATTCAAAGAAATCAATTTCATTGACTTTTTCTTTGATAAAAAGAAAATTTATTTGTTCTAAGCAAATTATATCTTTGATTAAAAAAAAAAAATTGCCATCGTTTCAAAGAAATTTTTTGTCTGATTCAAATAAAATAATTTATTTCAAATTAATAATTATTATCAATGTTATATAGAATTTCTTTGAAACTGAACTTTTTTTTCCAAAAAAAAAATTTTCTTTTTAAATGAAAGAAAACGAGTCAAACCCTCATAACAAAAGGATATCCCTAGGATATCCATAGGATATCCATATCATTTGTCGATATCCTAGAATGGTCCCCAGGATATCTTGGGATATCCCTAGGATATCCAAACCGCCAATCTGTGGGACATCAACAGGACATCCATAGGATATCCACAGGATATCCCTAAGACATCCACAAAATATCTATTGGATATTATATCGCAGGATATCCATGGGATATCCTCAGGATGTCCGTGGGATATCCAAACTGCCAATCTGTGGGACATCAGGAGGACATTTATAAGATATCCACAGGATATCCCTAGGATATCCAAACCGGCAATCTGTGGGACATCATGAGGACATTTATAGGATATACAAAGGATATCCCTAAGACATCCACAAAATATCTATTGGATATTATATCGCAGGATATTCATGGGATATCCTCAGGATGTCCGTGGGATATCCAAACTGCCAATCTGTGGGACATCATGAGGACATTTATAGGATATCCACAGGATATCCCTAGGATATCCAAACCGGCAATCTGTGGGACATCATGAAGACATTTATAGGATATACAAAGGATATCCCTAAGACATCCACAAAATATCTATTGGATATTATATCGCAGGATATCCATGGGATATCCTCAGGATGTCCGTGGGATATCCAAACTGCCAATCTGTGGGACATCATGAGGACATTTATAGGATATCCACAGGATATCCCTAGGATATCCAAACCGGCAATCTGTGGGACATCATGAGAACATTTATAGGATATACAAAGGATATCCCTAAGACATCCACAAAATATCTATTAGATATTATATCGCAGGATATCCATGGGATATCCTCAGGATGTCCGTGGGATATCCAAACTGCCAATTTGTGGGACATCATGAGGACATTTATAGGATATCCAAACCGGCAATCTGTGGGACATCATGAGGACATTTATAGGATATCCACAGGATATCCCTAGGATATCCAAACCGCCAATCTGTGGGACATCATGAGGACATTTATAAAATATTCAAAGGATATCCCTAAGACATCCACAAAATATCTATTGGATATTATATCGCAGGATATCCATGGGATATTATCAGGATGTCCGTGGGATATTCTTAGGATATTTAATATCTCAACATATATTTTTAAAGGTTAAAATTGTTAAGCTAATATAATGAATAATAATATAATAAAAATGACTTTAAAAACAGTATCCTGAGAATATCTTCTTGACATCCAGAAGATGTACTGAGAATATCCTGAAAATATCTATGGGATATCCTGACGATATCTATGGGATATCCTGATGATATCTGTGGGATATCTTGACGATATCCTCAGATATCCATGGGATATCCAAAGGATATCCAAACCGCCGATTTTTTTGGATATCCTTAAGAGATCCTTTTGATATCCATATAGGACATCCCTAGGATATCTGCGGGATATTATCAATATATCCCAAGATATCTTTTGTGTTATTAGGGTAAGAATAATAATCTTTTCTTTGAATGAGAAGCGTGTGAAAAATTATATATAGTTTAGGTTATCTTTTCTTCCAATTTGAAAACAATAATTCGCCAATAAATACAATAATTGCAATTCCAAGTCCAACGGCAAGAATTATAAAAGCTGAAATAGAAATTGAATTTTGAGTCTCATTGAATTTAAATCGATTTTTTAATTTTTTCTTATTCCCTCTTACAATAACATCATTATGCCATTTATAAGTGAGTCCAGATTGTAAAAATCGACTCAAATAACATTCAAATTCAAAAACAAATGGTGAATTAGTTTCAAAATCAATTGCCATTATATTGTGTCCAATTTCTTCATCTTCACAAATAGTAAAAGTTGAAAGTCTATTTTCCCTTAAATCTGCTAACATTAATTCACGAGCATCTACTCTATTCACTACACAAGCAACTGCTTTACTATCAAAAAGATCCATTAAACAATCGTCCTCTGTTGTATAGTTAATTGTTCTTTTTTCCAAAAGCAGCGGTCGTTTTACTCCAATCAAATCTCTTGCAAATGATTTATCCGTCATTTTCAGTAACAATTCCTTACCCCATACTTGAGGTTTATACAAATCTTCATAAACTGTATGAAATTCAATAGTCGTTAAAATTGTATGTAAAGTTGATGAAAATAAAAAAACCCCAAAACAAATTGCAATCAATATAATTCTATTGGATAATTTTTTTACATCTTGTGATACTGACATTCCAATTAGCAATTGCCAAATATTTAAAAATTTCCAAAAATTATTATCAAATTTCAAAAATTTAAGAAATAACCAAATTAAAATCACAAATACACAACTCACAATTATTGTATAAATACAATAACCGAGTAAATAGATTTTTTCTCTTAATTTCGGTAGTAGAGTTCTTTTTACTTCGAGTCCATTGAAAAAAGCAGTATTACCAAAATCAATACCCGATGAGACACGTGCAAATATTCCCAAATTACAAGTATTATTCGCCATACATTGTCTCATAATTAAATAACAATTAAAATCAAAATCATTTTTATCTGTTTTATTACAAATTGCAGGCATCACTATCAATGGTTTAAAATTCATAATTTTTGAAATAGTTCTATATCTCATAATACAGGGATCTTTTTTTTCCTTTTCAAATAAATTATTCACCAAAGCGTAACCTTTCATTTTAAAACCATTTAAATTTTTTAATTTTTGTGGAAAAATTATAAAATTTTTTTTAAAATTCACTTTTGTATAATTTTGTGTAAATTTATTAAAATAATGAATTATTAAATTTTGTTGTCTCTCTTGAAAAATTTCATTTTTAATTTCTTCAACATCAAGAATTGTAAGATGAATAAAATTTCTTGACCATGCTAATCGAAGTATATCCTCACGTGTTGTATTCTTTTTCTTTATCGAGATTATCATTAAACATCTTGGATAAGTGTATTTTAAGGATAAAATTTTTAGAAATTGAAAAAAATTTTCTATTGTCTTTAAATTGTCTTGAAAAATTCCTATTAGAAGTGTTGTTTTATAAAAACTTTTCGATGCAATTGATAATTGTTTTTTTGGATTTTGATGAAGATTTATCACTCGACTTGGATTAGTATCAAATGTTGCTTGTACAATTTCATTTAGTATATCTAAATTATTTTTATTATCATCATGTATTATTATCGTTTGATATGCTTTAAATTCATTTTCTCTTATTTGTTGAATAATTTCTTTAAATAAACAATTCACTGATGGATATATTTGTAATAATAGGGTAATAAAAATAATTTTTTTAAATCTTGATTTGTATTCAGTCATTTTGACAAAAATAAGTTGATCTCAACCGTTTATTTATGCGAAGGCGCACGATATGAAACTAACTTCATTCTTCTTTAGAAAATTATTTTTATAGCCTTTTTTTCATGTTTTGATATATATTAATTTAGCTAATGTTTCCTTTGTTTCTTATATTTTTCCGTTAATACATTGTCAAATAACTTCCTTAGTGAAAAAATATGGGTAATTGATGATAAAATACAGCAATTTTTGATATTGGTTTCCTCTCTGTATTCGGAGGGTAAAATTAGATTAATAATATTAATGTTAAATTATATACGGAAGCTCAAAAAAAAGAACTTTTACAAACAAATTTTACGAGTTATATTTTAGGGAGTTTTTAGCTTCATATTAAACTATCGATAATTAGGGTAAGTGCATTAATTACGGCGCATTTATAAAAAAATATTCTATTATATTAAGTTAACAAATATCCAAGAGCGACACCGACACCGTGACCTCGACACCGTCCTTGGAAAATCTATTTTTTCACTTATTTTCAAATAAATCAAAATACTTTGCCATATGCATTCAGAAAATCTTACATACTTTTTTTTTAACATGTTATTTCAATTTTAACCCGAAGAAGGGTTATTTTGCAATTTTATGCTATTTTTTTTACGAATTTTTGGATATATACCTTTAAAATTACTCTATATTTAAAAAGTTACTTATAAACAATTTTTTTCAATTTTTTAACCCGAAAAAGGGTTATTTTGCAATTTTATGCAATTTTTTTTACGAATTTTTGGATATATACCTTTAAAATCTCTTTATAAAGGTTTACTCTGGATAATAAAAATAAAAACCGATATTTTAAAAGGTTTTTCGATTTGTTATCAACATTTTTCTAAAAAATTTGCAAAATCTCCATGTGTTTGTGGGGCAATTTACAGCAATATAATATAATATAATATAAAATAAAAAAAATATAATATAATATAATTAATATTGTTGTTATAATTATAATAAATTAAAACATTTAATATTTAACAATTGTCATTTCATCCTTCAATGATACTGATCAAAATTAAGAGCATTTGAACCTTCGTGACGTCACAAATCATGGCGCATGACACGCAAACTTCTCAGGTATGTGAAAAGCACAATTTTGAATATTTTTTAAAAAAACCTTTTGGAAAATGTTCAGAGAAACATAGACTATGTCTGTTATGTGCGAAAAATTCAAAATTTTGCGTATAAAACGTTTTTTAAACAATGTTTAAGTTGATTGTCACAAGTAAGGAAAAATACACGAATTGCTTATATGTAGGCATTGTTTAAAAAACGTTTTAAACGCAAAATTTTGAATTTTCCGCACATAACAGACAGAGTCTGTATTATTCTGAATATTTTCCAAAAGGTTTTTTTAAAAAATATTCAAAATTGTGCTTTTCACATACCTGAGAAGTTTGCGTGTCATGCGCCATGATTTGTGACGTCACAAAGGTTCAAATGCTCTTAAGATAAATTATATACAATATTATAATAATATATTAATTTAAAACATAAATTATATATATATAATATACATAAACTGCAATAAGTAAACAATAATAAGTACAACTATAACCGAGCGAGCGTTATCAAGCGAGGAATACATCGCTAGTAATAATTATAATAAAATAATAAAAAAATATAAATAATAATAATAATTGGTGCATTTACCCTTTTTTAAAATCAAAATCAGTTTGTTTTCACAAACACAATTAGCATAAAAAAGTAATATACAATACCAATTCCTTAGGAACTCATTAAAAAAAAAAAAAAAAAAAAAAAACCCTAGAAAAAGGAAATCATTAACATTCCAATCTTGAAAATTCTCATAATTTATTATAAGCATTTAAATTTTGAAAATCTATGGATATATAATATCTCTATTTGTAAAAGACTATAAGCATTTGGTGCGTAAAAAGAATAGGATTTTTTGAATGGATACTGAAGAGTATATATTGTATTATATATATATATATATATACTTTTCCCATGAAAAGAATTAAAAAACTATAAAAGAGAGGGAGCAAGAGCTGAGGATAATGGTTATATATGTATTTCTTAAGAAAAGGAAAAGTGTGTCAAATTTTAAGGGAATCCTCTCATCTTGAAAAATTTTCAAACAGGATGCACGAATTTCACACGTCACGAACTTTTTTTCACCAACAACATATAGAGGAAATAAGAAAAGGAAGAAGAAGAAGAAGAAGAAGAAGTAAAAAGGTCAGAAATTTTTTTTTTTAATATAATACATTCCAGAGTCAATAATTTACCATGTAAACATAATTTTTATCCTTTTTTCTTCTTTTTTTTATTTTTTCAAAACAGAGATTTAAAAAATTATATTCTACTGAATTAAAACAAGTTATTATTATTACTATTATTATTATGATTACTATTATTATTATTATTATTATTACTACTACTATTATTGTTATTATTATTAATTATGATTATAATTAAGGACATGCGCAGTAGTGTTCTGCGCAAAATGTAGTTCCGCAGAAGTACCATGCGCAACATATCAATGCACAGTAGGATTTCACGCAATATACAGTTGCGCAGAAGTAATACGAGCAATATATCGATACGTAGTATTATTAAAGGCAATATTTAGATGCGCCGAAATACAATACGCAATATATATATATAGAGCTCGGGAATAATGCCAAAAAATTGATCAAAAAGTCTCGAACAAAAAACGTATGGCGCACTTTTTGATTGGTTCAGCGGATGCTGAGCTACACTAGAAAACATTTTGGAAAAATTGTTGAAAAATTAAATTTTCCAGACAATCGTTCGGGAATACCGCCAAAGTCTTTAGCAAAAAGTAGCGAACAAAAAAATGTATGGCGCACTTTTTGATTGGTCCAGCGGATGCTGAGCTACATTAGAAAACAAATTTGGAAAAAATTTAGAAAAATTAAATTTGCGAGATAATCGTTCCGGAATACCACCAAAAAAATAGTCAAAAAGTTCTGAACAAAAAATGTATGGCGCACTTTTTGATTGGTCCAGCGGATGGTGAGCTACACTAGAAAACATTTTGGAAAAATTGTTGAAAAATTAAATTTTCCAGATAATCGTTCGGGAATACCGCCAAGGTCTTTAGCAAAAAGTAGCGAACAATAAAATGTATGGCGCACTTCTTGATTGGTCCAGCGGATGCTGCGCTACACTAGAAAACAAATTTGGAAAAAATTTGGAAAAATTGAATTCGCGAGATAATGCCACGGGGATATTGCCAAAAAATTGAGCAAAAAGTCTCGAACAAAAAACGTATGGCGCACTTTTTGATTGGTCCAGCGGATGCTGAGCTACACTAGAAAACAAATTTGGAAAAAATTTGGAAAAATTAAATTTGCGAGATAATGCCTCGGGAATAATGCCAAAAAATTGAGCAGAAAGTCTCGAAAAAAATGTTTGGCGCACTTTTTGATTGGTCCAGCGGATGCTGAGCTACACTCAAATAAGATGGAAAAATTTTCAAAAAATTAAATTCGCTAGATAATCTTTCGGGAATACCGCCATAGTGATTAGAAGAAAGTTCTGAACAAAAAATGTATGGCGCACTTTTTGATTGGTCCAGCGGATGCTGAGCTACACTCAAAAATATTTTGGAAAAATTTTCGAAAAATTAAATTCGCGAGATAATCGTTCGGGAATACCACCAATAAATTAGGGAAAAAGTTTCGAACAAAAAATGTATGGCGGACTTTTTGATTGGTCCAGCGGAGGCTGAGCTACACTCAGATCAATTTTTTAAAAAATTTTGAAAAATTAAATTTGCGAGATAATTAATCGGGAATACCGCCAAAGTCTTAACCCGGGAGTCTCGAACAAAAAATGTATGGCGGACTTTTTGATTGGTCCAGCGGAGGCTGAGCTACACTCAGATCAATTTTTTAAAAAATTTTGAAAAATTAAATTTGCGAGATAATTAATCGGGAATACCGCCAAAGTCTTAACCCGGGAGTCTCGAACAAAAAATGTATGGCGCACTTTTTGATTGGTCCAGCGGATGCTGAGTTACACTCAGATATATTTTTTAAAAATTTCGAAAAATTAAATTTGCGAGATAATTGGTCGGGAATACCGCCAAAGTCTTAACCCGGGAGTCTCAAACAAAAAATGTATGGCGCACTTTTTGATTGGTCCAGCGGATGCTGAGCTACACTAGAAAACATTTTGGAAAAATTGTTGAAAAATTAAATTTTCCAGATAATCGTTCGGGAATACCGCCAAAGTCTTTAGCAAAAAGTAGCGAACAATAAAATGTATGGCGCACTTCTTGATTGGTCCAGCGGATGCTGCGCTACACTCAGATATATTTTTTAAAAATTTCGAAAAATTAAATTTGCGAGATAATTGGTCGGGAATACCGCCAAAGTCTTAACCCGGGAGTCTCGAACAAAAAATGTATGGCGCACTTTTTGATTGGTCCAGCGGAAGCTGAGCTACACTCAGATATATTTTTTAAAAATTTCGAAAAATTAAATTTGCGAGATAATTGGTCGGGAATACCGCCAAAGTCTTAACCCGGGAGTCTCAAACAAAAAATGTATGGCGCACTTTTTGATTGGTCCAGCGGATGCTGAGCTACACTAGAAAACATTTTGGAAAAATTGTTGAAAAATTAAATTTTCCAGATAATCGTTCGGGAATACCGCCAAAGTCTTTAGCAAAAAGTAGCGAACAATAAAATGTATGGCGCACTTCTTGATTGGTCCAGCGGATGCTGCGCTACACTCAAATAAGTTGGAAAAATTTTCGAAAAATTAAATTCGCTAGATAATCGTTCGGGAATACCACCAATAAATTAGGGAAAAAGTTTCGAACAAAAAATGTATGGCGGACTTTTTGATTGGTCCAGCGGAGGCTGAGCTACACTCAGATCAATTTTTTAAAAAATTTTGAAAAATTAAATTTGCGAGATAATTAATCGGGAATACCGCCAATGTCTTAACCCGGGAGTCTCAAACAAAAAATGTATGGCGCACTTTTTGATTGGTCCAGCGGATGCTGAGTTACACTTAGATATATTTTTTAAAAATTTCGAAAAATTAAATTTGCGAGATAATTGGTCGGGAATACCGCCAAAGTCTTAACCCGGGAGTCTCGAACAAAAAATGTATGGCGCACTTTTTGATTGGTCCAGCGGATGCTGAGCTACACTAGAAAACATTTTGGAAAAATTGTTGAAAAATTAAATTTTCCAGATAATCGTTCGGGAATACCGCCAAAGTCTTTAGCAAAAAGTAGCGAACAATAAAATGTATGGCGCACTTCTTGATTGGTCCAGCGGATGCTGCGCTACACTCAGATATATTTTTTAAAAATTTCGAAAAATTAAATTTGCGAGATAATTGGTCGGGAATACCGCCAAAGTCTTAACCCGGGAGTCTCGAACAAAAAATGTATGGCGCACTTTTTGATTGGTCCAGCGGAGGCTGAGCTACACTCAGATCAATTTTTTAAAAAATTTTGAAAAATTAAATTTGCGAGATAATTAATCGGGAATACCGCCAAAGTCTTAACCCGGGAGTCTCGAACAAAAAATGTATGGCGCACTTTTTGATTGGTCCAGCGGATGCTGAGTTACACTCAGATATATTTTTTAAAAATTTCGAAAAATTAAATTTGCGAGATAATTGGTCGGGAATACCGCCAAAGAATTAACCCGGGAGTCTCGAACAAAAAATGTATGGCGCACTTTTTGATTGGTCCAGCGGATGCTGAGCTACACTCAAAAATATTTTGGAAAAATTTTCGAAAAATTAAATTCGCGAGATAATCGTTCGGGAATACCACCAATAAATTAGGGAAAAAGTTTCGAACAAAAAATGTATGGCGGACTTTTTGATTGGTCCAGCGGATGCTGCGCTACACTCAGATATATTTTTTAAAAATTTCGAAAAATTATATTTGCGAGATAATTAATCGGGAATACCGCCAAAGTCTTAACCCGGGAGTCTCGAACAAAAAATGTATGGCGCACTTTTTGATTGGTCCAGCGGATGCTGAGTTACACTCAGATATATTTTTTAAAAATTTCGAAAAATTAAATTTGCGAGATAATTGGTCGGGAATACCGCCAAAGTCTTAACCCGGGAGTCTCGAACAAAAAATGTATGGCGCACTTTTTGATTGGTCCAGCGGATGCTGAGCTACACTAGAAAACATTTTGGAAAAATTGTTGAAAAATTAAATTTTCCAGATAATCGTTCGGGAATACCGCCAAAGTCTTTAGCAAAAAGTAGCGAACAATAAAATGTATGGCGCACTTCTTGATTGGTCCAGCGGATGCTGCGCTACACTCAGATATATTTTTTAAAAATTTCGAAAAATTAAATTTGCGAGATAATTGGTCGGGAATACCGCCAAAGTCTTAACCCGGGAGTCTCGAACAAAAAATGTATGGCGCACTTTTTGATTGGTCCAGCGGAGGCTGAGCTACACTCAGATCAATTTTTTAAAAAATTTTGAAAAATTAAATTTGCGAGATAATTAATCGGGAATACCGCCAAAGTCTTAACCCGGGAGTCTCGAACAAAAAATGTATGGCGCACTTTTTGATTGGTCCAGCGGATGCTGAGTTACACTCAGATATATTTTTTAAAAATTTCGAAAAATTAAATTTGCGAGATAATTGGTCGGGAATACCGCCAAAGAATTAACCCGGGAGTCTCGAACAAAAAATGTATGGCGCACTTTTTGATTGGTCCAGCGGATGCTGAGCTACACTCAAAAATATTTTGGAAAAATTTTCGAAAAATTAAATTCGCGAGATAATCGTTCGGGAATACCACCAATAAATTAGGGAAAAAGTTTCGAACAAAAAATGTATGGCGGACTTTTTGATTGGTCCAGCGGAGGCTGAGCTACACTCAGGTCCATTTTTTAAAAAATTTTGAAAAATTATATTTGCGAGATAATTAATCGGGAATACCGCCAAAGTCTTAACCCGGGAGTCTCGAACAAAAAATGTATGGCGCACTTTTTGATTGGTCCAGCGGATGCTGAGTTACACTCAGATATATTTTTTAAAAATTTCGAAAAATTAAATTTGCGAGATAATTGGTCGGGAATACCGCCAAAGTCTTAACCCGGGAGTCTCGAACAAAAAATGTATGGCGCACTTTTTGATTGGTCCAGCGGATGCTGAGCTACACTAGAAAACAAATTTGGAAAAAATTTGGAAAAATTAAATTTTCGAGATAATACCTCGGGAATAATGCCAAAAAATTGAGCAAAAAGTCTCGAACAAAAAATGTATGGCGCACTTTTTGATTGGTCCAGCGGATGCTGAGCTACACTAAAAAACATTTTGGAAAAATTTTTGCAAAATTAAATTTGCAAGATAATCGCTCCTCAATACCACCAAAGTAATTAGAAAAAGGTATCGAACCAAAGAATGTATGATATATATATATATATATATATATATATATATATATATATATATATATATATATATATATATATATATATATATATATATATAGATGCGCAGTAATGTTCCGCTTACTATATAGTTGCGCAGAAGTATTACATAAATGCGCAGTAGTGTGTTATACGCAATATTTACTTGCGCAGAAATATTGTACGCAATTTGTAGTTGTTCAGAAGTATTATATTGATGCGCAGTAGTGTTACGAATCAGGCATATTTGCGTAGATGTGTTTTATACACGCTCAAAAATATTATAAATCATATAATTCCTCCTCAGTAATGTTACATGAAACAAATTTCTGCGGATTATTATTAAATAGCAGAACATATCGTTTTGTGTTTCTAAAAATAGTAAAAAAAAAAAATACATTTTAAAAAATTGTCTTCCCTTCTTTTAAATAAAATTTATTTGTACGTGCATGTGTACAATTATGATGGTCGATAATTACAACTATTCATCTCGAGAACCTCGGATTTGCCGTCATTAGAAAAAGGTGCTTGGAGGATTTGGTTTTTTTTTTTTTATTTTTTGAAGAGTAAACAGCTTATTGAAAAGATGCGTTACTTAAAAGTTGGCAATCCACTTGTTAAATAATCTCATCCACAAGGACCTATCGTTCATCTTTATCCCTATACTATCTCCTATATCTACATTTCCTGAAATATCTCATCCTAATCCTGTTATAACACTCCTAAGCGTTCATCCCCAATTCCTTCATTCATTTTGAGGCATGACACCTACACTAAGTAGTTCGATACCTATATAGCTTCCCTTTACAACTTCCTCTCCCCCCCTCTCTCTCTCTCTCTCTTTCTGAACCTTTACCCCCTCCTTCTTCACTCCCTGACACTTAACTATTGAAAGTAGTTCCTTCTGATTTTTTTTTTCTTCTTCTTCTTCGTTGGAGTTGTATGTTTTTATTAGCGGTTTGTATTTCAAGCAGATGTTTGACCCTCACAATGCCCTTTACATGAGTGAGAGTGAGAGAGAGAGAAACAGCGAGTGCTAGCCTGTTACAGCCTCGTATGGCATTGTTGTGCCAGATATACATGTATATATATATATATATAAAAGATTCGAGTAGGTAGGCATATCTACTACTTAGGAGGTCTTGAGGGGAAAAAGAATTAAGTCATATCTCTCAGCGAGTGGTCCAAACTTATAAACTGGTTTACGTAAATTCGTTCCTTGTGTCTGTACTGTTTCAAAAAAAAAAAAAAAAAAGAATGGAAGTTAATAAATTTTATCTACTTCTTTCACCACTTGGTCTTTTTCAACTTTTTTTTTTTTTTATTACTGCTTTTCACGCATATATAATAATTTTATTCTTTTCTAATGCTATATTTAAATTTTCCTTCACATTAAGGTGTTGACATTAATGTATTTTCTTTAACATTAATATTTTTGTCGCAAATAATATAAAAAAAAAAAATGCATTTTTGTTTTTATTGTAAATAATAATTCAAATGATTATTAATTTCTTCGTTCATACAAAATTGGTTTCGCCATTTTTTGAATTTTGAAATAATTTGATGTCATATTCGTAATCGCAGCGATTCTGAAAATCGTTAAATACAACATTTTAAGTAAATTTTGATTAATTTTTAATATTTCTGGACACAATTTTGAATTTTAAAAATCTGATATTACATTCTCAAAAAAAAAAAAAAAACCGGTTGCAACTTTTTATATTAGGGTTTTCATGGTCATTAATTAAGAATATAATATCAGATTTACAAAATTCAAAATGGCGGATCCAATATGGCGTCCGGAAATTTTGAAAAGTAGTCAAAGTTACTTGAAAATTGGTACTCGAAGGTTTTTAGGGTCGCTAATTACGAATATGATATCAGATTTTAAAAATACAAAATGGCGGAATTAAAAAAAATTTTTTTATTAGATTCTTTTATAAACATATTACTCGGGGGTTTTTGGAGTCGCTGAGTACGAATATATGACATCAGATTTAAAAATTTCAAAATGTCGGATCCAATATGGCGGACGAGAAAATTAGAATTTGTTCAAATTTACTAAAAACTTATTACTTTTGAGGGGGGAGGGGGTTTTCGGTATCGCTGATTACGAATTTGATATCAGATTTTAAAAATACAAAACTGTGAATCCAATATGGAGTAATTTTTTTTAGAAAATAATGATCAAATATTGTAAATAAGATGTAAAATATTAATATAAAAAAATTTTTATTATTTGTATCATCGGAGAATGTTATTGTTAAATGATATTGCATAATATGCTTGCAAAATGTGTTTGTTTATATTTTATATATAAATACAAGAATACAATAAGAAAAGAAGAAAGTTTCACTCGACAAGGAAGAAGTTTCATATATACGCATATACACTATATATATATATATATATATATATATATTTATATGTATACATTGTGAATCCATTGTAAATTACTTTATAGTCACCTTTGTCATGTACCGAGACTTTTAATATCCTTTAAGGACAAACAGTAAAAAGCATTTACAGCCTACCGTGAATTTCTTTCAAGATCGTATAATTCAACGAGACATTATTAACTTTACGATTGTATTATTTACAAGCAGAACGATCAGGGAGAGCGCTTTTGTTAATCCACGCTATTTATTATACCGATGGCATTAAATTACTCATTTCCCCCTTTTTTTTTTAGTTTTTCATATATTATAAAAAGGGAACAATCTGTTGTATATCTCTCATCTCTATATTATAAAAAGATTTTGCCGCTGTCCCCAGTATGGGTCATTCCATGTCAAGTGTATTCAACCCATGTTTATGACAAGGTTAGGTTAGATTAAGTTAGGTATAAGTTAGGTTACGTTGGTTACTCTTGACATGGAATGACCCATACATATATATATATATATATATATATATATATATATATATATATATATATATATATATGTATATACCTATATTAGTATTAAAACGAACATAACCTCAAAATTCAAGATCCTAGGTCTCCAGGACTCAAGGTCATGGATCAAACATAACCTTAAAATTCAAGCCCTAATAACACAAGATATCTTGGGATATATTGATAATATCCCGCAGATATCCTAGGGATGTCCTATGGATATCAAAAGGATCTCTTAAGGATATCCAAAAAAGCGGCGGTTTGGATATCCTATGGATATCTGAGGATATTCACAGAGGACATCTTCTAGATATCTCTATAGACTTTCATAAATGTCCTCCAGATATCCCATAGATATCGTCAGGATATCCCACAGATATCATCAGGATATCCCATAGATATCGTCAGGATATCCCACAGATATCATCAGGATATCCCATAGATATCGTCAGGATATCCCACAGATATTTTCAGGATATTCTCAGTATATCTTCTGGATGTCAAGAAGATATTCTCAGGATAATGTTTTTAAAGTCATTATGAGACTACGAGTGAGTAATATTCTGTGAATTAAATTTTATATATAAGTAAAATAAAATGCAACTTGTTTTTCGAGAAAGTTGTTTAATTTGAAAATTTTATTAACTAATTTTTTTTCTCATTCGTGATTCATTCGCCTTTATTCATATGCTTAATATTTTTAGAAAATAAATTGGCTTTAAACAAATATAAATTCTTCCCCTCAAATAACGAATAACTATTAATATTAATTATACATTAAGTGCATATGAGTTTGTTTAAAAACTTTGAAAAATGCGTTTTAAATTTTCATTGAAAATAAATTAGAAGCTCATAAGATTTTTGTTTTTATTATATTATTATTATTCATTATATTAGCTTAACAATTTTAACCTTTAAAAATATATGTTGAGATATTAAATATCCCGTGAATATCCTAAGAATATCCCACGGACATCCTGAGGATATCCCATGGATATCCTGCGATATAATATCCAATAGATATTTTGTGGGTGTCTTAGGGATATCCTGTGGATATTCTATGAATGTCCTGTTGATGTCCCACAAACCGGCGGTTTGGATATCCTAGGGATATTCCAAGATATCCTGGGGACCATTGAAGGATATCGACCATTGATATGGATATCCTAGGGATATCCTTTTGTTATGAGGGAGAGCATATAGGCACGGCATATGTTTCCAGGATTCAAGTTTTTAGTTCAAATATAACCTCAAAATTCAAGGACATAGGTTATTTATAATTTTTGTAGGCTTACAAAAATTATAAATAAAATCTTGAATAAATAAATAGATTTATTTTTAAGGAAAAAATGTTTTTAGTGTTAAATCTAAAGTACATAAATATATATATATATATATATATATATATATATATATATATATATATAGTGCGACTTATAAGTGTAAATAAACTTGAAAAATGTTAGAAGAAAAGAAATGGTTTAGCTCACTATATGTATATATAATGTATGGTGAAATATAATATTTCTGAGTGAAAAAAGATATTATACACGTTCTTGTCATTCATTGTCACCTTAGGCCTCTTAAGTATATGAAACAAAACTCATCACATTCTATTTTTCTTATTTTCTCTCTCTCTCTCTATATATATATGTATTTTTCACTGAAGTAATTTACAAATACTTTCAAATAATATTAAAAGCGTTTGTAAAAATAAGAATACAAAGAATATAATATAAACAAAGACCTTTAAAATCTCAAGGTCGGATGTTGGAGACACTTTAAATATTAGATTTGATGCTTAAGTAAACTCAAGTGAGGAGAGTTCCATCAACTGAACACACTGGGAAAACACGATATTCTAGTATATACCTATATATATATATAAAGAAAGAGAATTCTATTTCTAAATAAGCAAAAAAATGTCTTTATTCTTTAAAAATTAATTATTATTTTTTAAAAGTGAAACTATTTTAAAATATAATTTTTTTCTCTAAAAATGCTATTTTTTTTTAAATTTAGAGGTTTAAACTAAATTTAAATTTTGAATAAGCAAAAAAAAATGAAAATTATACGTATACCAACCCCCATTATTTAATGCTTCATTGTAGGTTTAATTTTGAGGTTATGTTTTTCGATTTTAAACCTGTTTGTAACATTTACCTTGAACTTTGAGGTTATGTTTGTCTTTATCCTATATTTCCGGCATATGACCTTGTTTTTTGAGGTTATGATCGTTTTAACCTATTTTTTTGGCATTTGGCCTTGAATTTTGAGGTTATGTTCATTATTAACCTGTTTTTTTTTACCATGATTACTACTACTGCGGAAACGGCGGTGGCGAAATATTTTCATAATATAGGGACTATATACACACAAACTTATATATTAGACGGGAAATAAATTGAAAAGGTTGAAATGACATTTAAACGTTTAATGAAATTCCTATATATAGGTATATATATCAAATAAAAAAAAAATTTTTGAAAAAAAATAATAAAGCGCTGCGCAACGAGACATGATTCCCGTCGTTTGTGTATATACATATATATATATATATATATATATATATATATATATATATATATATATATATATATATATATATATATATATAAAATAATAATATACTCGTTCCGGTTGAGTGGAACGATGAATCGACTTTTGTCGAGATTTTTTATTACCATATATGACTCGTTCTTTTAACAGGGACATGTATATATAGTTCGTATAGGAATTATGATATGTAAGTAAAGTCAATCGTGCCACGTGCGCGATCATAAAACCGCAAAAACTAGATAAGATTCTTTACCTTGTGAGTAAACTTTCTCGCTTGAATTATTGTATATATGTATATAAGCATTAACTATATAACACAGAAATCTTTATTTGAAGACCTGATTTTTCTTTGACTTTTTTAATCTTTACGTTTAAAGATATACGAAAAAAGAAATGAATTTTGTTTTAAAAATGCGTGTGTATATGTATATACATATATATCAAGAAGAGAATTTTGCACGCGCGATATAATTTATTAGGTGACAGCGGTGGGATTCATTTTTGCTGCGCAGTAATGCGGATATAACGGAACGCGGCTTTTTTTTTTATTATAAAGGAGGAAAATTTGCAAATATTAAAAAAAAAATAATTAACCTAAACTAATTTTAGTTAAGGTATTTTTAACATATGGTCTTAAACTTTAATGATATTTTATGAAAATACCTAAATAAAAAAGAAAAAAGAGTTTAAAAAATAATTATTATATCGAAAACTATTTTTGGTTTTTATAAAATTTAGAAGAAAATATTGTCTTTTCTGGTTTTCAAAAAAACCCTTTGCAGGAAATTTATTTCTAATATTAAAAAAAAATTAATAAAAAACTAATTTTATTTTTTAAAAATTTTGTCTTTTCTAGTTTTCAAAAACCCTTTGGAGGAAATTTTCTACTTTTAAATAAAGTTAATTAAAAAAACTAATTTCGTTTTATAAAAACTATACTGGGGAAAATTTTGTCTTTTCTGGTTTTCAAAAAAACCCTTTGCAGGAAATTTATTTCTAATATTAAAAAAAAATAAATAAAAAACTAATTTTGTTTTTTAAAAATTTTGTCTTTTCTAGTTTTCAAAAACCCTTTGGAGGAAATTTTCTACTTTTAAATAAAGTTAATTAAAAAAACTAATTTCGTTTTATAAAAACTATACTGGGGAAAATTTTGTTTTTTCTGGTTTTCAAAAAACCCTTTGAAGGAAATTTTTTACTATTGAAAAAAGTTAATTCAAAAAACTAATTTCGTTTTATAAAAACTACTGGGGAAAATTTTGTCTTTTCTGGTTTTCAAAAAAACCCTTTGAAGGAATGTTATTTTTATTTAAAAAAAAAATTAAATAAAAAACTAATTTCGTTTTTTTGAAAATTTTAGGGGAAAATTTTGTCTTTTCTGGTTTTCAAAAAAACCCTTTGCAGGAAATTTATTTCTAATATTAAAAAAAAATAAATAAAAAACTAATTTTGTTTTTTAAAAATTTTGTCTTTTCTAATTTTCAAAAACCCTTTGGAGGAAATTTTCTACTTTTAAATAAAGTTAATTAAAAAAACTAATTTCGTTTTATAAAAACTATACTGGGGAAAATTTTGTTTTTTCTGGTTTTCAAAAAACCCTTTGAAGGAAATTTTTTACTATTGAAAAAAGTTAATTCAAAAAACTAATTTCGTTTTATAAAAACTACTGGGGAAAATTTTGTCTTTTCTGGTTTTCAAAAAAACCCTTTGAAGGAATGTTATTTTTATTTAAAAAAAAAATTAAATAAAAAACTAATTTCGTTTTTTTGAAAATTTTAGGGGAAAATTTTGTCTTTTCTGGTTTTCAAAAAAACCCTTTGCAAGAAATTTTTCCAATAAAAAAACAAAAAAAAAAAATAAATAAAACTAATTCGGTTTCTGAAAAAGAAAATTAGTAAAACCTTAAAGTTAAAATGTTTATATACAAATTTTTTTCTTAATCCGCACATTTCTTTTTTTTTTCTCATTATTTTTCTTATCCTATATAAAATCGCGTCCGAATTCCATTAATTATATATCATTATAAGTATATTATTGTATATAGTATATATATATGTATATATAATCGTTTGCGCCGCGCGGTAATTTTTTCCCGCACCTCTCTTTTATAAATAAGGCTTTTTGGAACTCGCGTCACGTTCTTCAAGAAATCGCGCGAGGCGTTATTATTAATTAAAAAGGATGAGAGATTTTCGACGATATAATTACCGCGTTGAATTCATCGTTATTGATTACATTCTATTAATCACACGCGCGCTCTTTCTCTCACTCACAGACACAAACACGTACACGGCGGAAAAAATATGTCATTGATTAAAAAATTCCTCGCGCGCGCGCACGCGAATCGCGTTTAGAATTGTACGCGCAAAAAAAAATTTAAAAAAAAAAAAAAAGATATTCATTTTATAAAACGGGTTCGCGCGATCATATTTTATATTTTTCGAGATGAGATATACCGTTCTTCTTCTTTTTTTTTTTCTTCAAGTCATCCTATTAAGCGATTGCATTTATCATTTTTTTATTCGAATTTTTTTTTTTTTTTTTTTTTTTATTTTGATTATTATTTATTTTGATCCCCTAGAGAATGAAAATGTTTTTTTTCCATCCACTATTTTTTATTTTCGCACGCACATTAGATGTTGGCGAGGAGAGAATTCGCACCTATATATATATATATTTCCTTCGATTCTGCGCGTATCTATTGAATAAAAGAGCCGTTTTAAGCAAATAGAGGTGCGCGCACCTACAATCTAAATCCACCTACCTGTTCGGGGTATCGCTTCTGTCGCATTATTCACGCTGAAATCACCGCACAAAAAAAAAACGACCAATATAAGCTCAAACCCCCCTCTTCACTGCACACTCGCTTCTACCATCGCATCGTGAAATTCGATTCGGCCACCGAAAGTCCGTAACGCTTGTCTTCGTTTCGTCTCATCAATTTTATTTTTAAGATATTGCAAAAAAGAAATAATTTTTTAAATCGATCCTGTGTGATGCATTTTTTTGCAATGTCCTGAAACAGAAAAATAATTTTTTTTTTTTTACAACAAATTTATGAAATTTTCATTTATCTTCGTTTTGTAATTTCATTTTCTGGGGAATTTTCAATAAACGGTAATTAAATTTTTTGACAAAAGTATATGTGAAAAAATATTTTTACTTCTGCGTAATTCAAAAATTAAAACAATTAACAGGTAATTTTTTGTAAAAGCCCTAGAATTTTTAGGTAACTAATCAATTCATCAGTATATTGCGCAGAGAAATATTGCAGCGGTTACTACTGCGCATCACCTGCGCAATAGATCACGAAATTGTTGCACAGAAGTAAAAATTTTTCAACTATATTCTATTATGTATGATTAATTCTTGTCAAAGCCCATAGCATTTTTAGGTGACTTATCAATTTGTTACTACTGCGCAGCGAAATATAGCATCGGTCATTACTGCTCATCACCTGCGCAATAGATCACGAAATTGTTGCGCAGAAGTTAAAATTTTCAACTATATTCTATTCTGTATATGGTCAATTTCTGTCAAAGCCCATAGTATTTTTAGGTAACTAATCAATTCGTCAGTACTGCGCAGCGAAATATGGTAACGATTTCTACTGCGCATCACCTGCGCAATAGATCATGCTCCACGAAATTTCTGCGCAGAAGTTAGAATTTTCAACAATTATCCATTTTGTATGGAATTTTCTTGTCAAACATTTTTTTAATAGTAAGGGGACACATTCATAAACTACGTTAGCAATTTTTCATTTTTTTTAGACCTCCTTTCCCCTTGAAATAGGTAACGTAGTTTATAGATGGCCCCGAATTTAATTTCACTTATTTAGACATAACCTAAAAATAAATTTAACTAATAATTCATTATTTTTGACTAATTAGAAATATATTACCAATAAATATATCAATCATCTCTAACGTCCTTTATTATTCAATAATTAATTAAAACCATAAATAAACAACAAACAAAACAGGTGTGAATTACGAAACAAAAAAATTTAACGTTTCATAGTTGACTACTCTTTATATTTTTTGTTAATTTTCACTAATTCTGCAAGCTGGAATTGAATCAACTCCAAAACAATAAATTTTTCCAATTTTACTCCTGTTTTGTTTCTTGTCCTTTTGTAATCGTTATTAATTAATTGATAATAAATATTATTAATTTCAGCTATACATAACCTAAAAATGAATTTAACTGATAATTAATTTTCCTAATTAATTTCCTAATTCAAATTAATTAGGAGTATTTTAATGGTTACTATTACACATTACTTGCGCAATTGCTGGCAAGTTAAAAGTTTCATCCATTCTTTATGGATTTTTACTGAAAAATATGCTTTTAACAGTAATTTAAATTTTAAAAATAAGAAAAATATGTTGTTTTACTTTTGTAACTCGAGAATGAAAACAATTGACTTATTTTTTGCCAAAGTCACAGTATTTTAAGGTAAATAATCAATTCGTTAATACTGCGCAGCGAAATATAGCAACGGTTTCTACTGCGCATCACCTGCGCAATAGATCATGTTCGATAAAATTGTTGCGCAGAAGTTTGAATTTTTAATAATTATCCATTCTTTGTGGATTTTCGTTAAAAAGTATTTTTTTATCGCTACTTTAAATTTAAAAAATAGAAAAACATGTTTAAATTTTTTTTTACTTTTGTAATTCGTTAATAAAAAAATTGACTGTTAATTTCCTCAAAGATATATAGTATTAGGAAGTAGCAAATTAATTCATTATTACTGCGCAGCAAAATATAGTAGAGGTTACTACTGCGCATCACCTGCGCAATAGATCATGCTCCATGAAATTGTTGCGCATAAGTAAAAATTCTTAACTATTATATTTCCTGTATAATTTCTTATTTTTAAACATTCTTTTAACAGTAATTTAAATTTTAAAAATAAGAAAAGTATGTTATTTTACTTTTGTAACTCGAGAATGAAAACAATTGACTTATTTTTTGCCAAAGTCACAGTATTTTAAGGTAAATAATCAATTCGTCAATACTGCGCAGCGAAATATAGCAACGGTTACTACTGCGCATCACCTGCGCAATAGATCATCCTTCACGAAATTGCTGCGCAGAAGTTAAAATTCTCAACTATTATCTCTCCTGTATGGTTTTTTTTTATTAATAAACATTCTCTTAACTGTTATTGACATAACCTAAAAATAAATTTAACTAATGATTAAATTTTTTTTTAAATAATTGGAAATATTACTAATATTTCAATCAGTGACTGCGTTTTTGCTATTAAAGTTATTATTTTAAATAATTTAAATTCATATTTAATAATAATTATTAGGATAATAATAGTAATAATAATAATTATTATTAGAATTATAATAATTATTATTATTATTAGAATTACTATTACATAAATAATACAATAATGAAGAGCTTTGCGCTTAGTACATATATATATATATATAAAGAATAAAAAAAAGAGAGACAGAGATGAGGGAAGGGAGATAAAAAAAAATGTTAATAACCACATTCATCAGAGGCAAAAAGCCTCCCACCAGGATATTCCTTTCATTCGAAATCACCAGGACAGAATTATCATGCACACAGGTGGCTCGCGAGTGCTCAGGTTGTAGGTCCCTTATGTGTTAACGAATATAGAGACATACATATATATAGGTATATATATATATATATATATATGCTATAAAGCTCTGGGTCGCGCAAAAATATAACTCAAACTCTAAAGCGCAAAGTGAGTCAACGTTTGAGAGGAGATTTACCCAAACTATATATATATATATATATGTGTAAGAAAAAGAAAAAGAAAGATTGAGTGAATATAAAAGTGAGATAGAGAACAGAAAATTTGCCAAGTGTGTGAGAGAAAGAGAGAGAGAGAGAAAAAAAGAAAGAAAGAGAGAGAAAGAAGCAAGGTAGGTAGGATCGTAGAGGTAACATCGTAGAGAGGCTGGGACTTGATCCCAAAGGTAGGAGCACTTGGTTAGTGGAGACCAGTCCATCGCGGGCCCTCCTTTCGTTCAAACGCGTTTTACTTTCCGGTGCCTCATTTCCCACACCAATAAAAAAAAACAAAAAAAAATAAAATTCTACCTCCCCCGCCAAAAAATAAAAATTGAGATTTCTCAAATGCAAAAATTCCCCCACTTTCCCTAATTCAATCAAATTCAATAGAATTTTCATTATAAAATTTTTTTTTTACCATTCTCTAATTTAATTTACTTCAATAAAAATGGTAGTAATTAAAATTGTGTAAGGATACTTTAAATCTAATATATATGAATATGTTAGATAATTGATCAATTTTGTATAAATGAATTGAAAACTTTGATTTTTTATTGCAAATTTTAAATGAAAATTCAATTTAAATTAGTGGTGTCCTTTAGAAGAAAAATTAGCAAGTGTAAAACAAATAAGTTAATAACAAAATAATTGAATTCTTAATAAAAAAAAAAGTTAAATTTATCATTATTTGGATATTTTTGTGGAATTTAAAAATTTTTTTGCAACAATATTGATATATAATTAATTTTTAATAATCGGTGATTAAGAATTGATGATTTAGGAAGTTATTTAAAGTTTCGGAATTAAATGTCAAGAATTTATATATATAGAAATATAATATATAGATATAGTGATTTTCAGAAGTAAAGCAATACCGATTAGGATCAAAAGGAATTGGATATTGAGAATTGTTTTATAAGGACAAGTTCAGGTGTTTAGTGATAATATCTTAAAGAAGAGTAACAAAGTGTGTCAATATAAGATTATATATATGTGAAAGTTGAAATGAAGATTAACATTAGGAAGTGATTAGTGTTGGAAGATCTAATACAGCGGATTAGTGTAATATGTCCAGGATGAACATTAGGTGGTATTACCAATCGTTAAATGGTATTACCAATCATTAGATGGTATTACCAATCATTAGGTGATTATACAGTGTCGAAATAAACGTTGGTAATTATAACATAAGAAGAAGGATAAATATAAAAACAAACAACATTAGGGATGTCAAGAACGTTTTGGTTTAGGAGACCTTAGGTGATTGATACAACGTTTCATTTGCAAAAGAAGCAACGTTTTTGGAAATCTAAAACCTTTTTTCTTTTTTTGTGGAACACTATCAGAAAGAGGAGGATTAGACAGTGACAAGAACAAATGAGATATTTGGAAAATTAAATATTTGCAAGGAACATTAAATGTTGAAAGAACACATTTGTATTTTAGCAGCAGTATGCAATGAATTTAGTAACGAAAATGGAAATAAAGAACTTCGAATAAATAACGAATCATTTGTGGCAATTTGTTTGAATCTTAAAATCGACATGCGATAAAGGTCGTAGATATCAGTTCCCGGAAGTAAGGCTCTTGGGCACGCCGCCGGTATACTTTCGAATATTATGTCCGATGAGTGTTCCTTATTTCCTCTATCTTTTCCGTCGGATAATTTGAAAAAAGTATTGTAACCAAAAACATTTACTAATTCCTTCAATTTCTATCAAATTTTGGTATTCATCAATACCTAAATCTACTTTATCTAATTTATCTAAATTACCTAATTTACCTAATTTACCTATTTATCAATTAATTTATCAAAATCTTAAAACCTAACCAAAATTTCTAAAAAATCAAATCAAAATCCAATCAAAACCCCTTTGGAATTATAAAGGATTTACAATCGATTCAATACTTACAAAAAATTGAAGTCAGTAACAACAGACATCTTGATCGAGGGATATCTCTTTCTCTCTCTCTCTCTTTCTATCTGTTGAACCGGAAGGGGATTCGGTGGTCTCTTCCGGTTTGATTGTTTCGATCCTTCGACCCAGAACCAGTGGGCCGTCAATATTAACAGTCTCGCCGGGGTTTTGTCTCTCTCTCTCTCTTTCTCTTTTTCTCTTTCTCGATATCGAGTTCCGTCGATCGACTTACCGGATCAGATTGGATCGTCTTCCATTTCTTTGTGGGATCTCAGTGTGACCTTCTTCATATATAGATATATATATATATATCCAAAAGAAGATGTTTATGACTTTTTTATTTTACAAAGTGTTTTACGTGACTTTTGGAATATCATAATAAAGGTTTCTTTTTTTCCTTCTTCTTCAACAAGACAAAAAAGAGTGTGCCGGAGATTTCAATGCCGAAGAATGAAGAAAAAAGTGATTTTTATAATAGTAATTTGGTGACATAAATCAATGAACGACGAGAGGGTAACGGTGATGTAAGAAATGCGTCCTGGTGACTTCGCGGTAACCGCGATAGCCCTATTGATATTGGGACTAATTCAGGGACCTCGACAAAATAGGTAAGGGAAAAATTGTCATTTGTTTTTTTTTTTTTAAATGATTATAATTTAGTTTTGCTTTTATTTTTCAAAAGCAAAAATTATACTAATTATACTATAATATAATTATACTATATTAATTTATTATTAAATTTTATTTTCAAAAAGCGATCATTATTTTAATAAAGTAATTTAATAATTTAATAATGTTCGATTTGAAAATTAAAATGTTTAACAATAAGAAATTATACAGAAAAGATAATAGTTAAGAATTTTTACTTCTGCGCACCAGTTTCATGGAGCATGATCTATTGCGCAGATGATGCGCAGTAGTAACCTTTACTATATTTTGCTGCGCAGTAATAATGAATTAATTTGTTACTTCCTAATACTATATGTCTTTGAGGAAATTAACAGTCAATTTTTTTATTTACGAATTACAAAAGTAAAAAAAAATTTAAACATGTTTTTCTATTTTTTAAATTTAAAGTACCGTTAAAAAAAATATTTTTTAACGAAAATCCACAAAGAATGGATAATTATTAAAAATTCAAACTTCTGCGCAACAATTTTATCGAACATGATCTATTGCGCAGGTGATGCGTAGTAGAAACCGTTGCTATATTTCGCTGCGCAGTATTGACGAATTGATTATTTACCTTAAAATACTGTGACTTTGGCAAAAAATAAGTCAATTGTTTTCATTCTCGAGTTACAAAAGTAAAACAACATATTTTTCTTATTTTTAAAATTTAAATTACTGTTAAAAGCATATTTTTCAGTAAAAATCCATAAAGAATGGATGAAACTTTGAACTTGCCAGCAATTGCGCAAGTAATGTGTAATAGTAACCATTAAAATACTCCTAATTAATTTGAATTAGGAAATTAATTAGGAAAATTAATTATCAGTTAAATTCATTTTTAGGTTATGTATAGCTGAAATTAATAATATTTATTAGCAATTATTTAATAACGATCACAAACGGACAAGAAACAAAACAGGAGTAAAATTGGAAAATACCAAAAAATTTATTATTTTGGAGTTGATTCAATTCCAGTTGCAGAATTAGTGAAAATTAACAAAAAATATAAAGAGTAGTCAACTATGAAACGTTAAATTTTTTTGTTTCGTAATTCACACCTGTTTTGTTTGTTGTTTATTTGTGGTTTTAATTAATTATTGAATAATGAAGGACGTTAGAGATGATTGATATATTTATTGGTAATATATATTTCGAAGTAGTTAAAAATAATGAATTATAAGTTAAATTCATTTTTAGGTTATGTCTAAATAAGTGAAATTAAATTTGGGGCCATCTATAAACTACGTTACCTATTTCAAGGGGAAAGGAGGTATAAAAAGAATAAAAAATTGGTAACGTAGTTATTATGAATGTCCCCTTACTATTAAAAAAATGTTTGTCAAGAAAATTCCATACAAAATGGATAATTGTTGAAAATTCTAACTTCTGCGCAGAAATTTCGTGGAGCATGATCTATTGCGCAGGTGATGCGCAGTAGTAACCGCTGCTATATTTCGCTGCGCAGTAGTAACGAATTGATAAGTTACCTAAAAATACTATGGCTTTGACAGAAATTAACAGTAACTTCTGCGCAAGAATTTAGTGATCTATTGCGCAGGTGATGCGCAGTAGTAACTGCAGCTATATTTCGCTGCGCATTAGTGACAAATTGATTAAATACTTACAAATTCTAGTTTTAATTTTACTTTTTTTTTCAATATTAATTATTAATTATTTAAAATGCGATCATTATTTTTTTACTAAAGTAGATTATAATTCTTCTTTTAATGACCGATTTATTCATTACACTACGAGTATAATAACCGCGGGCGCAAAAAAAAATATATATATATATATCTTATATTATTAATGGTGTATTAACAAAATAACTTCTTATGCTCTAATCAATTTCATGGTTCGGCTGATGATTAATGAAGAGTTGGGTTTCATATATATATAAGTCAGATTCATTATTACAAAATTGAAAAGAAAAAACAAATCTCTTTTTTCAAAAAAAAAATCACACAACGACATAATTAGCATGACAATCAATTTTGTGTCACATCTATATATAACATTTTAAATTCTTTTAAGTTTCCTTTTTATTTAGTATATTTATATATATATGACAAATGGATGACATAAATAGCGATCAAATATGTTATGATTATCATTCAAAATCATTATTTTAAATCTTTGTATATTTAATTAATTACATCTTTAAGGAGTTTAAAAAAAAAGAAAGGTTGGATCATTTTATAATCTTTAAATTAAAAAAAAGTAAAAATTAGGTATTAGAAAAAACCCCCCAATTAATTTGAAGAGTGCATATCGGCTAATTATCACTAATTACATGGTTAATTTATTTCTTGATGAAATTTATGACTCCCGTGTGTGTGGTTCACATTTCTCCCTCTCTTTCTCTCCCGAAGCAAATGTCATAAAGGGTTATAACAAAAATTCCTCGGATGATGTGGTTTGAAAGAAATTTCGTTTTATTTCTTTATATATATATATATATATATATATATATATATATATATATATATATATATATATATATATATATATATATATACATGACAGGAATGATTGTCTCGCTCAGTGACTGAAAATTCTTAAAGTTGACATGGGAATAATAAAAGAGAAAGAAAACAAAAAAAAAAGAGAGAGATAGGCAAGTTTTGTACGTGCGTTTATATTTATGAAGAGTTCCTCTATATATATATATATATATAACAGAAGCGGGGGACCCCTGAGAATAAGGCAACCCCCACTTGCAATTAGGCCCATCCAAGCGAACCTGGCCCATTGGCTCGAGGCTGATCCGAGGACCACCTTGGACTCGATATTCGATTTCGAGATAGCAGGTATATATATATAGGTGACTACAACTATCGACGTCGTCGGCACGACACAGAAATCGAAGTTTCACGATCAGTTCTCGATGTGTGTATATTTTTATAAAAGGTCGATGAATTTCGCGAAGGGCATATAGCAACAGCAGAGAAATTTCGTCGTCGTCGTCGACGACATATATATACAACATAACGTCGTCAATGTTATGTGTTCCCTTCTATTTGGGGGAAAAAAAGGAGAAATATAATCGAAGAAGGGAAACTCTGGAATTCGATTAGGTCCCATTCTACCAGACAAGATAACTGACAATCTATTCCCAACGATTTAAGGAACATCAAACCTTAATTTATGGCCCCTTATTTATCCGCACTCAATTTATGTTCCTTTTTTTTTTCTTTCTTTCTTGACCACCAAACATTTTTATTTAATCAGTTAACCTCTAATGAAAAAAAAATCATTTTTTTAAAACAAAATTTTTCTTAATTCCTAGTTGATGCTTTTCATTATAAAAGATTTTACCTAGAACAACGAAAAGTTTTACTGGAACAGTGAAATATTTTATTAAAACAGCGAAAAATTTCACTGGAATAGCGATAGTTGAGAATTTTTACTTCTGCGCAGCAATTTCGTGGTGAATGATCTATTGCGCAGGTGATGCGCAGTAGAAACCGTTGATATTTTTCGTTGCGCAGTATTGATGAATTGATTACTTACCTTAAAATACTGTGACTTTGGCAGTATTAACTAATTGATTACATACCTACAAATACTAGTTTTAATTTTAGTTGTCATTTTTTTTTTTGAATTGTAAATTCTTAGTTTAAAGCTTTTCATTTTTGTTATTCTATACTAAATTGAATTCAGTACATGATTTTTAAAAAAAATTTTTTAGCAAGTCGTTTTCTAAATACATGGAAACAAAATTTTTACCTAGAACAGCGAAAAGTTTCACTGGAACAGCGATATTTTTTTACTAAAACAGAAATATTTTATGAAAACAGCGAAAAGTTTCACTGAAACAACGATAATTGATAATTTTAACTTCTGCGCAAAAATTTTGTGATCTATTGCGCAGGTAATGCGCAGTAGTAAGCGCTGCGATATTTCGCTGGCGCAGTCTTAACTAATTAATTAGATATACTTACAAATACTTGTTTTAATTTTACTTTTATCGATATTGATTATTTAAAAAGCGATCATTATTTTAAATAAAAATAAATCATAATTCTATAATTATATCGATTAAAAAATTGAAATTACTGTTAAAAGAATGTTTAACAATAAAAAAAAAACCATACAAAATAGATAATAGTTGAGAATTTTTACTTCTGCGCAGCAATTTCGTGGATCATGATCTATTGCGCAG
The DNA here is from genome assembly GCF_019393585.1 of Leptopilina boulardi. Lineage (NCBI taxonomy): Eukaryota > Metazoa > Arthropoda > Insecta > Hymenoptera > Figitidae > Leptopilina > Leptopilina boulardi. The sequence continues at coordinate 2,507,703 of NW_026137825.1, read as the reverse complement.
GTGCTGCGCAGTAGTAATCACTACTATATTTTTCTGCGCAGTAGTGACGAATTAATAAAGCACTTAAAAATACTATAATTTTAATTTCAGTTGTTTTCGATATTATTTTTTTTTCCTTTTAAATGGTTCGAAAAAAAAATTCAAAATAATGAATGAAAGAAGCGAATAAGTGTAGTAATAATAGCCCTTTAATTATCAACCAAATTTGCCTTTTTAGCTTGGATAATAATTGCGAAAAGAACAATTAGGGAGCGGAATTTATGGCCAAAGGTATATAACATTGAATGCGTGCTCGTGGTACGTCACGCCTCGTCACGAGTAAAAGCCCCGCAACGTTATATGAACGCGCGCACAATTATTTCGCGAGCATACCACACTATTTATCCTCGCACAATAAACTCACAACTTCAGGGGTCGAGGTCGTTTTCTGTCCAATAGAAGAGCAAGAATTTTGAAAAAAAAAATTGAATTTTTTTTTTTTAATTTACTTAATTGATATAATTATATATACACAGAAGAGAAGAAAAAAAAAATTCTTCTCAATTCACGTGCAAATAAAATTTAAATGTCTCTTGAGAGACGAGGGAATATTCGAATTATTGCTACTTTCCAAGAGCGTTAAAAGCATTTCTTTTTCCAGATTCGAATCATCATAACCTTTTTATTTAAGTGTCATTGCGGAATTAATTAACTGTTCAATAAAAATACTCTTGAGTTATCGTTATAAACGAGTAAAAATATATATATATTTAACTGAAGATTCGTATTTTAGGAAGCAATAAAACAATAAAAAAATTTAAACACACGATCATTTAAGGCCCTTTTAGCGTTATTTATATTTTGACAAGTTTTTGTTTGCTTTTTTCGAAATTAAAATTACCGTTGAGTGAATGTTTATTAATAAAAATTCATACGAAATTGATTATTGTTGCAGAATTTTACTTCTGCGCAGCAATTTTTTGGAGAATGATCTATTGCGCAGGTGATGCGCAGTAGGAATAGTTGCTATATTTAGCTGCGCAGTAGTGACGAATTGATCAGGCACTTACTTTGGCTTCGACGAAATTGACGGTTGATTTTTTTTATTTCCGAATTGGAGAAGAAAAATGAGTTTTTCTTTTTTTTGAAATTAAAATTACCGTCAAGTGAATGTTTATAAATAAAAATTCATACGAAATTGATAATTGTTGAGAATTTTACTTCTGCGCAGCAATTTTTTGGAGAATGATCTATTGCGCAGGTGATGCGCAGTAGGAACAGTTGCTATATTTAGCTGCGCAGTAGTGACGAATTGATCAGGCACTTACTTTGGCTTCGACGAAATTGACGGTCGATTATTTTTTATTTCCGAATTAGAGAAGAAAAATGAGTTTTTCTTTTTTTTGAAATTAAAATTACCGTCAAGTGAATGTTTATCAGTAAAAATTCATACTAAATTGATAATTGTTGACAATTTTAACTTCTGCGCAGAAATTTCAATGATCTATTGCGCATGTGCTGCGCAGTAGTAACCACTGTTATATATTTCTGCGCAGTAATGACGAATGAATTAGTTACATACTAATACTAAAGTTTATAAACATTAATAGTAAATTATTATAATCCTCGTTCTATAAAAGCAAAAAAAAAAGGAATTTTGTTAATTGAAATAGAAAATTAATGACTCAGAGCTGTGTATTATAAAAAGAGATGTACTTCCTTTTCGTAAATAATTCTTATTATAAATACCCTTGTCGGTAGTGTTATTGCGTGTTTTTGATTCTCAATTTCATTTTGTTTTTTTTTTTTTTGTTATAAAAAATGTGATTCAACTCAGGATGTTTGTTACTTGAGTTAAGGTGCTTCTTTTCCAGTCGTCTTACACGTCTTGTACAAGCGTTAATAAATGCTACCGTAGGTAGAGTTTGAAAGCGAAATGAAGACACGAACAACAGTCCCGAACCAAACGGGGCCTCAATGACGGGGGTAATACCTACTCTCCTCCCAGCAGGGGGCCTCACCGCCTTATTTAACACCGGATCTTAATTTAATGCGCTGGTAGTCCTCAAGGCTTATTCATTTTTCTTTTTGGCAAGAAATAAAAAAAAACCTCCCCTCTGGATACAAACACACTCTTTGTCATTGAGACGTAAAACGTCTTTAAAAAATCCATTTAAAAAAAGGTAAATTTTTATTTTGATTATCACTTTATCATTGTATAACATCAATATATAAATTTTTACACGAATTGTGATATTTTCAGCCATTTGGAAAAATATATTGCAAACAAAAAATTGATGATAGAATCAAAATTTGCGATATTACCTTAAATATTGTAAATAGTAGAATAATGAAGACAAAATAGATAAATATATATATGGGTATTTTAATTTTTTTTTTTTTTTTGCCTTGCCAATAATTCATCTTCCTCTCAAAGGTGAGTTAAAAAAAACCCGAAAATTTGTTGAGAGATGAGTGAAAAGAAAAAAAAAATAAGAAGAAGAAGAGTGAGGAACAACACCGCCTGGGGTGATCTTTCCACACTTCCGCACGGGTCTTTTGTGAGGGCCAAAGTGATTGAGGCCTTCCTTATATATACATATATATACACTTCGTCAAAATGGAGCCTCCCCATCAAAAAAAAGTGTATACCCTCGAGGGTAATATGCACTGCATGTCAAAAGAAATCGACGCCTCTCTCTCTCTCTCTCTCTCTCTCTCTCTCTCTTTGGTAAAAAAAAAAATTAGGCCTATATGATGCGCTCACTATATATAATCACCATCAGTGCGACGATGCAAATAACGGTCGCGCGGACACAAAATTACTCACGATTTCGAAAAATGAGTTCGAAACTTAATGAGTGGTTTTAAAAAAAACCTTTCAAAAAATTTGAAAGAAAAGAATAACTTTGCGAGTTATTGGGGAGAGGAGGGAGAAGAGTTTTTTTTTTTTTTTTGTTGCTCTTTTCAATATTCAAAAATCTAGACGCGCGGTGTTAGAGGGTTAGTGAAAGAGGAAGGTTGTAATTAAGTTATTATAAAAAAATAACCTATTTCTAATTGTGCAAGACAAGGACGATTATACAACGATTTCGTGATTGCGATCGCAGCGCCATTGGAAAATAATTCCCCCCCAAAAAAAAACTACCGCACCTTGTTTTGGTAAAAATTTAGTGATAAATCTATATAGTTAAAATTAAAAGTTACAGAAATTCATTAAATTTTCACTTGAAAACAGTGTGCGGTAGTTGACTAATGGAATTTTAGGTTATGTTTTTGTTTTCACATGTATTTTTCCGAATTATTCATTATCTAGTATGAAACACTTGCTTTTAGCCATACTGAATCCATAATATGCGAGACTATAATCACACTCGACGAATTTCACTATAATTTTAGGTTATGTTTTCGTTTTCATATGTATTTTATTGAATTATTCATTATCTAGTATGAAACACTTGCTTTCAGCCATACTAAATTCAAAATGACATTATAATTATACACTCGACGAATTTCTTCTTTATTATCCTTATTAAGTGTATTTTTCCGAATTATTCATTATCTATAGTATGAAACACTTGCTTTCAGCCACTAAATCCAATACGATGTCACTAACAAATTCTATATCTTCATTCATTTTTTCTCTTTTCAATATTTAAACTGTATAGACGCGGGGTAAGAAGAGGTTAGTAAAAGAGGAAGGTTGTAATTAAGTTATTATAAAAAAATAACCTATTTCTAATTGTGCAAGACAAGGACGATTATACAACGATTTCGTGATTGCGATCGCAGCGCCATTGGAAAATAATTGCAAAAAAAAACTACTGCACCCTGCTTTGATAAAAATTTAGTGATATTCTATAGTTAAAATAAAAAGTTATAGAAAGTCACTAAATTTTCACTAAAACAGGATGCGGTAGTTGACTAATAGAATTTTAGGTTATGTTTTTGTTTTCACATGTATTTTTCCGAATTATTCATTATCTAGTATGAAACACTTGCTTTTAGCCATACTGAATCCAATATGCGAGACTATAATCACACTCGAAGAATTTCTTCTTCATTATCCTTATGTTTATTTTCCCAAATTATTCATGTTTCTATTTTTAGTTTTAAGACCTAAATTATTTTTTTTATTTTTAAAAAAAAGTCTTAAGGTTATGTTATGTGACCTTGGATTTTAAATTTAATACCTTGAATTTTTAGGTAATGCTCGTAAAAGTAAAATAAATATTCACATTCAGATATAAAATTGAAATTAAAAAATTTTTTTAAATCAACTCGTGAGTAAACAAAGCATTGTTTATAATTGATCGTATATATTCGCGAATGTCCCTTTAAATGACCGCGTGTAGGGAACTTTTTTTCTCCCTCCCCTACACGCAGTGATTGTTTCACATTGTTTAAAGATCAGCGAAGTCATACTTTTCATTAAAAAATCCCACTCTTAAATTTCAGAAACAATTGTAGATTACATTCTTTTAAGAACATGACAAAAAATTAGCAAAAATAATAATAAAAATTTGACTATAAGGAAGGGGCGGAGAAAAAAAATTTCAGGACGAATCAGGACATCGTGAGAATCAGGACAGAGACTCTTTAAATGCCAAAGTGAGTCTTAAAACACCTTCTAAAGTGAAAAAGAGACTTTTATATACTCATATATATATATATATATATATATATATATATATATATATAAAGATAGATACATACACATGTATAACAAACATAACTGGGCAAAAGGGAGGAAGCGATGCTTCGACGAAAAAAGATTCGGCGAAAATCCAATTAAAATAACCCGCAGTGGTCAAAGCCGAAAGAAGTGGTGGTGGACATAACGAATCGACCAGTTGAAGGAAAGAAAAAGAGGACAGAGAGAGAGAGAGAGAGAGAGACAAAAGGGCGAATCGTGGAGAACGCGGTTAAGTAAAGGAAACCTCGATTCTTGAGACACACAAAGCACCATTAAAATATCTCTTATTGTTAGCATATATTTATTGTGTGCTATTAGAAAAAAAAAAACGCGTATGCGAAAACGCTCCAAATATAAAATTTCATTCAATAAAGAGAAAATTATATTTTTCTTGATTCATATATAGTCGACAAAAAAAGGAAATAAAAAGCCGCACAATTAGTATATTTTTTTCAATAATTAATAATCACAAATCTCTTTTAGATGCCAAAAAATTACCTGACAAAAGATCAGATCTCAAAGATATATATATATATATATATATATAAGAGAGAAGTGGAAACAGAGGAGGGCCAGACTGAACAGGTATCTTCTAAAAGCTTCTGCGTGTTAAAATCCTTATAGGTAGTTGAAGAATAATAATTTAACGAGTCATTACCTACCATCTAATTTACAACTTTGAAATTAAGAATTGAAAAAGATCACAAAAGATAAATTTTAAAATCTCATTCAAAGAATTAAGCATTTTTTTTTTTCTCGAAATTATAGGATTATTGATGAATATCATATAATGTCAAATATTTTTTTTTTTTTTCATAAGAATTTCAAGAATTGATTCGAATTGGAAATTGCAAGGTGGGAAGATGTATTTTTCTTTTTTTTTTGATAAATCGTTAAAAGATTCTGATATAGCTTGCAAGAGGTATTTTGATAGGTTGGTCAAGATTGGAGGAGAAGGCAGAAAGGGGCAATTTTCTCTTCTCTTTGACATTGACGAAGTTATCTCCTTCTGCCATAAAGACGATCTACCGTTGTGACGTGATACTTTAGAGAAAGAGAAAGAAATGAAAGAACTGCCCCGCTTCAACTCGTTTACTGGAGAAAATACGACGCTCGCCTTTCTTTTGATATTTCCTTTTTTTTTTGCTTTTTATTTATTTTATTTTTTTTTTACTCACTCCCGAACGAGTTCTACGTACATATGTAGGTAGATATATAGCTATACGTAGGTTGAGAGAGTCAGGTTGGCATTCAGTAGCGTACCGCGTATAGTAATAATATCACATGGCGCTTATATTTCCATAGATTTCCATTTTGTTCGCCGCAACACCTAATGGTGATGATGATGAAACAAAATTTAATCTAAAACTGATTTTACAACCGGAAATTGTAACTTTGATCTTGTGATAAAGAGAGGATTTGACACACGGGAGAGAAAGATGCAAAGGAGGGGAGGAATATAAAAAACAAAGGGTAATAGCAAATTCTTGGCGCTATCTGAATCTGCCTCCCATGAGGCATCTTAACCCAAGCAGAGTATAAAGGGGTATCTTCCAATCGCACGTCCGAAATGTCAGACTCGTGACCCCTCTCACTATTTTACGTTGCGCACGGTTTAAACGCACATCTCCCACGTTTCCATCGTACAATTACGCACCACCCCAGGACCAGTATATATATATATATATATATATTTCGGACTCTAGTGCTCTCGCGCGGTGGACTAAAACCCTAACGAGCTGATCTCTATCAAAAAGCAGCCATGAGTATATAACTTTTTAAATCACGAGCAACTTTTATTTTAATCATCGATTTTCTCGATTATATTTTCCTCATTTCAAATATATATCGAATTTTAGGTTATGTATTATACATAAATACTATTATATTGAGATGTGTTTCCCTGTTATCTTAGGTAATTTCCCCAATTATTCATTATCTAGTATGAAAAACTTGCATACTGAATCCATTACGACACTAATGTCACTAAATGAATTTTTTACGTATATTTAGAAAGATGCCATAATGTCCGCACTGTCCAAAATTTCCATTCGCCATTTGTCATAATTAAACTACCGCACACTGCTCTAGTAAAAATTTAGCGATATTCTTAGTTAAAATTTAAAGTTACTATAATTAAATTTTCACTAGAACAGGATGCGGTAGTTGACTAATTGTAAGAATTACGTAAAATGGCAAACATCATTTTGAGATGTTTTCCTATTTCCTTATGTATTTTTTTAAATTATTCATTATCTAGTATGAAAAACTTGCTTTTAGCCATACTGAATCCAATACAAAGCACTAATCACACTCAACGAATTTCTTCTTCATTTACAAATATGGGACCATTCATTATAATTACGTAAAGACGAATTTAGCTAATTTTGACCCTCTCCCTACTCCCATGTAAGAATACATAAGATTTTTCGGATCCCCCCTCCCTTCCCCTTCTTACGTAAGTTTTTGAACAATGTGAATGTAATTAAAAAATTAATTACAACAATGCAAATCCAAAATACTTGTCCGAATGTACCAATAGCTTCTACTCCCCACCCCTTGATGTAAGACCATGTAGAGATTTTATAACCCCCCCCCCCCTAAGAATTCTTACGTAATTAATGAATGCGGCCCCTTAGTTAGGTTACCATTGTCCCCACTCGTCATATTATATTTCAGCAACTACCGCAGTCTGTTCTAGTGAAAATTTAGTGACTATATATATTAATATTAAAAGTTACTATAAATAAAGCTATATACTTTATAGTAATTTTTAATTTTAACTAAAATTTCACTAGAGCAGGATGCGGTAGTTGACGAAAAAATGTGATACCCCAATTTTGAAATGCCCAAAATTTCCATTCGCCAGCATTTGTCATAATTCTTAGTGAACTATACTGCACCCTGCTCTAGTAAAAATTTACTGATATTCATGTTAAAATTAAAAATAACTATATAAAGTCATTAAATTTTCACTACAGGGAAAAAAATTGTTCGTGAAACTTTCGTAAACTAGTTGTTTACTTTTCGACGGGCTCAAAGTTTGGAAATTTTTCATTAACATTTTCCAAGATTTCACGAACTTTTTTTTGTGCGCGTGCGCAGACATTATGATTGTTATGAAGAGAGTGATGAACGTTTGTGAAATCTTGGAAAAAGTTAATGAAAGATTTCCAAACTTTATGGCACCATCCAAAAGTGAAAAACTAATTTACGAAAGTTTCGCGAACTATTTTTTTCCGTGTAGAACAAGGTGCGGTAGTTAACTAAGAATTATGTTAAATGGCGAATACCAGTTTGAGAACTTTCCCTAGTCCCTTATGCATTTTCCCAAACTTATTCATTATATATGTATCTAGTATATGAAACACTTGCTTTTCAGCCACTGAATCCATTACGTCACTATATATATAATCACACTCAACGAATTTCTTTTTTCCTTTTTTTTCCTTCATCCATTATGTATTTTTGAGGTTATGTTTATTTGTTGTCAATTACTTTCTTCACTGCACGCGCTATATATTGTATAATAGCGCAAATAACCTGAAAAATTAAAATCGTATAAAATTAAAATATATATCATATCTCTATATTAAATTATAATAAAATCAATATAAAAATTTTTTCAAATCAAATTTTAGGTTATATTATATAATACTATTTGGCCTTAAAAAAGTATAATATGTCTCCAGGAGAATATTATATAATCTAAAACCACGTAATTAACCGCTTAGAGTGAAAATATATGCGTGATGTTTAAGAAACGCGCGGCACAGTGTGGTTATATATCCAAGAGAGTTTAAAACCTCAAGCTGCGAGAGTATGGAATCGCGATTTAGCGCCGCCTCCCTCGCACAACGAGTGGAACGATAAATCGTATATGCGAGACACTCGAATAGGCATACGGTTATAACATATGCACGGCCGCCGCGCACCAAATACCATTTAAATGCGCGCACGTACAACGGAAAAGAAGTTGAACGCGTATACATATATATATATGTATATGCGCTCTTGAAACATAGACCCATCAACATACATAAATTCGCATCCGCGATGTGGTGGGCCTCTACAATCCCGCAAAACACTCGCTGTTTCTCCGCGCATATATATATGTATATGCGCCTTCGACATCGCGAACCAAGTTCGCGCGCTATAAATACATATAAATATTCCCATAAATCCCATATATATATATATATATAACATTAACATGCTCGCTGACAGCTTTTGGATATTCTCACGTTTATCCTAGAACTTACGAAAAATTGCGTGTATTTAATTTTCAAAACCAAATTAGGAAAACAAAATAATACCCTCATAACAAAAGGATATCCCTAGGATATCCATAGAATATCCCTAGGATATCCATAGAATATCCCTAGGATATCCATAGGATATCCATATCAATGGTCAATATCCTAGAATTGTCCCCAGGATATCTTGGGATATCCATAGGATATCCCTAGGATATCCATATCAATGGTTGATATCCTAGAATGGTCCCCAGGATATCTTGGGATATCCATAGGATATCCAAACCGCCGGTCTGTGGGACATCAACAGGACATTCATAGTATATCCACAGGATATCCCTAAGACATCCACAAAATATCTATTGGATATTATATCGCAGGATATCCATGGGATATCCTCAGGATGTCCGTGGGATATTCTTAGGATATTCACGGGATATTTAATATCTCAACATATATTTTTAAAGGATAAAATTGTTAAGCTAATATAATAAATAATAATAATATAATAAAAACAAAAATCTTATGAGCTTCTAATTTATTTTAAATGAAGATTTGAAACGCATTTTTCAAAGTTTTTAAATAAACTCATATGCACTTAATGTATAATTAATATTAATAGTTATTCGTTATTTGCGGGGAAGAATTTATATTGTTTTAAAGCCAATTTATTTTCTGACAATATTATAAGCATATGAATAAAGGAATGAATCACGAATGAGAAAAAAATTATAGTTAATAAAATTTTCAAATTAAACAACTTTCTCGAAAAACAAGTTGCATTTTATTTTATTTATATATAAAATTTAATTCACAGAATATTTCTCACTCGTAGTCTCATAATATGACTTTAAAAACAGTATTCTAAGAATATCTTCTTGACATCCAGAAGATATACTGAGAATATCCTGAAAATATCTGTGGGATATCCTGACGATATCTATGGGATATCCTGATGATATCTGTCGGATATCCTGATGGTATCTGTGGGATATCCTGACGATATCTATGGGATATCCTGATGATACCTGTCGGATATCCTGATGATATCTATGGGATATCCTGATGATATCTATGGGATATCTGGAGGACATTTATGAAAGTCTATAGAGATATCCAGAAGATATCCTGTGGATATCCTCAGATATCCATGGGATATCCAAAGGATATCAAAACCGCCGATTTTTTGGATATCCTTAAGAGATCCTTTTGATATCCATAGGACATCCCTAGGATATCTGCGGGATATTATCAATATATCTCAAGATATCTTGTGTGTTATTAGGGTAGAATATTATCCCCCACAGCACCGAAACTTTACTAAAGATATATTCGAAATATTCCGCGAACATTTCAAATAAATCTTTAGGAAAATTTTTCGTGCTGTGGGGGGGGGGGATTTGACAAAAAGAAAAATTTGTTTTTTAATAGCGGTAAATTTTTACGATAAATTATTAATTAAAAATTATTTAACAATAATTAATATTACTGTAATTTGTTATTTCATTTGTGATGATCTCAAAACTTTATATATGTTATATATAGTCGCATATATATACTGTCAGTAGCGTTTCACATCTGCGCCTCTCACCTGCTGGCTACCGTATAAGATCATCCTACACAAAACTCGTATACATCGCATTCATCTTCGCTTCGTTCTTAATAAATAATCATTATTATTAGAGTACATATGTGCTTTCACGCGATTTAAGCATAGCGAATCAACATGGAGATCATTTCTAGTGTGCGACGAACCGCTGTGACTGCAAAATATATATTTTTTTTTTTTTCTTCAACCATTGCAACATATGGCGACAATGATCTATTACCTCTTTTCTCTCCTTGAGCGAAAAATTTTTTTTTTATTCATTCGTTTTTTAGGTTTTCGACCTCGGAAATTCCAGTTATATTTTTTTCTGTGCTATTTATTTTTAATAAGTATATATATATTTTTTTTTTAAATTTTCCGTCAAAGTAATTTTAAATAATTAATTTTTTAATTGATTGACTTGCTCGCAGGTTGGTTAAGTTTAAGCGCGGTTGTCGGGATATGAAGCATGTGATTTTAAGATGGATCACATTGTCGGTAATTATATTCATCATAGTTAACGCGCGAACATCTTTTGAAACCAAATATCACTGCGCATGATGATTATTTTTGTAAACTGATTCGATATTAGTATTCTGATAGTTTTAGGTTTTTTTTTTTTTTAAATTTACTTTGGTGTTTACAATATGTTAATATAGTGTAAATATTCAAATTCGCCACTGGATAAATATACCAGAGCAGTTTGCTAAATCGCTACTGGAAAAATTTACCTTTATCATCGTTACGTAACTTACGCAAATTTTATTTTCTGGGGAATTTTCAAAATTACTGGTTGATTTCTATTGTCCCCACTCGTCATTTGTCATAATTCTCGTCAACTACCGCAACCTGATCTAGTGAAAATTTAGTAACTTTATAGTACCATTTAATTTTAACAATAAAGTCACTAAATTTTTACCGCATCTTGCTCTAGTGAAAATTTAGTGATTTTATTGTTAAAATTAAAAGTTACTATAAAGTTACTAAATTTTTACTAGAGCAGGATGGGGTAGTTGACCGGAATTATGACAAATTGCGAGTGAGGAAATGGAATAATAACCAACTTACTGATATAAAGAAAATATTGTAGAACAGTTTTAACTAACAATAAGTGGAGTATTTATCCTGTGGAGTATTTGGAAAGATGCCAAAGTCACTGTCCAAAATTTCCTTCCGCTAGCATTTTAGTGAACTACTGCACCCTGCGCTCTAGTAAAAATTTAGTGATATTCAAGTTAAAATTAAAAGTTACTATAAAGTCATTAAATTTTCACTAGAACAGGGTGCGGTAGTTTTAACCAAGAATTATGTTAAATGGCGAATACCATTTTGAGTCCCTTATTTTTTTTATTTTTCCCTAGTCCCTTATGCATTTTCCCAAATTATTCATTATCTAGTATGAAACACTTGCTTTTTCAGCCACTAAATCCAAAACGACACTATATACACTCAACAAATTTCTTCTTCATTCCTTTTTTCCTTCATGCATTGTATTTTTGAGGTTATGTTTCTTTGTTGCCAATTTCCACTCTTTGTATATATATATATATATATATATATATATATATATATATATATAAATTATACTTTCTTCACTGCGTGCACGCTATATTGCAATAGTAGATAACCGGGAAAATTCAAATCGTAAAATAAAATTAAAAAACATTATCTCTATAAATTCGTAAAGATATTATCAATAAAATTATGTTTGAAAAATATGTTTTTATTTTATTTTAACTAAAACTTTTTTTTAAACGATAAGAATCGACGATTTTATCTGAGAACGCGCGAGCGCGCGCGTGAATATAATCGATATCTCTTCAACTTTCAAATGTGCAAAAAAAAAAGATGGGTCGATCGTTAAGTGCACATATATTTTTTAACGTAAAAAATAAATACAGGCGCCTCGCGAGCGCACGCCCGTACGCGTGTGTTGATGCATAACCGGTACTTTAATGCGCCTCTATGATATGATAATGCAACATTTTCACATTCGATTATGCATGTGGGTTCATGTATGATAATTTGGCGAGACAAAGCCACATTGTCGATGAGAGGGTGGGGGGAAGAGAACATAAATTGAATCACTATACACTATATCCCCACTATATGTGTGAATCTCTCTCTCTCTCTCTCTCTCTCTGTGTCTCATTTCTCTCTTCATCACTCCACGCGCACTCGATTTCACTCGCGATCTTTCTCCTCCCTCTGCCTCCTCCTTCTCACAATCATCCGAAACGCCCACAAAGCAAAGTGACTCTCTCTCTCTCTCTCTCTGTTCTGCCTACATGACGCTTAAATTCGTTTGAAACAATGTTTTAAAAGACTTTTGTAGTAATTTTATGTTATCAAGAGCGTGTCCCTCACAACACAAGGATATTCAGGATATCCCTGGGACGTCCTGGGGATATCCATTTGCTTTTGGCGATTCGGATATCCCTAAGATATCCTCTGGATATCCATGGACATCTCTAAGATATCCCAGGGATATCCAAACCGCCGAAAACAAATCGATATCCCCAGGACGTCCCAAGGATATCCTGAATATCCTTTTGTTGTGAGGGGTATTTGTGTATACGTGGAACTTTACAGGGTTTTCAGACGATTTTTGACCCCCCCTTGTTCATTCACAACGTGAAGTCATTTTTGCGAAGGGATCCTTTTTATTGTCATTAGTATGTATAACGTGTAACACGTCACGAGATATGGGATGTGAAATTTTTTTTTTTTCCACGATACGCTCCTCTTTTTATTCTCTCGTGTGTCATATTTATATGAAATATGCTAATTTCTGTCATATATGTGCAGTATATATATATATATATATATGTAAAAGAAGAAAAATATTTCCCTTGACCGTGCATTCTAAAATATGTGACTAAACACAATAAAGTTTTCGTTTTTTGTCCACATTAACTTTTTTTTTAATTTGCTTACTTTTTTTAGGTTTTGTGAATAATGATTCAAATTTTTCTCTTGAAGTAACTATATTCAAACTAGACCAATGGCAGTTTTCTAAAGGTTGGTTTTCATTGTCCTCACTCACCATATTTGTCATAAAATTCTCGTCAACTACCGCACCCTGCTCTAGTGAAAATTTAGTGACTATTGTTAAAATTAAAAGTTACTATAAAATTACTAAATTTTCATTAGAGCAGGGTACGGTAGTTATGACGAGAATTATATGACAAATGACGAGTGGGGACAATGGAAACCAACCTAAATTTTAAACTAGTAATTTTATTTTCTGGCGAATTAAAAAAATACCCAACTTAAGGTTGGTTTCCATTGTTCCCACTCACTACCTCACCCTGCTTTAGTGAAAATTTAGTAACTTTTAATTTTAACAATAAAGTTACTAAATCATGACTTAAATTTATAGTAATTTTCAATTTTAAATTTAACAATAAAGTTACTAAATTTTCACTTAACTTTATAGTAACTTTTAATTTTAACAATAAAGTTACTAAATTTTCACTAGTGCAGGGTGCGGTACATGAACGAGAATTATTGCATAAAGTGTCGATTTTGGCGAGTGAAGACAATGGAAACCAACCTTAAAAAAAGTATTGTAGAATAGCTTTAAGGAATTTTTGTTAAGTGTCGCATTTGAGGAGTTAGAGTAAACCAGACATTAGCTGCAAAAAATTTTAGGTTAAATGTCACATATACAGTTGAAAAAAAAGTTTTTCATACTAGATAATGAATAATTAAAAAATAAAATGAACGAATACATAAAAAACGATATTCCGTAAATTATTATTAGTAATATATTTTTCTAGCTCAAAGTAAATCTATATGACCCAAAAATCAGTAATTTTATTTCTATTAAACCCTGTAAATGTTATATAAAAATTATTTATTTTTTTATAAATCACCTAATGGATAGTAATAGAAGAAAAATTAAAGAGATTAATTTTAATAATAAATAACACTCAACTTGAAAATCAATAGTATAATAATAATAATAATAATAATAATAAAAATCATTCTTCATTTGACTTTAATGTAATTCACTTAACAGTTTTATTCTTCAAATAATAAATAATTTATTTATAATAATAATTTAAATACATAATTTAAAGGGCCAACAAGTAAAATAATTTTTAAAATATATGTCAATAGTGATGAAATTAAAAAAAAAATTTTAATGGTCACCAAAAAAATTAAAAATAGCTTTATTGCCAATCTTAGTGTTAAATTGTATTTTAGGAATGAAAATATTTCAAATTCCACTGGGACATCGTCGATCAATTTTATCTTATATCTATACATTAACAATGATATTTTCACTTATATATACTTATTTTAAAGATGGAACTAGTATATGTTTTTATGGTAAAGAATTGTTACCAATAAATCATAATGTTGTGATTTTTGTCTTTACTTGTAATCAATTGTCTGCAATTGTGTCATTGATTATAACTTTGTGGATGAGTAAGGTAAAAAAATTGTTATTATTATTATTATTATTATTATTATTATTATTATTATTATTATTATTATTATTATTATTATTATTATTATTATTATTATTATTATTATTATTATTATTATTATTATTATTATTATTATTATTATTATTATTATTATTATTATTATTATACTTATTATTATACTTATTATTATACTTATTATTTGTTCAAATGGTATTAATTTTTTTTCATTATTTAATTTAATAACATGGTGCTTTTCATAAAAAATTATTGTAATAAAAATAATTTTTTTTTTAATCTGTAGGAAACAATTATGTATTGAAAGAATGGAATTATTAAATTGCAATTTATATGGCTTTCAATCAGCAGATGTTTATCAAAAAATATTTTTTAACACTGTCGTGTTAATAATAGTAATTTTTACAGTACAATTTGTAAATTTTTTTTTGGAAATATTTATATTTAAAAAAACTGCAACTATTGAACTACTTTTATACTGTTCACTTTTTTATAAATCGCCAGTAATCATACAATCGGCTATTGATTTTACTTTTGGACTACTTGTGATGTATTATATAGTCTGATTTTTAATCTTATTATTATTATTATTATTATTATTATTATTATTATTATTATTATTATTATTAGATTATTATTATTATTATTATTATTATTATTATTATTATTATTATTTTATTATCATTTTATTATTATTATTAATACTATTATAACTTTTATCATTACTATTATTATTTATTATTTTTTTAATATTTTATTTAATTAGGAAAGGGATTTTTTAATTTTTGTAAAATAATGAAATATTTGTAGATATTAAAAAAAAAAAAAAAAAAAAATGTTTTCATATAGATGTATTGGACACTCTTTTAAACATTTGAACAACATTCTAAAAATGGAAAGTCAGTTTTATTTACTGAAAACTGAATTTCATAAGAAACATGTGAAAAGTAAATTAGATATGATAAGAATAATTAAGTAAGTAGCAAAATTTAAGTAAATGAGAATATTTTTTTTTTTAACTTTCTCTAATAGCAAATATTTAAGATTGTTTATTATTGTTATTATTATTATTATTATTTTTTTTTTTGTATTAGATTACAACATTTGGAATTGTCAAATATTGGACGAAAAATAAATGAAATATACCAATTTCAAATTTTTATTTCAATAAATGTGAATTTCATATCACAAATTGTTATTCTTTATCTGATTTTTGTTACATATTTTAAAAAAGATATAAATATTGAAACAGCTATTAGTATTTATATAGTAGAAATATTTTTGTTCATTGAATTTATTAATAAATTTATTTATGTGAATAATGCATGTAAAAATGTTTATTTAGAGGTAAAATAAAATTTTATTTATCATTTAGAAATGAATAAAGTAATAAAAATGATTTTAAGGAATGAATATATATATATATACTAGAGGGGCTACGCCCCCCTGCGCGCTTCACGCGCCAACCCCCCTATTTTTGGCGGGAAATATAGAGAGAGAGATGAGGGAAGGGGGAAGGACTTGCGCCTATATTCAGACCCTTGAAACGAACATAACCTCAAAATTTAGGTCATTTTTGATGGAGGAGGTGAAATGAGAGGAGGGAGGGGACTTGCGGCTATATTCAGAGCCTTGAAACGAACATAACCTCAAAATTAGGTCATTTCTGGCGGGGGAGGGGACTTGCGGCTATATTCAGAGTCTTGAAACGAACATAACCTCAAAATTTAGGTCATTTTTGACGGAGGAGGGGAAATGAGAGGAGGGAGGCGGACTTGCGGCTAAATTCAGAGCCTTGAAACGAACATAACCTCAAAATTTAGGAGGGGGGACTCCCCCCTCCTAGGTCAAGAATTCTTGAAACAGCGGCGGCGGAGGCGGCGGCGATATCTTTTTGTAATATAACTAGAGGGGCTACGCCCCCCTGCGCGCTTCGCGCGCCAACCCCCCTATTTTTGGCGGGAAATACAGAGAGAGATGAGGGAAGGGGGAAGGACTTGCGGCTATATTCAGACCCTTGAAACGAACATAACCTCAAAATTTAGGTCATTTTTGATGGAGGAGGTGAAATGAGAGGAGGGAGGGGGACTTGCGGCTATATTCACAGCCTTGAAACGAACATAACCTCAAAATTAGGTCATTTCTGGCGGGGGAGGGGACTTGCGGCTATATTCAGAGTCTTGAAACGAACATAACCTCAAAATTTAGGTCATTTTTGACGGAGGAGGGGAAATGAGAGGAGGGAGGCGAACTTGCGGCAAAATTCAGAGCCTTGAAACGAACATAACCTCAAAATTTAGGAGGGGGGACTCCCCCCTCCTAGGTCAAGAATTCTTGAAACAGCGGCGGCGGCGGAGGCGGCGGCGGCGATATCTTTTTGTAATATAGGAAGATATATATATATATATTTTTTAATCGAAAACAGATTTTTAAAACTGTGGAACATCTTCTTTATTTATCACAGGACACAAATATTGTCTCTGAGGTAAAAATTTATATCATGTGCACATTTTTTTTTTTTTTTTTTTGAGAGCCCTTATCTGCTTTAAAATAAATTTGCATATATATATTAATTAATAAATTTATAAACAATTAAAACATAAATTATTATTTAATTATTATTAATTGCAAATTATTATAATTATTATAATTGTTTTAATTATTATAATTTGCAGTTATTATTAATTAATTGCCTTCTTAAATTATTTCTCGATAAGCAAATAATAACTATGTACAATTTAAAAAATAATTTTTTATTTTATTTTCCCTTAGAAAATTTTGCAATTGATTGTATATATAATATTTTTTTTTTTAAATTCAACATATAAAAAAAATTATTTATAATTTACAGATTAATGAATTTATTGAACAAATCGAACAATGTCCCCTTAAATTTAATATCTATATGGAATTCAATTAGGTTATCGACTCATAACACTTGTGAGTATAATTATTATTATAATTGATTATTATTATTTCTCATTATAGAATAATAAATAAATTAAATAATAACAAAATTTTTTTATTATTCAGTTTCTACTGGCAATTGCAGATAGAATGACAATAGTGATGCAATTGTATCCAGCGAGAGTATAACATAAAAATCATAATAATTTATATATATGAATTTTAAAATATGAATTAATTAGGAAATTAAAATTTTAATTTAATTAATTAATTAAGAAATTGAAAAAATTTAATATAATTAATTAAGAAATTAAAAATTTAATTTAGTTACTTATACTTAAGAAATTAATTTAATTATGAAAAATTTTTCAATAAATTATATTATTTTTATTTCAAAACAATTAAAGGTACATTTATTTTTAATAAATAATTAATTATAAATGATTGAAATCATTTATGAATGACATCAAAAGAATTTTTAAATAAATAATTATTCATAACACGCAACTTGAGAATCGATATATATAGTTTAAAATAAATAGTTATATTAATATAAAAATTATTCTCCATTTGTCTTTAAAGGAACTTATTTTAAAAAAAATTTATTCTGTAATGTTTAAAAAAAAGAGAGAAAAGAATAATTTAAAGGGTAAACCAGTAAAATAATTTTTTAAATATATCAATAGTGATGAAGGTAAAAAAAATTTTTAAATGGTCACCAAAAAAATTAAAAACAGCACTATTACCAATATCAGTGTTGAGTTATATTTTAGGAATAAAAACATTTCAAATTCCACTGGGACATCGTCGAACAATTTTAACTTATATTTATACATTAACAATAATTTTTTCACTTATCTATACTTATGTCAAAGATGGAACTAAACTATGTCTTTATGGTGAAAAATTATTACCAGTAGGTCATAAAGTTGTGATTTTTGCCTATGCTTGTAATCAATTGTCTGCAATTGTCTCGTTGATTTTAACTTTGTTTATGAGTAAGGTAAAAAAATTATTATTATTATTATTATTATACTTATTATTTGTTCAAATGGTATTAATTGTTTTTTCATTATTTAATTTAATAATATGGTGCTTTTCATAAAAATTTATTTGTAATAAAAATAATTTTTTTTTTTAATCTGTAGGAAACAGAATTATGTATTGAAAGAATGGAATTATTAAATCGCAATTTATATAATGACTTTCAATCAGCAGATGTTTATCGAAAAATATTTTTTAACACTGTCTTGATAATAACAGCACTTTTTACAGTACAATTTGCAAATTTTTTTTTGGAAATATTTATATTTAAAAAAACTGCAACTATTGAACTACTTTTATACTGTTCGCTTTTTTATAAATTGCCAGTAATCATACAATCGACTATTGATTTTACTTTTGGACTACTTGTGATGTATTATAGTCTAATTTTTACTATTATTATTATTATTATTTTTATTATTATTATTATTATTATTATTATTATTTTATTATTATTAATACTATTATAACTTTTATCATTACTATTATTATTTATTATTTTTACTATTATCCCACATAAAAAAAGGATATCCCTAGGATATCCATAGGATATCCAAAGGATATCCCTAGGATACCCAAACCGCCGGTCTGTGGGACATCAACAGGACATCCACGGATATCCACAGAATATCCCTAAGACATCCGCAAAATATCTATTGGATATTATATCGCAGGGATATCCTCAGGATGTCCGTGGGATATTCTTAGGATATTTACGGACTATTTAATATCTCAACATATATTTTTAAAGGTTAAAATTGTTAAGCTAACCCTAATAACACAAGATATCTTGGGATATATTGATAATATCCCGCAGATATCCTAGGGATGTCCTATGGATATCAAAAGGATCTCTTATGCTTAATATTGTCAGAAAATAAATTGGCTTTAAAGAATATAAATTCTTTCCAGCGAATAACGAATAACTATTATAATATTAATTACACATTAAGTGCATGAGTTTATTTAAAAACTTTGAAAAATGCGTTTTAAATCTTCATTTAAAATAAATAAGAAGCTCATAAGATTTTTGTTTTTATTATATTATTATTCATTATATTCCCTCATAACAAAAGGATATCCCTAGGATATCCATAGGATATCCATATCAATGATCGATATCCTAGAATGGTCCCCAGGATATCTTGGGATATTCATAGGATATCCCTAGGATATCCAAACCGCCGGTCTGTGGGACATCAACAGGACATCCATCGGATATCCACAGGATATCTCTAAGACATCCACAAAATATCTATTAGATATTATATCACAGGATATCCATGGGATATCCTCAGGATGTCCGTGGGATATTCTTAGGATATTCACCGGATATTTAATATCTCAACATATATTTTTAAAGGTTAAAATTGTTTAGCTGATATAATGAATAATAATATATAATAAAAACAAAAATCTTATGAGCTTCTAATTTATTGTAAATGAAGATTTGAAACGCATTTTTTAAATTTTTTAAATAAACTCATATGCACTTAATGTATAATTAATATTAATAGTTATTCGTTATTTGCCGGGAAGAATTTATATTGTTTAAAGCCAATTTATTTTCTAAAAATATTAAGCATATGAATAAAGGAATGAATCACGAATGAGAAAAAAAATTAGTTAATAAAATTTTCAAATTAAACAACTTTCTCGAAAAAGAAGTTGCATTTTATTTTATTTATATATAAAATTTAATTCACAGAATATTCTCACTCGTAGTGTCATAATGACTTTAAAAACAGTATCATGAGAATATCTTCTTTTGACATCCAGAAGATATACTGAGAATATGCTAAAAATATCTGTGGGATATCCTGACGATTTCTATGGGATATCCTGATGATATCTGTGGGATATCCTGACGATATCTATGGGATATCCTGACGATATCTATGGGATATCCTGATGATATCTGTGGAATATCCTGACGATATCTATGGGATATCTGGAGGACATTTATGAAAGTTTATAAATATCCAGAAGATATCCTGTGGATATCCTCAGATATCCATGGGATATCCAAAGGATATCCAAACCGACGATTTTTTGGATATCCTTAAGAGATCCTTTTGATATCCATAGGACATCCCTAGGATATCTGCGGGATATTATCAATATATCCCAAGATATCTTGTGTTATTGGGGATATTTCTATTATTTATTTAATATTTTATTTAGTTAGAAAAGGGATTTTTTAATTTTTGTAAAATAATGAAATATTTGTATATTAAAAAAAAAAATTTCATACAGATGTATTGGATACTCTTTTAAACATTTGAACAACATTATAAAAATGGAAAGTCAGTTTTTTTTACTGAAAACTGAATTTCATAAGAAACATGTGAAAAGAAAATTAGATATGATAAGAATAATTAAGTAAGTAGCAAAATTTAAGTAAATGAGAATTTTTTTTTTGTATATATAAGAGATGGCCAAACATAGTTTATTTAAATTATTGTTTTTTTTTTTTTTTTTTTTTTTTTAAATTAGATTACAACATTTGGAACTGTCAAATATTGCAGGAAAAATAAATGAAATATATCAATTTCAAATTTTAATTTCAATATTCGTGAATTTCATATCACAAATTGTTATTGTTTATCTGATATTCGTTACATATTTTGAAAAAAATATGGATACTGAAACAGCTATTAGCATTTATATTGTAGAAATATTTTTGTGCATTGTATTTGTTAATAGATTTATTTATGTTAATAATGCATGTAAAAATGTTTCTTTAGAGGTAAAATATTTAATTCTGTATGAAGTAATATAAATGATTTTTAAGAAATTAATTGTTATATTTATATATATATATATATATATATATTTTTTTTTTATCGAAAATAGGTTTGTAAAACTGTGGAACATCTTCTTTATTTATCACAGGACACAAATATTGTCTCTGAGGTAAAAATTTATTTTAAGTTTTTTAAAAGTTTTTTTTTTAAGTTTTTTTTTTTTTTTTAAATTCGATATAAAAAATCATTTATACTTTACAGATTAATGAATTTATTGAACAAATTGAACAATGTCCCCTTAAATTTAATATTTTTGGAATTCAATTAGGTCATCGACTGATAACATTTGTGAGTAATTACTATAATTAATTATTATTTGTCATCTATCCCTCACAACAAAAGGATATTCAGGATATCCTTGGGACGTCCTGGGGATATCGATTTGTTTTCGGCGGTTTGGATATCCCTGGGATATCTTAGAGATGTCCATGGATATCCAGAGGATATCTTAGGGATATCCGAATCGCCAAAAGCAAATGGATATCCCCAGGACGTCCCAGGGATATCCTGAATATCCTTGTGTTGTGAGGGATATAGAATAATAAATAAATTAAATAATAACAAAATTTTTATATTATTCAGTTTGTACTGGCAATTGCAGATAGATTGACAATAGTGTTGCAACTGTATCCAGCGAGAGAAACATAAAAATCATAATAATTCATATTATATGAATTTTAAAATATGAATTAATTAGGAAATTAAAATTTTAATTTAATTAATTAATTAAGAAATTAAAAATTTAATTTAATTAATTAAAAAAATTAATTCAATTATGAAAAATTTCAATAATAAATTACTTTTATTTCAAAACAATTCAAGGTTTATTATTTTTAATATAAAATAATTATTTAAATTATTGAAATCATTTAAAAATGACACCACATGCATTTTTAAATAATATTAATTATTCATAACACGCAACTTGAAAATCGATATATAGTTTACAATAAATAGTTATTAATATGAAAATTATTCTTTATCAGTCTTTAAAGGAAGTTACTTAAAAAAATTTATTCTACAAAGTTTATAAAAAAAAATTGTCGCCAAAATCGACAAAATTTGCATTAGAAAAACAAAAATTTTCTTAAAATTCTACAATACGATAAGCAAAAAAAAAAAAAAAAAAAAAAAAAAACGAAAATTAAAAATAAAAGTTAATAAAATTTTCATTATAAATAATTAAAAAGGGGTCAAAAAAAAAAAAAAATGATTTAAAAGAACCAACGAGTAAAATAATTTTTTTCAATATGTCAATAGTGATGAAGTTAAAAAAAACTTTTAAATGGTCACCAAAAAAATTAAAAACAGCATTATTACCAATATCAGTGTTGAGTTGTATTTTAGGATTTAAAATATTTCAATTTCCCCATGGATATCGTCGAACAATTTTCAGTTATTTTTATACATTAACAATGATTTTTTCACTTTCTATCATATTTTTCTACGATGGATACAATAGATGTTATTATGGTGAAGATTTTTTAAAAATAAATCATGATGTTATAGTATTTGTATACGCTTGTAATCAATTATCAGCAATTTTGTCAGTGATACTAACATTGTGGATGAACAAGGTAAAAAAAAAACAATAAATAAAGATCACTTCAATAATTATGAACTGACGAATTTGAAGAAAAATTTTTTTGTAAATACAATTTTTTAATATATTTTTTTGCAAGTATTAAAAGTAATATAATATTATTTAAATTTACAGGAAATAGAATTATGTATTGAGGGAATAGAATTATTAAATCAAAATTTAAATGGTTTTCAATCAAGAGATATTTATCGAAAAATATTTATTCACAATTTTTTTATGATATTAACATATTTTATTATTTTATTTCTAACTGCTTTTTTGGAAATATTTATATTTGTTGAAGATAATGTGAGTTTTTTAAAAATATGTTACTGCACGCTTTTCTACAGATTGCCAATGTTTATGCAGGGGACCATAGATTTTAATTTTGGACTACTTGTGAAGTATGTGTTCATAGACTAATTTTATACTATAAATAATAATATTATTATTACTATTATTATTATTATTATTATTATTATTACTATTATTATTATTATTATTATTATTATTATTATTATTATTATTATTATTATTATTATTATTATTATTATTATTATTATTATTATTATTATTATTATTATTATTATTTTTATTTAATTTGGTCGATATTTTAAAAGCTCGACACATTTTTAGCTATACGAGTTTCCTTTCTTTGTAGATTGTCGGTAAAGTACATTGAAATTTTGCGGGAAATTTGAAATTATTGATGTAAATCATATAATAACAACATAGAGAGGAAACTCGTATAGCTAAAAAAATGTCGAGCTTTTAAAATATCGACTAAATTAAATTTCGATTAATATAAAATTCGATGCTTCTAAATTTCTATCATTTAGAATATATCGAACAAATAAAATATCGACCACTTTAAATATCGATCATTTAGAATTTCGACCAAATAAAATATCGACTAAAAATAATAATTCGATCAATTAAAATTTCCAACTTTTTAATTTTTGGGAAAATTCATGCGCCTCATATATTTTCAATCTAATTTGTGTTTTTTTTTTTTTTTTTTTTCAGATGTATTGGACACTCTTTTAAGCATATGAATAATATTCTAAAAATGGAAAGTAGATTAATTTTACTGACTAGTGAATTACATAAAAAAAATGCGAGAAGAAAATTAAATATAATAAAGCTAATTAAGTAAGTAGTCAAATTTTTTTAAGAAATTTCTATTATTTTTTTTTGTGATAATTTTTTTTTTTTTTTATAGATTACAACATTTGGAACTGTCAAAAATTGCTCGAAAATTAAATGAAATTTATAAAATTCAAATTTTCATTTCAATAATTGTTAATTTCTTAACAGAAATAATTGTACTTTACTTAATTTGTTTTGCTTATTTTAAAAATGTAAAAAATAATATAAATCTCGCTGTTAGTATGTATTTAGATGTTGTATTTTTGTGGATTGGATATTTTTTTAAAATTATTTACGTTAATAGCGTATGTTACGATGTTACATTGGAGGTAAATAAATTATTTATATATATATATGATACATATACAAATTCAATAAAGTTAATAAATAGAAATTATTTTTAAAAAAAAATTGAATTATTGATATAAAATTTTCTGTAATAAAATTGAATTTTTTTTTATTAAAAAAAAACCAGGTTACTAAAACTCAGGAATATCTTCTTTATTTGTTAAAGGACACAATTATTGTCCAAGAGGTAATTATATATATATATATAGAATTCATTTAATTATTTGATTAATTTTTTAAAAAAAATTATTTTTATTATCATTACGGGGATATTTTCTTTTTATTAATCATATAATATTTTCATAGTTTTGACAGTAAAAAAAACTTCTACTTTACAGATTAATGAATTTATTGAACAAATAGAACAAAATCCTCTTTTATTTACACTTTTTGGAGTTCAATTAAATCATGGAATGATAACAATTGTAAGTAACTATATATTATTTTAAATCTATTCCCTCACAGCACCGGATATTTAAGGATATCCCTAGGACATCCTGAGGATATCCATTGCCTTGCGGCGGTTTGGATATCCCAGGGATATCCTCAGGATGTCCGAGAGATATCCAAACCGCCACAAGCAAATGGATATCCCCAGGATGTCCCAGGGATATCCTTAAATATCCGGTGCTGTGGGGGTTATTATCATTTTTATAAATAATTACAGTACCCTCATAACAAAAAGATATCCCTAGGATATCTATAGGATATCCACATCAATGGTCGATATCCTAGAATGGTCCCCAGGATATCTTGGGATATCCATAGGATATGCCTAGGATATCCAAACCGCCGGTCTGTGGGACATCAACAAGACATCCACAGGATATCCCTAAGACATCCACAAAATATCTATTGGATATTATATCGCAGAATATCCATGGGATATCCTCAGGATGTCCGTGGGATATGCTTAGGATATTCACGGGATATTTAATATCTCAACATATATTTTTAAAGGTTAAAATTGTTAAGCTAATATAATGAATAATAATATATAATAAAAACAAAAATCTTATAAGCTTCTAATTTATTTTAAATGAAGATTTAAAACGCATTTTTCAAAATTTTTAAATAAACTCATGCACTTAATGTATTATTAATATTAATAGTTATCTATGGGATATCCTGATGATATCTGTGGGATATCCTGACGATATCTATGGGATATCTGGAGAAAATTTATGAAAGTCTATAGAGATATTCAAAAGATATACTGTGGATATCCTGTGGATATTCTCAGATATCCATGGGATATCCAAATCGCCGATTTTTTGGATATCCTTAAGAGATCCTTTTGATATCCATAGGACATCCCTAGGATATCTGCGGGATATTATCAATATATCCCAAGATATCTTGTGTTATTAGGG
Organism: Leptopilina boulardi; assembly: GCF_019393585.1. NCBI lineage: Eukaryota > Metazoa > Arthropoda > Insecta > Hymenoptera > Figitidae > Leptopilina > Leptopilina boulardi. The sequence goes on along the minus strand of NW_026137825.1, from coordinate 2,481,520 downwards.
ATAAAATTATTAATTTTTTTCATATATATATATATTAATAATAAAATATCATTTTCTTCAGTTTATACTAGCAATGGCAGATAAATTGACAATAGTGATTCAACTATATCCAGTGAGAGAAACATAAAAATAAATTATAGATTAGTTATAACTTATCTATCATATATGAATAATTTTATTTTCTTTTATTACAAAACAATATTCATGTATATTTTTAATAAAAAAAAAAAATGAATTATAAATTATTTTAAATTATTTATTGATCAATTCCATATGAAAATAATATTACATATAAATAATGATAACACGCAACATATGTAAATCGATAATACACTATATATTAATATAATAGTTTATAAAAATTATTCTTTATTAGACTTTAAAGCAAATCACTTGAAAGTTTATTTATTCTCTAAAATTTAATTTTTAACTAGTAATTAAGTTAAAAAATTTACTTTTCTTATAATATTAATAATAATAATAATAATAATAATAATAATAATAATAATAATAATAATAATTCAAAATGTGATATAATAAATAATAATTTATTAATATTAATTATTTTAATTTAATTAATTAATAATAATAAAATAATTGCAATAAAATAATAATTAAATGTTCATTATTTAGTTTTTAGTGTCTGTGGCAGATAAATTAACAATAGTGTTTCAACTGTTTCCAGTGAAGGAAAGATAAAAAAAAAAAAATTAAGATGAATTAATTTTATAAACATTTTACTATTGTTTAAAGAAATTTCTAATAAATTTGTAAATATATTACAACAAGGCAATAAAGTAGTGTAAATATACATATATATGTGCGTCAAAAAGAATCGATATATCTCATTTGAAAAATAACATATAATATCTAAAATAAATAGTTATTAAACCGCAATTATTGCATGTCAATTCTAATGGACTTATAATTATTTATTCATCACATATTGCTTTTACATTTAAAAAAAAAACTATTTTTTTTATTTTAAAAACATTTTATATTAATTTTTCTCTTATTTATTTATTATTTCAATTTAATATAAGAAGGTACGCGCCAAACCCCATTATTTTCAACTTTAATTTTTTGTGAGGTTTGCAAGTATTAAAATTATTAAAATTTTATTTAAATTTTAAGGTTATGTTTTTTTTTTTTTTTTTGATTATATAGGGGAATTTGCGAAGTTATGTTTGTCGGACGAAATAGCCTCAAACCCAACGGTCCCTTGACCTATGTCCTTAAATTTTGAGGTTATGTTTAAACTAAAGCCTTGAATCCTGGAAACCTATATGCCCTAGAATTTTGAGGTTATGTTTGATCTCTGACCTTGAATCATAGAACCTAACCTAACATAACCTAATCTAACCTAACCTGACCTAACATAACCTAATCTGACCTAACCTAACATAACCTAATCTAACCTAACATAACCTAACCTAATCTGACCTAACCTAACATAACCTAATCTAACCTAACATAACCTAACCTAATCTGACCTAACCTAACATAACCTAATCTAACCTAACCTAAGTTAAGCTAACCTGACCTAACCTAACCTAATCTAACCTAAAAATAACCTAACCTAACATGACCTAACATAACCTAACCTAATCTGACCTAACCTAACATAACCTAATCTAACCTAACCTGACCTAACCTAACCTTGTCAAAAACATGTGTTGGTTACCCTTAACATGGAATGACCCATACTGGAGACAGCAGTGAAATTTTTTTTTATAAAATAGAGAAATATTTAAATAAAATAATATGACTTTGAAGAAGTTATAAAAGAAAATACAGAATTTAAAATAGCAAATAAAATACAATTGCCCGTGTAAAATTTGTTGAATTAAAGATCGAGTAAATGTTTGGATTTGTAAGAAAGAGAGAGAGAGAGAGAGAGAGAGGAAAGATCGGTGCGTGAAATAGCACAGAGCGTGTGCGGGACCCGCAAGTAACGAGAGACTCGTTGAAAATTTACGATTCAAGGGCCCATGGGTCTTTGCTAATCCGCGAAATTATATTTCAACTTTACCCGCGTCCCATGAGCGCATAAAAGCCGTCGTATTTTTCGCGATTAGTCCTCTTTCGTACGCCTGATTCTAAGTTATGTATTTCCGGCGGACATCGAATCGAGGCGCAATGCACAATTTTAGTCTCCTTTCATTTTTTTTTTCTTTTTTTTTTTTATTCACTTTTATACGCTTACGGATTATATCCATTCTCTCCCTTTACACCCCCTTTACCCTCCATTTTTTTTCACAATTATTATTAAAAAAAAAAAAATTATTTTTAAAAAAGTAGCAACTCTATTAATTGAAATCGTGATAAAAACAAACTTTATTTTAAATAAATTTATATTAAATTTTAATTATTTATTTAATTATAAATTATTATTAAATATTCTAGTTTTTAAAGCAAAAGGTACTATATACATTAAATACATAACATTTTCCTTCAATAATAAATTCCGTGTATTTTTTACTATCTGCTTCTGCCAACGGAATTAAAATTTAAATTTCGTTTAATTTTCTCGCGTCCTAGACAAAATCTTATTGTTCTATATCTTTTTTTTTTTTTAACGCTGTACATATTGGACTTATAAATCTTGTATTCATTCTTTTTATAATTTTTAATTTTAATAATTTTTCTAATTCTTGATTTATTTTATCTCTCAATTTAATTGGTCTTGGGTACGATTTTTTAAATTAAATTTTCACCAAAGCAGAGTGCGGTAGTTGATTAAAATTATGACAAATGTCGAGTGCAGATAATGCGGCAACCTTTTTAAATCTCAAACCAGGGTTGGGTCGTTATCTTCTGTTTATTATATACATAACACAGTTAGGATGAATTCACATGGCAGCGTTTTGCAAAATGTTTTTTATAGGTTATGAGTGCAAAATAAATGACAAACCTATATCTACAATTCTTTTACATTCAACATATATGTACAAAACGCAACTCTAAACTGACTGATGCTCTTCCATTTTTTTTTTTTTAAACTTTAATAAACATAATTAAATTTTTTCTACTAATATTATTTTATTTCTCAAAAAAAAAATTTAAGAAAACGTCAATAACTTTAGAAACAGAAAAATTACCAAAAAAAAAAAAAAGAAATAAATGTTTCAAACTGACAGCATTAGCAATATAAAGGGTATGAGTTATAAAAAAAAATGGCTTAATCGTGCTGTAAATTAAAAATGGGAATTAAAAAACAAAAAAAATTTCGCATGGCTTCGTGCAGAGCTCGCAAGTACTATATAAGCAAGTTGAAACAGGCGCGCGATTTATGAGCGGTACGAGTAGTATATATATATATACTTTTCTCAGGTGCGAGCCATATTCCCACGCGCCTAAAGTCGTTCAATTTGAAGGATATCGTCGCTTTTTTTTTCTTTATTTTTATGCTTGCGTAAAACAAAAACCTCAGAAAAAGAAAAAAATAAATAAATAAAGAGCTTAGTTGAGTGAAATGTTAACACAGAAATTATGCAAATTACATCAGGTAACTTGATATATATATATATAAGCATAGTGTCACCATTGGAACATTAATCATTCTCTGCACATATAATTTTTTGACATAAAAAAAAAATAGTATGAGGAAAAAAGAGAAGCAGACTCTCCCTATTTCTGGAAATGAAAGGACCTCGTCCTCTTCATTTTGACCGGAGGCGACGTAAAAACGCACTAAAGCGCGAGATCACCATCCTCTCTTTTGCGCGCAGGTATAAACGACCGCGAAGCACCCACTGGCATATTTCTACACCTGCTTCGTCGTCGCACACTGACTCACACTCGCCTTTTTTTTTTCAAATTTATCATCACTTTTCAGCAACCTCTCGGACATTAAACTAATTAGTATTCTTGGGTGGTTTCTTCTATAATTTATCACACAACAGAGAACACGGACATAAACTTCAAAATCTCGTTTTACTTCAAAATCAGGAATTAACTTTATTTTTTCATTATAACAGTTTTTTTTTGATTCAGCAAATAGTTGTAAATGTTAATAATTGCTATTTTTGCATTGTGGACAGACCTTTACGTTACATTAGGGGAAAGATGCCATTGTCCCCGCACTTATAATTCTAGGTCAACTACCGCACCCTGATGTAGTGAAAATTTAGTAAAATTCTAGTTAAAACTAAAAGATACTATAGTCACTTTTTTTTACTAGAGCAGAGTGCGGTAGTTGATCTAAAATTATGACAAATAACGAGTAAGGACCATTGCATTCCTCCCAGCGTATGTATATATTAAGGTATTTTTGCAAATGGGACAAATTATGACAACGCTGGACTTTATATTGTGAACAGAACTTTATGTTACCGAGAAACTTATGGTTTCTATAATTATTTGCTTACTAAATACTTCCTTATATTTAAAATAAAAAAAACTAAATTTGATTAAAAGTTAACCTCCATTTAAAATTTTGAGATTAATTTATGACAATTTATAAACATCATTTTTAGATGTTTCCCTGTTCCCTCTTTCTTCCTCCCCCCAATTATTCATTATCTAGTATGAAACACTTGCTTTCATCAGCCACTAAATTCAATACGACACTATTTTCACACATCGAATTTCTTCTTAATTAATTTTTTTTTCGCCATCCATTGTATTTATGAGGTTATGTTTCTCCTGTACAGTGAAAGGAACCTGTAAATAAAAATTTAGATTATCCTTGTGTTTTTTGTAGAATGATTTACATTGTGAACAGAACTTTATGTTACTGAGAAACTTATGGTTTTTCTGCAATGCAAAATTAAAGCACCCATATATAATCGATTTTTCGATCAATTATATATATTATTTATATATAATTATAATTCTATAATTATTTGCTTACTAAATACTTTCTGATATTAAAAATAAAAAAAAACTAAATTTGATTAAAAGTTACCCTCCATTTAAAATTTTGAGATTAATTTATGACAATTTAGAAACATCATTTTTAGATGTTTCCCTGTTCTCTCGTGTGTTTTTCCCAATTTATTCATTATCTAGTATGAAACACTTGCTTTCATCAGCCACTAAATACAATACGACGACACTATTTTCACACATCGAATTTCTTTTTAATTAGTTTTTTTCGCCATCCACTGTATTTATAAGGTTATGTTTCTCCTGTACAGTGAAAGGAACCTGCAAATAAAAATTTAGATTATCCTTGCGTTTCTTGTAGAATGATTTATACATTGTGAACAGAACTTTATGTTACTGAGAAACTTATGGTTTCTCTGCAATGCAAAATTAAAGCACCCATATATAACCGATTTTTTAATCAATTATATATTTAATTATTTTCAATTATATATATTATTTATATATAATTATAATTCGATAATTATTTGCTTACTAAATACTTTCTGATATTAAAAATAAAAAAAACTAAATTTGATTAAAAGTTACCCTCCATTTAAAATTTTGAGATTAAATTATGAGAATTTAGAAACATCATTTTTAGATGTTTCTCTGTTCCCTCGTGTGTTTTTCCCATTTTATTCATTATCTAGTATGAAACACTTGCTTTCATCAGCCACTAAATACAATACGACACTATTTTCACACATCGAATTTCTTTTTAATTAGTTTTTTTCGCCATCCATTGTATTTATGAGGTTATATTTCTCCTGTACAGTCAAAGGAACCTGCAAATAAAAATTTAGATTATCCTTGTGTTTTTTGTAGAATGATTTACATTGTGAACAGAACTTTATGTTACTGAGAAACTTATGGTTTCTCTGCAATGCAAAATTAATGCATTTTTTTTTCTTTTCGTTCCGTTTACAAATTTATTCTACTTTTTAACCTTAAATGATAAACAATAAATTTTCAAATTCTCAATAGAAAACAAAAACATAATTTCAATTATTTTTTCAGAAAAAATAACGGATTTTCGTATCTTACAATATCAAACAAAAAACATATAAATTACATAGTCGTGTTAACGTGTAAATTAATAATACCGATATATACGACAACTGCGAACATTTTGTGGCGAACGGAAGTATATGAAAATCCTTAATAAGTGACTCGCAACAATGTTTGCAGGTGTTTATGTTAAATATATTATTGGCAAATTTTGTTTTCTTTCGTTTTTTTTTCGCAAATTTTTCACCGTTTGACATATATATATTTAAAAGCGCGAGAAAGATTTAAGTACTCGTATACCTCGCGATATTCTACATAGTATGTGTGTTACAAAACGATAATCCGTAAATTATTCTCGTTTATATACATTATCTCAAGACAGAACTTTGCTCGTTGAGCCTTCTTTCGGTAGATAAGGGAAATTATACTTATCTCTTTTACTTTTCAGCAACGCACATATACGCTTGCCACTGCTTTCGCATTCCCTCGTAATTGGCTATACGATCGAAATCGTTTCCTTTTTATCTCATTGCATTATCGATCGGCCCCGTGGGAAGAATGAAGAGTTTTATTATTATTATTATTACTATTTCCATTTTATTTGTTATTATTTTTCATGTTCTATATATACAATATTGTTTTACTTTCTCTTAATTAACCTTCTCTCATTTGTATATTCTTATTATAAGAAGGGAGCAAAAAAAAAAACGAATTTAATATAAAGACATATTTAAATGTAAATTAATTAACATTAAACTTTGTTGTGATATGTAAATATTTATTTTCAAAATAGAAAAACTTATTGGTATGGAATTATATAGGGGATTTAATAGCAAGTGATGTTTTCCACTCTATTATCGGATTATAGGTGCGTATACAATTATAATATAATGTCACATATTTATTGCATGATATAAATTCTCCTTAAGATCACCATGAATTTAACATAAAAGGCAAACACCAACATGTGCTTTGTGCGAATAAAGCCTGATAAACTCTTTTTTCCCTTGGGGCTCTCTTTTTTTTATCTCTTGTATAATAATGTTTATTTAACGAAAACCCTCTCAAATCGACATTCAAAGGACATATATATATAAACTTTAAACTCTGCATAAGATAAATAGTACTTCATGAGTATTAAATTCGATGAATCCAGGTGTAAAGAAAAAAAAAATTTTTCTCACCTCCTGTTCGTGATATCAGGAAGAGAGTGTAGTTCTTTTTTTTTTTTTTGCTCGCACGATATCATCGCAATTCTGGATACTTGAAATATCTTCGTATTTCTTTAATTAGTCACCCAGGAAAGATGTAAAATTTCGATATTCGGAGTATATAAATTTATTTTACGATTAGAATATATACTTTTTGAGAAGCTTTAGATTGTAGACGCGGTGTTAATGCACAGGTATAAATTGTATTATGAAATACATTGCGCAGTCATTTGTGGCTTAAAATTGTATTGCGTAGCTATATAACATTAATGCGCAGTTCTTTACGATGTACAGATCTACTGCGCAGCCGTATACGACACATAGATCTACTGCGCAGACATACAAGTGTATCTGCGCAGTAGATCTCTCTCATATATAGTCGCGCAATTTATAAATTTACTGCCTCAAGTATATATGCGCAGTATCTGTGTGTACAATACAATTGCGCAGTCGTATATAACACAAAGATCTACAGCGCAGGTACAACTTGTATGCCTGCGCAGTAGATCTCTGTGGCATTTACAGTTGCGCAATAGTATTGTAAGCTCTCTATAAATAGAATATAAAGTAAAAAATAAATTGGTTTTTTTTATTCTATATTAAAAAAAAAAAAATAAATAAATGCAAGAAAAGTGAGAATGGTGTTTTGGATTGCAGACAAGTTACTTGTAATATTGTAAAGGGAAGAAGCTCGTGAATTGTGTCCATTTCATCTTCTTTCTTCACTTCTCTTTTTTTTTGTGTGTATATAATGTCGTATAAGGAGACACGAGAGACCTATTTGCCAGAGACTTTTAGACAGTGATTTAAATATCCATCTCCCTTCACTTGGCGTATTGTGCCGCATCAATTCCCGCAGGGAACACACTATGCGTTGGATTTTCAATTCGTTACGGAGACAATGGAACTGCTGAATTCGCCACAGACTGTCAAAAGTCTTCGAAATCGAATAATGCTGACAAGAATGGAGCAGTTAATCTTGAAAGTTTTGCTCTCACACCCTCCACCCGCATAATATTCCAAATCGCAGTTAAAAAAAAGAAAACTACCAATATGTTATTTGCAATGTTATTTTTTTGGTTAAGGTTACTTGATCTTGTTTTTTTTTTTTTGGAATCAAAATGTCACTTCTTCACAATAATCTTCTTGCACTGTGCGAAGGTATAGGAAAATTTTTTATTCGAAATCGAATTATTTTTGCCTCAAAAGTTTCAATAACTATATTTATTTGTTTTCAAATTAAACTTTTGTTTATTAAATATAGGAGAATTTTTAGGTTATGAATCTTGCGAATTGGCGTAAGTAGAAGTGCCAATTGTTTAACAAAAAAACTACATAGTTTATGGCGGGAAATTTAAAAATTATTAAAATAAAATAACCGTTATTAATATTAAATTTTTGTTCATTAAATATCAGAATTTCTAGGTTATGAATCTTTCGAATTGGCGTAAGTAGAAGTGCCAATTGTTTAACAAAAAAACTACATAGTTTATGGCGGGAAATTTAAAAATTATTAAAATAAAATAACCGTTATTAATATTAAATTTTTGTTCATTAAATATCAGAATTTCTAGGTTATGAATCTTTACGAATTAACACAAATAAAAATACAAACAACGTTATAACTATTTGCAATAAACTGAATTTGACGCAGTGAACAATTGCATATTTAATGATTAGCAATAAAAATGGAGTCAAGATTTATTTTTTTTTTCTTTTCGTGAATGATATTTAAAAAAAGGCAAAGATTTTCGTTAAGATTTGACAATGGATAAAGAAAGGTAAAAAAAATCGACCTCCCAGTATGTTCTCGTTATATTGAATGAGTGGCGGATATGGAATTGTAGAGTAAATTTTCCAACTGTTGTGGCAATGGACAAGCGTAATAATCGAGGAACGTGGGGTGTGAGACTTAATATTTATCGGAAGGAGCGGAACTAATTTCTCCTCTTGGGTATATACATATACATATATATATATTGGTATATTCCCTGAATTTCGAGGACCGGGATATTCCACACTCACACACACATATATTATTATTATTGGTAACATTTGCTAATGGTTTGCTCCTTTTTTTTTCGTGATGACTTTAGAACATATTATAATATCTATTTTGGTGGTCAAAAATGAATTGAAAAAAATTTATATATCTTTTCTCAGAATGATTTATCGATATTTGTATATATTATGTTAGGAATAGCAGTAGCCAATGTAGATTTTAAGATTTAATTAATATTTTTATTTATAAATATAATTCTTGAAACTCTTTTCAGATGTTTCATTTAAAATAAAAATTTAAAAAAAAAAATGGCTGGAAGAAATCTTGGGTGGGATTATTTCAGTTGGATGAACTGATTAGTAAGGTAATAAAACTCGATAATGAACTCTCAAAATGTGCGTGGTAGGTATTTAGACCCTTGAGTTGAATAACGAATCTCAAAGCTATTCATGAGTGAATTGAGCCTTTTTTATTGAGTGGCACCGAACAACAAAAAAAAAAGAGAGAAAAAAAACGAAAATGAAACAAACAAGAGGCAAAAAAAGGGCATTGTGAAGTTTTTTTTTTTTGGGTGAGGACATGCTGCGTGAGAAAGGAGAATTTTCAAGAACACAAAAGACTTCCGTTCTGTGGTGAGAGAAAGATAGAAAAAGAGAGAGAGAGAGAGAGAGAGAGAGAGAGAGAGAGAGAGAGAGAGAGAGAGAGAGAGAGAGAGAGAGAGAGAGAGAGAGAGAGAGAGAGAGAGAGAGAGAGAGAGAGAGAGAGAGAGAGAGAGATAAGAGAGTACTATCTATAATAGGGGTAATAATGGGCAATATAATTTTCAATAAACTCATCATAAGAAAAATATATAGTTTAGGTGTAAGAGGGATTTTTTTTCTCATTTCAAATATAAATATATATACACACAGTAAATAATGTAACTAGCAAGAGGAACAAGCATCCCACGTATTTGTTGCGTATACGCGAACCACTTAGTAAGTTCTTAAACCTTATCTATGCGTATCGCGCGCATATATGCAATGCAAAGTGGACATATGCAAAAGTGAGATCATTTCGAGATCGTCCTTATTGCACAATATCCAACGAGAGAGAAAACTTTTATCATCCATATATAGGATATCGTCGCGCGCTATAATGTGCAATACACATATGGAATTCAGATTATTATATTATATATATATATAGGAATTTACTTTTATCTTATTCGACATCGAAATATTTCTTTCGTTTCTCTTCTTCTTTATTCACTGTGTGTATTGTAATTTTTTTTTATTGAGACAAAAAATTGTTTTATTTAAATAAAAATTATTTTTATAACTTTTTTTCTATAATATTACTACTGCGTAGTTTTTTTTTTAAATTTTAATGCGCAGGCATAGATACTTTGTTGTACTACTGCGCAGACGTATATGTTTTGCAAATACTACTGCGCAACTGTTTTACATTGCGCAGGTAAATTATACTACTGCGCAACTTTATATTTAACTAATTTTAAGTATGGAAAAGATACCAATATGTCCTTCACTAATTAAAATTACCATTTGCTATTTGTCATAAGTCTCTGTCAACTACCGCACCCTGCTCTAGTGAAAATTTAGTGACTTTATTGATAACTTTTAATTTTACAATGTCACTAGATTTTAACTAGAGCAGGGTGCGGTGAGATATTTGTCTAAAGTTTCCATTCGCCATTTTTCATAATTCTCGATCTCAACTACCGCACTCTGCCATATAGTGAAAAAGTGAGATTTTAATTAAAATTAAAAGTTACTATAAGGTCACTAAATTTTTACTAGAGCAGGGGGTGACAGTTGACTGAGAATTATGAACGGAAATTTTTGTTAGCGGTGACATTGGAATCTTTAATTTGGACAGTTACCAGGGTTGGGAAGCGATAAAAATTAAAAATTATAAAAAATAGTATAAAACAGTTCGAAAGTAATTTTTTTAAGCTACGTTAGAAAGGATTTAAACCTGACGGAAGAATAGAATTTAACCAAAATCATTCCCTGACTAAGGTGTAAATATACTTCGATATAGCAAAAAAATAAAATAAAGAAGTTACCGCCATTAAAAATTTTAAAATTAGACAATTTTTAAATATCACGAATTCCCTCTTCCCTTTCTCCAATTATTCATTATCTAGTATGAAACACTTGCTTTCATAAGCCACTAAATCCAAAACGACACTAATTTCAACTCATTGAATTTCTTCTTCATTAGGTGTGGTTTTTTCGCCATTGCATTTTTGAGGTTATGTTTATGCTCCACGTTGAAAGGTAACTCAGCTGAAAACAAAATTTAGGTTAAATTATAGTGTTTTTTAGATATTACAAAAAAGTTGATTAACTCTTAATAAAAATCACTGATTAAGTTTTTCATTAGATCCAAAATATAATATTCAATAAAAATTAGTTTTATAATTTAACATTCTTTCATTTTATACATGAATTTTCTTTTATATAAGAAAGTGTTAATTTTTGTATTATTTTTATCTGTCGTATGAAGTATATATGTATATATATACATAAAGAATGAGAAAGAAAAAAAAATGAAATTCAGCCCAAGCATCAATTTCGAGGCAAGAGAGAGGTGCTTAAGTAAGCATATTATATCGGCTTTCTGATTAAGATCAGTTGAATTTTTCCTGCATTACTTATCGCTTCGTGAATGGCGATTTTAATCTCGCAGATTGGAATCTTCGCAAAGCTTAATATGAACCCCCTTTCGACCCTCCCCCCTCCACGCGTTACTTCCTCACCCATTCCGCAGCAAATCACACACACACACACACATATATATATATACATACACGATGAGAGGAGAAATATAATTTAAAGCGCACCATATCCTGGAAAATATGCGTTATAAATCGGATTCCAGGTGGCTTGCAACAACGAATTTATGTCTGCATTCAAAGTAACATTACACACGGTCATTAGTGAGTAATGCTTAACATTATATACCCCTTTTTCATATATGGCGACTAATAACACTATTTGCAAGCGAGCAAGTCAGCAACACCAAAAGAAAAAGAGATGGAGGAGAAAGAAAGAGAGAGAGAAAAGACCACCGGGAGTTTCGCTGAAAGCCTTATTGTGGAAAAAGCCCACCCAGATTTCAAAGAAATCGATCATATCATTTTATTTTTTAATATATATATATATGTATAATATATGGCTTTTTATAAAAGACGAAAGAATTTAAAAAAAAATGAAACCAGAAATTATTTGCAAAATATATTTTTTTTTCTGTCCTTCACTGCGACGTTTTATGCCCGCCTATAATTATTCATTAGACACAGAGAGGAAGAGATTTTTTTCAACCATAACCGTTAACAATAAACGAAAATTACAGGCATCAAAGAAAAAGGTATATATGGATGAAAGAGAGAGAGAGAGAGAGAGAGAGAGAGAGAGAGAGAGAGAGAGAGAGAGAGAGAGAGAGAGAGAGAGGGGGGGGAAGAAAGATAGAAAAAAAAACTTCGGGGGAATCGTGCAAAATTATTGGGCACACTGAAATTGAAGCATACTACTCTTGTGCAATACCCTTAATATAACCTCGATGAGCTACTGCGGAGGCGCAGTTTTGCGAGTAAAAACGCCCCCTTTTCTTTTGCTCCTCTAAGATTGTTGCACCACTTTGTGGTTATATATTATGGTATCCATTTGCGTGAAGAGAAGGATAAAGATGAAAAGAGAGAAGTGTTTAGAAATGAGAAACAAACAAAGAAAAAAAGAAACAGAAGATACACCAGTCGGAAGAAATAACAATATCCATTAGACTTTTATTAATGTCCATAACATTAGAGAGCGCAAAATCCCTATATATAATTACACACATATATAGGTATAACTAACAACTAGTTTTTTTAAAAAAATAAAAAATGAATATTGCAATAATTCACGTTAACCTCAATGATTATGATATCGTTTATAAAAATTTAATCAAAATTTTTACTACGTATAAAGTGACAAATGTGATCATTTGTCATAATTTTCATCAACTACCACACCCTGAATTAGTGAAAATTTTAGTGATAGTTACTTTGAATGTTACTAGATTTTCTGTTGGTTTCCATTGGTCCCACTCGACAAAATCCCTATACTCGTCATTTGTCATAATTCTTGTCAACTACCTCACCCTACTCTATATAGTAAATATTTAGTAACTTTATGGTAACTTTTAATTTTAACAATAAATTCACTAAATATTCACTAAGGCAGGGTGCGGTAGTTGACGAAAATTAAGACAAATATAGTGAGTATAGGGACAATGGAAACCAGAAGAAATTTAGAAATTTGATAATTTAGCCATTGCTCCTTATTCCGTGTATAGAAATTGCCTTATCAGGGCCCTAGTAGGGAATGAAACGCTGTACCTGATCAGGGTCAAATCAAGACGATTAGAAAATGTGGATTCCCTAATAATAGGGCAGTCTGATCCGACCCCGATCTGGGCCCTGGTAAAATTTCTACACGGGATATTTAAAAAAAAAATTGGTAAAAAGTTACCCCCATTAAAAATTTGGAGTTTAATTTAATATTTATAAATAACACCATTTTTGAGATGTTTCCCTCTTTCTTTTTTTCCCCCCAATTATATTCATTATCTAGTATGAAACACTTGCTTTCATCAGCCACTAAATCCAATATACGAGACTAATTTCACTCATTTTGAATTTCTTCTTCATTGTATAGGTGTGGTTTTTTCGCCATTGCATTTTTGAGGTTATGTTTATGCTCTACGGTGAAATGAGCCTCAGCAGTAGCTGCAAAAAAAAATTTAGATTAAGTTTGTGTTTTTGTCCTTTTTGTAATTTATGGCGCTTTATTTTATTCTTTTACAAAAAGATGAGTTGTCACTTTTGTTGTCTCCTTCGTATAGAAAATTATCAGTTATCTGTATAACATTAGTTATTGGTAATATAAATTATAATTCAATTTTATTTTAGAAATTATATAAAGTTATTAATTTTCTATAGGTATATAATTTTATAATAATATTTATAATAGTTGAAAATAATAATAATAATTATAATAATAATAATAATATTAAATTCCGGTTCCAAAAGTTGTTTTGCATATTCGTTTTCTAAACTTTTATTTGTTTATCTATTTTAACATTTTTTTTGCCTTTTTAAGGAAAATAGAAATTTCTAGAAAATTTCACTATATATATATATATATATATATATATATATATACATGTAAACATGTATGTAACACCCACGCAATTTTGTATGCACCAATCAGGTTGCATTGGAATTCGCGCAATTACTCGACTAGTATATATATACGTACACGTACAAAACAAACGAATAATTGCACTATCGAGGGAGACGCGACCTCCTTGAGTGCGATGTGCTCCGGGCGCCGTAATGGTTTAGCTAAGCGTGTCTAATTAGAATAACGAGTGGCGTCATTGCGGAGCTATAATTAAAGGGAGTTCAACTTATATATATACATGTATATGTTTTTCACGCCTTTTGTATAACCAGCCACTTTTTCTTACACACCGATATATAAACATATATATTTATATATATGTATATGTATATATATATATATATATATACGTGTAAAAAACACATCTTACAATTTTTTTTAAATTTTGCACAATAAAATATTTTTTCGCTAAAATTTTTTTTTTTGATTTTTATATTTCACATAAGCTGAATATTTAAATTTTAACCTATAGAGATATTTTTTTAAAGCTTAAATTGAGGTTATATTTATGTCAAGGTAATGGGAAAATAACCTTAAAATTTAAATGAAAATAGGATATTTTAAGGGTTAAATTAAAGGCACTCTCACAGCTTTTTGCCTACCTGCCTGTCTGCAGGTTACCATGGCAACGTACGAGTGTGAGTGAGACAGAAAATTTGAATATTCAAATTCTTAAATTTTCCGTCGCACTCACTCTCATGCGTTGCCATGGTAACCTGCAGACAGCCAATAAGGTGTGAGAGTGCCTTAAGATTATTTTCTTAATGGCAAGGGAACATAACCTCAAAATTTAAATTAAAATTGAGATATTTTAATGAATATAAATTAAGGTTATTTTTTTTTTTAAGAACAAAGGGAACATAACCTCAAAACATATAGATATCCCTCAAAGCACCAAAACTTTCCTAAAGATTTATTTATGAAATGTTCAGAATATTTAATTGCAATGTTTATTAGTGAAAATTGTGTAAAGATTTAAATGTCTTTATTAAATAAATGTTCAGGAAAGTTTCGCGCTAAAAATTTATTCAAGTGGGACATTTAAATCTTTACACAATTTTCACTAATAAACATTGCAATTAAATATTCCGAACATATATATATTTCAAATAAATATTTAGGAAAGTTTCGGTGCTGTGGAGGTAGATTAGCGTTATTGAGATTGAAAAACAGATCTAGACTAAATTCTAATTTATAAAGTGCAAAGTTGAAGATAATGATAAAAGTTTGGCTAAAAGAAGAAAATGTCTTTTAGGTTATGTCAGACATTGATAGATTATATATTATTTAATTTTGTTTAAATTATATGCGTGAATGCTTAAACTAATATAGAGAATATATGCTAAAATAAAATCAAAAATAAAAAAAACTCATCACGTACCCATATTGAATTGAAATCTAATGTGGACATATAGTGATAACACTAATTGAATGACTGAGAATTATTTATATATATATATATATATATATATATATATATATATATATATATATATATATATATATATATATATATATATATGGCACTGATTGGTAAGCCTATAAATCTACCTTGACTGAAGCTCGTCGCCTTAGGGACGTGAGTAATTTGTATGTCGAGGCGAATAGGTCGTCCTCCATGACAAGGAAGATAAGATGTAAGTACGCGACATGACGTTAAAGGTTCATTTAATACCAGCTATATCCCGGTTCAATTAGTGCTAATTAGCCTCGAGAGCGATAACACCTCGCTTCTTTACACACATACACACACACACATATATATATATATATATATATATATATATATATACATACGAAAATTGAAGAAAATATTTCCCAATTACCAACTCCCTTTGCGCAATTGAAATTTAACATAACTTTCAATTAACAAAAACACTGGGCATTAACAAGATAAAAAAAATTTATTACATAAAAGATCAATTTATTCTTTATATAAAAAATTATTTTCAAAATTTTATGATTTAAATATATAATTGATTTATTCCATTATTAATCGAATTATCGAAATAGTAATCGATTTGTCGATATAATTATCGATTTATCGAAATATCGAAGTATTAATCGAGGTAATAATCAATTTATCGAAGTATTAATCGAGGTAATGATCGATTTGTCGATATAATAATCGATTTATCGAGATATCGAAGTATTAATCGATTTGTCAAAATAGTAATCGAGATATCGAGAGATTAATTGAATTCTTATAATCGATATATCGAGATATCAAAGTATTAATCGATTTATCATAATAATAATCAATTTATCGAGATATCGCAAAGTATCGATTACACTACTTCGATTTCTTGAGAAATCGATAAATATCTCGTCACATGGATATTTCGATGTATCGAAGAAACTTACAAAGCTGTGCTAAATTATCGAGAAATATTTTTATATACCCTTAGCGAATGTAAAAAAGAAGAATTTAAATAAACTATATCTACATATTATATATATATATATATATATATATATATATATATATATATATATATATACACAGTATAAGAGGTTTAAACCAGTATAAATATACAATGTGGTAAAATTACTATCCAGTAACACCTTTTTTTTCAAATACGTACACATTATTCGACAAATTTACTTGGGACCTAACACTTTAAATATAGTATATGCATATATACATACACGGAATGTTGATCAGTGTGGCGCCAAACGAATTGTAACATGCGTAAGAGTCTCGTCTGGAGTGGCCTGCGCGCAGTATCCACAACTACCTATTAGCGGGTCATAAATCCCGGCTTTATAGCAGAAACGAACCTTTAAAAAACCTAAATCATTTGGGACCCTTCATGAACAGAGAAAAAATGACAAACAACTGTCTAAACTTGGCAATCAGAACCTACAATCTATATGCGCATATATATATATATATAGAGTTCTACAAATAACTTTTTTTTTATCAGAGTAACGAAAATATCAAGATAAACCCTTTTTTTAAGTTTGTCTACAACATATTTTTAAGTTGTAAATCAAAAATTTGAAAATTAATATTTAGTTCTGTCAAAAAAAAAAAGGTTTTATTTTTTGACTTTATATTTTTAAAAATCTATAATTAAATTATCAACCTAAAAAAAAACGTTTAAATAAATAAACTCCTAATTAGACAATATATTTAATTTTCAGTTGATTAAAAACAAATTTCGTAAAACTTGAATTTTTTTGTAATTTGATGATCTTATTTGAAAAAAAAAAATATATATATATATATGGCATCTATATTATAATGAGAAAAAAAATTGCTTGCCAATGGACATAATATTGTGTATAATTTCTATACCTGTGGTGAAACACTTTTTTTTTTATCTCGAGGTACCACCTCACATATATATATACTTCTATATATATATATATATATATAAATTGGTTGGCAAATGGCCGATAATGAAATTTCTTGTTTCAGGGTGGTCGGAGCTTTTATGGTTGGCGCGGCAGTTTGTGGACGGATTCCCGGATTGGGCAAAAATCAGCGGGAGCTGTGCAAAAAGGCACCGTACGTGATGCCAGCTATTGGTGAGGGTGCCGAGCTCGGTCTTCGTGAGTGTCGACATCAATTTAGGCATCACCGCTGGAATTGTTCTCACGTCGTCAGCGACCAGATTTTCGGTCACGTTGTAGTCGTAGGTTAGTAATTTTTTTTTTTTTTTTTTAAATATATTTTTCGCTGGCAACACTTATTTTTAATATTAAATTTTTTTTTTGCCAAACATACCTTTATATTATTAATAAAAAGAATCATTATTTCATTGTAACAAATTTGTAATGGAATACTATTTTTATTTGCAATTAATGATTAATTTTGCATTGTAGAGGAACCTTTATGGATTTTCATCAATTTATTAATGTCCCTACTAACTAAAGTTCCTATGGTTGGTTTACATTGTCCCCACTTGCAAAAATCTCTACTCGCCATTTGTCATAATAATGGAGCATTTACACCTTTGGTAAAAAAAATTTTATTTTTGTATTTTCCGAAATTCACAAATCTTATTGGTTATTCACAATCTGGATTGATAATGGACAACCAATCAGATCTTTGCATTTAGGAAAAGGAAAATAAAAAATTTTTTTACCAAAGGTGTAAATGCTCCATAATTTTCGTCGACAACCCCAACCCTGATCTAGTGAAAATTTAGTAACTTTATAGTAACTTTTAATTTTAACAATAAAGTCACTAAAATTTTACTAGCGCAGGGTGCGATAATTGACAAGAATTATGAGAAATGGCGAGTGGGGACAATGGAAACCAACCCCTATTTGCCATAATTTTCAATCAACTGCCGCATCCTGCTCTAGTAAAAATTTAGTGACTTTATTGTTAAAATTAAAAGTTATTATAATGTTACTAAATTTATATGCGAGAGCAGGGTGCGGTAGTTAACCAGAAATTTGACAAATGTCGAATGGGGACTTTGGTGAGTGAGAGGAATGGAAACTAACCTTAATTTGGTAATTTTTTTTAATTCCCCAGAAAATAAAATTACTAGTTTAAAATTTAGGTTGGTTTCCATTGTCCCCACTTGCCATTTCTCATATTTCTGGTTAACTAACGCACCCTGCTCTCGTGAAAATTTAGTAACTTTATAGGAACTTTTAATTTCAACAATAAAGTTACTAAATTTTCACTAGAGCAGGGTGCGGTAGTTGAAGGAGAATTATGACAAACGGCGAGTGGGGACAATGGAAAACAATGTTTCACTAAAACAGGGTGCGGTAGTTCACGGAAAATTGTTGATACCACCATTTTGAGATATTACCCTCTTCCCTCATGTATTTTCTCCAATTATTCATTATCTAGTATGAAACACTTGCTTTCATTAGCCACTAAATCCAATACGTCACTAATTTCACACATCGAATTTCTTCTTCATTACTTTTTTTTCCATCCATTGCATTTTTGAGGTTATGTTTATGCTCCACGCTAAAATGGACCTCATCTGCAAACAAAATGTAGGTTAAGTTAGTGTTTTTTAGAGTGTAATTACAAAAAAATAATTAACTATCAATAAAAATCACTGATGTTTAAGTTTTCCTTTACGCTTATAAGTTATTTAACAGAAATCTTCCAAAATACGGGATTATCATATTTTTCCCTTTATGACAATAACAAAAATGCTTTATAATTTTTGTTTTCCTTTTATTAATATTACATTGAAACAAAAATTTACTCCGCATGCCTTCACTGACGAGTCAGGACCTGTAGGGGACTGGTTCGGGGGCAGGTTTTAACCTCTCGATTAGATTTATTTACTTTTTTTTTCTTCTTTTTGATCAACGTGTCTTCCAGGCGAATGATAAATTATGTGGAAGGTAAGCGTCCTGTGGCGTATAAACACGAAAAAGAAAGTCAAGATCGTTTTAAGATTTTTTTTTTTTGATATTGTAAAATAATTTTCAAAAACTTTATAACTATACAAATAATATTAATTTGGAGAAATGACATCAGTTCAATAGAAAGAAATAGTAATTTAGAATCTATATATATATATATCAAAGTAGAACAAACTGACGAATCGTTTATAAAGATTAGATGAAAAGATTATTTGATATAGAAGGAAAGAGAAAAAAAAAATTCCATGATTAAACGCGATGCTTCGGATTATAATGAGAAGTATCAATTTGCATAATAAAACTGTTATGAGATGCCTAATTATACTAATTATCCAGATCTTAATCATTAAAATTAGCATACAGTTTGGATTGAATGAAGTCGTTCTGCCCAGCAGGCAAAGCAATAAAGGGTGTTAAAAGAGTATCCCACACTTCTGTGGCACACAGCAGTATATATATAAATCGCTTTTTAGCCCTCTTTTGTGAACCTGTTCGAAAAAAGGGGGATCATCGTGAAGGCAAAAAACATGTGTAGAAACATAGATATCTACGTTTCAAACACCCACGTGTTTTGCTTAACGAGCATTTGTTTAATATATATTTGTATACCTTGTGCGACATTGTTGGCCAGGATATAATTTGATACTTGTGGCCATTTTGCCCAGTGAAATTTTTATCGTATCTTCCTACGCTCTTCGTCAACGTCGGGTTTTTATTTTATTTCTCTTGAAAATTCAGCCTATATATATATATAAGCGAACAACATTCCAAGTTAGCCGCAAGCCTCGCAATTTTCAAGTGTTTTGCGCGCACGTCAACATCTTAACCTCTCTTCCTGTTTGTTGCGTCAAAACACGTCAGACTCGCGGAATCTCAATATAAAGTTTAATATAGGATCATAAGAGCTATGCCAAACTTGTAGGTATTGAAATTGTTTTGCAATTGTGGAATTTCGAAAGTTAACATTGATAAACTACTACTTTTTTTTATCATCACATATATTCTTAACTTTCTAATTTATTAATTGCGATAATCGCAGCGCCATCTGTGCAGGTCTTAAGGTCTAACTAGTTTTTATTCGCCATTTTGAATTCTTGTTCAACTACCGCACCCTGCTTTAGTAAAAATTTAGTGACTTTATAGTAACTTTTAATTTTAACTAGAATGTCACTAAATTTTTACTATAGCAGGGTGCGGAAGTTACCCGTTTAAAAATTCGGAAATTAGAATACTACAATTTTGAGATGTTTCCCTCTTTCCTTTTCCCCCTCCCCCCAATTATTCATTATCTAGTATGAAACACTTGCTTTCATCAGCCACTAAATCCAATACTACACTACTTTTGTTGAATTGAATTTCTTCTTCATTCCTTTTCTTTGACATCCATTGCATTTTTGAGGTTATGTTTCTGCTCCACGATGAATGTTGCCTGCAAACAAAATTATGAACAATAATAATAATAATAAATAAAATGCTACCGAATAAAATTTAAATTATGTTAGAACGCAAATTGAAAATTAAAGATAAACATAACCTCGAAATTTTAGTAAAGATTTACCATAATCATTATAATAAATTTATAATAGAAAAAATGAATTTTAAATTCGACTAACATTTTTCCACATGTCAAGTGTACAGAATTTAAAAATATAATGAAAATTCGTTGAATTTTTCACATACCTAAGAAGAAAATGTCTAATTAGTGTGTTATTAAATAAACTGAAAGTATTTTCTAATATTTATCAAACTAGAAACCAGCATCTAGAAAAAGTTGTCCCCTACAACCTCTCTCTCTCTCTCTGTATATATATTAAACGAAAACAAAAAAGTAAAATTTCAACAAGAATTTTTTTTTTTTAAATCGTTGTATTAATGGGATTTTCCGCTAGAAATAACAAGAAACATTTCATGTCGAGACATTTCTAATTGTATATGATGATGTACATCCTTTTTTTTCAAATTTACTGACGCCATATTGCTTTGGGAATTTTGCGGTTCACCTATTTTTTTTTCATGACAAATAAATACTTCCTTCTCCGCATGTAAATACAAAAATATATAACTAAAGCAAGATTGAACAAGTTTTTTTTTTCTTTTTTTTTCCATGGAATTAAGTTAATTGTTGGTTTCAGTTGAATGAAGAATCTCTCCTAATGTCCTGTGGAGGGAATTGAAGAGAAAGAGAGAGACACGCGAAGAAACGCGCGCGACAAACGAATGGACAGGTAGTCACAGCCAGTAGCTCTTAAGAACAAGATAATCCGTGAGGTACGAGCTAAAAGCCGACGTGATCCGCTCGCATAAATATTGCTAAATACGCGTATTTGTCATCCCTATGGCATTAAAGAAACTTCTTCTCTATATATTTTGCTGCATTGAATTTATATATATATATATATATGTATCCGAAGAAGAAAACTGGTCTCTTCGTACCATGTGTCCCGCATGGGTTATTTCTCACGATCATCTGTGGATCTGCAGGATTATGTATATATATATGTTGAGAGAGAGAGAAAGAGAGAGAGAGACTACGAAGGAAATCGAAAGGTAAACCTCTTCAGGGTTTCTCATTCAACGTCAATGGATTTCAAGATCCGGCCAACAAACAACAAAATGAGGATCATCTTTCACTTCTTTTTTTTTGTTGTTGAAATGTTATTTATATATCAACAGAGCGGAAGGAGAAAAAGAGAAGAGATCTTTTCCGTCAAATTGTCATGTTCCTCATCCCCACTCATAGCCAACATGTTGAATATTTTGTTTTTTTTTTATTTAGACAATTATGGTGGCTAAAAGTATTTGCAGTTTGCGTCATTGAAGGATTACCTTGTGTATAACAAGACCTGGACGGAATATTTTATTTTACGCCTGACAAAGTAATTTGGACCGCACGGATGTAAGATAACAAATTTTGAAGTGTTTGCGCGGCCAAAGGGAGAAGGAAGACGCGACGAAGTTGATAACGTCATTGACAAAATATACTCGTTAATGTAGCGCCTTTCTTATCGATATGTATGAGACATATCTTGCTTTCGAGGCGTAAAATAAGCCAAAAGAGGTTTTATGAGACAATAACTATTTTTTTAAAATTTTTTCAAAAATTATTCATGATCTAGTATGAAACACTTGCATTACGCCACTAAATCCAATACGATACTAATTTCACTCATCGAATTTTTTTTTTCGCCATTCGTTGCGTTTTTGAGGTTATATGTTGTGTGTAGGCAAAAATTTTCTATTGTAACAAGCAGGGATCGGTAGCCTGAATTTCTAGTGTTTCTAATTTCCGTTAGTATCGAACTTCGATAAAATACTTTTCGCTACCCAACCCTGCCTGATCGAATAGTTTTAAACTTTGTAACCTTAAACAAAAAGAATATTATTAGTATTTGTATTTACAACGCATAACATTGATAAATTATGAAAAATATTTAAAAACAAACAAAGAACACACCATATTTGAATATAATCATTTACAAAACTTAAAGGCAACTCTCTCTCTTTTTCTTTCTCACGTGACATGTCTTGGTGATTCAGATCCAGGATAATTGTATCGTGCCATGTGTGCTGAACGATCTGTCTCTGTCGGTCTTATCTCACCACTAATTTGTTCGATATGCCGTTCCAGGCACCCGTAAACGCCACAAGAAACATCCAAGAAGCAAACCATCTCTCATTCACTATAATGTAATGAGACCCGATAGCAAAACGTTGCCCTTTATTCGGTCGATGGATCGATTTATGACCAAGAAATATAATCCTTGATTGTACTATATATATATATATATATATATATATATATATATATATATATATATATATATATATATATGTAAGGATTTCCTTACGGAAGAGATATGAGAGAAATTCAAATACTTATTTTCATAAAGAAAAAAAAGAGTGAGACACTGAAAAATGATATCTTGAGTGGAACCAATTTTATATCTTGAGGGAACCGTTTTGTAGATACATATAATCGTTAAAAGAAACTCAATTCAAGGAATTCATGGAGTATGTCAAACGATAAAGGCTAATCTGAAGAATAAGTAATGATGCTGCTAATTAAAACCTGATTTTAAAAAAAGAGTTGGAAAAAAATGATCAATTTTCCATTTGATATATTTTGGTTCACGAATTGTTTTTTTTTTTTATTTTTTGAGGGACAACTTATATATTAATGACTAGAGTCAGCTATAGAAGCTGATTTTCTATTGGCATGTCCATTAAAGTCACTCGTTCACTGGCACGAAATGAAGTAGAAGAAGAAGAAGAAGGAGCAGCAGCAGCAATTTAAAGAAATGGGTTTATTATCATCTTTTAATCTGCCTCTCGTGCCTCGTTCGTTAATCCCAAGGACGTAGGACATCGTCACACGTATAGCTGCATGCCATTACTTCACATTCTGCATGGTCAAGAAACTCGACTCATCAGCCCCACCGCACCACTTCTGATCCTTAACAAGCACAAGTGATGGAGTCAGTTAATTAAAAGCTGAGCTTTCAAGTCTTTTTCAATCTTCTTTTTTTTTACCAATTTAGATGTCAGCTTGCCATAACGTAAATTCCACTTTGAAAATTTCTTGTCGCGAAATTATAACGATGATAAAATGTATTCGAATTAATAATAATTATTCTTAATAATATTATTTTATTCTTTAATCATTTAGAGAGACATAAACTGTGAAATAATTAGGAATCATTAGGAATTGATAAAAGTGTAACGGTCTTTGGTGGAAAAGTATATATATATACAGAGACGAGGTATTTCAATGTCTGCATAATCGATTAGCATAATTTTGATCGCACACAAACATTGAGGTTATAGACTGTTGCTGCGTGAAGAGCTATAAAAATTCTCTGGACCGCACGCGCACAAATGGCATTTTAAAGCTGGATCGACTTGAATCAGATAGTGAAACGATTAACCAATCGCTATAATTAAGACACACTCGTCCACTTAGCATTTGTACAATCCAACCAAGTCGCTCATCGAATTTGCATTCGAATACCCCTGGCGTTTAACTGACTTTTTTTTTTGATGCCAACTTTTTAAGCCCTTAGCGATTTGGGAGGTGGGTTCAAGTTCTACGAAAAAAAACCAGATAGACAATATTTCGAATCGAGCCTAAATGAGTCGATCAATGCCCCACGGACATTCTGGCAAAGGAGAGAGAGAGAGAGAAAGAAAGAAAGAGAGAGGGTATATAGTTGATGATTTCATTAAGAACCATAGCATTGGAACCACATTGGAACATTTACTTTGAGGTTATACAAAAAGAATAAAGTTACTAAATTTTCACGAGAGCAGGGTGCGGTAGTTAAGCAGAAATATGTCGAATGGGACAATGGAAACAAACCAATTGTATAACTTGAAGAATTTCTAACCCAGGGTTGAGTAGCTAAAAATTTTCTATTGTAACAAGCAGGGAATCGTAAATTATTTCTAATTGGTTGGTAATGATTGTCCCCACTCGCCAATTGTCATAATTCTCGTCAACTACCGCAAAATTTAGTAACTTTATAGTAACTTTTAATTTTAACAATAAAGTCACTAAATTTTCACTATAGCAGGGTGCGGTAGTTGACGGAGAATTGTGATATCACCATTTTGAGATATTACCATCTTCCCTCACGTATTTCCCCCAATTATTCATTATCTAGTATGAAACACTTGCTTTCATTAGCCACTAAATCCAATACGTCACTAATTTCACCCTGCTCTATAGTGAAAATTTAGTAACTTTATAGTAAATTTGAATTTTAACAATAAAGTCACTAGATGTTCACTACAGCAGGGTGCGGTAGTTAACAATGAATATTTAGTAACTTTATTGTTACTTTTAATTTTAACAATAAAATTACTAAATTTTCACTATAGGAGGGTGCGGCAGTAGACAGCGAATTGTGAAACCACAATTTTGAGATGTTTCCCTCTTCCCTCGTGTATTTTCCCCAATTATTCATTATCTAGTATGAAACACTTGCTTTCATGAGCCACTAAATCCAATACGTTACTAATTTCACGCATCGAATTTCTTCTTCATTCCTTTTTTTCGCCATCCATTGCATTTTTGAGGTTATGTTTATGCTCCACAGTGAAAGGTACGTCACCTGCAAACAAAATGTAGGATAAAATGAGTTTCTTTTTTAGAATAATATTACAAAAAAAATTTCTAAACTAAAAATTAAATAACAATGAAAATTGCTTTGTCAGTTAAGTCATCAGAGAATCATCATCTAGTATGAAATTAACCTACATTTTCCGGAAATAAAAAAAATATTTTCTAACCTTTTGCTGCCCAACCCTGTTGTTGTTTTCTAAATAACCTATTTATTATCACCTTTTTTTTGATGTCCAATAAAATTTATCCACTATGTGTAATGAAAAAAATTTCGACTTTCCGCTCGAATGATTTTTCAAATAATAATAATATTCTAAACGAAACAAAATTTTGCACATAAAACTCTCAATAAATGCCATTTTACCTATTGGAATATTATCTAAATAATTTTTTTCCGCATATATATGTTTACATTATAAATACATGTGGTGTGTGCCATAGAAATAAGAATAATATATAAATCGCACGATATCTTATAACTTTAGCGAACTGAATATTATTTTGAAAAAAAATTTTCTTGTCCGATAGTGTCATAAATGTCACGTATTAAACTTGTTTTCAGTTTCTCTTTTATAACGATCTTGACGTTGCATATACTTTTTTCTTCTTTTCTTTCTTTTTTTCTTTTAATAAACGGTCATTTCAGCAATTCTAGAGAACGGAGCGCCACACGTTTTATCGAGTTCCCGAGTCACGTGACACTTTGTACATTTGCACATCGTAAGTGTCAAAACCCCCACGCAAAATAAGCGGGGGGTCCAAGTTGTGGAAAAGATCTATGATCGTGTCGCATATACCGGAAAACAAATTGAAATCAAATTAATTTTTTATTTTTTTTTTTTTAAGTAAATTAATTTCTTGCCAAAGAGAGGAGGAGTAAGACTAAAATAGATAAATGGAAAAATTTCCTCAATTTGTTACGTGTGTTCAATAAAGAAGAGAGGTTTCTTCTTTTTTTTTTTTTTTGCTTCACGTCAATTAATTTTTGAAAGGCATTCCCCATCAGCAGGAAGTAATTAAAAATTCAGGGACCACCCGAAATTATTGTATACATATAAACAGCCTTGAGGAAAGCCAATCTGAATTGAGTTTCACCTTATTCTTTTGAAATGAATCGTTTCGTCGAATAAATATCCGTGTAATTAATTTCGACTCGTATAAACTGTGCTGAGAGTACAAAGTTACTCGATTGGAATTCAAATGAATCACACGGGTTGGGATAAAAACCACGTCGAGAGTTGAATCGTCGAATAAATTAAAAGCAAGAATCAGCACAAGATCGTGGAGTCTCATCTCTCTCTCTCTCTGTCTCCTATTCGAAGCGCGATAATTGCAAGCTTTTGTATGTATATATATATATATATATATATATATATATATATATATATATAATCGCGATTATATGGCAAAAGGGAGCAAAAACTATTCGAAAGGCCCAAACGTCTTAATTTAATATATATTGGTATAAAGGTGAATTGGAAAGAATTCATCGAGTCGAGTTGTTATTAATGGCTGTGTGTCTTGGAGAATTTTCACGGGGGCACTTTGTTGACCGTAAGCGAGAAGAATATCTCCCCAGTGATATATTAATTTATTAACAAGTTTGTTTATATGGAATAAGGATGCCTTACAAGAGCCCCTGGGGATCGACTACCGGCATGGCTATAACTCAATCCACACGTCTTTTCCATTGCCATTGGCACTTGTCTACGCTAAACTCCTTCCAAGCCCCCGTTGAGTTGCAAATTGCCATTATATCGACGACCTTGCATTCTTCATTTTGCATATATCTTATCTTTCATTTTTTTTTTAGATTTTTATCAATTTTTCACTAATTTCATTTTCCAAATTCCATTACAGACGCTAATTATCGTAATACATATTATTTATTTATATAAAATATTGACTATAAAAAAACATTAATATATTCATATTAATGAGAAATTTATTTATAAATTTATTTCACTGTTAAATTATTATTAATTAGAATATCAATTTACCAATTATTAATATTTGTTATTTTTAATTTGAATAATTAAAATAAATTAATTAACTGGAATAATTAATATTAATAATAAATAATAATAATTTATTAATTTATAATAATTAAAATAATTAAAATATTGAAATTAATATGAAATTTTATGGAATAGGAAAGAAAGATATGCGATTTTACTTCGTGAAAGTGAGGTTAGATTCACACTTATTTGCAGTTTTATTTTATCTTGGAAATCTGCATAAATTCCTTTGTTTTATTATTAGATTACATATCTTTTTAGAATATTATTCATTATCTAGTATATGAAACATTTTTGACAGCAATAGATCATATAGTCTTGATCTCGCATATGTAAACAAAACTATCACTGTTAGGCTGCTTCTGCAATAGGTTAATCGAATCAAGAGAATGCGCGCGCATCCATTGCCAATTATAGACCAAAATTTTTTTTTCACCTATTCCACCATTTTTACAATTTTAGTTTGTTAATATATTATATAATATTACAATTTTAATATTAAAATTATAAAAAATGTTAAATAAAAATTTGAATTTTAAAAATTAAAAGAGCAGGCACACTCCATAGAAGTTATCTTCTCGAAGGAGCATGTCTTGCCAGTAAACACAAGTGTTTCCATCTTGTTACACTGGTATCAGACAAAGATCTTTATTTTGTAGTTTGTGGCGATTTATCCTTTAACCTCAGTATTACCTTTCACACGATAATTCTTTTAGAACAAAGACGCGACATTTGCAGAAAATCCCTGCGATCTCTCGAGAGTGATTAAACTTTTTCCCAAAAATTGCACAATATTAGAAATTAAATAAATAAAATTTAAACTAATTTTATCATTTTTTACAACATAACCTCAAATGTAAATTATTTTAAAATATAAATTTTTGTTCAACTGATAATAATAATTTCTCACGTCAGAATATTTTTGCGCGCTAATGAAAAAAAAAGTATAAGTAACTCATTTTTAATATATAAGTCAAGGGGGTTGTATGTATATCAGTTTGCTAACTTAATTAGTAAAATTAACAGGACCTCGCTCAAACGTATATATATATATATATATATATATGGGTAAAAGTCAAATGTGTTTCATCGCGAAAAAAAGTGAGAGAAATTTCCTCTTGCATCTTTTAAAGTGTTCATTATAATATACACCGTATAAGATCTTTTAGCGCACGTTCACGTAGGTGTTGTCTCGCATTAAATGTACGATTAACATGCTCCGTTAAGTCGCCGCTAGCGCGTGTCTGATTCAAAAAATTCTTGTTCGGCGATGATAGGCGCTTGCCAACCTCAGTTAATATATTATTCAGCGCACGTGCTCAGCTGGGCACACACACATACAAACAAATATATATATATAAAAGCAACAAGAGAAAAACACATTAATATAACCCCCTCGACAATAAACAAAAGCCTCAATTTTTTAACATCGCTTTTTGATAGAGAGAAGATATATAAGTGGGTGTTATATGACTTTATCAAGCGGGAGAAATTTTTCGATAGTAATCATTGTAAGAATACGCTTTTTTTAAATATTAAAACAAAATAACCTCAAAATTTGTGACACTTTGAATTTTAATGCGAAAGAAGAGAAGATTGTGTTTGCAAACAAATAAGATGTAAAAAAAAAAGTATTTCATACTAGATGATGAATAATTCTAAAAAAAACGTTGTTTAAAAGAAACAAACATTTCACATTAATAATTATTATTTATATTTCTTTTATTTATTATTAATAACTATTCAATCAGTCTTTTTAAATTATTTAATTAGTTTTTTATTTATTAAATAGAATTTTTTATTTATTAATTAAAATTTTTTATTTATTTTAATAATTTCTTATTATGAATACAATTTATTTTTTTCTTAATTTTAACTAAAATTGAAATCTAATTTACTTTCTTCAAATAAATTGTTTTATTATTTATTTCAATAATTAAGTATAAAAGCGATAAATATAATTAATTTCAACTGGTAAATTAATATAAATAAATTATTAAAAAGAACTAAACCAACATGATTGGGTAGCTAGTATTATTTTTATTTAATTTCATTACTAATTTTAACTAAATAAAATCTAATTTATATTTTTTAAATTAATTGTATTATCATTTATTTCAATAATTAATTATAATAGAAATAAATATAAACTAATTTTTTGAATTAATATAAAAAAGTGACAATCTAACAGGGTTGGGTAGCAAGTGCAATTTATATATCTATTTTAAATTTTATCTTATTAAAATCTAATTTATATTTTTCAAATTATTTGTATTTTGATTTATTTTAATAATTAATTATAATAGATATAAGTAAAATTGATTTGCCCTTGGCCTCACTCGCCATTTTTCACAATTCTTGTCAACTACCGCACCCTGCTCTAGTGAAAATTTAGTAACTTTATAGTAAATTTGAATTTTAACAATAAAGTCACTAGATGTTCACTACAGCAGGTTGCGGTGGTTGGCAATGAAAATTTAGTAACTTTCTTGTTAGTTTTAATTTTAACAATAAAGTCAATCATTTTTAACTAGAGCAGGGTGCGGTAGTAGACAGCGAATTGTGAAACGACAATTTTGAAATGTTTCCCTCTTCCCTCGTGTATTTTCCCCAATTATTCATTATCTAGTATGAAACACTTGCTTTCATCAGCCACTAAATCCAATATGTCAGTAATTTCGCGCATCGTATTTCTTCTTCATTCCTCTTTTTCGCCATCCATTGCATTTTTGAGGTTATGTTTATGCTCCACAATGAAAGGTACGTCACCTGCAAACAAAATTTAGGTTAAATTAGTGTTTTTTAGAATAATATTACAAAAAAAATTTCTAAACTAAACGTATATTATCTAAAAATATTGATAAAAAAAAGAAATATAAATAAATAAAATAGTTAAATGATAAAAGAATTTTAATTTTGAAATGAAAAAAATAGTATCGCCCTGTTATATAATCTTCATAAACTATCCACACATACATATCCTTAACGTTATTTCACATTCGACGTTCAAGAAACTTGTTAGGATTCCATTACAAATATTTCTTGTCCGCAAGCAATTTGTGTAAGTCTCTCATCATCATTAACAAAATCATTAAAAAATTTAAAATTCATATAATAAAACGAGAAAAAAAAGTGTCACGCCTATATAAAACGGTCAATATTAATGTCACTTTAATATAACTAACTCTTTGAAAAACATAGTTTTACAATTTACGGTACTAGTAATTTTTCCCTATTAAAAAAAAAAAAAATAATAATAATATCCGAGGCAAATTTTTAAAATAAAAAAAGCGAATCTTTTTTTTTAAATGGTGTAAAAAAATATAACTCTCCAAATGAATTTAAAGAGTCCGCGTGCAAAAAATTCCAAATATATATATATATATTGTATACATTCTTGATGGCAAATCACCAAAAAAGGAGTGAACAGCTTTCATCTCTGCAATCAATCCGCAAGAGTAATACATATATATACGAAGACGCGATCGTCTTTTAATTTATGTCATCGCATCTTAAGTGACTCATTTAATGACTTCTGAAAATTTACACGCCAGCAAATTGAATATGTGTGGGCGATATAATTTATGACGATTGCCTTAAAACGATCTCCCTAAATCCGTTAATTAATTTGCCCTCCGCGCGCTAACGGCATGTCGATTAAAATCAAGGTGCGATAATCGAGGGCCGAAGAAGAAATAGTTTTCAGTCCTGTTTTGCAAATTGTCATCGCAGCTTTTAGGAGAATCGTATATGTAAATTTTTTTTTTTGAATTTTTATTAAAATCTCTTTTTTTCTTTATTAAGCGAAAAATTAAATTACTTTTTTTTCAAATAACTCGTGACGATTAAGTGAATCAAAAAGAAGATACGCGAATTTGTTCGAGATGAATATATATGTGTCAGAGTTCCGCCTACAAGATAATACAATGAACTCTTATGTATTTTAATATTATATATTCATGATTTTTTTTTAACGATCGTTCGCCAAACAATGGAGCATTATTGTATACGTTTGAAAAAAATTATTTCACTATTTTATAAACAAAATTATTTTTAAAAAATCATGTGGAACACGACTGCGCAGCTAAAAAATACTACTGCGCAACTAGAAACTGGGAATTACTCTACTGCACAGGAAAAAATTGCGCAGAATACTATTGCGCAGCTATGTGTTGCGCACAAGTCTACAGCGCATCTACGACGTGCGCACAATGCTACTGCGCATCCGTATGTTGCGCACAAGTCTAAAACGCATCTACAAACTGCGCAAAAGACTACTGCGCAGACATATGTTGCGCACAACTCTAAAACGCATTTAAAAATTGCGCATAACGCTACTGCGCAGCAAAGAATTTCATTTTACCAAAAATCGCATTTCGAATTACTCCGCTGATAAAAATTACTAACAAAAAAAAATCAAGGTAATATTCTAAATTATATTAAAATAGAGGAAAATTACTAAATATTTTATTGGAGAATCACTGTGATAGTTTACAATATTATTGGCTTTAAAAACCTTTAGCTCGAGAAGATATTAGATGGTATATATATACAATGTTTTTTAGAGTCTTTACGGTGATTTTACCTTTATATATACTATATATATTAAATTATCTGTCCGGTTTAAGACTTGTTCCCATAAAATTACTCGATATGTTTTATTAGCATGGTTACCATAAGGTATATCTCTTTCATGAAAGAGTGGGTTTGAGGGGGAGAAGTAAAAAATTCCACCCTTCCTCTCCCTATTTTTTTTTTTTTTTTTTTTTTATTCTTCACGAGAATTCTATGGGAAGCTATATACGCGTGTTACGCGACGTGGGCAGCAGAATATAATTATCCACGTATTTGTCGTCGAAGCAACGAGAAGCGAGCAAGTTGTAAAGTTGTTTCAGAAAAAGATACATTATTGAGTTTTTCCCTTATTTAAACGCTTTCAGAAAGATTTTTTTTAATTCTTAATAACGATTTTAACATTTTTTGTTTGAAAAACGGTTTTTGAGGTTAGGTTGTAAAAACATATTTGCTTTGCCTATCCATTGCCTAATTTCAATTAAATTTTCGCCACATTAGGAATAGTGAATAGAAAGGAGGTTTTTTTTTTTAAATTCTTAATAACGATTTTAACATTTTTTGTTTGAAAAACGGTTTTTGAGGTTAGGTTATGTAAAAACATTTGCTTTGCCTATCCATTGCCTAATTTCAATTAAATTTTCGCCATCACATTAGGAATAGTGAATAAATGAAAAAAAAATTTCTTTTTTTAGAAATTATGTAAAAATATTTTTTTTACATTAAAAAATGAAACACTTTTCAAAAACGGAATTTTTTTTTTTTTTTAATATTCTCCACATATTCTCCAAAGGAAAGTAAATAAAAAAGTCAATTTTATGAATGCGAATATATGCCAAAAAATTAACAGGTAAAAAATACCGAATTTTTTAAATATTAATTAATGGCATATGGTAGAAAATATAAAATCGAAAAAAATAAAACTTGGAAGTTTATTAAAAGTAATTATTTCACGGGGCAAAAGGATCGTAAAATATCAAAATAATATATATATATATATATATATATATATATATATATATATATATATATATATATATATATATATATATATATATATATATATATATATATTCATAATATTTGTATATTTTACATATATATAACATAGAAAGGCATAAAAAAATCATCCGAAAGAGAGCAGAATTTACAAAAAATACGTCTTTCTATTTATTTTAAAAAAGGAATACCAGTAAATTAAATTTTATCTAAAAAATAGCATATTTTTTTCTTTTATAAAATTACAAATATAAAAAAACATTTTTAATGACGAAAAATAATTTCAAATTTAAAAATTTTTATATCAAAAATATAGAAAAAAATTTTTTTTTTTGAAAAAAAAGAAAAAATCCATCTCATTTTGGCAAAAAAAAAACAAAAAAAAAATTCCCCCTTAATAATAAATTATATTCAAAGATATGGTGAAATTTAAAGGTTTTTCTATACTCATCTGTTTTGCAACATCTTTAAAGCTTCGATAGTCATAAAATGGCAAGGACTTGAACGAAACGATAAATTTCCCCGTTACCGTGTCTTGTGACGTTAAATAGATGTACGCAGTATCGGCCTTTGACATAAATGCTCGACATAAATTCATCCTTTCCACATTCAACTCGAGCAATTTCTTATACATATATATATATATATATATATATTCACTACTTTTGCCACCACTTTTATTTTTACAAAAATCCTATAGAATTTATAACGGTTTTTTTTTCATTTATAAATGTATATATAATTGAGTATAAGAATGCCGTAAATTCCAATATGCTTATAAATATATATATATGTATATATTTATATACCACATCTTTTCCCCATGAATCGTTTTTTAATATGTTGAAATCTATTTTATTCAATTATTATATTTTATATATAATAATAATAATAATAATAATAAAAAGAATAATAATAATAATAATAATAATAATAATAATAAAAATAATAAAAATAATAATAACAATGATAATGATAATAATAATATATCGTAATGATATCGAGCATGTGCTGTATATTTGCACCCTCTTTCATTGTAAAACAAACTTAATCCTGGCTTTATCTTACAGTTAATAATTTACTGACAATGAGAGTTTTAATTTTATTATCGAAAACAAAAGCTAATTTTAATAATTAAAAAGTAAAATATACTGTGTAATTAATTACATTTAAATTTTCTATAATGTAATAATATACTATAATAATAAATAATAAAATAAATAATACGTAAAATATAATATAATGTAAACAGAAACAAACAAAATGTAATATAAATTAATTAATAAAAAGTGAGATTGATTTGCCATTGTCCCCAATCGCCATTTTTCACAATTCTCGTCAACTACCGCATCCTGCTCTAGTGAAAATTTAGTAACTTTATAGTAAATTTGAATTTTAACAATAAAGTCACTAGATATTCACTACAGCAGGGTGCGGTAGTTGACAATGAAAATTTAGTAACATTTTTGTTAGTTTTAATTTTAACAATAAAGTCACTAGATATTCACTACAGCAGGGTGCGGTAGTTGACAATGAAAATTTAGTAACATTATTGTTAGTTTTAATTTTAACAATAAAGTTACTAAATTTTCACTATAGCAGGGTGCGGTAGTTGACGGAGAATTGTGATATCACCATATTTTGAGATATTACCAACTTCCCTCATGTATTTTCCCCAATTATTCATTATCTAGTATGAAACACTTGCTTTCATTAGCCACTAAATCCAATACGTCACTATAATTTCACGCATCGAATTTCTTCTTCATTACTTTTTTTCGCCATCCATTGCATTTTTGAGGTTATGTTTATGCTCCACGGTGAAAGGGACCTCATCTGCAAACAAAATTTAGGTTAAGTTAGTGTTTTTTAAAGTACAAAAAAAATTTCGAAACTAAATGTATATTATACAGTAATTAATTACATTTAAATTTTCTTTAATGTAATAATATACTATAATAATAAATAATAAAATAAATAATACGTAAAATATATAATATAAACAGAAACAAACAAAAAGTAAAATAACCTCACTTTTTTTTAAATGTGACGAGTCGTCTTTTTCAAGCGAAGACAAAGTATTCTCATACTAGATAATGAATAATAAATTGATATAATAATATATAATTCAAATAGAAACAAACAAAATGTAACATAACCTCACTTTTTTTAAAATGTATCGTGTATTTTTAACGAAGACAAAGTATTTTCATACTAGATAATGAATAATAAATTGATATAATAATATATAATTTAAATAGAAACAAACAAAATGTAACATAACCTCACTTTTTTTTAAATGTGTGTCGTGTATTTTTAACGAAGACAAATAGTATTTTCATACTAGATAATGAATAATAAATTATGATCATCTATTGACAACAAAATCATTCAGTATAAAATATGTAAATTAATCTTGCAATTTTATATTGTAAATTAATACATATTTTCATGACTTTTATTATTGTCTTATATACAATCAGGGTTGGAGAGCGACGGATATACAGAGGGCATTGTATCAACGATATAATATTATCGATATTTAAACACAATATATCGATATATTAATCGTTTGTATCAATCTATCGTTACAAAAATATTGCGTTAATACAATCGATTTATCGTTTAAAGAGAATATATACTATCGATTTAATCAATCTATTGAAATTAATGATTACTATCGATATTTTTGGTGAGGTATAAAAAATAATATTCTTTCTCTCTTAAAAAACTTTATGTCCATATTATTAACGTATGAAAATTTTCGATTTTTATTTTCTATATGTATATACATATATTATATATATATATATATATATATATAAGGATCGTGTCGTCGCGTGCCACATAATTTATTGACGAGACCTTCTATCTCCATCAAGCGTCTCATAAATCCGGGAACCGATCGTCGGGAAGATTTTCATCTCGCACTTGTGCGGCGTCACTCGATATATATATAGGATATAGGCGTCGAGTCATTATGCATTTTATATTTGAAAAATAACCGCGTTGTCAATGCGGAGCTGATAAGAAAAACAATTTTTATTTTTATTTTCTTTTTAAAATTTAAATTATTTATAAATATAAAAATAAATTTTTAAATCTAATTAAAATATCACGACTCGTTTTTTTGCTAAACAATATATTTAAAAAAAAAAAACAATTTTTTGTTTTTTTATTTATTTATGTTTTAAAAAAAAACTAAATTTTATAAATAAATAAAAATATAACTAAATTTGTTTTTAATTTTTAATTAATAATTGCAAAAAAAGGGTAAAATTTTATTTTATTTTTTATTTATTATACTATGGTATGGGGGAAAAAAAAAGAAGAGGGAGTATAAATTTAGCTATTGAGAGAGCGCCATTGCAGTTAATTATACAAATGGAGAATATAGGCAGCATATATTAAATGAAATAACGCCCATGTTCCTATAATATTCGATCTTTCGTTTCCCCCAGTACGTTCCCCTCCCCCCTCTCTCATCATTCTTTTTATTGACACCCACGCAATCATTTCGATGCGCGCATTTCTCACGGCAAATCAACTTCGTTAAATTCTGACGTCAGAGAGAGGGCACACACACACACACACACATATATATATATATACACCATAAAAAAACGAAACGAAAGGATTGATCGTGCTCTCGAGCAAGTAAAAATCACACACTACCCACTCGAATTATTTTTTTTTTTTATTTAATTTTTTGTTTTTTATTTAAATTAATGCGAGAGGACAATTTAATTTCAAGAAAATTTGTTATTCCCTCAATTTTTTTTTATTAATTATAATATAATTATAATTATTATTTAATAATAATAAAAATATAATAATTATTATAATAATAATAATATAATAATAATAATAATAATAATAATAATAATAATAATAATAATAATAATAATTATAACAATAATAATAATAGCAATAATAATAATATAATAATAATAATAATATTTAATGAAATTAATTATATTTAGGCCAATTATGTATATTAGCTAACCTAATTATATATCTAACTAAATCTAAATTTTGAGGTTATGTTCATCACTTACCATTTGACTTTCAGTTCTTTTAAAGTTATGTTATATTTATTATTACTATTTACATATTCTCCTAATTACTGTTGTTAAATGAATCATTATAGTCATTATAAATCGTTACCCAAATAACACAAGATATCTTGGGATATATTGATAATATCCCGCAGATATCCTAGGGATGTTCTATGGATATCAAAAGGATCTCTTAAGGATATCCAAAAAATCGGCAGTTTGGATATCCTTTGGATACACTTTGGATATCCTTTGGATACACTTTGGATATCCCATGGATATAATTTGGATATCCCATGGATATCTGAGGATATCCACAGGATATCTGAGGATATCCACAGGATATCTTCTGGATATCTCTATAGACTTTCATAAATGTCCTCCAGATATCCCATAGATATCGTCAGGATATCCCACAGATATCATCAGGATATCCCATAGATATCGTCAGGATATCCCATAGATATTTTTAGGATATTCTCAATATATCTTCTGGATGTCAAGAAGATATTCTCAGGATACTGTTTTTAAAGTCATTATGAGACTACGAGTGAGAATATTCTGTGAATTAAATTTTATATATAAATAAAATAAAATGCAACTTGTTTTTCGAGAAAGTTGTTTAATTTGAAAATTTTATTAACTAATTTTTTTCTCATTTCTTGATTCATTCCTTTATTCATATGCTTAATATTTTTGTCAGAAAATAAATTGGCTTTAAACAATATAAATTCTTCCCCGCAAATAATGAATAACTATTAATATTAATTATGCATTAAGTGCATATGAGTTTATTTAAAAACTTTGAAAAATGCGTTTCAAATCTTCATTTAAAATAAATTAGAAGCTCATATAAGATTTTTGTTTTTATTATATTATTATTATTCATTATATTAGCTTAACAATTTTAACCTTTAAAAAAATATATGTTGAGATATTAAATATCCTGTGAATATCCTAAGAATATCCCACGGACATCCTGAGGATATCCCATGGATATCCTGCGATATAAAATCCAATAGATATTTTGTGGATGTCTTAGGGATATCCTGTGGATATTCTATGGATGTCCTATTGATGTCCCACAGACCGGCGGTTTGGATATCCTAGGGATATCCTATGGATATCCCAAGATATCTTATGGATATCCCAAGATATCCTATGGATATCCCAAGATATCCTGGGGACCATTCTAGGATATCGACCATTGATATGGATATCCTATGGATATCCTAGGGATATCCTTTTGTTATAAGGGTAATAATAATTTTTTTTTTATAATTATAGGAAGCAGAGAAGCAGCTTTTACTTATGCAATAAGCTCAGCGGGTGTAACTTACAAAATCACGGAAGCCTGCAGTCGCGGAAACATCACAGCTTGCGGTTGTGAACCAACACTTAGGTATATATATTATTTAGTCGTCTATTTTACACCCACAAAAAAAAATATATTTTTCTCCAAAATTTAATAAATTTCTTATTTAATTAAATTAAAAATTTTTATTGGCGCAAAATAACATTTTTATTTATTTCAAATATGAAAAAATTTTATTTTCCGCCAACAAAAATTTTTAATTGAATTAAATATATAAGTATATAGCTATTTATTTGCTTTGAAACAAAATTTTTATTTTTAAATTAAATAAAAATTTTATTTGCATTAAAGAAAATTTTTTATTTGAATCAAATAAAAATTTTCTTTTTAAGTAAATAAAATTTTTTTTCTAATTTTTAATATTATATTTAATTTTTATTGTAAATTTTATTTTTTTATTTTTAAATATATTTTCATTATTATAATATCAAATTATAGTTTATAAACAAAAAAAAATTTTTTTACAAGAATCTAATTTATTTATTGATACAAATTAATTAATTTAATTAATTGAATCGAATTTTAATTATTAATATTAAATTTTCAGTGTAGGGGAAATTTGTTATTTTTGAAAAATTATAATATTAAAAAAACTATTTTTTATGAATTTAAAATTAATCATAATAATTTTTACAAAAAATTGTGTAATAAATTATTTATTCTTTTATTTTATTAAGAACGAGAAAAGAATCACCATCAAGTGATTGGCAGTGGGGTGGCTGTAGTGCTGACGTTGCATACGGAATGAGGTAATTTTATTTTTGTTTTCTTAGAAATAATAAATATTTTACTTTACAATAGTAATTTTTTCTCAGATAGAAATATATTTATTTTGATTTTCTATTTTAAAAAAATGAGAAAAATTTATATTTCTCATTTTTTTTTTTGGATGCAAAAAAAAATACTAATGAAATTAATTTATTTACTAATTTTTTGGTTAATAAATTTTTTTTTAAATATAGGTTGGCGCGCAGATTTACGGACGCACGCGAAGTCGCAGGTGATCCGAGAAGTTTAATGAACTTACACAACAATAAAGCCGGTAGAAAGGTGAGTTTTCATATTGTGATTATTTTTTTGCAAAAAAAAGAAAAAAATTGAAAATTAAAAAAAACCGTCACATAAAATACTTTTATTTACTATAATTAATTTTATTTACTAATTAATTAGAATATTTAAAAATAATACCTAATGTAATGCACTGAAAAAAATTTATTTGATTCAAATATTCGATTACTTGACTATTATCAAATAAATATTTATTTGTATCAAATAATTATTTATTTGACTCAATTAAATAGTATTTGTTTCAAATACAAAAATTATTGGTTCAAATACAATTTCTTTTAATTCAAATAAAAAATTATTTGGTTCAAGTAAATATTTATTTGATATAATAGTCAAGTAATCGAGTATTTTGAATCAAATAAATTTTTTCTTCAATTTTGTTCCAGTGTCGTTTTTTTTTCTTTATATAAAAAAAAAAAAATTTTTAATTATGTTTTACATTAAAAATAAGTTTTTATTATTATTTCATTTACCTTAAAAAATAGATTTACTTTTACAAAAAATAGAAAAAAAAAAGGTTACAACAACAGGGAAAAAAAATCTTCACCTGAAACAGCGATAAGTTTTACTGAAACAACGATATGTTTCACTAAAATAGCAAAAGATTTCGCTATTCTAGAGAAACTTATATCTATTTTAGATAAAGATTTTTTTCTTTTTTTTTAGAATTTTTTAAAATTAACTATAGTTTATTTTAAAAATTTCTTTTTAAATTTCAGCCCCTGTATTATTGACAACCCGTCGTTATTAGATGAAATTATTCATTATGGCTGAATGTATATAGGAGAACACAAACTTGTTTTCAAAAAAAAAAAAAAAAAACAAGTTGTAAATTCAGATGTTCATTACATGAACATTTTGCTTCCTCTTTACGATCAGCAAAAAAATTTGCTTCCTCGTGGAGAAAGCAAAATTTTATTTACAAAATGTGAATTCTTGATATTTTAACTTTCATTAATTCTTTAAATTTACCTCAAATGAATACTTTATATATATCCTTTGGTCAGATTTAAGATATTAATATGGTAAATGAGCCTACTAAATTTTATCTAAATCCATTAAAACCTGTTAAAGTTATCTTCTAAACAAAAAAGGGATCAACACACACATACATACATCCGGACAATTGATCAGGATCTCATATAACATGTTTCTATAAAGAAAAAAATTTGTTTCCGCAACTTTGAAAAGTTTTATAAACGAAAGAACTACAAAGCTTCCTCCACGAGGAAGCAAAAAAAAATACAATGAATATTAAATTTATTAATATTTTATAATTGAAAATTTTTTTTTATAATAATAATTATTTTAAACAAAAATTTATTTTATATATTTTATAAATATGGTATAATAAAAATGTAATAATTGCGCATTTTTTTTTGTTAAAAAAAAAACGATAAAAACAAATTTAAAACATGTATATAATAACGATTATAACTCATACTTGGTGTAAATATTGAACACGAAAGCAAAGTTTATTTTAACGAGATGCTAAAATTAATAATGAGCTTGAGCCACCTTACGAGGTATATCTTACTTTGGACACACATCTTTTGTGTGCCTCTATCGATACTGATTTATCGGGCAATAAACACGAGCCAATCATTGAACAAAAACAATGTCGTCTTTTTCCATTAAAAGCAAAAATACGCAAATCACCCCTTTTGTTTCACGAGTGTAAGCAATCAATGCAAATGACAATAGAAAAATAGTACAAAAACAACTTATTTCACAGAAAAGACATAATTATGGAATTTTTTTTTTTTTTATTAGCGAAAATTTACTTTTCTCTATTATAAATTTTTATTAAATGTTTTTTAATATAAATTTTTCCCATACAAAGAAAACTATTTAAAAAAATTTTTAATTTTCAATTAAATTCAATAAAAACCAGTTACTGATAAAAAAAGATTTTGCACTTATCGACAGATGGTAAAGAAAAAAAAATTTTCTAAAAAAATTGTAATAATTTTTTGTTTTTCAGATGGTAAAAACACTTTTGAGAACGGAATGTAAATGTCATGGTGTATCTGGTTCATGTACAGTGAGAACATGTTGGAGAACGTTACCGAGTTTTCGTCAAGTGGGTGATGCACTCATGAAAAAATATTACAGAGCACGACCAGTTGTGGCAGTCACGCCACCACCACCACCAAAGATGCAGGTCAGTTTTTTTTTCTTCAAAATATTATTTAAAACCTTAAAATTAGTAAGTGTTCTTCTTTACCGACAGTTGATTATTTATCGACTATCTGCTATTTACCAATAATTGGTATAGAGGGAATTTCACCGATTTTTTTTATATTTATACCCTAAAAACAATCACCACTTTACCGACAGTCGATTACTTACCAAAAGATAGTTAAGAAAAGTACAACAAAAAACGCTATTTTTACCTACAATCAATAAAAAAAAACTATTCTTCTTTACCATCTAAAATTGACATTATACCGACAGTCGATAAAGTAACATTCCACCTTATCTTATGCTAATATTATTTCTTTTGGAATGAAACATTTAAAAAAAAAAAACGTAAAAATAAATTTATTTCAGATGGATGTTTCTCCAAATCCTGCGGAATTAATTCCAATTTTGGGTAATGACGCAAGAACACAAGGTTATGGTTATGAGAAAATAAAAATTGAAAGAAGACTTTCACGAAAGGCTGTGAATAAACCACGTAAACCACATTTGGTATTGAAACGTACAAAATTCAATACGGGACCTGGAATGAGCTATAAGAGAATACCGAAAAGAAGTGAATTAGTTTTTCTTCAACCATCGCCAAATTATTGTGATTCTGATTTATCACAGGGAAGTCTTGGAACGCAGGGTCGTTTCTGCAATCGTACCAGTAAAGGTAGTTATTGTTTTTTTTTTTTTGGTCCAAAATTAATATCGCCAGATTATTTGGTTAAAATTGGTTTTTTTAGTTTATAATTGTTTTTTATAATATTATTTTTATTATATACATCAATTATTGGATCCAAACTTTTAAATTTTGAAAATCTGACAACATATTCATAATCAGCGACATCGATAACCCCCCGAGTAACAAGTTTCAAGTAAATTGGAGTAATTTTTAATTTTGTTGTACGCCATATTGGACCCGCCATTTTGGATTTTTAAAAACAGACATCGGATTCGTAATCAGCGACCCTGAAAACCCCTGAGTAATAAGTTTTAAGTAAATTGGAGTAATTTTTAATATTCTTCACCGCCATATTGGATCCACCATTTTGAATTTTTAAAAACAGACATCGCATTCGTAATCAGTGACCCCAAAAAACCCCCGAGTATAAGTTTTTAGTAAATTAGAATGAATTTTAATTTTTTTCATCTGCCATATTGAATCAGCCATTTTGAATTTTAAAAATCTGACATCAGCTTCGTAATCAGTGACCTCAAAAACACCCGAGTATAAGTTTTTGGTAAATTAGAATGAATTTTAATTTTTTCATCCGCCATATTGGATCCGCCATTTTGAATATTTAAAAACAAACATCGGATTTGTAATCAGCGACCCCAAAAACCCCCCGATTAACAAGTTTCAAGTAAATTGGAGTGATCTTTAATATTCTTCACCGCCATATTGGATCCGCCATTTTGAATTTTAAAAACAGACATCGGATTTGTAATCAGCGACCCTGAAAACCCCTCGATTAATAAGTTTCAAGCGGATTTTGATTAATTTTCAAAAATTCTTCCGCCATATTAAATCTGCCATTTTTAATTTTATATATCTGACAACCGATTCGCAATAAGCTACCCCGAAAACCCCCGAGTGACGAGTTTAAAACAATTTCGATTATTTTTTGAAAATTTATCAGACGTATTGGATTCGCCATTTTTAATTTTGAAAAAGTGACATTGGATACATAATCAGCGATCCCGAAACCCCTCCCCCCCCCCGCCTAAGTAATAAGTTTAAAGAAAATTGGAATGATTTTTAATTTTCTCATCTGCCATATTGGATTCGCCATTTTGAATTTTAAAAGTTTTATAATATATTCGTATTATGTTGGTATTTTTTTTTAATTCGTCAAATTCATTTGATACTTGGAACTCGAGAGTTTTTGGGGTCGCTGATTACGAATATAATATCAGATTTTTAAAATTCAAAATGGCGGATTCGATATGGCGAATAAATTTTTAAAAATTAATCAAATTTGTTTGAAACTTGTTACTCGGGGGTTTTTGGGATCGCTGATTACGAATCCAATGTTAGTTTGTCAAAATTCAAAATGGCGGATTCAATATGGCGAATAAATTTTTAAAAATTAATCAAATTTGTTTGACACTCGTTACTCGGGGGTTGTTGCGATCGTTAATTACAAATATGATATCAGATTTTAAAAATTCAAAATGGCGGATCTAATATGGCGGATAAATTTTTAATAAATTGATGAAATTTGTTTAAAACTCGTTATTTGGCGGTTTTCGGAGTCACTGATTACGAATCCGTTGTTATTTTGTCAAAAAATTAAAAATGGCGGATCCAATATGGCGGACAAGAATATTAAAAA
The DNA here is from genome assembly GCF_019393585.1 of Leptopilina boulardi. Classification (NCBI taxonomy): domain Eukaryota; kingdom Metazoa; phylum Arthropoda; class Insecta; order Hymenoptera; family Figitidae; genus Leptopilina; species Leptopilina boulardi. The sequence goes on along the minus strand of NW_026137825.1, from coordinate 2,437,107 downwards.
TTACTCCAATTTACTTGAAACTTGTTACTCGAACGTTTTCGAGGTCGCTGATTACGAATATGATATCAGATTTTAAAAATTCAAAATGGCGGATCCAATATGGCGACAGAATTGTTTATAATTTGATCGAATTCACTTGTAATTCGTCACATACGGGGTTTTAGATTTGCTAATTACGAATCAAACATTAAATTCGTGATCAGTAACCCAAAAAACAGAAGTGTAACAAATTTTATATGAATTCGTAGCTGCGCAATATTACTGTAAGCAATATTTTCTTGCGAATTTGTGTTATATAGATTATTTAGCTGCGCAACAATATTGTGTGCAACTTTTTGCTGCGCAGTAATGTTGTATGTAAATTTTAGTTGCGCAGTAGTGTCATATCAGCTGCGCAGTAACGTTGAATTCAATTTTTCGCTGCGCAGTACTATTGTATGCGACTTATAGCTGCGCAGTACTGTTTTACACAATTATTATTCCATGATACCTTAAAAAAAAAATTGAAAAAAAAAATATAATTTTTTTTGCATAAAAAAAAAAATTTTTTTCTTTTTTTTTTTTGTCTTTATACAAAATGTTTAATGATTTTTCTTTTTAATCAGGTACCGATGGTTGTGACTTGATGTGCTGTGGACGAGGTTACAATACACATCAATATACAAAAGTCTGGCAATGTAATTGTAAATTTCATTGGTGCTGTCGTGTGCACTGTGACACGTGCTCACAAAGAATTGAAGAGTATACATGCAAATAAAGTTCATGTACCAGTGATCAGTAATCGGATTCTTGGATCTACCTTCTTTCAATTCACAAGAAGAGAAAATAAACGAGAGAGAGAAAAAAAAAGAAAGATAACCATTTACAAGAATATTTGTCACAATTCTTATTGTATGTATCGCTCTGGCCTTGGTTACAAGAATAAGAATTCTCTTCTTTTTTTTTTTCTCATAGTTTTATTAATCTCGAGAACTTTAGCGAATAATTCCAAGGATTATTTCTTCGCTTGGAAAATGGATAAGATAACGAATTTTTTTTTTTTTTTTTTTTTAAATCTTTTTCATATGACAAAATAACTACCAAAGTATATTTCGTTTTATTAGAGAGTTATAATCGTTTAAATAAAATTTCTTTGTTAAACAAGAGGGAAATTTTTTTTTCTTTCAGTACATTTGATAACAAAAAATTGAAAAAATAAATAAATTACTAAAAAAATAAAATTTTTGAATGTAAAAAATTATTTTTCGGATTTTAAATTTTGAAAATATATATATTTTTTTTAAATTGAACAATGAAAAATCCAAAATAATTAAAATTCTATTTAATTTTGAATATTTAAAAAAAAAAAAAATTTATTTTCATAAAAATTCAAAATTGAAATTATTTTTAACGTTTATAACTCAATACATTGTTTTTCAAAATAACAATCATTCGAACACGAATAAAAAATAATGCTAAATTTCTATATCGTATTCTAAGAACGAATATAGAAGCTAATACTGTAAATTTTGTAATTTTCTTGAATTTTTTTTTTTTTTATATAAACAATGCGATACACCTGAGCATGATGCAACTGTGTGATATTATTTATAATTCAATGTTTATGTCGAAATTGGTGATAAAAATTTCCTAATTTCTATTAACAAAAAAAAATAAATAAATAAATAATGTCTGCGAATTTTTTTAATTTAAATTATTTAATTTATTTAAAATATTTAAAAAAAAGATTTTAATTAAAAATTTAATTAAAATTTCAATAAAAAATTTTTTTAAAAAAAGTAAATATAAACAAAAAAAAATATATCACCAATTTTACGAGAGGATAATTTAATTATTCGATTGAATTATATTATAATTTGCTATAATATTTAAGATTATAACTATTGTAAATTATTAATTTAATAGAGATAAAATATAATAATAATAATAATAATAATAATAATAATTTTTTTTTAAAAACGTGTATAAAATAGAAAAAAAAAATTATTTCATTAATTTAAAATATAGACAAATTTTCTTTCGTTTTTAAAAACATTTAATGTAAATTAAAAAAAAAAAATTTTTTCTTTAAAAATGAAAATTTAAAAAATTAAAATGCAGATTATGTAAATTTTTTATTTTAAAATCAAGCTCAAAACAAAATTAATTTTTTTTTTTTTTAATAAAAATTTCTATATAAAAATATTTTGAAAAAACTATTTTGCAAAAAGAAGAATTTTTTAATAAGACAAAAATTTTGTATTTTTAAAATAAATATTGTAGGTTTTTCTTTTTATTATAGTAGACTGTATATTATAATAATGTGATTATTAATTATTATTTTTAGTTAATAAGAATTTAATTATTTTAAAAGCGTTAAGATTTTTTTTTTACATAAATTATTATTTATTCATAATTTATACAACGAGAAAGCGCACTGCTATTTACCGTCTTCAATATATTGTTGTACTTAAAATATTCAACAATAAACAAAAAATAATAATGTCAAAATTATCTCTTTTTTTTATTAATAAAAAAAAATAAATTTTAAAATGTACCTATATTTAAATATATATTTTTCCATAAATAACTTTAAAAAAACCTACCAATTGAACCTAAATTGCAGTAGACTAAGAATAATCAATTTTATTCCATTTTTTTGGATAGAATGTTTTCCTGGAAAATGAAAAAATTCCTTACAAATTCAAATAAAATTAATCAGCATGACTCTATTATTTTTTGACCTTAAAACAACACCTAATACCTTCAAAAAAAACCTACCAATTGAACCTAAATTGCAGTAGACTAAGAATGTTCAATTTTATTCCATTTTTTTGGATAGAATATTTTCCTGGAAAATGAAAAAATCACTTACAAATTCAAATAAAATTAATCTTATTAATTATGAATTTATTGCTTAATAATTTATTATTATTAATTTTTTTATTTTTAATTCCAATTTTTTTGAATTAAAAAAAAAAACATAAATTTTCAAACATAATTGAATTTGTTTTTATAATATGAAATTATTCGAAAAGGAGGAGAATGTGGTTATAATGAGTTTATACTTTAATTAACATGCATTGTCAGCATTTTTAAAGATTTTCTTTTCAAGATTTAGTAAACGTTTAATAATGTAAAACTGAAGAATGAGACAAAAAGAAAAAAGAAAAGGAAATTTTGTGTCGAGTCATTAGAAAGGAAGTATAGTAATATTTTTCAAACAAAAAAAAAGGAAATTTTGCTCATTTTTGTATTTGAAATACATTATATACTATATAATTATAATTAAAGTAGAAAATAATGAAATGAGAAATTATATAGTTTCTAAAATATAGAGAAAGCGGGGGGGGGAGGGGGCCTTACTCAAAATTTCAATTTTAAAATATAACAAAAATCAGTATTTCGTTACTAGCCTTGAGAATCACTTGTTTCCTCGAAAAATAGGAAAATATTGACATTGTGCCTTGTATTATATCTACCAACGAGCAACATTTTCTAATAAGTATGTATATAATTCAATGTAAATAATTATTACACATTATTTCCATTATAAATCATTATTAAATATAAGTTTAAAATTTTACAAAAATTATATTTATAATTATTTTCGTTTTTTAATTTTACAAAAATTTAAAAAATTATGTTCATAATAATAATTTATTTATTTTTTATTTATTTATTAAATTAATAATAATTATTATTATTATTATTAATTAATATAACTAATACCTATAATTTATATTATTATTATTATTATAAATAGTAAATAAATATAAGAATAGTATTATATAATAAACAATAACTTTATTATTGAAATAATTATAAATTAATTAATTAGTTTATATGATAAATATAAATGACATTAAAAATTACAAATATTTATTGTTAAAAATTATAATTTTTATAAAAGAATACTAATTATGAAAATTAACTTTTTTTTCGATAATAAATATTCTATCAATAATTATAATAATAACAATAATAAAGTTAAGTTTTATTATTATAATTAATTATCAATAATAAACTTAGATAAAAATAGTATAAAAAATATTTTTTTTAACGAAGAGTATTATAAATAGGTAAAATATAATTAGAAAAATTAACACTAATATAAAAACGTATATAAATATAAATTAATATAAATTTATTTGTTGTAAATAAATATTTTAAATATTGTAAATTATATAATAATTATATTATACGAATTATACAAACTTAAACTGTTATGAATTATTATTATAAATTATTTTTAGAAATTATTATACCGAATCATAATTATGATTAATTATTATAATAATTATTATAAATAATTGTTATAAATAAATAAAAGAATATAATTAGATAAAAAATTAATAGAAATTAATAACAAAAATGTAACAAACAAAATTGGAATAAAAAAAAATTAATAAATACAATATTGTAAAAAGAAATAATAATTTTCTAATAATAAATCTTATTTAATAATAATTTTTCTCTTTTTTTTCATCACTTTCAGAATATAATGCCGGGAATTTTGGAAAAAAAACAAAAAGTCATTCCCCTCGTTGGATCAACATTACACGTGGTGGGAAAATATTGTCCGGAAATATTGTCCGACATTGAAAAAATAGAAGGAAATAATTTGCAAACGGGACAAATTTTCGCAACAAGTCAACGACAGCAAAATAATAAACAAGGATCACAAAGTCATTTGGAAACATTAAGAAATAAATTTCGAACAATAGAGATTCTCTTTCCCGATTTATTTGAAGCAAATAACGAATGTCAAGAAGAAAGAAGATTATTTTAAACTTGTTCTTAGAAAAACAAAAAAAAAAAAAAAAAACCCCAGAAATTAAATCTGGTTTCATAATAATTATTAAATTATATACATATAAAGCTTATTACAAGCTTTGTGATATTATTATTATTATTTTACGAAATTTTTAATTTTTAAACATATTTTCATTATTTGTTTTAAATATTTAAAACTATAATATTGTTCGATGCGTTGTTAAAATTTTTTTTTGTTGTTTTTTTTTTTTTGTTAATAATTACCATAATGTGAAAAAAAAATTGTAAATTATAAAAAAAAAAAATTTCCTGTGTATAGATGGATAAAGAAATATTAACTGCAATATATTTTAGTTGCAGTGTGTGGGTGGCAATAATTCAATAAATTGTTATTATGTAATTTTTATTTACGTAAAATCAAAAAAAAAAAAAAAAAAAAAATTGTATAATTATTTTTCACCTTTCTATTATGTTCCCTGGCATTTTTATTATAAATTATAATACCTTCTCATGTGATGAGAATGTAAAAAAATTAATTACAACTATTATTTAAATATATTAACATTAAATGAAATGAAATTTTTAAAAATAAAATATCCAAGAAAAAATATTCATAAATAAATTGTATTTTATTTATATACAATAAATATTTAATTTCAAATAATTTATTTATTTATTTATTTTAAACATTGTTATCGAATGTATGTTTTTCCCTCAGTTGTAAAATTTAATTTGTTTCTTATCATAAAACTAAATTTACTTGTATAGACATTTACTATATAAAAAATTGTGAATACATTGTATTTATTTAATGCATATCAATATAGCAAAAGGTGAAATTTTTTTTCGCAATATGCGTAATGAAAGTTTAATATTGGAAACTAAAAATAGTGATCTACAAAATTATTCAACAAAAACAAAATGTTCTCTACAATATCCTGCAGCAATAACTGGTACATTTTATTATTATTATTATTTTTTTATTGTTTTTATTATTATCGTTATTATTTTTGTTATTATTATTATTATAATTTTTTTTTATTATTTTTATTATTATCGTTTATATTTTTGTTATTATTATTATTATTATTATTATTATTATTATATTTTATTAATTAATTAATTATTATTTTTTATAATTTGAGGTTATGAGTCTTTAATTAAAACTTTTATCTTTCCTATATTTTGAGGTTTTTGGACAAATTTACCAAATTTTCATTTATCACCGTTTCGTAACTTACGTAATTTTATTTTGTGCACAATTTTCAAAATTACCGTTTGTAAAAAAAAGTAAATTGTAGCCTTTAGTGTGACATTTGAAAAGATGACATTGTCTCCACTCTACAAAGTTCCTACTCGTCATTTATCATAATTATCGTCAACTACCCCACCATGTTCTAGTGACAATTTAGTTACATTATAGTAACTTTTAATTTTAACTTGAATTTCACTAAATTTTCACTAGAGCAGGGTTCGATTGTTGACGAAAAATTGTGATACCCCAATTTTGAAATATTTTCCTGTTCCCTTATGTATTTTCCCAAAATTATTCATTATCTAGTATGAAACACTTGCTTTCATCAGCCACTAAAATCCAATATGACACTAATTTCACACATCGAATTTCTTCTTCATTTACTTTTTTTCGTCATACATTGCATTTTTATTTATGGTCGTTTCGTTACGTAATTTTATTTTCTGGGGGAATTTTTAAAATTACGGATTTAAAAAAAAGCCATTGTAGAACAGCCTTAACAAATTTTAGTAAAGGCGCTTTTATACCTCACCGATTACGAGTATTTTATCGTCGTGCAGCATTGAAGTAAATGAGACAAAAGATAATTGTGTCTCATTTACTTCAATGGTACACGACGAAAGTATACTCAGGATCGGTAAGGTCATCATAATTCTCGTCAACTACCGCACTCTGCTCTAGTGAAAATTTAGTAACTTTTAATTTTAACAATAAAGTCACTAAATTTTTACTAGAGCAGGGTGCGGTAGTTGATGAGAATTATGACAAATGGCGAGCCAGGGTTGAGTAGCTAAAGATTTTCTATTGTAACAAGCAGAGATCGATAACACAAGAATCGTAAATTATTTCTAATTGGTTGGTAATAATTTGTCATTGTCCCCATTTGCCATTTGTCATAATTCTCGTCAACTACCGCATCCTACTCTAGTGGAAGTGACTTTATAGTAAAATTAGTAAAATTTAGTGACTTAGTAACTTTTAATTTTAACTAAAATTTCACTTAATTTTCACTAGAGCAGGGTTCGGTAGTTGACGAAAAATTGTGATACCCCAATTTTGAGATGTTTCCTTATTCCCTTATATATGTATTTTCCCCAAATTATTCATTATCTAGTATGAAACACTTGCTTTTATCAGCCACTAAAATCCAATACGACACTAATTTCACATCGACCTAGAGCAGAATGCGGTAGTTGACCTAGAACTTTTAAAAAATGGATAATAATAAAAATAATCTATAAATCTGAAAAAAAAATAATTATATAACTGTATGTAATAATAACAATAAATCATTGATTTTACTGGGTTTTTTCAATCTTATAATATTTAGCTTGCCTTATACGATTGGGATTTGGTACAGCAAATTATTGGACATCACCAGCAGTACCACATCTAATCTCATCAAATTCATCATTTACAATAACACCTGACGAAGCATCATGGATAGTATCATTAATTTCATTTGGAAGTATCATTGGTTTTATTCTCTATCCAATTTTTATCAATCAAATAGGACGAAAATATACAATGCTTTTATTTACAATACCACAAGTATTTTCATGGCTTACAATTTATTATGCATCAAATATTTATCATCTTTATGTGGCAAGAATTCTCTCTGGAATTGGTTATGCGGCTGGTTATATTGTGGAAATTATTTATATTGGTGAAATAGCGGAAAAAAATATAAGAGGTATTTTAATTGTCATTGGAAAAATAGCATATATTTTAGGATCATTAATTGTTGTTATATTGGGAGCATTTGTTTCCTATGATAATATGAATTTAATTCTATTATTAATATCACTTTTATTTTTTCTAACATTTACATTTATGCCTGAATCACCATATTTTTGTGTAAATATAAATAGAGATGATGATGCTGTAAAAAATCTTATTAAATTGCGTGGTAGGCGTGATATAAAAAAAATTCAATTAGAAATTAAAAATATGAAACAAGGATTGAGAAATAATATTTTAAAACGAAATTCAATGATAAAATTATTTACAATTGAAAGTAATCGAAAAGCATTGTTGATAGCTACTCTTGGAACATTGGGTTTTATATTATCTGGATATACTGTAATTGCAGCCTATACACAAACAATTGTCAGCTATATTGATTGTCCCTTAAAATCAGAAGAAATAACAGTTTTAATAATGATGGTGGTATTAATATCGTGTATTATATTTGCACCATTAACAGATTTGATTGGTAGACGAATTTTAATATTATTGTTTAGTATTATCACTGGATTTAGTTCTATAACAATAGGTGGTTTTTTCTTTTATAAATATCATCAAAATGGAAATATATCATCAATTTATTGGATAACATTAATTATATTTTTGATTTATATAATAGCAAGTAGTGCTGGTTTATTTCCACTAAGTCATATTTTGTTAGCTGAAATTTTTTCAATTGAAGTCAAAAGTACAGCAATTGCTTTAATTAATATTTTATGGGCTGTTGTTGAATTTTTTCTTAAATTAAGCTTTGAACGTTTAATTGAAATTATTGGAATTTATAGTGTATTTTGGATATATGGAATTTTAACAATTATCGTTAATTTTTCTAATTTTATTATTATGCCTGAAACTAAGGGTAAAACTTTGGAGGAAATACAAGAATTATTTTAGAACGTTGAAGCAAATAAAAAGTGTATTATATACACTTTCCTTTATTATTATTATTATTATTATTATTATTATTATTATTATTATGTAAATTATTAGTGTAATTTTATATAATGTAATTTATCGACATCATTGATTTTACGTTTAAACATTGAGGGGAATAAAAGTATCTAAAATTGCTTCAATTTATTATCAATTTCTTAAAAGACAACGGAGAATTAAATTTCACATTCTTTTCAATAATAAATGAAATATTTTAGCCAAATTAGTTTATAATACACGTCAACTAAGGGAGTCTAATAGTAATAAGATGCCAGTGTTTTACTGTCCTTACTAGTGAAATGTTCAAAAAAAAAAAAAAAAATTTTTAAGTTTGTGAAATTATCAAAATGACTAAGTACAATTTAAGATTTAAAGAAATCTTTCTTTTGATTTTTGGAGTATTACAAATATCTCATATTGATTGTGTGAGCTTTAAAGAAATTATTCAACAAATAAGAGAAAATGAATTTGAAGCACATCAAACGTTAATAATGCATGACAATAATAAAAAAAGTCTAGATGTACTAAATGAAATTGTACTAGCAACATTCAATACTAATCCAAGTCGAGTGATAAATTTTCTTCATAAATATCCAAAAAGGCTATCAATAAAATCGAAAAATTTATATAAAACAACACTTCTAATAGGAATTCTACAAGATAATAATGCAAAAGGAATAAAAAAATTTTTCAATTTTGTCAAAAAATTGACAAGCAAATACACTTATCCAAAATGTTTGATGATAATTTCAACTAAGAAAAAGAATAGCACTCGTGAAGATATACTTCGATTAGCATGGTCAAGAAATTTTATTCATCTTACAATTCTTGATGTTGAAGAAATTAAAAATGGAATATTTCAAGAGAGACAAACAAATTTAATAATCCATTATTTTAATAATTTTACTCGGAATTATACAAAAGTAAATTATCAAAAAGATTTTCTAATTTTTCCACAAAAATTGAATGATCTAAATGGTTTTAAAATGAATGTTGGCATTGTGGGATGCGATGATATGAATCATGATGAGGATTTAAAACTTAAAACTGTTTCGAAAATAATGAACTTCACAATTGAGAATGTATATGATGGTGATTATAAATGTTTCATTAATAACACTTGTCATATTTGGGATGATTTAATGAAATATTTAATAAAAGGAAGATCTATTACTGCTTATTACAGTAATTCAGAACAAATTTTCCATTTATATCCAAAAGTAAAACAAGAAACCTACTTGATTACAAACACAATTTATACAGCAAGTTTTAGTTGTGTGCTTTTGATTTTACTTTGGCTGATTCTACGATTCTTAAAATTTAACAAACACTTTTGGAAACTTTTGCATCTGTGGCAGCTATTATTGGGAATGTCAGTTGATCAAGACGTGAAGAAACTATTTGATAGAATTGCATTGATTTCAATTTGTTTTGGTTTTTATCTATTTTCATCAGAATTTCATACAATTTTAACAACCATTGAATTAGACATAAATTACGAAGAATATGAATTTATAAATGAAATAAATTGTGGAGAAAATTTTTTTTTTGGTTGCGATTTAAAAAGATCAAACAATAAACCTATGCCATGGGAAAAAAGAACAAGACACTATACAACAGTTGATGATTGTTTAAATGATCTTCTTGACAATAAAGCAGTTAATTGTTTGGTGAATCATGTAATTGGTGAACAAACTTTGTTAGCTGATTTAAGGAAAAATAAGGTTGCCACTATTTTTGTAAAAGTAGTAGCAGGAGATAATTTAAAAGAATTTGATTTAGAAAAAAATTCTCCGTTTGTATTTGAATTTGAGCATCATTTTAGTAGACTTTTACAGGCCGGACTTATTTACAAATGGAATAAATTTGATCAGATGAAAGTTAAATTTGAATTTTCGAAGAATGAAGATTCGTTTCTTAATTCACCATTTATAATTCTTGCTATTGGTCTTGGATTTGCAATTATTGTATTTATTGTGGAATTACTTTATAAAATGATAGAAAGAATAGTATTGAATCTTTTTAATTTTATCAATTTTTTTTTAAAGTAATTTAACATTTGCATCAAAAATTGCCATTATTTTTGCAATATTGCTGAAATATTAAAATATTGAGACAATATTGGAAATATTCTCTAGCCCTAATAACACAAGATATCTTGGGATATATTGATAATATCCCGCAGATATTCTAGGGATGTCCTATGGATATCGAAAGGATATCTTAAGGATATCCAAAAAATCGACGGTTTGGCTATCCTTTGGATATCCCATGGATGTCTGAGGATATCCAAAGGATATCTGAGGATATCCAAAGGATATCTTCTGGATATCTCTATAGACTTTCATAAATGTCCTCCAGATATCCCATAGATATCGTCAGGATATCCAACAGATATCGTCAGGATATCCCACAGATATCGTCAGGATATCCCACAGATATCATCAGGATATCCCACAGATATTTTCAGGATATTCTCAGTATATCTTCTGGATGTCAAGAATATATTCTCAGGATACTGTTTTTAAAGTCATTATGAGACTACGAGTGAGAATATTCTGTGAATTAAATTTTATATATAAATAAAATAAAATGCAACTTGTTTTTCGAGAAAGTTGTTTAATTTGAAAATTTTATTAAATAATTTTTTTCTCATTCGTGATTCATTCCTTATTATTCATATGCTTAATATTGTCAGAAAATAAATTGGCTTTAAACAATATAAATTCTTCCCCGCAAATAACGAATAACTATTGATATTAATTATACATTAAGTGCATGAGTTTATTTAAAAACTTTGAAAAATGCGTTTCAAATCTTCATTTAAAATAAATTAGAAGCTCATAAGACTTTTGTTTTTATTATATTATTATTTATTATATTAGCTTAACAATTTTAACCTTTAAAAATATATGTTGAGATATTAAATGTCCCGTGAATATCCTAAGAATATCCCACGGACATCCTGAAGATATCCCATGGATATCCTGTAATATAATATCCAATAGATATTTTGTGGATGTCTTAGGGATATCCTGTGGATATCCTATAGATGTCCTGTTGATGTCCCACAGACCGGCGGTTTGGATATCCTATGAATATCCCAAGATATCATATGGACATCCCAAGATATCCTATGAATATCCCAAGATATCCTATGGATATCCCAAGATATCCTATGGATATTCAAAGATATCCTATGAATATCCCAAGATATCCTATGGATATTCCAAGATATCCTATGAATATCCCAAGATATCCTATGGATATTCCAAGATATCCTGGGGACCATTCTAGGATATCGACCATTGATATGGATATCCTATGGATATCCTTTTGTTATGAGGGAGGTGTTATGTGGGCTGATTTTAAAGTGCTTGTTATAATTAAACTTTTACCTTTTTTAAATGTAGAATTATTTAGTTTCTTTTAGAATTTTCTTTAAAGGTGTATAAATATAATATTGTATTTGTTTATTACGCTGATTGATGTCAGAAATACGCCAATTTAGGTGAGTGTTGAGATTCTAGAAAATATGTTTTTATTACAGTAAAGATTTGAATAACCTACCATCTGAGATATCAAATTTTTATTTTAGTTTTAGATTTGTAACACTATATAAATTTAAATTAGAAGTTGTTTAATAAAAAAAAGTTATTTTTTTGTTCATTCAATATTAATCCTTATCCTTTTTAGTTTCATCGGAATTATAACAAAAAAAAATAAATAAATAATGTAGCAAAAAAAAACAAAAGTGTTACAACTTGCAAGTATAGATTTGTACTTTGTAATAAATTTTTTTTAACATTGCAGTATTAGACAAAAATTAATTTTTAAAAAATTTTATTTCTCTCTAATTTGCTATGCTGATAAATAATGCGAGGGATATAAAATTGAGTCAAATTCATTAAAATTAGAATTCAAAATTTTTTTAAAAATGACATGTTACAACTTACCCCATGTAGCAAACAGTACCAAACTCTCCTCTATGTGATGCGTTCTAAAAAAATAGGGACCTAAGAAACAAAAATTTTTTTTAGATTATGTTCATGAATTAATTTTAATTACAATTATTCTATTATAACATTATATAAATACATCAAATCATTGTAAATGTATAAAAAAAATATATATATATATATATATATATATATATATATATTCGTCTTGTAAATACAAAAAAATTGTCAAAAATCATAATTTCTTTTCATTTACATAAATTTTTTCCCTCTACCATTATATAATATACATTTTATTTATTTAATATTGTCACGCCCTGTGAATTTATTTTACTTTAAAATAAAACAATATAAAAATAATTTTAAAGAAAGAAAAATAATTATCATACATTTATCATTGTCAATTAAACAGAATTTTTATTTATTTGAATCTGTTTCAAGGATGCAAGTGTAAAATCAAACATGCATATATATGCATGCTGGCCTCTATAATGATAAAAAAAAAAAAAAAAAAAATTTCCTCAAATTTATTTATTCTTTAAACTTTTTTGCAAGATTATATTTGACACATATAATATGAATTATGTAAATATTGTTGATAATTCTTTGCAATTTTTTTCCAATTATTATCATTATTCCCAAAATTCTAAAAAGAAAATACAAAATTAATTATATATCAATTTCATCAAGATAAAAATTACTTTAAAACAATTATTCTTTCAACATTAAATTTTTACTTAAGAGGTAATTTTCAATAATTAGTTTTAAAAAAAAATTATTTTTTATATTTATTATCTTAGAATGAATTATTGTAAAAATTGTCCCTTACCAATTACAAGTGAAGTAACATTAGCGTCAACTTGTGGTAATATTGGAACATTTATATTATTTATGGGAATATTGGAAAGTTTTATTCGAAAACAATGTGATCTTGAAGATCCATGCCATCGAATTAGACCACAAGAGAAACCAAATTTAAGGTAATAAAATTATTTTAAAAATATATTTATATTAAAAATTTTATTAAATTAACATCGCTACAATTTCATTTTTACTAATATTTATATATATATATATATATATAGTTATGATTTTGTCGTAATTGGATCTGGAAGTGCAGGTGCAGTTGTTGCATCGCGTTTATCGGAAGAAAAAAATTTTTCAATTTTACTAATCGAAGCGGGATTAGATGAGCCAGCGTGGACACAAATGCCACCATTTTATATGAATACACTGCGTACAAAATTAGATTGGCAATATACATATGTTAATGAAGAGGCTGAATGTAAAGATCAAAATGATTCCAGATGCTATTGGGGAAGAGGAAAGGTTCCTAAATTTTTTTTTTCCACACAAAAAAAAAATTGAACTATTTCCAAGGCAAACCAGGAATATGATTTTCTGACATTTTTTTTTTTTTTAAACTTGTCCGCCATTTTGAATTTTGAAAATCTACGATCGGATTCATAATTAGTGATCCAAAAAATAGCTACAATCTAAGCCATAAAGAATTTTGAGTTACTTGTTTGATTAGATATGTTTTTTGAGGTTAGAAAAAAATTCTGACGTAATGGAGCAAATTGAAGATCAGATTCGTGACTAATTAAACAAGTAACTCAAAATTCTTGAGCTCTTGGGTTCTACGAGTTTTTGAGATCGTTGATTACAAATCTGATCTCAGAAGATCAAGAATTCAAAAATGGCGATTGCAATATGGCGGACAAGTTTTTTAAAAAAAATTACTAAATTTTCATTCAAATCAGTAGCTAGGGGTTTTTGGGCTCTCGCTGATCACGAATTCGATGTCAGATTTTTAAAATTCAAAATGGCGGATGCAATATGGCGGACAAGTTTTTTAAAAAATTACTAGATTTTCATGCAAATCAGTATCTAGGGGTTTTTGGGGTCGCTGATTACGAATCTGATGACAAATTTAAAAAATTCAAAATGGCGGATTCTATATGGAGGACAATTTTAAAAGAAGTTATTGGATTTTAATGCAAATCTGTATCTAGGGGAAACCTATTTTTAAATTTGTCCTCTATATTGCATATGCCATTTTGAATTTTTAAAATCTGACATCGAATTCGTGATCAGCGACCCCAAACACCCCTAGATACTGATATCCATGCAAATCTAGTAATTTTTTCAAAAATTTGTCCGCCATATTACATCCGACATTTTGAATTTTGAAAATCAGATCAAATTCATAATCAGCGATTCCAAAAATCACTAAAAACCCAAGCTAACAAGAATTTTGAGTTACTTGCTTAATTAGACATGTTTTTTGAGGTTAGAAAAAAATTCTGACGTAATGGAGCAAATTGAAGATCAGATTCGTGACTAATTAAACAAGTAACTCAAAATTCTTGAGCTCTTGGGTTCTAGGAGTTTTTGAGATCGTTGATTACAAATCTGATCTCAGAAGATCAAGAATTCAAAAATGGCGATTGCAATATGGCGGACAAGTTTTTTTAAAAAAATTACTAAATTTTCATTCAAATCAGTAGCTAGGGGTTTTTGGGCTCTCGCTGATCACGAATTCAATGTCAGATTTTTAAAATTCAAAATGGCGGATGCAATATGGCGGACAAGTTTTTTAAAAAATTACTAGATTTTCATGCAAATCATTATCTAGGGATTTTTGGGGTCGCTGATTACGAATCTGATGACAAATTTTAAAAATTCAAAATAGCGGATTCTATATGGAGGAGAATTTTAAAAGAAGTTATTGGATTTTAATGCAAATCTGTATCTAGGGAAACCTATTTTTAAATTTGTCCTCTATATTGCATCTGCCATTTTGAATTTTTAAAATCTGACATCGAATTCGTGATTAGCGACCCCAAAAACTCCTAGATACTGATATCCATGCAAATCTAGTAATTTTTTCAAAAACTTGTCCGCCATATTACATCCGCCATTTTGAATTTTGAAAATCAGATCAAATTCATAATCAGCGATTCCAAAAATCACTAAGAACCCAAGCTAACGTTCGATTGCCGTGGGAAAAATTTTATTTTATTTCTGCTTCTATATGTAATTAACCCTTTGATATCACACTGGGTATTTAACACCCTTTGTTATTTTAAAGTGTCTGTTAATTATAAATTATAAAAAAAAACATTAATGAGTGGAAAATAAATTTAAAAAATATATATATATTTCAGGTACTCGGTGGTAGTAGTTCAATAAATGGTATGACATACATTAGAGGATCAAAAAAAGATTTTGATGATTGGGAAAAAATGGGAAATAGAGGTTGGTCCTTTAAGGATGTACTTCCATTTTTCAAAAAAAGTGAAAATAATTTACAATACAATTTAATGGACAATGGTTATCATAGTCAAAATGGACCACTTCCAGTTACACAATTTAATTATCATCCACCAATGAGTTACGATATTCTAAAAGCTGGACAAGAATTAGGTTATAAATATTTGAAAACTTTTTTTTAAATTTAAATTAGTAACAAGTGAACTACTAATTCATATTAGTAAGAATTTACACTTATTTTTTTTTTTTATTTTTTTTAGTAAAATATTACAATTTGATTTAGTAGTTTTAAATTTTTTACCAAAGTTTTAATAAAAAGGAAACTAAAATTTAGTGTAAATTTTTACTAATTTAAATTAGTATCACACTTTTTACACTGAGAAAAAATTTTTTTTTGATTCAATAATTTCTTTATTCGAAACAAATTAAAAAAAAAAATTCAAATTTTTTTTGTTTATATCAACAGGTTACAATACTGTTGATCTAAATGGAAAAAGTCACACTGGATTTGCAATTGTTCAAAGTACATCAAAAAAAGGTAGTCGATATTCAACAGCACGTGCATTTTTAAGACCAGCGAGAAATCGTCATAATTTACATATTATGCTAAATTCAACTGCAACGAAAATTATTTTTAATAAAAATAAAAAAGCAATTGGTGTTGAATTTTACAAAAATGATAAATACATTCATGTTGGAATTAATAAAGAAGTCATTGTTAGTGGAGGTGAAAAATTTTATTTCCTTTTTCACTATATATACAAATGGAAAAAATTATTTTCTACTAAAAACTAAAATCAACTTTTTTTTTTTTTTTTTTTGCATATAGGTATTATTAATTCTCCACAATTATTATTGAATAGTGGAATTGGTGACAAAGAGGAATTAAAAGCCATTGGATTATCAGTTATACATCATCTTCCTGGTGTTGGAAAAAATTTACACGATCAAGTTATGTATCCATTGATTTTTTCCACCAATGAAACGAATATTAATTTTCTAAATTGGGCATCTGCCATGGAATATTTACTTAATCGAAAAGGACCATTAAGTGGCTTAGGTAAGTTAGAAAATAAAATCATTAAGTCCCAATCAAAAAAATTTCAGTATTATACCAGAGTTAATTATTGGCGCAGTACTGGTTCAGTATTGGCTGCCGAGGCTGGGCAGTCTGTACACTGAACCAGTACTGGTATTTTCATTGTATCAGTACTGGTGCAGTACCACCCACCCAGTACTGGCAAACCAGTACTGAGCCAGTACTGGCTCAAATGGATTTTCTTTTTGATTAATACTAGTTTACAACTAGTTCACTATTGCAGTGAAACTTATCTCTGTTACAGTTAAAGCTTTCTTTTACCCTCACAGCACCAGATATCCTAGGACATTCTAAAAACATCCCTTGGATATTCTAGGGATACCCCAGGGATATCCTAAGGATACTTTAAGGATATCCAAAGTAGCGGCGGTTAGGATATCATAAGGATATCCCAGGGATATCTAAGGATGTCCCTAGGACGTCCCAGGGATATCCTAATTATGTCCCCGGATATTATTAGGATATCCCTGAAATAATTCGAGATGTCCTTAGGACGTCCTAAAGGATATCCACAATATGTCTATATTATCTTAAATGTTAGAATATCCTTGATTCGTTCTAAAAATGTCCCTAAGGTATCCATAAAACGACCCTAACATACAAATTAATTAAATAAAAATGGAAAACATATTTTTTGGATGTATTTATAATGTATTTCCAAGATATCTAAAATGATTTACCTTGTCTACAAGAATTCTTTTTTCTACTTTTTCTTTAAAAAATCTCTTGAAACCAACTCAAGCGCTATCTCAAATAGTCAAAATTTGAATCATAATGATATCCTAGGGAGATCTTAGCGATATTTCTAAAATATTTTAACGATATACCAAGTTTATCCCAAGAATATCCCCTCTATATCACTAGGATATCCCTGGAATATCCCAGGGATATCTCTAGAATATCCTCAGAATATCTCTAAAATATCCTCAGGATATCCTCAGTATATCCCCAGGATATCCCAAAAATATCCTACGTAACGGCGGTTTGGATGTTCTGAGGATATCCTCAGGATATCCTAGGATATCCTATGGACGTTTTCAGGATATCCTACATTAGTTGAGGATATCCTTTTGTTGTGAGGGTAGTATACAATAAATTACAAAACTGCCAGTACTCAGCCAGTACTGAACCAGTAGTGGTTACCAGTACTGGTGCCAACTCTGGCCACGGTGCGCCAGAAGGAGGTTTAAATAAAAATGAATTGGCACTTAAAAATTTTTTTTTGATTATGGTTCTAAGATGAATAAAAAACTTTTCTCAATAGGTTTTAAAATTACGTGCCCAATTTAAAACAAATTGAGTTTTAAATATTTAAAAATAGTATTTCATGAGGAACCAGAATTTATTTAATGTAATATAGATAATAGATGTTTTAGATTTGGGTTCATATAAATTTATTAACAATTAAGTTATTTTTTTGTTTCGTTTTTATATTTATGCATTAAGAGTGTCGAAACGGTATCTGAAATTCTTTGGCAAGAAGAGAGAGCTTTAATTATCGCTCTGAACGTGAAATAGTATTGATTTTAAAATACTTTTTTTCTCGAAACACACGAACACTTTTAACAAAATCAGCCAAAATCCTCATCTTATAAATTTCCTAAATCCAAAAGACTGTACGAATCCATAGAAAAATATGGTTGCAAAACAAAAAGTAGAAAAGTAATCTAATAACCAGTTGCGACTTTGTGCGCCCTGCATGCTGCTGCCATCTGACGGCGGCAGGAGGTAATGAACCCCTCATTATATTACTTTTCGTTTTGCAATCGTGTTTTTGTATATGGATTCGTATAATCTTTAGGATTTAGGAAATTTATATAAGATAAGGATCTTTAGCTGCTTTTTGTAAAAAGTTTCCGTCTTTCGAGAAGAAAGTATTTTAAAATCAATGTTTATCATTTTCACGTTTAGTGCCGTTTTTATAGAACGATAAAATTAAAGGTCTCTTCTTGCCAAAAAATTTCAGAGATCATTCGACTCTCTTAAATAAATTTTGTCACTCTTAAAATCGTTCTTTTAACATTATAATTTAATTTTTTAAAATTGGACACAAACACTACAGCAATATAATTATATTTATATGTAAAATTGAAAATAAGTAATTATTTTATCATTTATTACAGTATTTATTAGATTAAATAAATTCTGATTCCCCATAAAACACTGTTATTTTTATATAAAAACTCAATTTTATTTAAATCGGTCACGTAAACTGATTTTAAAAACTATTGAGAAATGTTTTTTTATTCATCTAAGAATCATAATCAAAAAGTATTTTTAAGTGCCAATTCATTTTTATTTAAACCACCTTCTGGCGCACCGTGTGGCAGCCAATACTGGTAAAATGTTATCATCCCAAAGTTACGCCAACTCTGGCGCCAACACTTGTCAGTACTGCGCCATTAGTAAATTTTTGATTGGGGTACGCTGTAAAAGAAAAAAGTACTAAAACCGTATTTTAGGTATAAAAAAAAAAAAAAAATTTGTTCCACATTTACAGGTATTATGGCAATGACTGGTTTGATAAATACAAAATTTGCCAATCCCAATGATGATCATCCTGATATACAGTTATTTTTTGGCAATTTTATGTCAACTTGTTCAAAAAATGGTAATATTATTAATAATTCAACATCACGAAGGGAATTGAAATTAATTTCAACGGTAATTCGT
Organism: Leptopilina boulardi; assembly: GCF_019393585.1. Lineage (NCBI taxonomy): Eukaryota > Metazoa > Arthropoda > Insecta > Hymenoptera > Figitidae > Leptopilina > Leptopilina boulardi. The sequence continues at coordinate 2,417,411 of NW_026137825.1, read as the reverse complement.
CCAAAGAGTAAAGGTTATTTACAACTTAGAAACAGTGATCCACTAGCGAAACCAATAATTTATCCCAAATACATGTCTCATCCCAATGACATTGCTGTTATGATTGAGGGAATTAAATTTGCTCTACGTTTTGTTGAGGCTAAGGCTTTAAAAAAGTATGTCAATTAAATATTAAATTACCCTCTCAAAAATATCAATATTGTTAATGTGATTTAAAATTCTTGTATAATATATCCCAACATTAAAAAAAAAAAAATACTATGGAAAAAAAATTTTTATTTTCAGATATGACATACAATTGGACAGGACACCTGTGAAAAATTGTGAACACTTAGAATTTGGCAGTGATTCCTATTGGAAGTGTGCAGTGATACGTGATAAAAATCCTGCATATCATCAAGCTGGATCATGTAAAATGGGTCCTGATACAGATCCAATGGCAGTTGTTGATCATTTATTAAATGTCAAAGGTATCATTGGTGTTAGAATTGCGGACGCTAGTATTATGCCTGAAGTCACTTCTGGTAATACAAATGCTCCTGCTATTATGATTGGTGAAAGAGCTGCTGATTTTATTAAAAACAAATATTTGGGAAAATTTTAATTCTAGAGTAATTATATATTAATACAATCTGCATGTAATTCTAATTTAAACAAATTAATCAAAATTAAAACAGCTATTCATCAAAAATACAATTTTTAAAACTAGAGATTTATAAAGAATAATTTCTGTGTATTAAACAAATTTACATATATAGGGAAGAGTAAAAAAAATTTATGGACTTTCCTATATTGTATATTACAAAACTAAAAGTGTCTAATCTACAGATTTTGAACGATTTTAGAATAAGTTATATAAAATTAACAATGCAAAAAAAAAAAAATATATATATATATAATTTTAGCAATTCAAATATTTTTTTCTGAATAATTACAGTGTCATACTTGTAGACATTTATCCTTGCTCTAGTAATTTACCATAATCTGTATGTACTATATATAGAAAAAATTGACGTAAATTTAAAAAATTAAACTAAATTTCAAAATAATTTATTTACATTTTTAAATTAATCGGCACTACTATACAGAAAACAATTAGAAAATAAGGTTATACGTAGATTGATTTTAGAATTAAAAAAAGAAAATCTAAAAATTTAGAAACTCTAAAAATATATTTCAAAATTCACTGTTTTAATTTACAGAAAAAGTTTTGCTTATCTGATTTTCATGAAAAATAATCTCTTCTTATTTATTTTTTTTTTATTTTATTATTATTTTGAATAATACAAAAATGAATTGCACAAATTGCACTGTATCAACAATAAGTGATGTGACATTGGCATCGGCATGTGGTGGAACATCTTTTTTATTGTTCATGGGTATTTTGGAAATATTTATTCGCAAACAATGCGATTTGGAAGATCCATGCAATCGTGTTGTACCTCGTGATAAACCAAATTTAAGGTAAAATTTTTTAAAAGGTTAATTAAATTCTTTCTAAATATTTTGCTAAAAAGGATATCCCTAATAACACAAGATATCTTGGGATATATTGATAATATCCCGCAGATATCCTAGGGATGTCCTATGGATATCAAAAGGATCTCTTAAGGATATCCAAAAAATGGGCGGTTTGGATATCCTTTGGATATCCCATGGATATCTTCTGGATATCTCTATAGACTTTCATAAATGTCCTCCAGATATCCCCTATATATCTTCAGGATATCCCACAGATATTTTCAGGATATTCTCAGTATATCTTCTGGATGTCAAAAGAAGATATTCTCAGGAAACTGTTTTTAAAGCCATTATGAGACTACGAGTGAGAATATTCTGTGAATTAAATTTTATATAAATAAAATAAAATGCAACTTGTTTTTCGAGAAAGTTGTTTAATTTGAAAATTTTATTAAATAATTTTTTTCTCATTCGTGATTCATTCCTTTATTCATATGCACAGAAAATTAAAAGGCATTAAAATAAGCTGCAACGCTTATTATTTTAATGCAATTTTGCTTATTTTAATACCAAAATGGATTAAAATAAGCAAAATTAGATTAAAATAATAAGCGTTGCAGCTTATTTTAATGCCTTTTAATTTTCTGTGTGCTTAATATTTTTAGAAAATAAATTGGCTTTAAACAATATAAATTCTTCACCGCAAATAACGAATAACTATTAATATTAATTATACATTAAGTGCATGAGTTTATTTAAAAACTTTGAAAAATGCGTTTCAAATCTTCATTTAAAATAAATTAGAAGCTCATAAGATTTTTGTTTTTATTATATTATTATTATTCATTATATTAGCTTAACAATTTTAACCTTTAAAAATATATGTTGAGATATTAAATATCCCGTGAATATCCTAAGAATATCCCAAGGAAATCCTGAGGATATTCCATGGATATCCTGCGATATAATATCCAATAGATATTTTGTGGATGTCTTAGGGATATCCTGTGGATATCCTATGGATGTCCTGTTGATGTCCCACAGACCGGCGGTTTGGATATTCTATGGTTATCCCAAGATATCCTGGGGATTATTCTAGGATATCGATCATTGATATGGATATCCTATGGATATCTTAGGGATATCCTTTTGTTATGAGGGATTAATTATTAGACGTCAAAAACTCTAATTTTTAATAAAAATTAATTAATTAATTAATTAAAAATCATTTTTTCAATAAAATACAATTTTTTCTATATTTAGTTATGACTATATTGTAATTGGAGCTGGAAGTGCAGGTTCAGTTGTTGCCTCAAGATTATCAGAAGACAAAAATAATTCAATTTTACTTATTGAGGCAGGATTAGATGAGCCAGCTTGGACACAAGTGCCATCATTTTTTTTAAATCTCATGCATACAAATTTAGATTGGCAGTATAATTTTCAAAGTGATGATAATAAATGTTCAATGGAAAATTCAGCTAAATGTTATTGGCCAAGAGGAAAGGTAAAATTGTTCATTTTTTTTTTTTGCGAGAAAATTTTTTTTAAAATTTACCTTTAATTTTGTTTTTAGGTACTTGGTGGGACAAGTACATTTAATGCAATGTTATACATAAGAGGTGCTCATAAAGATTTTGATGATTGGGAAAAAATGGGAAATAGAGGTTGGTCCTTTAAGGATGTACTTCCATTTTTCAAAAAAAGTGAAAATAATTTACAAATCAATTTAATGGACAATGATTATCATAGTCAAGGTGGATTACTTCCAGTGACACAAATGAATTATCATCCACCAATGTTTAATGACATTCTAAAAGCTGCACAAGAATTAGGTAAATTACACAAAAGGACCACAACAAAAAAAAAAAAAAATCAAACATTTTCACAAGGCAAATATGATTTTCTAATGTATTTTGATGCGTCAAACACGAATCTGTAGTCACATTTGCTCCATGACGTCAGAATTTTTTTTCTAACCTCCAAAAAACATGTATAATCAAACAAGTGACTAAAATTTTTCGTAATCAGCGACCCTAAAAACCCCTTAGTACCAAGTTTCAGGTGAATCTGTTAAATTTTCAAAAATTCGACCACCATATTGGATCCGCCATTTTGAATTTTGAAAAACTGATACCGAATTCGTAATTAGTGACCCTAAAAACCCTCAAATAACAAAGTTTCAGGTAAATTCGTCTTTTCAAAAATTCTTCGGCCATAGTGAATTTTGAAAAACTCTAATACCGAATTTGTAATCAGCGACACTAATAACCTCTAACTACCAAGTTTCAGGTAAATCTGTTAGATTATAAAAAATTCGTCTGCCATTTTGAATTTTAAAAATCTGATAATCAGATTCGTAACTCAAAATTCTTGTGAACTTGGGTTCTAGGGGTTTTTAGAATTGCTGATAACGAATTTGATCTGATTTTCAAAATTCAAAAATGGCGGAACCAATATGGCGGACGAAGTTTTTTAAAAAATTACTAGATATTCTTGCAAATCAGTATCTAGGGATTTTTGGGGTCGCTGATCACGAATCCGATGTCAGATTTTAAAAATTCTAAATGACGGATGCAATATGGAGGACAATTTAAAAAAAAAAGTTATTCGATATTCATGCAAATCTGTATCTAGGGAAAACTTTTTTTTAAAATTGTCCTCCATATTGCATCCGCCATTTTGAAGTTTTAAAATCTGTCATCGAATTCGTGATCAGTGACCCCAAAAACCCCTAGCTACTGATTTGCATGAAAATCTAGTAATTTTTAAAAAAACTTGTCCACCATATTGCAACCGCTATTTTGAATTTTGAAAATCAGATCAAATTCGTTTTCAGCGATTTCAAAAACCCCCAAAACCCAAGCTAACAAGAATTTTTAGTTACTTGTTTGATTAGACATGTTTTTTGAGTTTAGAATTCGTGTTCACCACCTTAAAATACGTCGGAAAATGATATTCCTGTTTGCCTTGGAAATAGTTCAATTTTCTTTCTCCTTCTTTGATATTATTTTAAATACTTATTTAAAAATTTATTTGGTTTACGTTTTCGATATAATTTATTTTTTTTAAAAAAAATAGGTTACAATACTACTGACGTGAATGGAAAAACTCACACAGGTTTTGGAATAGCTCAAACCACTACCAAAAAAGGTAGTCGATTTTCATCAGCTCGTGCATTTCTTAGACCTGCGAGAAATCGGAAAAATTTACACATTATGATTAATAGCACAGTTACAAAAATTATATTCAATGGAGAACGAAAAGCAGTAGCTGTTGAATTCTACAGACAGGGCAAACTTGTACAAGTTGGTGTTAATAAAGAAGTTATCATTAGCGGAGGTATAGGGAAATTAAAATAAACACTATGCTATAACAAAAAAAAATTCATGTTCTGAGCTCGAGGTCAAACCTTCCTTTATACTTTTGGAAACGCTGAAACCAAATCTAAAGTCACTTTAATCCCAACGCGTCATGTATTTGATATAACCTCAAAAAAATCTAAAAATTCGTCCTTAAAATTTTTAAATTAAGAAATAGATTCGGTTCTTCTCTTACTATGACTACTTTTATGTTTTTAAGGTCGCTGAAACCGAATCTGAAATCAGTTTAACCCCACCACGTCAGGTATTTGACATAACCTCAAAAAAACTTTAAAATTCGTCCTCAAAATTTTTTAACTTAAAAAAAATGTCGATTTATGTATGTCTACTTTATGTTTTTAGGAGCGCTGAAGCCAAATCTAAAGTCTACTTAACCTCATCACGTCAGGCTTTTGACATAACCTCGAAATAATCACAAAATTTGATTTTTTTAGTGTTTTTTTTATGTTATGTCAAAAGTCTGACGTGTTCGGTATTAAATAGATTTCAGATTTAGCTTCAGCGACCCCCAAAAATATATATAGTAGACACGGTACGAGTTATAGATTCGAATTTTTCTTGATTTCTAAGGTTTTTTGAGGTTATGTCAAATACCTGAAGTGATCGAGTTTAAGTGACTTCAGATTCGGCCTCAGCTACCCCAAAAACATAAAGTAGTCATGGTACCCTCACAACAAAAGGATATCCTGAGGATATCCTTAACTAATGTAGGATATCCTGAAAACGTCCATAGGATATCCTAGGATATCCTCAGAACATCCAAACCGCCGTTACGTAGGATATTTTGGGATATTCTGGGGATATCCTGAGGATATTCTAGGGATATCTTGAGGATATTTTAGGGATATCCTAGGGACAACTCGGTTGTTTGCCCACATGGAGCAGTGGGCAAGATTGTGCCAAATAACATAAAATATGTACAGTTGAGCAAGTGTTTCATAGTTAGCGCTTGAGTTTTATGGATACCTTAGGGACATTTTTAGAACGACTCAAGGATATTCTAACCTTTAAGATAATATAGACATACTGTAGATATCCTTAGGACGTCCTAAGAACATCCCTAATTATTCCAGGGATATCCTTGGGATATCCTAATAATATTCGGGGAAATGATTAGGATATCCCTGGGACGTTCTAGGAACATCCTTAGATATCCCTGGGATATCCCTAGGATATCATAACCGCCGCTACTTTGGATATCCTTAAAGTATCCTTAGGATATCCCTGGGGTATCCTTAGGATATCCAAGGGATGTTTTTGGAATATCCTAGGATATCTGGTGCTGTGAGGGTAAGATCAAAAGAGACGAATTTTTCTTAATTTAAAATTTTTGAGGTTTTTTAAGGTTATGTCAAATACCTGATGTGCTGGGGTTAAACTGTCTTCATCTTCGGTTTCAACGATCGCAAAAATATAAAATATTAATGATTTAACTACTTTCCTAACAGCATGCGGATATTTAAGATATCCTACAGACGTCCTAGGGATAATCGGAAAGTAAGATATCCATAGGATATCTCAGGGATATCCATAAATATCTTGAGGACATCCTAGAGATATCCAAATTTCCGGATACTGATAGGACGTCCAAAGAATATTCTGAAATGTCTGTTGCTATTAGGGTTGAATTCAGAAAATGAATTTTTTTGTGTTAGCAGAATTTTTGGTTTTCAATTTCTCATTTATCAGAATATTCTTATCCCCCTCCCCCCACCCCCAAAAGGAACAGTAAATTCTCCGCAAATACTTTTAAATAGTGGAATTGGAGCCAGAGAAGATTTGAAACAATTGGGAATTCCAGTGATTCATAATTTACCAGGTGTTGGAAAAAATTTACACGATCATTTCAATATGCCTATAATTTTTTCTATCAATGAAACTGATTATAATGATCTAAATTGGGCCTCGGCTATGGAATATTTAATTGATAGAACGGGTCCCTTAAGTGGCGTGGGTAAAGAAATTCAATTATATATATATATATAAATTTATTAGAATTAGTTAACTGTTTTTTATAATCGAAATTTGCCTTGCCAAATATCCGAATTATTTGGATTATTTTTAGAAATTATTGTTAAAATTTTGCTTAAAAAAAAAATGCATTTTAATTTAAGGACTTCTACAAATTGTTGGATTTATGAATTCAAAATTTGTCAATTCACAAGATGATCATCCAGACATACAAATGGTATTTGGTGGATATTTACCGGCATGTTCTAAAAATGGAATAATAGAAAATAATTCCAATGGAAGACGAACAATTGCTATAATACCATTGGTTATTCGTACAAAAAGTAAAGGTTACATTCGTTTAAGAAATAACAATCCACTATCAAAACCATTCATATATCCTCAATATCTATCTCATCCTAATGATATTGCTGTTATGATCGAAGGAATCAAATTTGCTCTACAATTGGCTAAAACAAATGTTTTAAAAAAGTGAATAAAAAAAAAATATAATTTACAAATTTTTAATAATTATTTGTTATTAATTTGATATTATTCTTTTTTTTCTTCTAGATATGATTTACAAATGGACATGACTCCAGTGAAAAATTGTGAGAATTTTAAATTTGGAAGTGATAATTATTGGGAGTGTGCAATTAAAGAAAATAGTAATCCAGGATTTCATCCAGCTGGTTCATGTAAAATGGGTTCTGATAAAGATTCAATGGCTGTTGTTGATCATTTATTGAGAGTTAGAGGAATTGAAAATGTTCGAATTGCCGATGCAAGTGTTATGCCACAAGTTACGTCTGGTAATCCCGGTGCAACGATAATTATGATTGGTGAAAGAGCTGCAGATTTTATTAGAAACAAAAAATATTTGTGAAAATTTTTGCTACAAGTGATTATATTAGTGCAATCATTTATATATATGTAGTATAATGAAACAATTGTTCATCAAAATTAAAAACAATCGTTCATTGAAGTTGAAATAAATAATCATCAAAATTTTAACAACTGATGTTCATCAAAATTTACACAACTACTGTTCAGTAAAATTGGAACAACTATTTATCAAAAATTTACACAACTGTTCAGTAAAATTGGAACAACTATTCATCAAAAATTTACACAACTGTTCATTAAAATTGAAACAACCATTTATCAAAAACACAGAATCACAAAAAAATCCAACTTTTTCCAAGGCAAATCGTAATATGATTTTCTGACATATTTTAATGCGTCGAACACGAATCTGAAGTCAGATTTGCTCCATTGCGTTAGAATTTTTTTCTAACCTCAAAAAAAATGTCTAATTAAACAGGTAACTCAAAATTCTTGTGGGCTTGGATTCTAGGGGTTTTTGGGGTCGCTGATCACGAATTCGATGTCAGATTTTCAAAATTCAAAATGGCGGATGCAATATGGCGGACAAGTTTTTTAAAAAATTACTAGATTTTCATGCAAATCAGTAGCTAGGGGTTTTTGGGGTCTCGCTGATCACGAATTCGATGTCAGATTTTAAAAATTCAAAATGGCGGATGCAATATAGAGGACAATGTTAAAAAAAAGTTTTTGGATTTTCATGTAAATCTGTATATAGGGGAAACTTTTTTTAAAATTGTCCTCCATATTGCATCCGCCATTTTGAATTTTTAAAATCTGACATCGAATTCGTGATCAGCGAGACCCCAAAAACTCCTAGCTACTGATTTGCATGAAAATCTAGTAATTTTTTAAAAAACTTGTCCGCCATATTGCAACCGCCATTTTGAATTTTGAAAATCAGATAAAATTCGTAATCAGCTATCCCAAAATTCCCTAGAATTTAAGCCCACAAGAATTTTGAGTTACTTGATTCATTAAACATACCCCCAAAGAACAGAAACTTTCCTAAAGATTTCCTATAAAGATTTATTTTAAATGTTCGCAATATTTCCAAATAAATCTTTAGGAAATAATGGAGCAAATTGAACTTCAGATTCGTATTTAGCACATCAAAATACGTCAGAATATTAAATTCCGGTTTGCCTTGGAAAAATTTCGATTTTTTTTTTTTTTTGTTGACCTATACCATTTAAAATTTTTATTTAAAAAAATCTTCTATTTATAGCATCATTATTTATTCAGCGACAATTGTTAAAAATTATTCCGAAAACAAAATAAAAATACATTTTTCCTTAATATAATCTCTTGATAATTTTTTTATTTATATTCATCTCCCACTTATTTCACAAAATTAAAATTATATTTAAAAAAAAAAAATATTGTCATTTTTGTTTCATAACAGTTTTGTCATATTAATGGAATTCGTTTTTCAAAATAAATTAACGGGTTTTTTTTTTTAGTAAAGCAATATTTTAACCAAATTCAGTTGGATTTAATAATTTTTTGAAAAAAAATATATTTAATTCTTTTGGAATAACAACTGCAAAATTTATTAGTAAAATCATTAAATGAAGTGTGTTAATTGTCCATCGCCTGTTACAGATGGTACCACATTGGTTTCAACATGTTCAGGTGTAACAATTTTTTTATTTATGTCAATTTTAGAATCATTTTTGCGCAAACAATGTGACCTTGAAGATCCATGTGAACGAATTTTAACAACTGATCATCCACAACCAAGGTATAATCCTCATTAGAGTTTTGTTGTTTACAGATTTTATCATTGTTTTTACATTTAGATATAAAATTAATTACACAGAAAAACAACCCTCACAGGACCAGATATCCTAGGATATTCCAAAAACATCCCTTGGATATCCTAGGGATACCCCAGGGATATTCTAAGGATACTTTCAGGATATCCAAAGTAGCGGCGGTTAGGATATCTTAGGGATATCCGAGGGATATATAAGGATGTCCCTAGGACGTCCCAGGGATATCCTAATTATTTCCCCGGATATTATTAGGATATCCTGTGGATATCCTTATAATGTCCTAAGGATATCCTCAGGACGTCCAATTACGTCCTAAGGTAACAGCCCAGATTTGAAAGATGATTGACAATCACGGGAAACCTATTTGTATCAAAAAATCGCTATCTCAAATAGTCAAAATTTGAATATCCCAGGGATATCCTCAGGATATCCCAAAAAATATCCTACGTAACAGCGGTTTGGATGTTCTGAGGATATCCTCAGGATATCCTATGGATGTTTTTAGGATATCCTCAGGATATCCTATGGATGTTTTCAGGATATCCTCAGGATATCCTTTTGTTGTGAGGGAAATTCGGGTCACCTTTTTTGGACCCGGAAAAGTAAGAACGTTTTTTAACTTATTTTTCTGCGCTGAATTTGAATTTATATAGTTAGATTTTCTCTAATACGTCAAATTTCAAAATGGCGGATCCAATACGGCGGAAGAAAAAATTAAAAATGAATAGCATTCGCTTAAAACATGTTACACGAGGGTTTTCGGCGTCGCTGAGATTATAAATATGACGTCAGATTTTAAAAATTTTAAATGACGGATCCAATATGGAGGACAAAAATATTAAAAATCGATTTTATTAGCTTCTAACTTGTTATTAGGTGGTTTTTAGGGTCTCTGATTACGAATATAAAGTTAAATTTTAGAAATTCAAAATTATAATAGTTTCAACCAAATCCGTTTGATTTTTAATATTTTTCGTCTTCCATATTGGATCCGCCATTTTGAATTTTTGAAATCTAACTTCAAATTCGTATTCAGTAACCCAGAAAACCCCTGAGTAATAAGTTTCAACCAAATCCGTTTGATTTTTAACATTTTTCGTCCTCCATATTGGATCCGCCATTTTGAATTTTTGAAATTTAACTTCAAATTCGTAATCAGCAACTCCAAAAAAACCTTTTAGTAAGGGTTTTAGCGTTAAAATGTACCTTAAAACCAGTTTTTTGTTGCTCGGGTCTAAAACCTAGTTGTAAACCTGTTTTACTATTTGCAGTTACGATTTTATTGTAATTGGAGCCGGAAGTGGTGGAGCAACTATTGCATCAAGATTATCCGAAAAAAAATGCTTTTCTGTTTTATTATTAGAGGCAGGATTAGATGAACATGCATGGATGCAAGTACCATCTATGTTTCGACATATTGTAGATACAAATTTAGATTGGCAGCATTTAGGTGACGTTGAAAATACTTCATGTCTCAATTGGAAGGATAAAAAATGTTCATGGCCTGGGGGAAAGGTTTAATTTTATTCTCAATTTCATTAAATACAAAAAAATTTTAATAAAATTAAATTTGCCCATCTGTGAATTCGTTTTTGTAAACAAAACAAAAAGTCAAAAACAAACAAAAAAATTATTTACTGCTCTTGTATAGGTTCTGGGTGGATCCAGTGCTATTAATGGAATGATGTATATGAGAGGATCCCATAAGGATTACAACGATTGGGAAAAATTGGGAAATAAAGGTTGGTCCTACAAGGACGTTCTTCCATTTTTTAAAAAAAGTGAAAATTATTTACAAATAGATAAAGTTGATATCAAATATCATGGACAAGGAGGGCCATTACCAGTGACACAATTTAGCAATCAACCACCTATTAGTTTTGATTTTTTGAAGGCCGCCAAAGAATTAGGTAGGTATTAACTTAAATACCTAAAATGGAGATAATATCAATACCTACCCACAACAGATGGTTTAAATCTGCAACGAATTCAAAAACAGTTTTTTTTAAAAAACATTTTCATTAAATCTCTCATAATTCTCAAATAATATACCCAATTGTAATAAATTCTCTTCTTTCTGTTTGAAAAAATTTTAAGTCGTCACACTTCTATAATAATTTTATAGCAGTATGGTTTGCTATACTAGTAACTAATAAACCCTCATAACAAAAGGATATCCCTAGGATATCCATATCAATGGTTGATATCCTAGAATGGTCCCCAGGATATCCAAACCGCCGGTCTGTGGGACATCAACAGGACCTCCATAGGATATCCACAGGATATCCCTAAGACATCCACAAAATATCTATTGGATATTATATCGCGGGATATCCATGGGATATCCTCAGGATGTCCGTGGGATATTCTTAGAATATTCACGGGATATCCGAAGGATATCCAAACCGCCGATATTTTGGATATCCTTAAGATATCCTTTTGCTATCCATAGGACATCCCTAGGATATCTGCGGGATATTATCAATATATCCCAAGATATCTTGTGTTATTAGGGAAATTATTAGAAATGCAAATTTCCAAAATGCTATCAAATCCGAATAGAACACAGAAAATAAAAAAGGCATTAAAATAAGCTGCTACGCCTATTATTTTCATCCAATTTTGCTTATTTTAATATCCATTTTGGTATTAAAATAAGCAAAATTGGATTTAAATAATAAGCATTGCAGCTTATTTTAATGCCTTTTTTATTTTCTGTGAATTTATGAAATTAGGTGTATATAAATTTCTAGGTTACGATATTGTCGATTTGAATGGAAAAACACACACTGGTTGGGCTATTGCACAAACTACAACAAATGGAGTATCACGATATTCAACAGCTCGAGCATTTTTACGACCTGCACGAAATCGTCAAAATTTACACACTATGATTAATAGCACTGTGACAAAAATTATTTTCAACGATAAGAAAAAAGCAATTGGTGTTGAATTTTACAAAAATGGAAAATTAGTTCAAATTAAAGTTAATAAAGAAGTTATTGTTAGTGCAGGTAAATTAAATTCTAAAATTTTTTAAAATTCTACACTTAAAGTTGGCCAATATTTTCGTAAACCAATATTTTAATTAAAAAATATTTATTATTTTCCATTAATAGGTGCAGTAAATTCACCACAAATACTTTTAAACAGTGGTATTGGACCACAGAAAGAATTAGAAGCAGTTAAAGTGCCAGTGGTACACAATCTTCCGGGTGTTGGTAAAAATTTTCACGAGCATGTTACACATATGTTGCAATTTTCCATTAATGAAAACGACATTAATATTTTAAATTGGCCTTCGGCAATGGAATATTTACTGTACAGAAAAGGACCACTGTCATCAACAGGTTTATTTGTATTTATAATTTAGGAATTTTAGTGGATTTTTTCGGCTATTATAGAGATTTTAAAAACAATGATTTTATAAAATTTTTAGGTATCTGGCAATTAACGGGAATGATAAATACAAAATATACAAATCCTCAAGAAGATCAACCGGATATACAAATAATATTTGGAGGATATACGGCAGATTGTTCAAAATTTGGAGAAATTCAAAGCAATACAACGTCAAGAAGAAAAATAACAATATTCCCAATGGTTCTACGTCCCAAAAGCAAAGGATACGTTCGTTTGAGAAACAATAATCCCCTATCGAAACCACATCTTTCTGCCAAATTTTTATCAAATCCTCACGATGTGGCTGTACTAATTGAGGGAATTAAATTTGTAATCAAATTAATTGAAGCGCCAGCACTTAAAAAGTAAGTGGCAGAACTTTATCGTTACTACCCTCATATCAAAAGGATATCCCTAGGATATCCATATCAATGGTCGATATCCTAGAATGGTTCCCAGGATAACTTGGGATATCCATAGAATATCCCTAGTATATCCAAACCGCCCTCACAGCACCAGATATCCTAGGATATTCCAAAAACATCCCTTGAATATCCCAGGGATACCCCAGAGATATCCTAAAGATACTTTAAGGATATCCAAAGTAGGGGCGGTTAGGATATCCTAGGGATATCCTAATTATTTCCCCGGATATTATTAGGATATCCTGTGGATATCCTTAGAACATCCTAAGGATATCCTCAGGACGTCCAATTACGTCCTAAGGTAACAGCCCAGATTTGAAAGATGATTGACCATCACGGGAAACCTATTTGTATCAAAAAATCGCTATCTCAAATAGTCAAAATTTGAATCATAATGATATCCTAGGGAGATTTTAACGATATTTCTAGAATATTTTATCGATATACCAAGTTTATCCCAAGAATAGCCCCACGATATCACTAGGATATCCCTAGAATATCCTCAGGATATCCCAAAAATATCCTACGTAACGGCGGTTTGGATGTTCTGAGGATTTTAACGATTTTAACGATATACCATTTTATCCCAAGAATATCCCCACGATATCACTAGGATATCCCTGGAATATCCCAGGGATATCCCTAAGACATCCACAAAATATCTATTGGATATTATATCGCAGGATATCCGTGGGATATCCTCAGGATGTCCGTGGGATATTCTTAGGATATTCACGAGATATTTAATATCTCAACATATATTTTTAAAGGTTAAAATTTTTAAGCTAATATAATGAATAATAATATAATAAAAACAAAAATCTTATGAGCTTCTAATTTATTTTAAATAAAGATTTGAAACGCATTTTTCAAAGTTTTTAAATAAACTCATGCACTTAATGTATAATTAATATTAATAGTTATTCGTTATTTTCGGGGAAGAATTTATATTGTTTAAAGCCAATTTATTTTCTGACTATATTAAGCATATGAATAAAGGAATGAATCACAAATGAGAAAAAAATTATTTAATAAAATTTTCAAATTAAACAACTTTTTCGAAAAACAAGTTGCATTTTATTTTATTTATATATAAAATTTAATCCACAGAATATTCTCACTCGTAGTCTCATAATGACTTTAAAAACAGTATAATGAGAATATCTTCTTTTGACATCCAGAAGATATGCTGAGAATATCCTGAAAATATCTGTGGGATATCCTGATGATATCTGTGGGATATCCTGACGATATCTATGGGATATCTGGAGGACATTTATTAAAGTCTATAGAGATATTCAAAAGGGATATCCATGGGATATCCAAAGGATATCCAAACTGACGATTTTTTGGATATCCTTAAGAGATCCTTTTGATATCCTGTGGATATCCTCAAATATCCATGGGATATCCAAATCGCCGATTTTTTGGATATCCTTAAGAGATCTTTTTGATATCCATAGGACATCCCTAGGATATCTGCGGGATATTATCAATATATCTCAAAATATCTTGTGTTATTAGGGTATACAAAGTTTGTAATCAACTACAATCAATTTTGTAATAATTTTCAGATATGATATCCAATTAAATAAAACCCCGGTGAAAAATTGTGAAAATTTCACATTTGGAAGTGATCCCTATTGGGAGTGTGTTGTGAGACACAATACAGCACCGGGTGCACATTTAGCTGGATCATGTAAAATGGGATCAAATACAGATCCAATGGCAGTTGTTGATGAACAATTAAGAGTTAAGGGAATTCAAGGTGTCAGAGTCGTTGATGCCAGTATAATGCCAAATGTTGTTTCAGGAAATACAAATGCTCCTACAATTATGATTGCCGAAAGAGCTGCAGAATTTATTAAAAAATTTTGGAAATCTTTTAGCAGTAAAAAATGTTGATTTTAAAGAAATTTTGATGACAAAACACTTTCAGTGCGAAGGAGGAAGTAAATACGAATTTATTGTAAATTAATGAAATCTAATATAAAGTATATAAAAATTGTTGGTATTATTTCAATGTTTTCCTATATGAGGAAAAAAAAATATATACTCTTATATTTTTATTATCTTTTAAAAACTCTCTAATGTGTAAAAATACTTCAATTTATAATAATTTTATTATAAAAATTGATAACAAATATATAACTCTGAAAAAACAGATTAAAAAATATTTTTTTCCTTATTATAATCTCGTTTAATTTATATATATATTGTATATATGTTTCCTTTTTTTCCCCCACTTTTTTGAACACATAAATAAATTTGGAAATTCGAATGTTTATGGAATCTTTTAACAATTATTTGTCATTCGTAAAGTTATTGAAGTTATTTAAAGGTATTAATATAATTAAGTTTTTAAAATTAATATCATATTTTTTAATTATGTTCACGATATAAATAATAACACGCATGTTTACAAGATTTTGGACCTGCGTAACGAAAACCTGTTTCTAAGGTAAATTTAAATTCTGAATTCGAATCAGCAGAGATGGATTTCTCACTAAACGTGAGGTTTTTGAGATAATTGCAATTTTAATTTTTTGCTACTTTAAACAGCAAATTGTTAATAAAAATCGAAATAAATATGACTTAGAAAAAAAAATAGTCGTAATTTACTTAAAGATTTTTCGAGTTGCTAATTACGAATTTGAAGTCTGATTTTAAAAATTCAATATGGCGGATCCAACATGTCGGACGAAACTTTAAAAAAAACATATTTAGGAAGTCTGATTTCAAAAATTCAAAATGGCGGATACAATATGGTGTATGAAAATAATGAAAATTAAACGAATTTACATGAAACTTGTTACGAGGGGGTTTCTGTGGTCTCTGATTACGAATTTGAAGTCAGATTTCAAAATTCAAAATGCCAGATCCAATATGGCGAACGAAAATAATAGAAAAAATCAAACGGATTTGTTTGAAACTTCCTATTTTAAATTTGTAAAATTTGGCATCATATTCGCAATCAGAGACCCCAAAAACCCCCTAATAACAAGTTTCAAGCTAAAAAAAATCGATTTTTTATTTTTTCGTCCGCCATATTGGATCCGCCATTTTGAAATTTGACGTGTTAGTGAAAATCTCACATCCCATTTGAATTTAGCGTAAAAAAATACGTTAAGAAACATTCTTACTTTTCAGGGTCCAAAAGTTGATCTAAAATTTATTTTACTGTTATTATATTTAAAAAAATAATAAAAAAAACATTGAAAACCATTAAAAAGCATTTGCAATATTACAGATGAGCTGTAATAACTGTCCAAAACCAATTACGAATGAAATTTCATTAGCCTCCACATGTCCAGGTGCTTCTTTTTTTCTATTTTTGACAATTTTAGACTCTTTAATTCGCCAACAATGTGATCTTGAGGATCCCTGTAGACGAATTATACCACGTGATCATCCGAAAGAAAGGTTAAAAAAAAATTTATGTTATTTTATAACTATTAAACTATTAAATAACACAGAACGACAAAAAAAAAATTCGAATTTTTTTTTCATAGCAAACCGGAATATATGATTTTCTGACATATTTTGTAGGGCTGCGAACACGAATCTGATATCCGATTTCCTCCATTACGAAAGAATTTTTTTCTAACCTCAAAAAACATGTCTAAACAAGTAACTGAAAATATTCTTGTGGGGTTGGATTTTAAGAGTTTTTGAAATCGCTGATTATGAATTTGATCTGATTTTCAAAATTCAAAATGGCGGACAAGTTTTAAAAAAATTATTAGATTTTCTTGCAAATCAGTATCCAGGTGTTTTTGGAGTCTCTGATCACGAATTCGATGTCAGATTTTCAAAATTCAAAATGGCGGATGCAATATGGAGGACAATATTAAAAAAAAGTTTCCCTAGATACAGATTTGCATGAAAATCCAAAAACTTTTTTCAAAATTGTCCTCCATATTGCATCCGCCATTTTGAATTTTGAAAATCAGATCAAATTCGTATTTAGCGATTCCAAATACCCCTAGATACAGATTTGCAATAAAATCAACTGATTTTTTTAAAAACTTGTCCGCCATATTGCATCCGCCATTTTGAATTTTGAAAATCCGATAAAATTCGTAATAAGCGATTCCAAAAACCCCCAGATACAGATTTGTAAAAAA